>NC_047629.2:16387500-17012500 GCF_009650485.2 Drosophila albomicans | reverse complement strand
TCAAATCAACCTACACACACACATAACATATCTTACTATTTAGCCATGAAATGGACAGCAAATCTTTTAATGAACAAACAAGAAATATCTCCACATTTTCAGTGTCAAGTTTGATACTTTATGTTTGTTTTTCTTTTTTTGCTTATAAATATTCGAATGTTGGCGGTTTTTGTCTTTCCTTTCCGTTATATATTTAACACACTATCATAATTAATTGCAGGAAAATACGTTGTTAATTTTTATTTATATAAATTATGCATATATACACATGGCATAGGGGAATTATTTTTAAATTTCGTATATATATTTGTGCATTTGTGCCTTGGAAATTTATAAACAATTGCGCACAATATGATTATCAAGTTGTAAACAAATTGAAAGGGTGCCACGCGCACAATATTATTACGCAGTCTTATAAATATTTATAATTCCGAAATGGAATTATATCATACCTAAAAATCTGATTATGGTATGAATAATATTGATTAAAATCTGAAACTATTTTCATATCTGCATTAACATGATGTTCGGCTCATAAAATAATTAAATTGAATTGTTATTAAATAAGTATAGCATAATATAAATAAACCCATGAGTAATATAAATAGACAAGCAAAAATAACACTGCCTATCTTCCTGATCGTGAATATATAGTATCTACCCTATAATTCAAGCGGTTCAAATTGTCTCCATTAATGAGTCGTCTCTGTCGTCGGTCCCTCTGTCATTTGTTTTGATGGCGGATGACTTAAATTTGGCATGCCAACTAAAAAACAAAGAAGAAAGCTAAAGTCGAGTGTGCTCGACTGCGAGATACCCGCTTGCAATTTTGAATAAGTGAAAAACAGTGTGGTATTATTCTTACAATATAATGAATTATATACCGAAAGCTATATTTGGTATATTGATATAGCTCTATTTTCAAAATATATTATAGTGTCAGCCATACAACCGTTTTTCTTAACAATTTTTATTAAATCGAAACCAAATTCATACAAAACATCAGACGGACATGGCTAAATCGTCTTATATACTTTATCGATTAGGGATCATACATCATACATCATACATCATCATACATTTCCTGCAGGCACAAAATTTAATACCCTTCTACCCTATGGGTAACGCGTAAAACAATATAGTATCTGTATAGTCTATCTTGTCACTGAATGAAGAATTAAGATGGATCTGAAAAGCCGGTGGAATAATAATATACTATAAGAATTGCTAATAAAAAAAGATTGTTAAATTGTATTGAAATATTGAATATATCAAAGTTGGTAAAGAAGAACATTTACATATCTTTTAAGCTACTTTATTTTGTCAACCCACCAAAAGAAAAACTATATTTTTTCACTTAATCACTTTTAGCAAGTCAATTTGTGGAAATGTTGATTACTAAACGAATTATATTTAGAAAAGTCGCGCTCGCAATTAGCAAAAACTAATTAAGTACATTTTTCATTTACCACACATAGAATGCAACAATGTGAAATGAGAAAAAATGACGAATAAAAGTTGAAAATTATGATAAATAAATCAAAAAGCAAGCTAAGGAATTTGTCAGCTGCATAACAAATTAAATGGGGGCGTGAAATTCAGTTTCAGAATGCGGGTCTGGTCTGCTGCTGTTGCAGGCCATTGCCAATAATTTTGCGATGTATCACACCTGCATTTTATGCCATGTCAAATAAATTAATAAATAAAGATGCCAACAAAAGTGTTGCTTACAAAATGCCCAAGATGTTTTTCCTTATTTCCATTTAATTACCAAAGTTCTGGCCATGCGCCTGCATCCATCTAGATGTATCTGATTATCTTTTAAGTAGGCGTTTGCAATGACCTCAGCATGCTTCAGTGGAATTTTTCGCACACACTTGTAAAACAGGCTATTATATACACACAGGTATACATATAAGTATTATTACTTATAGATATATCTATACTATACATATATATCATAGAAGGCAGCCATATTTAGATCGTATGTGTGAATAGATTTGAGAGCGTAAATAGCAAGATATATGTACGTCGAGATATATACGTAGACATAGATTCGAATGAATAAATAATAAGATAAACACCCACACACCCTTACACACACACACACAAAGGCAGCACACATAAAAATTTAGACAAACACAAACACTGTATTAGCTGAAGGTTATATCGAAATGCGCTGCTGGAATTGAATTCTTCTATGTAGTTGGGCGAAATGTCTCGCAAATGTGCCATTAAGTTTAATGGCCGAAACGCGTTTTCGTTATTCGTTTAGAGTTAAATCAGTTTTAGTTTTCGTTTTCATTTTCTCCACATTTTCATCATCTTTATTTTTTGTAATTTTTTGTTGTATAAATAAACTTAGGCGTATACTTAATATAAGGCGCATCTACAAGCCTTTGAGTGTTGCATATGCATTTGAATTTGTGTGTGAGTGTGTGTGTATGTGTTTTTCTTTCTTTTTTTTTTGTATTTGTGAGGAATATTTTTTGTTTTGTTTTGTTTAATGTTGCAGTTAAACTTAACAGTTAAAAAATTATAGAAAGACAGACAGAATAAATGAGAACTCCAGACGGAACGACTGAGCCAATTTACTTGCCGAGCAAGATCTTGCGGCCAGCGCCCAAGTTCTGACCAGCCTGGGTGGCACCCTTGTTGGAACCAGCCTGCAGGCCAACGATGGTCTGGCCAGCCTTCAGCTGCTCCTCGCTGAAGTCACGCTTGCACTCATCGGCGGGCTTGGGACCCAAGAAGGGACCCTTGAAGTCAGCGTGCTTGTAGGTCTGCAAAGACAAGATCAACGCAAACGAATTAATGTCGATCGATAGGAAAGAGTGAGGTGATTACTTACAGCACGGCCCAGAGCGAAGATGGTGTTGGTGACGTTGGCAATGTCCTTCTTTTCGTACAAGTCGACGGTCTGGAAGACATCAATGTCGGGCACACCGTATTCCTTGAGGGCCTTCTGGAAGTTGTTGATGTTCTCCATGAACTTGAACTGGCCACCAGATGAGTTGATCTTGGCGACAGCGTTGGGGGACAGTTTGTTGATCAGATTGCAGAGCACCTGGCCGTCCTTGAGCACATCCTCGTATGCCTGGCCACCGGGGAATTTCTCACCGAGAATGGCCTCAATCCATTCCTGGGCCTCCTTGTCCATCTCGGGATTGCGTTTGCCGGCAATCTGCACAATTAAACAAAGCAATTAACATCTTGTTTTGGCACTTTAACACTTTCATTTGCAATTCATTTTCGATTTTTTCACTTTGTCCGAAATCTCAAATAGTATTTCATTTTTATTTCTTTTTTGTATTCACCTTGGCACGAACAGCACGTTCAAGAGACATTTTGTTGTGATTTGTTTTTTTGGGGGGAGGTTTACTCGGTTTGTATGATCTTCACCAAAGCTATTGCAAGCCTACACTGATGCCAGTCCACAGGGCGTATGCGGCTTTTAAAGCGCGAGAGCGAGAGATTGTTGCACACACACAAGTGCAGATGATTTTCAAGAATTTTCCAAAAATATATCCGAATTCGGAGTCGTCTTCATGAACGAGCGAAAGCTGTGAGATTTTTGCGGCCAATGCGTAGGCGTCAGTCAGCACAACATGTGTGTGCTTTTATTTTGAATGTGTGTGTGTGAATAATATTTGCTCACTTTTTGCCGACTTTGAGCGTCGCCATGGCATGAGTCGTCCGTTTTAATTTTAGACCGGCAACATCCAAAAACTTAACAAAATCAATTTCAATAATTTTCTCACACGTAGATAGACGCGCGCCCTAAAGTAAATTTTACAAACTACTTTTCCATCTTGTTATTGTTGCTGTTTCTTGTTTTCCCACCATCCAATTAACGTATACACACAATTTCATCATACTTTGCTCATCCGAAAAAATTTCCACATTTGATTTCGGACTAGACAAATATTGTTTTGCCTTTTCGGCTCTTCGGCCAGCTGTCTAGCTGCACTTATTTGTTGCTTTTTTCGTGCACTATTTTTTTGCGATCGTAATTTCCAAATGGGATTTCGAATGCATTGGCTCATGCTTAAAATTGGCATTGAGTTTATTTCAATAAGATGTTGGAATGCCTTCCAAAAGTGAAAAAGTGTTGAAATTTGTGTGAAATTGCAAAAGAAAAATTCGCAAATTTATAAACAAATAAAATTACCGCAAAATTTATTTGTGCGTAGTCACATTATTTAAGTGTAATACAATGTTGCTTTAATCCAATTGTCAAACATAAATTCAACAAGCTTGCCTTGGGGCTGTTTGTGTAATTTTAACACATTTTAATTATCCCAAAAATAGGGATTAGTCATCTAAATTGGACGGACAGGGATATTCAATGAAAGGAAACTTTTGTAATAACTTCCATTCAATTAGCAACAGCATCTGATGTTAATAGCCAACTGACTCAATACAAAACACACTCGGCTGACTCTGCAATTTAAAAGGAAAAGTGATCATTGAAAATTAACTGGTTGAACAGAAAAGTGAATGGATTATAGACTTGCTAGAAGAGCTAAATATTTCTAAAGCAATTCTATCACTTGGGAACAAATTAGATTGAAGAGAAGATATAGGTGAGATAGAAGTGCAAGCTGAGGAACGAAAACAGAAAGCTTGAAAAGCGCGTCTGAAGAATAGTCGCAATTTTCAATTCAAAACTGGAAATACTGAAATTTCTTTGATCGAGAAGAAAGAAGCTGTAATAAAAATTACATACTGACACTCAATTAAAAGAAAATTTTGAAATGATTTCAGATTCTGAAATTGAAAAGTTGCTTTATGATGATGATTTTGAAATGATTTCAGATTCTGAAATTGAAAAGTTGCTTTTTGATGATGAAGACAATGAAATGGAAGATGTTGTATCAAACCAATCAACTGTCGTGGATTCCATTCAAGCTAAGACTGATTTTTTAACATTGTTTCAAGTGCCATCATTATCTGATATTTCAGACGATTTCTCTGACGAGTTTTTATTACGCACAAATTCAAAAAATTCTAGTATTCCAGTTAGTGCCAAAATTACAAGTGAAATGCCGAGTTCAGAGTATGACAAAGATGTGGAAAGTGAGGTGGAGTATATTGTAGAGCATACTCCTCCTGAAAATGATTCAATCAAAGCTAAAACAGATTTCTTGAAGCTTTTTAAGATTCCCTCAATGTCTGATATTTCACAGGATTCAGATGATGCATAAATACTGATTATCATAATTTTGTCAGAGCTTATGTTACATTTTATAACTTCAATCTGAAGTTTAATGTATTCATTTTTCAAGCATCATGCAAATTACTTGTGGTACATTTGACATAAAAGAGCCTTAAGGATTTCTAAGCGTCCCATGCAAAGTTTTATTACCAATTGTTGAATTAGTTTTAAATACATTTGAGACGCTTTTATCACTTACGAATAAATGACATAAAAATGTAAATATTACAAAGGAATTTTGGGTACAATAGCCAAGATACATGCCATTACAATCGAATGGAATGTGAAGACTGACAGCAACATTTGAGATACACAAGGTCAAAGTAATTTTTATGTCCAGGCAATTAAATTAATTTATACGCACTTCGTTATTGAAAATCGCTTTAGGGCAGGCAACAAATTTAAATTATGGCAAATGACAAAGTGAACAAGAAAACATATTTTAACTTTTAGAATATTGCTGGCTGTGAAATACTCTTATCAAAGATATTAAATTAAAAATGGGAATTTGGGAATTCAAATTACTTCAAATAACTTGTTTAATAAAATTATTTAAATTGCTGATATTTATTGCAAATTTGTAATATAAAAAACATGTCATATTGAATATACTCTTTTATAGTGTATTCGAGAAAAAACAAGACTGCTTCTGACGCTTGTCTGCCACAGAGAGATTTCTAATTTTTTTGTTGCCGAGGCAATCGAAATTCATGCCCTTACTAAATGTAATATTTTATTTATAATAACAACACGAACACAGAAATTACATTCATTTGGATAAAGCCAAAGACAGCATCAACATGGCGTGAAAGAAGATGGAGAAAAATATCTTTCACGAATGACCTTGTTACGTTGAGTGTGCCGGCAATGTCGATGACGATGAAGATGGCAGCAAACGACGTCGACTTCGACGTCGACTGCGAAGTAGAGGCGATAAGTTTTTTGCTAGAGCGGATACAATTTCGATAACCATCGAAGCATACGCGTATAAGGCGCAGAGCGTTCAACAAATTGTGCTCTGGGTTGAGTCTATTTATAGATCACGCTGTGCCATCCACAGCGCACACATTGAACAGGTGGAAAAGTCAACTGAAATAGTTTCGCTGCGTCAGCGTTTGAGATTTTCCAGGCCCGCTGCTGCCGCAGTGGGAAAACCTGACGACGACGATGTTTTTTTGCGTTTTGCTCACATTTGTTGTTCACACATTCTGTCGGAATGGCGTGTTCGTTTATTTTTAAAGGCACTGTGTGGCGAAGGCGAAGCTAGCGGACAGTGTAGTAGCTAAAGCTGCCCCCGAAGGCAGTAATTTTTTAATTAACAAAAATTTTGGTATTACAAATAGCCAGTCCACTGTCATTTTACATTTAAGTGAATTAAATTCGCCTGTCGGCACTTTATGGAACCGACCAACAGAGGAACGGTGGAGGCAAGAACGAGCATGAAATGAATGGCCCGCAGATGCGCACAAATTATGATTACAATTACATTATTATAAATGCAATTGCTTTTGCCTTAAATTCCAACCAACAGTTTTCAAATAATTTAAGTGAACAGCGGAATTCGATTAATAATGAATAACAGATAAGTTGCAAAATGTGGAATGTGCGTGCGCTCGAATTGAATTAATTGAAAATCGTTTAAATGTTTTTAAATCTGGCAAATCCGCTCTCTCATTGTCGAGTCTCAGTCTCAGCCTCGGCTCAGTCAACTTCTTTTGAGGCCTAAATGCCAAGTTAGCCACTTCAACACTTTCGAATTTCCTGTTTGCTTGCTAAATTTGATTTGCAGTCGGCTGGGCAAACACTTCAAGACTCATAAGGGAGACGAAAGACAACCTCAAAGAGAAGCTTAACATGACCCCAGAGGACGTCTGGCACTCCAATGCTAAATGCGGCAGGATTATTTTCACATAAATCAACATAAAAACGCAACAAAGGCCACGTTCTAGAAAATGAAAATGGCCAAATTGCGAGCGAAAACAGCAAAGGCGAATGAGCCACGCACTGCAAATGCTCTGCTAAATGTTTTCAGCCATAAAATGTTTACAAAATGCAAACTTTTACTTTAGTTCAATGTGTGTGCATTCAAAAGCAATGACGCAAGCAATGTACTCCGGCAAGTAGTGTGTTTCAAATGCCAACTCATATCCCTTAAATGAAGTCAAGCGAAAATGGGATCAATGCGTTTACTCAAGGGGGAGTTGCGAATTGTGAGTTCCTTTTGCTGTAGCCTCCGGCATCGTCGACGTCGTTCGAGTTGCCGTTGCTTTGGCTATTTTGTTTGGGCATTTCCACTTGTGGCTATTGTTTAAAGGACTTTGCTTCGTATTTCCGTTGTTTTACAGCCCGGAAACGGAAATAAAGTCAAACATTGCTGCTGATGCTGCTGCTTCTACTACTGCGGCTGCATAACTGTTCGCACTTGACTTTTAGCACCATCTAGGAATAGAAAAAAAAGGATTTGAAAGACGTAAACAAACCACATTAACGACACTTGAAAATGAAATGTGGCAAAATAGTTTTGCTCCATCCCAACGCAGACAGCGTTCTAAAAATAAACACATTATTTATTTAAACAACAGTCGACGGCTGCTGCCTTAACATTTAATTGGAAAATCTCGCCTCAATGTCGTCATTTCGCTATAAAAATAAATATCTCGCATCGAGTATACGACCCGTTGGTCAATGTTAAATCATAGACAACAGGAATAGCTGCGAAATGGATATTTATAACTTTTCAAAGCAATCTTCTTCTCGACTCTCGTTCGTTAAAATTGCTTCGTTATTTCCCATCAACAATTATAATTTAATGAGCAAACGTCTAAATGAGCTACCCCAAGGCAAAAGAAGCAACCATATTCATTTATGTTTACCCTTTCTCTTTTCTGAGAATATACATAAACTTTGCAATTCGTTTATTTACTTAAATTTTAATTGTTTGCAGTTTTGCTCAGCATTTTTTGCAAATGTTTTCAGTACGTCTGACCGCAAAACACTCAATTAATTTAAGTTCGACTAAGTGAAAGATGTTCGATTGCTGTTACTGAAGTTATTTAATAACACAAACCTCAATTTCAAATTCCCAGCCAAAGAAACTCGACCAAATCAAAAAGGTTGGCTTCCAACCAATGTATAATATTGGCAGTCATTCAAGCTTGAAGAAGATAAAAATTAGTAAAAAAGCAAATATCAAAAAAATACAAAAAAAAAGGTTCAGGTAATAATTGGCCCAAAAGTAGAAAGTTGAAAGGCTCTTTAATCAATAATTCAGCTCCGGCTGAGTTTCAATTTATTGCCCACAAGGCAACTAAAGTCCAGTGGTTGTAGTTGGTAAAGGGGAAAAACTTGCCTGACCCAAATAAAATCAAGATGAAATGTGTTGCTTAAAGTGATGATGGAATGCTTGACCAGAAATCGTTGTCTGTCTTGAGTTGGCCATAAACTTTAGCAATATTTCTTTTCGACACTCGCATCGTTTCCCGCCTGTCGCGAGTGTGGATCGCCTAATTGAATTTCCTGACTAACACTTTAAAGACAGCAGCTGGGCCTTCTATGTAGCCGAAGCACATAATACGATTTTGCTGGCACAACTCGCAACCAGCTAAAAGAGAAGTCGGTAAATGTGGTACAGTAAAACGTGAGGGTGCTAACGCTATGAATTGTTTCAAGAAACTTCAAAGCAACATTCTCGGTAAATCAATTTGCAAAATGTATTTTTTAGCATTAGGCTCATGTTGCCCTCTCCGCTTCAAACTTTGAAGAGGGTAACAAAAGCTGTTGCTGTGTTTCTGATGTCGTTTGTCATTATAACTCGATTTACGTGTCGAGGGTGCCCGACTTCTAATTTTTGAGCAGTCCTGCTAATTTACACTCATTATGCTCTTAATTATGGCACCTCTTGACAAGAAAAAAGGTGTTGCCTACTTTTAGGCATTTGTTTGGCATCACCTTTCCTTTTGGAATTCTGTGCTAACAATGGCATCGTATTTCTACTACAAACAAAAAAAAAACAAATGAAAATTGCGTAATTTTTATATATTTATTAAAGCCAATTAAATATTCGCTATATTCAGTTTTGCCGCATTCGATTCGAAGTTGTTTATGTTCAACATGAATTGCATTGTGGTCGCTGTTCGCCCACAAAAAATTGCATTCGCCGGTTTAAAATTTAATCGAGTTCCGTACGAAAAGCGAAACAGTTATAATTTGCTTATATCCCGTCATGCGGCAATTAATAAAATTATATTATCATTTTAAACCCTTGCATTATTAATAATAGGAAATCCTCATTCGCATTCAAACTCAATGCAAATAAATAGTGCATACTTTCGAGCGCAGTTGCAAATTAAATGAAAATGCCCCCGAAAAGTATGTTATGCAAATTAGTTGAAAATTTGGCAAGCAGAAGGAGATAATTAGTTAGTTAATTATAATAATTGTTAGCCAGGGAGTTTGAAATTCATATGTGTAAAAGTTAATAAAGTTCAAAGTACATTTAAGTTGTTAACAATAACACAGCACACATTTGGGTCTAGTTAAAGTAGCTTTCGACATGTCTCCGTTCTTTAACTGCACATATGCATGGCACTAACTTTGCTATACCACTTACATGAGAAAACTAATAATATTTGTTTATAGTTAAAGTAAACAGCGTACATGCATTGCCAGCTCCCCATGACATATTTAGTACTTCCTCCGCCATTTGTTGTATGTATCTGCAAAGCCGTATATGTAAGAGCATACTATAATGTTTATGTAACTAAGCCGGATGTGCCATTGTGTGAGCTGATGTTCCAGCTGCCCATTGCTATTTACAGCTAAAGCAAAGCTAAACCGTCATGCAACTAAAGTCTAAACACGCTCGGTCATCGCGATGGGGCAGATAAATTGAAAAACTTGTTGACCAAAGTTTTCTGCGTGTCCAACGAAGATGCATATACAATGTGTGTGTGGCTTGTTGCACTGTTGCTTCAGAGAAATGTCATCTTCTAGCAGCAGCTGCAACACCTGCTGCTGGGATGGCTGCTTGTATCATAGAAAAGGATTAGGAAACGGGCAAAGTCATGTTCTCGGAAAGCTATTTATATAATGTACATGCGCTAAACTGTGTTTGATTTGGGTGCGATGTTTATGAATGACCACAAGCGAATTCGCGGAGTACTCGCGTGGGGTGCGTGTAATTAGCGGCCTGTAGGAGTACTTCAAGGATTACCCTACTCAAATTTTGCGCACTCGATATGGCCATTAGGCATGACATGCTGTCGTCAGTCCTCAAAGCGTACGCGGTCCAAAACAAATATTTAGCCAACATTTCGAGTGCAAACACAAAACGAAACCGAAACGCGTAACCCTCGAAATCAACAACAGGCTTCAAGTTCACTCGTTCAGTTGTATGCTAATTAAGGTGGCTCATACCGCAAGCACAACTGTTTTAGAATATAATTAGCGGTGTTTTTTATGTTGTATTCCAGAAGTATATTAATATCCTTTTCACCAGCAGAAATTACAATCATATTTGGTTAAGCAGTCTTATCCAGTTCCTGCTTGGGAAACTCAAATTTGCCCATTTGCTCCACAATTTGACGGAGCTTTTCCAAGCCAATGCGATTCTCATCATAGGCATCCAATTGCTGCATTGTGGCGAACCAACGCTGCAATCGCGGCCAACGTTGTGCCTCCGCTGTCGCGACGGGAAACATGAGATTCACTGTGCTGAGTGTGGTCACAATGGATATATCAGCGAGCGTCAGCTGAAACCAAAGCGTAACGCTAAACTCAATTAAACGCGCATAGAGAACGAGAGAATGGATTCAGATTTTGTGGTTTTGCTTTCTTCCACACGCCACACATTACCTGGTCAGCAGCCATATACTGTTGCTCGGCCAGATACTGCTCCATGATGCCATATGCCTCGCAGAGCTTGCGTTCGTGGTAGGCCACATCAACATTAGCAAACTCCTTGCGCACGATTTCCGACTAGATGATGTGGTAAGAGTATCAGTAGGAGAGTGTATAGCTTATAATTAATACTACTACCATTAAATCACTGTCACGGCGAAATAGAAAGGAGCACTCGAAGAACAGGCGATTCAACACCTTCATCCGCGCCAAGTAATCCTTTGGCCAGAGAGTGCCGTCTGCGTCAAACTGTTCCACCAGATATATCAGTATCACATGGCTGTCAGTGAGCACAAGCTCATCATGTACCAGCGTTGGCACACTATGCTGCGGATTCAGCTGTTGGCACAGAAAATAACTATTTCCAGCTTGGCATAGATTTGAATTACTTACCGCCAAGAACTCTTTTCCGAACTGTTCCCCCCGGAATAAATCAATAAATCGCAGCTCAATGTCGATCTTCAGCATTTTAATTAACATCAGACAGCTGCGCACCGGCGGACTGCGATCATCATAGTACAAGATCGGTTTCGGCATTTTTCCGAAGCAGGTAAAAATGACAGGCAGCTCAACAAACGATCACCCGCAGTGCAAACGAGCAACTGAGACGCCAGCAATATCAAAAGGTGAGATAAGCTAGATCCGGGGAAGTATTGCTGCGTAGTAAGTTGCACGTCAGAATATAACAAAAATTACTATTCAAAATAACCTTTATAACCAATTTGTATAATTATCTCAACAATTTAAAGATATACAAAGACAAAACTAAACCAATTTATTTGTCAGTTAATTTCAAATTTAAATAAATAGTTAAGGGGAATGCAACTTTCGTTAAGTATTTAATTGGCTAACCGCCACCTTTTATCGACGATAACAAATCAGCTGTTTGAGGTGTGACCATTAATGTTAGACATTGGTTCACTTCTTGGCCTCGGTCACACTGGCTGTAACACATCTTAAGCAACGTTTTATTTATAAATTAAAAAATACTTTATTTTAACTGAAAATAGGCAGATTTATAATTAAAATCGCTTACAATGTATCTAACGCGTCAGTTCCGCCTGTTGCCCAAGTCAAGTCTTGTGCGGCACATTACAAGTGGCAATGGGACACATTACACAACCACAACACCGGCTGCAGAAGAGCACATTGAAATTCCCAATCGCATTGAACGCTCCCCCACAGATTTATTGCAGGCATTGGCCAGCACTGTGGGACGCGATCCGACCGCGCCGCATTACAAATACCACGATGATCCTTTTCTGATACCTATGTCAAATGTGGCCAAGCGAGCTTATACGCTATCGAAGGAGGCGGGGCGTAAAGCTGCTAGCTGGATTAAAGAAGAGCATCGCGAGTTATTTTTGGTAAGTACGTTAAATATACTAAATTGATCACATACAATTAACTATTATATGATTGACACTGTAGCATCAAGAAGCACAACCACCCATAGAGAAATTTGCTCCCCGCATGGTTTACACTGAAGAATCGGAAGTGGATGCCAGCTCGCTGCAGCAGATAATTGCACAAGGTGAACTAACGGATGCTGTGTTGGTGTTTAATCTGTTGGAGCAGAAGGGCATCGAGGTCAGTGATGAACTAAAGCAAAGCCTACTGGAGCTTGTTTGTTTCTACAACAATCAGGAGCCGTTGCCGGAGGATTTCTTGGAGGAACGTTGGTTCAGTGAGAATAGCCGGCGTCGTGAACGTCACGGTAAAACCTGGAAGGATGGTGATCTGGCCGAGAAACTGTATGCTGCCCTGGAGCCAAAGACACCGCAGCCCTATGCAGCTCTCATCCGTGGCATGGCTAAGTATCTGCAGTGCGAGCGAGCATATGCACTGTTACAGGAAGCTAACGAAAAGCGGATACAACTGGACACCAATACCTACAATTCTATCATCCAGATTATCAGTTTTTTGAAAGAAACAGCCGATCAACGTTGGCAGCTGTGCAATGATCTGATGCAGCAAATGGCCGAGCAACAATTGCGTCCCAATCTGGGCACTCTTAACGCCGCGCTGCAGTGCATCAGTTCTTTTGGCAACTTTAAATTGGCTCGCAGCTCTGCCCTGAAGATACTATCGGAATTTAAGCAACTGGGTGTGGTTCCTAGTCTAGGCACTTATTACTTTTTACTGATTATATTCTGTCGCGAGCGTGCTCCAGTTTCGCACGTCATCGTGGATATTCTGAATGAAATTGCTGGCAAGAACTTCAAGATCGAACATCAACGGGACACATATTTCTTTGCCACGGCCATGGACGTGTGTCGCAATCATTTGCACGATAAAGCGCTGGCCAAGAAGGTGGATGAACTGCTGCACACAGGCAACAACTATGACTTGGTTGGCGACTCCTTCAAAGAATCCATTTACTATCGCAATTATTTGGCACTCTTATGCCAGACCGAAACCATTGAAGATTTCATGCGCACATACGATCTGCTGGTGCCGAACATCTATATACCCGAGCCAGGCATCATGGAGGAGATACTGCGAGCCTTGGAGATCAATGCCGCCGTTGAGCACATACCCCGGATCTGGTCCGATATGGTAATATTCGACCACACCCATCGCGAAAGCCTCTTGCTCTTATTGCTGCGCATCATGGTCGATAATCGTCCCAATGCAGATGCGCCTGGCCAACAGCAGTTGCCCGAACAATGCGCAAAGGTGGCTATCGACATGTACAACAAGATCGAAGAGTCGTCGAAGCGAGTACGCAAAGTCTCCTTTACCGGCCACATGCTGGGTGACATTCTAACACTGATAGTACGCGGTGATAGCAGCAGCTTCGATAAAGCCAGCGAAGTATTCTCCTACATTGACAAGCAGCAGCATCGCATTCCCGGCACGCCAGCTGAAAGTGCATTGCTCGAATACGTGGAGGCCACTGTTAAGAACAAGGCTCCCAGCCAAGCGCTGGCTACGCTGCAGTATGCTGTGGAGAATAACATGGAGGCGACGACGCTGGCTCAGCGCATCAACGAGGGGTTCACGTTGAGTGAAGTGCATTTGGCCAAGCTGAAATCGCTGGTTGGCGATGGTTTCCTAGATAAATAAGTCCGTGAGCTGTACATATATGAGAGTTGTTAATGTCGTTGTATAATTGCAATAAATACGAAATTGAAATAAATGCAAGTAATATAAATTACTTAATTCTACTAAAACGTGTTGCAATCACTATTATTGGAACTGTGAAAAAAATTCGAGCTATGAGGTGAGAGATTATTTGTTGACTAGATTCAAAATGCTAAGAGATTCATTCTGCTTTTGATCCAGGTATCCAATTAATGCCATCGTGTGGCAAATCACTGCGCAGAAATGGTGACAGCCAGGTCAAATGCATACGCTTGCCCAGCACCATTTCGGCATTGGCGCGCAGGCCAAGATCATGTTTGGTGCTGTTGCGTTGCTTCATCACTGCGCCACGCTTAAATATGGGGAAGTGATAAATCAGCATCAACAACGAGATGCCAAATGCCAGAATATTGAGTTCGTACAAAAACAAGTAAAAATTTTCCCAGCTCGCAAACAAGGTAAAACTCAGAGCAGGCACAAATAAGGCAATAACCGTATAAGGCCGCCAATAGTAATCCGCGTGCAGATACCACAGATAAATGCTGGCATTGATCACTACAAAACCGGCGCCAATGCACATGTAGACCAGAAAATAGAAGAAATAGCGATAATTGTGATGTCCGATGCAGCAGCCGGAGAAGCGGCAATGATGATCCCGCTTGATAATGCACACATCGCAGACGTCACAGTGCCAGGTGCGCGGCGGCACCAGTGCCTGGCAAGCATCGCACATGTGCCACTGACGCAGAAGTTCCGGCTCCAAAGGGGGCTTAAGTATTTCCTCTGCACAAGATAAAGAGTCTGATTAAATTAGGAACACTTAACTAAGTATTTGGTCATGCACTTGCTTTTAATGGTGGTATCCACAAGCATACAGGCTAGCAGATTCGACGTGATGTTAAACAACACGAACAGCGCCGCTAGCCATACCAACGTATACCACAATCCTCCCACAACATGCAGCTCCGGCATCACAACAGTGACGTGAAAAATGTAGGTAAGGGGCACAAAGACAGCTACAAGCAATATGCAGGCTGCATCTGATGTGGATGGAGGCTTAAAAGCCTTACTCAATGGACGTAAAATCATTTAAACTACACAAAAAATACAATTTTTTAATATTCTGAATTTTTTTTGTGTTTGCAAAAGCAAACTTGTCAATAAACAAATGTAGAGTGTATCGAGCGGCTATCGATAACATTGAATATGGTATATCGCATCAAATGCAGCCTTCGGAGATGCTCAACTCTCAATTACGCCGAGAAATCGAGTCACTGTTTTGTTGTATTTGAGCAAAATTAAAAATTAATTTAAGCCCATAAATGTTTATTTTATTTTAATTTTGCATTGCTGATAATTATGCAACTAACGTCATAATATATAAACATAAATTTTATGCAATAGATCAACAATGGGAGAATAGTAGCCAGCCGTTAACATTGAGTCACTGTGATTCGCGTTCATAGACATTGCTCATTGCTGCTGCTGAGTGAGTAAATTGGCAGAAGAAAAGAAGAAGCAGAGGCAGAACAAAAAGAGAGAGCAAAAGAGTATATTGAACGCCACAGCAGCTAATCAAAAGTTATTGAAACCATAAAACATTCCAAATGGTTAGGTAGTAATATCATATCAGTCGTTCTCACTGCATTGCACTCTGAACACCTCTGAACGAGCGTAGCTAGAAGCGAAACTAGCAGTAACAATGACGCGACCAGGTGCGCAGCTGGCACTTTCAATTCTTGTGGGCGCAATGCTCACAGTGGAACAACTGGTTACAGCTGGCGTTCCCCTCAGCAGATTCGAAGCTCTTGTCAACAAAAGGTCCGAGCCGGCGGACGAAACACTTGGCCTCTATGACGATCAAGATAAGGTGGTCAAGTTGACGGTGGGTAATTTCAATGAAACGGTGCTGGAACAAAATCACGGTTCACTCGTCGAATTCTACAACACGTATTGCGGACATTGTAGACGCTTTGCGCCCACGTATAAGGAGTTGGCGCAGCAATTGCACGCTTGGCATGATGTGGTCATTGTAAGTGCAATTGACTGTGCCGCTGAAGAAAACAACGGCATCTGTCGCACCTACGAAGTGATGGGCTATCCAACTTTGCGTTATATGCCACCCGGATTCCACCCCAATGATCAGCAATACGGTCACAAAATTGAGTCACAAAAACCCGAGGAAATACGCAATTTGTTGGCCGGCTTAGTGGCTGCCGAAAATCAAACGGTTAATAACACTTTGTGGCCCAACTTCACCCCAGTCATCGATGCCGAAGTCTCACTATTCGAGGGCGTGAACAGCCAACGACAGTTTGTTGCCCTGATCCATGAGCCGGAGAACTCAACGCTGGCCATTCAAACAGCGCTCTTCTTGCTGCAATGGCCTGTGGTCCAGGTGCGTCGTTTCAACGAGGCTGCCGTTGCTGCCAAATACAAACTGGACACCTCAAAGGATGTGATCGCCCTCGTGGACCGCAAGGGCGTTGCTAAGACCCTTTTGCCGACTGCACCCACTAGCGAGGTCTATTCCAAGACCATTGAGACGGCGCTTACTGCACTAAATTTCGCGCCGCGACTTGAGCTTTTAGCAGCAGACGATCACCAACAGCAGGCGAGCACCACGGCAAAGAGTGGAGCCCTCAACGACATTATCAAGGAGGTGCGTCGCAACAAACACCTTATTTACCAGGCCGATCTGGAGATGGCCATACGCACTATACTGCACAACGAGGTACCCAAGGTGAATGAGATTGGAGGCGAACGTTTGCTGGCATTGCAACGATTCCTGACTGTGCTTCAGCGCTATAATCCCCTGGGCACCAATGGACGGCAGCTTGTGTCCAAGCTGAAAGATTACGTGGTGCAGTTCAATCAGCAGCTGCCAGGCAAATCTTTCGAACAGGAGCTGCAGCGTCTGGAGGCCAAACTGGCGCCCATCTACTCGGCCACCCACTTTGTTGGATGCATTGGCTCCAGTCCGCATTTGCGTGGCTACAGCTGCTCGCTGTGGACGCTCTTCCACTTTATGAGCGTACAGGCAGCGAAGAACGAAGCGGCACAGGATCCACTGGAGGTCCTGCAGGCTATGCATGGCTACATCAAGAACTTCTTTGGCTGCACCGATTGCAGCGAACACTTTCAGGTGAGTCATCGCAGCACACAGACAACTATAGATATAATTTAACGACGACTACGTGGTAATGATGTGGATTAGTGGCTATTATTTGTAGTAGGCGCTTTCACTTAATGAGATCATCACTCTCAACCCCCAAGTTGTTTTGATGAAAAGTCGGAGTGTTATTGTACACATTCATTTCAAATATTTAGTTATTACCATAGCTCTAACTATAGGGTCATGTTGATCACGACTTTGTTTCGTTGTTTTTGTATATCATTGAGTCATATAACAAGAGCGAGTGATCATTTTTAGTAATATATTTCCTCGAACACCATAGCTAATCTAATTATTTCCATTACCCGCAAACTTTCCGCTTTTAATTTGACCCGATGAAAGCAAAAAAAATCTACAAATTTCAACCTCCTTGCTCTACCTTTTGGGTTTTTTTCATCACAACATAAAAAATTTATATTTAGATAGATAAGGCAAGAGAAGTTTAGGATTTTCTAACTTGCATTGCTCCGCACTACCCTTGTTATCAGTATTTATTGGGTATAAAGACTAGTAGACCTCAAATGATCATGCTCATTTATCTACTATTCATTTGCTTTAAATTAAATGCTTAGTCACGACTTTTCAATTAACCAGAAATACATTTTTCCAACTGCTGAAATACATATTATCTAATATTTATGGCAAATAAAGGCGATTACACGACTCTAACAATAGTCAAATTTATACATTTATTTTCTTGCAATTATCTGAGGGAAGTTGATCCCCAAAATAAAAAACGTATAATAATTCTTTCAGTAGGTAATTTCCAACACCCCAAAATTACTACGTTATGAATACGTAACCCAGTTAGGTCGCTGTTTAAGCAGATGTTTCTTGAACTTTGTTGCAGATTAAGCGAATGCATAATACAGAACTTTCATTCTTATGAGAGGTCAAAGACCCAATAATAATGCAAGAATAACAAGTATTATGCTGATAAATAAGTTTAATTGACCAGTCACGTTTCCGTAATGATATTGACTATATTCTGTGATCTATGCGTTGTGAAATTGTTCAAAAAATATTTCCACTGCGATTTTCGTTATGCAACAAAAATCGACAGCCTACCATTAAAAATGACTGCTTTGGGTCGATTTGTCTAGAGTACACAAACTACGCCCTCCATTCATTTATTGTCTTTAATAGCAGCTGTTTAAATAACTTAAGCGCTATTGAGATAGCTTGTGAGTATCGAATATATATTTTAATTCTCTCGTAATTATAGGCAATGGCGTCGCGACGCAAAATCTGGAATGTGACATCAAAGGACGAAGCCGTGCTGTGGCTGTGGGAAGCCCATAATGAGGTCAATCAGCGCCTGGCCGGCGATGCCACCGAGGATCCGCAATTCCTCAAAGTGCAGTTCCCCAGTGCAAGCAGCTGTGCGCAATGTCGTCGCAATGCAACAACAACCTCAACTGCATCGAAATCCAATGCGGACATTACTTGGAACAAGGATGCTGTTTTGAGTTTCCTGAAAAACATCCATAATCCGGAGTTTGTAAGTCGCTACGGCGTGCAGCGAGAGGAGCTGCTGCATGAGACCCTGGATACGATGCGGCAAAAACGCCAAATCGCAAACGTCTTCTCTGACATGGACATGCGAATGGGCATGTTTCTATATGCCTTCTGCATTATCATGATGGTGGTGGCCTTCAAGCTATTTGCCTTCAAAGGTGGTTATCGCAAGAAGCCCTATGGACACGATATGCTTGGCAAGGTGTAAATTTTAATCGTTATCAAACTCAGGGGAGGACAATGCACTCCATTTAAAAGACGCGGACACCAAAAGTGATCGGAATTTTTATATGTATATCGAAAGCACTTCTGAATGTTTTTTGTATGTAGCCCACAGTTATATTTAAGATCAAAGTGTATATATCAATAATCTTCCAGTTGTAATCTATAAAATTGCATTCGCTTTTATAAAAATTACGTATCGATATGTACCTTCGTTTTCCACACCTTGCGTTTTGATTATTTATTGCCAGCTGATCAAAGATAGGGCAGATAAATACCATTATCAATTGTGTATCTACGAGTCAAAAGAAATGTTTTGTTACCAGTAGTTCATACTCATGTACAACATCTGTTCAACATGTTCCCACACACTCAAGATAACATCACGTTGGACATTAAAACGGCATTTTGAGTGACATTAATTGTTAACAGAATTCTAACCTGTTGCATTTTGAAATACTTTTGAAAGCTACAACCAGTTAGTGTCTTCGATAAGCACCGTTTGAAATATGTGCTATGATAAGTGTCCCAACTTATTGTAACTTAACAACTTATTGTAACAAACAACCGATTTGTACTTGGAAACAGTTTTATTTAAAAAACTTTTTAAAATCCGGATGCCACCAGGGCAAAACCTTGTATTTTTCTATACGCGAGTATTTCACAGTCACACTCAATTTACTATTACTATTATTATCGTCCACAAAGTCCAGTTCAAGGTTCTTTGCTCTCATATCCGTGCAGAGCATTTCACGGGTCGCTTTGACACGGAATCGCGACTGCTGCTGATTGTAGAGCAGCTGCAGCGGAAGAGGCATATATTGGCGACACAGGACTATTAAGAGAACAACACCTTCGTGGCGATGCTCATAATTATAGCTCGGGAGTGAAGAATTAGCTTCATCATTCGCAAGAGCTTCCCAATCATTGACCACTTCAATTTCATCATTTGTGGCCTTCACTTCTTGCTCTCCGTGTCGGAATTGAATGTGATTGGATTGCTGATTACTCAGAGTATAACATACAATCCACAAGCATGGATACTTGTTCTGGGTGCAGGACACAAATGACCGTTGCAATAACCAGTCCAAGCTGTAACCCAGTTCCAATCGCTCCTTCAACGGCCGATAGCAATAGAAAAACGCTTCGGTTACGAGAGAGCGCAAGGTTTTCATATCACAATTGCGTGTTTGCTCCAACTGCAGCTGGGCAGGAAGCTGCAAGTTCCAGGCCTTGGATGACCCACTCTTCAGGCAGTAGCGTCTATACATGTTACGCCAGAATACTCGAGAGTTCACCATTTGGGCAAACTGTTTGCAGACCAGACCAAATGTCTGCACATCCTCCGGATCTAGACGCATGGCAATGTGAAACCAAACATCGTGTTCAGCGCCAATATCTATGGCATTTGAACTTCCAGCCATTGTTGCAGCCGGTATCCTTGCATTTGTGCTGGATTTTAGTTTAGGTTCAACGTAAACATCTGTTTGACGAGCGTAGATTGCTGTGTTATAATCATTGTTATTATTGAAAATTTAATATGAACTGACATCTAATTTGACATTACCACATTTCCCCTTGCTGCGGTATAGTTTCTGATGTATATATTCCGCGCTATCATCATCTAAACTCATCACTTCTAATTAATTTTAGTTTTTGTCACATTCGAATCTGTTATTTATTATTGTAGTAGCGGCAGTGTTGTTGAATTGCGTTTAACACTTGCTATACGTTAACAGTATTGTAAAGCTTAATAAAAACGATAAATATTTAATCGTTTTGCTAAAAAAAAAAATCAGTTTCAAAATGCTGTGTAAATTCTTACTAAAAATACACATTTTGTCATCAAAAAATTAATTCATATAATTTCGTTACATTAAATATCAAGCGACTTGGGAGCACCTGTTGATATTAAATTTTACAACACAACCCATGTTGCAAGTACTATATGACATTTAGCAACACTGAATTATTATTTATCGATAACAAACAGCATGCTCTTTATTTGTAAACAATTTAATATTTAAGCAGCTGCGGAAAATGCCCATCGAGTGTAAAGCGAAATGTGGCAACCGGGCCACTTTAAAAGTGAGTTAATTCCAATTACTATCAACTACAAATATTAATAAATTCCATATTAAGCGTCCCAAAACTGGTGACGCACTCTGCAAAGATTGCTTCTTTGCTGCATTCGAAGCTGAAATTCATCACACCATCATATCAAGCAATCTATTTCGTCGAGGAGAGAAGGTTGCTGTTGCTGCAAGCGGTGGCAAGGATTCAACAGTGTTGGCACATGTGTAAGTTACGCATTTTAGCTACTGTCAACTGATTAACTAATATATAATAATACAGATTAAAGCTGCTCAACGAAAGACACGATTATGGCCTCGACCTGGTGCTGCTCTCTATTGACGAGGGAATTACGGGATATCGTGACGACAGTTTAGAGACGGTCAAACAAAATAGAGATGATTACAAAATGCCCCTTAAGATTCTTTCCTACGAGGAGCTTTATGGCTGGACAATGGATCGCATTGTGGCCCAAATCGGACGATCTAACAACTGTACGTTCTGTGGCGTATTTCGTCGTCAAGCTTTGGATCGTGGGGCAAAACTGTTGGCTGTCGACAGCATTGCCACCGGCCACAATGCCGACGACATTGCGGAAACGGTGCTAATGAATATTCTGCGCGGCGACACTGCACGATTGCGTCGCTGCACGGACATCAGAACTGGCGGTGGTGAGGATTCAATTTCACGCGTCAAGCCATTGAAATATAGCTATGAGAAGGAAATCGTCATGTACGCACACTATAAGAAATTGGTCTACTTTTCCACCGAATGCGTTTTCGCACCAAATGCGTATCGCGGCCATGCGCGTGCTTTCCTCAAAGATCTGGAGAAGGTGCGCCCCTCGGTTATTATGGACATAATTTACTCGGGAGAACAGCTGCGCTTCAAAGATACGGTTAAGAAGCCTGTGCGTGGCATCTGCGAACGCTGCGGCTTTGTGTCGTCACAACAGCCGTGCAAAGCATGTGTGCTGCTCGAGGGTCTGAATCGCGGGTTACCCAAGCTGGGCATTGGCAAGAAATCAAAGGGTGACCGCATGATAGCTAAACAGAATCAAGAACTTGCGCTCAGGGAGCGTGCAAATCTAGTAAAAAACGATTTTTGATTTAAAAAAGTGTTTTATTGAAGATCTTTTTATCATTTATTCAACGGAACACCTGTAAACAAGAGAATACAAAGCATTAGTACTCTTGATAAAATCGAAACCAATTTGTAATAAATGAAAGCAGTCAGTGCCAAGTTTTTAACCATGGTCCATAACCAGCTAGGCAAGACTCGCTATCTCCAAAAGAATATTGGAGGAGTTTGTCAACGCTTCGCCTTTATATGGCGTCTGTGAATGGTTTATGATTTCATCATATTGTAGAATCGGGAATGTTGAGAAATGTGAACACTAACCTAATTCTAGGCATTATTTCCGACACAGTCGAGTGAGGAAACCCAAAATGGCGGCCAAGGAAATGAAATGTCACACGATGAACATTTTTAACCTACAAAAAAGGAAAAACCTTCATTAGAAACCAATAATAAATCATGAGAGTTTGCTGTTATAATAGCAACTTCAGTAAATTAATTACAATTGAAATGAATCACAGCGGTTCATATGAGGTGTCAGAAATGTAAAATATCATCAGATAAAAGCACTCCAAAATTAAAATAAATATATAAAATCTCACCTCTTTTTGTTGCCATCATCAATCAAATCCATTGAAGCATTTGTTTCATTCTCTGCAAAACAAAACAGTTTATTAGTAAAATAATAAATGTTGAAAGCACTTCGAAGCTTTGAAATGTTTTAATGTCGACTTCACAAAAAAAATATGCACCGCAAATTTCTGGCAAGACAAATTTGGGTTATGCTTGGGCGAAGAACATTGTTCTGCGAACAAATAAAAAGCACTAGCTAAAGTGGAGATTTTCTTTACACCAGCGACTCGTGTTCGCAAATGAAAATTTAACTAATAAGTTTTAATTTACACTTACACAATTTTCAATTTTTTTAACACGCCTGTTAAAACAAGCCAATTTGTTGGTATTTCACCTAAAAACAGAAAACAATATAATTTAATGCATGAATCAAATTTGTAGGTTTATAGTTGTCTAGAACAAAACACAGTCCCAAAAACCACGTGACTAGAATGTAAATTATAGCCGGTTAAAGGGAATGCTGTCTTGCACTATGATTTGATCTTGCAACATTAAGTTCTGCAAATAGGCAGATCATACACTAATCACAGTTATATGTGCTGCAATCACAATTTACAATTTACTTAATTTTTACTTTAACTTTACCAGATACTTACATTTTTAAATCTTCATAGCACGTATCGCGCTTTCTGCAGTCAGAAATAAAGTGGCGGAATCAAGTGAAGCTAGCTGTGCTTCTTGCATCGATTACTCCATCTTAAACTGATGAACAGATTGCAACTCTGCAAAGAAATCGAATATAATAGAAGCCTGGCCAGTATTCATGAAACTGTGCGGAGCAAACAATAAATAAATAATTAAGAATAATTAAATTATTTTTAAATATAAATTAATTTAAATTCTTTATTTGCACATTGTAATTATCTTTATCCAATTAATGGATTTTCTGTATTTTCGAATGTTTTACACTCCGCTAAATGGTATATTTTAGATATCTTATGGCCACACCACGACAAATAAAATAGCTTAAAGAAACCGCTTTTTCTCTCAGCTGATATTGCATTTGCTAACTGTAAATCCGCGCTGCTTGCATTGTTAAATTTACTGAATGTGTTACAATGACTTCGTTCAACACTGCTGCTGTGTCTATGAATTTAGGTAAAAGTAAATTAATGAAAAAACATAGTTATTTGTATATAATGCATTTATTTAACAGATGAATATTACGATCATTTTGTGGTTCCCAAGCCGGAAATTCCCAAAATCTATCCGGGCTGTTCTGGGCAAACAAAAAAACGACAGGCAGCTCATTTGCAATCCTATAAGGATAATGACGCAGCAAACGATGAAGACGATGGTGATGACGACGAATTGGAATTAGAGCAGACCACATCGATCGATGATGAGTTTGATTCGTCAATTCAGGACTCGACTAATAATCAAATTGACTACGAGACCAATGAATTTAATCAATTATACGAAGACGACAATAGCCAAAAGAATACTGAGCAAAGTACCACTCCAGCAACGTCTGAAGCATCTGTTGGATCTGGTCAGCAGCGAGGCCAAGCCACCAATAATATGAATAGACCGCCTGGTGCGGCTTCTATAGATCTCAACGAAACAGATGGAGGCGGAAATCTTCGTGCTAAACAACGAAAAAGTAAACGGTTTGTGCCTTTTAACAATAATAATCGCAACAGGATTCCTGTTCAACAGCGATTGGGAACCAAAAATCATCGCGAACAGTTCCTAATGCGCAACGGATCGAATGCATTATTCAACAATCACAATATTGACAATTACAATGGAGGCCTTTCAAATGCATTTAACCATAACAACAACTATAATAATAATAATGCCAACTTTAACATAAATAGTGGCAATTATGATAATAATAACAATGCGAACTATAATCCAAACATGTTCAATAGCAACATGAATAATTCAAACTATAATAATGGATATAATCCGCAACAACAGATATCCATTAATTCGAGCAATGATTTGCAACATTCACTACAAGCTTCTAGAGAGATGCCAAATTTGGTGCGTTCAAATTCAAACTATAATAATGGATATAATCCGCAACAACAGATATCAATTAATTCGAGCAATGCATTTCAGAATTCACTGCAAACTACTAGAGAGATGCCAAATTTGGTGCGTTTCAACCCTGTTAATGATAATCCGTTTTATAGTTCATTGATTATTGAACGCAACTTTGAAAATTCGAATTTGTTGAATTCGTTGATGAATCCAGCCAATCAAATTTCCAATAATAATATGCAAAATCGCTTGGGCCCTCAATATCAAGCTCGCACAGCGAATGATTTTGCTTTGGGTAATATTCGTGAGCAAACAAATGGCAATACCCAAACCAGATTCGTACCTAATAATTCTTTGCGCTTAGCCGACTTGGTGAATATGGACAGAAACACCTTTGCAAACATGACAGTGGCCAAAAATGCAATCATGTTGCTAAGGACAACGGAACAACATTCAGCAGACAAGCTCATTAATAAAGGTAATTGTTGTTTTGATTTTATTTTAAAATTTTGATTTACCTAAATATAATAATTCCCATTTGGTTAAACAGATAAATAATGGATCATCAAGATGATGGCGTTAACAAAAATTCGAAAAGGGCCAACTATTATTAACTTTAAGTTATAACGATCAAAATGTTTCTTTTAGCAGATATGGCCACACTTAAGCCATGTGAATAATCGTAGAATAAGAAGCAGCAGCAATTGCCGGTTCAATCGCTGTGAACAGCAGCACACATACACTGAAAACTGTGGAGAGAAGTATTTGTGTTTTTGTTTTAATTTTTATTATTTTTGGCTGATAAGAAAAGGCCGTGCCGCTTATCAGCAATGCACAACAAGAAAGAACGAACACTGACAGAAAGAGAAAGATAGATGGATGTGGTGAAGCGAAAGCGAACAAAAATAGAAACAAACGACGATAAATGACGACTAAAAGCAAACTTTTTCGTACCCGAGAATTAAATGTGACGGCGAAACCTAAAATACGAAATAACAATCAATCAGTTAATCTAATTAAGCCTAAGAACGTGGACGTTATATTACCAAACAAAAATATGTTTAATGCCAACGGATAATATTTGCAGTTTTGTGTGTTGTGGTGTGGATAAATTGATAGCAGTCTAATCAACAATTTAAATGTACATTTAATTCGAATGTATGAAACCAAAACAAACAAAACATAAGAAAATCAAAACATATGTATAAATTTATTTCCTTTTCATAAAATTATAATAATTTGAATTTATATACGAATTTTAAGAATTTCAATAAAGAACTTATCAAATACGTGAAAACCAAAATATATACATAATTGTTGCTCAGCATGTTGAAAACGAAGCAATTGCTAAAACAAATTGCCAAAGGTAAGAAAGAAAAGATTACATTGCATTTGTATGGTATTTTTGATCATTTTTATAGAGCGCAATTTCATTTTTGGGGCAATCGCCTCTGAAGTGCTTTTCTGTTGTTTACTTTCTCGTCATCTTTGTGTTTGCGATTTCCGTTTTTTGTTATCAGCTTTGCCATGTGAAGCACATGTAAGATTGTGTTGGCTTTGCTAAGCATTCGTTATTGTCAGGAATTGTCAGTTGCATTATTAATTCATTCTCAATTCAACAGAATATTCCAACTTTGCACCCGCGAATTTCGAGCTAAAGCGTGCGCTGGTCGTCACGAAACTCTCGCGTTATGAGGTCGAGCAACTGCGTCATCCGCAACTGTCGCGGGAACAATTGGATCAGAAGCTGCGCGATCGGGGCACCGACGTTGAAATGCTGCTCTATTTGCACAATCTCCACAAGGACTTTGAGCGTCGCATTGTGCAGAGCTTTGAGAATGTGGGATGCGAGGTTAAAATGTCCAGCAGGTGAGTGAATTGACGCAATTGTTTTGATGCCTTTGTTTGCAATCCTGGCCTTGCTATATTGATGATCTTGATATTGATTACAATTGTATACTATTTCTAACGTCTGTTTGTTTTGTCTGTTGGCTTTATTGTGTCTATGTCCTCTGGTGTATTGTCATCGTCGTTAAATGTCAACATCCTGATTTCTCCCTCCTCCATTCACTACTCACCTTGTGCCCCGTCCGCTGTTGGACTTTAATAAACAAGCAGACTTGAATTTAGAAGCTCTCTGAGCAAGGATGTCATGAGCTGGGCAGATGTCATCGTGCCTGTTGGTGGCGATGGCACCTTTCTGCTCTCGGCCAATCGGGCCAGTCCATTGTTTGCGCTCAGTCAGCAGAAGACGCCAATAGTGGGATTCAATTCGGACCCCAAGCACTCAGAGGGTCGCCTCATGTTGCCCAAACAGTACTCTGAGAATCCCGCCGAGGCGGTCGAGCGCATCAAGAACGTGAGTGTACTATATAATAGTATAAATAGTGCAAATTAATAATATTAAATAACTTTTTTAGGGTGACTTCAAGTGGATACATCGCTCGCGCATTCGCACCACGCTCCTGGGCAGCAATGGCACAATTCCTGAGTCAACGGATTTGTTTCGCCACACGGCTGTCAAAATGGAACAGGTGACAACATCGCCGGAACTGCTCGATAAGCAAATGTCTGCCAAATACAAGGCCAAAATGAAACGAGTGCTTCCCTATCTGGCACTCAACGAGGTAAGCTGCTTAGAAATAAGCTAACCAAGACGAATCAAAGCAGTTTAAATCATCATCCACAACAGGTTTTTATTGGGGAAAATCTGTCGGCGCGAGTGTCACATTTGCAGCTGGTGCTGAACCATCAGGATGTGGTTAACAAAACAAAGTGCTCTGGTTTGTGCGTGAGCACTGGAACAGGATCCACATCGTGGCACACAAGCATCAATCGCATCACCAGCTGTGATGTTGGTGATCTATTGCGATCGTTGCCCAATGCAAATTCGCCGGATATGGTCGAAATGCTGGAGAATGTGGATAGTATTGCGCATGGTTATAATCAAGGATTGCTCTTTGCTCCTGATGATCCGCGTATCTGCTACTCGATTCGCGAACAAATCTGTGTTGGTGTCTGGCCATCTCCGAAAACGTTCAAATCGCGCGATTTCGTGCAGAGCGTATTCATCGAGTCGCATTGCATTGATGCCAGTAAGTGACATCGTCAGATCTTCAATAGAACTTGTCAAATTAAGTTTTTAACCTATATTCACAGATCTAGTGATTGATGGCAGCATTTCGTACCCGTTTAACGATGGTGCCAAAGTGCTGCTGGAAACCTATCCCGAGGATGCGCTGCTAACAATTAATTTAGACTGAAACTTGGAACATGAAGTACGCAAAGTGCCTGCTCTTAATCCCAAAGGCTGCATTTCGATTAAGCATTGTCGGAACATTTGAAATTACATACAAAACATATTTAATGTTGCGTTCTTTCGCAACTCTGCTTAGTAGTGTAAGCTCGAAAGTTATTTTGTTATAATAAAGTATACATATACACAATTTATTTAAACCATTTTATCTCTTTACTTTCGCCTTGCGCTTCGCATTCGCAGTCTGCTTTACTTTTGATGTCGATGTCGTCTTGGCTGGTGCTTTTGCTTTAAACTGTTTTGTTAGCGTTTTCGATTTGCTGCCGTCAGCTTCTGTTTCCTTTGTCGAACGCTTTTTGAACTTCTTTTCAAAGCGCGCACTATCCACAGACTTAAAACGCTCATCCAATAACATTGTCTTGGTTTCCTCACTGGCTGCGGACTCAGCTTGCTGTTGTTTACGCTTGCGTCGTATTTCCCGCAGTTTATCCTTTTGTTTCTTGCGATAGCTGTCAAAAGTATTGAAGTTGTATTTAATATGTTTTCAGTCATCATTTAAGTCACTTACAGTGCCTCCATTTGGTCAGGATCCTTGCCCTCCATTATCCACGTTTTACGTCTGTAGTTTTGAGCACGCTCATCAAAATCGTTGTTATCCAGCTGCATCTCCGACTCGCGTCTTGTGACATTCACTTGCATGAATATGCGCTCCACCATGCGCTCTGAATTGCATAATTGATAGAATATGAATTATACTCTCTTTACCAACATTCTTCACACTTACGATCAATGGGATGTTCAGTTAGCTTTGTATTGATCTCGGCCTCGATTGCAGCCAGCAATTCCATATCACGGGGAAACCGGAATATCGATATGGCCAATCCATTGCGTCCGGCTCGTGCAGTGCGTCCCACTCGATGTATATATTCCTTTGGGGTGCGTGGCAGCATATGGTTGATCACCAGCTGCACACTAGGTATGTCAAGACCGCGTGCGGCGACATCTGTGGCTATTAGGGTGCGCACTTGATTCGATTTGAAGCGACTCAAAGCTGCGACACGTTCCTTTTGCCGCATGAAACCATGCAAGCAAACATTCTCAATCTCCATGCTGGCCAAGGTCATAGACAACAGTTGACAGTACCTAAAGAAGTAATGATAAAGAAGTAAGTAATCTATAATGCATGGATGTCTCAACTTACTTCTTTGTGTTTGTAAAAATCATAACATTTGCGTGTTCATGTTGTTCGCGATATTTGCGTAGAGATTCAATGAGCACCATATCGCGATCATAATCAGCGCACAGCAAATAACGTTGATCGAGCGTCTCCACGGTGGCCACATCCGAATCCTGGGACCATTCTAAGCACTACATTAAAAACATATTTAAAATGAATCCGATTTTTTATGTGAATTTGTTTACTTACATCCTTGGCTATGGGAAATATGCTAGACTCTTTGATAAAGTCCTTCATGGTGGCCGAGAAGAACAAGTTCTGACGTGTCTTTGGGAGGCAACTTTCGATGATGGCCAAGCTCTCATCAAAATCACCATTCAGCATGCGATCCGCTTCATCCACCACGAGATACTTCAAGTTATCAAATGAAAACGTAGTGCAGCCAGTCAGATGATCTGCCAAGCGACCTGGCATCGCCACAACAATGTGTGGTCGTTGCATCAGCTTCTGGCTCTCGATCATCTGATCGGTGCCGCCAGAGACAACGCAAACTCGGACACCCATTGGTTGACCAGCCACCAGAAACTGCTCGGATATTTGATACGCCAGTTCATGTGTGGGCGTTAGCACTAAGGCAAAATGACTGACAGGCTCTTCGCTTAGTTTCTCCAAAATGGGTAAGGCAAACGCAAACGTTTTGCCAGATCCAGTCTTTGCTGCTCCAATGCAATCCTTGCCATCTAAAATCGCTGGTATGCAATTTTCTTGTATGGGTGTAGCTCCCTTGAGGCCTGTAATTCGTAATTCGTTTCAATAACATAATGGTTGTTGCACCAAATAATATTCGACTCACCTAGTCGCAGCAGCTGCTTGGCTAGCCAAGGACGCAAGCCAACTTTTATGAAGGGATTCGGTTCCTTTCTCTGCATTCTCCGAGCTCAACCAGAACATAAACACAACGTGCACAAAACCAGTGTGACCGCAGGTTGAAGAAATGTATCAATAAACTAGTATTTGTGCAAATTCTAAAAATCGGTATATTTTTATGACAAAGTAACGGAAAATAGCCAATAGTATGTGGATTATCTGTTAGTAAATAAATGGAAAAACAAACATCAAACCAAAACCATAGTTAACAAACAAAGATTATTATAAAATATTTGTTTAAGTAAAGCCGCGACACACTACTGTATATACAATAATTCATTTAAAATTGTCAGAATCGTTTCTTAGCTCTCAGACTTTGTCCGCGAAAAATAACAAATGCTTGGCTTTTGCCATTCAAATTGAAGCATATTTAAATTAACAATATTTGTATTTACTTTGTATTTTCAGTTGAAAGTCACTGACCTATACCAAATTGGTATTACCAATGCACTACTAAATGGTATTTAGTAAATACACAACATAGCAGCCAAATTCGTTCTCATCTACCAGTCGGTATATTTTGAAGACGTAAAATAGGACATTCTTCAACTCAAGTTGTGGTAACGAATATAACACAAACACTCATCGGCTATTTTGTGATCTTGTGTGCATAGTAGAGTAATTGTTTCTGGTGAAATAGAACTTGCAAATAAAAAGGGCGGAGCTTAGCCAAATTGCAATTAGTAAAAACACAAGGCGCAAGTACAAACAACATGTCTGTGGTGTCAGAACCCGAAACAGAAGCTGAGTCACTCAATGTTTTGTGCGCAATTTGTAACGAATTTTACAATGCAAACGATATAATATATTCTACAAGTTCGTGTGGCCATATTTTCCATCTGGGCTGTCTGAATCGTTGGCTAAGACGCTCTACTACCTGTCCACAATGTCGAGCCGTTTGTCACCGCCAACGTATACATCGCATTTACTTGAATTTCGCTGCGCGCTCTCATAATGACGATAATGATGTGGAACGTTTGCCAATTCAATGGGTGCCCATCGATTTAAGTGATCCTTCTGTTGCGATTGAGCTCGACGGTGCTATTCAAAGTGGATCCACACCACAGGGATACGATACGTACGTGGCTCGTGCATATTATCAGGAAGATCTTTTGCCGGGTGGCTATGTTCCCCAAGCGCGAGCTGTCTTTGCATCGCATGGTTGTCATGCTCGTCAACTCAATTCTATAGTGGACCTGTTGATACTCACGGATTGCGAATATAAATGGGAGACGTCACAAAATGGTCAGGTTCCAACGAATGCCCTTGTGGCGGGTTACTCGGAGTTGGGTGAAGTCTTGTACACCGGTCGTGGCGTTCATCAGGGCCATACAATCTTGGGCAAAGTGCATCCATCGCATCGTGTGCTCTACATGCCTTACAATGACCAGGAAGTAAGTGCTCGCACTTATGAAGTGTTGGTGGTCATACCCAAGGAACAGGCCGAACGCTAGACTTACACTCTGAATCTGAATATCATCAAAGCATGATTACTATTTTTATAATATTACCACTTAGCTTTAAAAACATATATGTACAATTTCAAATTTGAAATCAAAGTCTTGAAAATTTGTTGTTTATTAAAGTTGTTAGTGTTATGTACTTAAATATGTTGGCCAACATATTCATGTATACATATATTAACATATATACATATATGTATATATATATATTTATATCAACTATGTTTTAAACGCTTGTTATACTTAAAATACTAGTACTATGCAATCTATATGTGTTGTATGTGTTCCAAGTTTAATATTTTCAATTCACTTTCTGGCTTCTTGTTGTTTCAACAAATCTGTTAATTATTTAAAATAACTCACTTTCTTTTATGTTAAGCTATGCACGTGACTTTGTATGTATATATATCTTGATGTATATTTTATCTTAATAAACCTTTTGAATCTGAATTGTAACATGACATTTAGATATATGTATATGTATGTATATATTTAGCTAAAATACAACTTGCGCTATGAGCATATGTAACATTTAAACAACAAAATTTTCTTCATACACTTCTAATAGAAATAGGATTTTTGTTTCATGATTTTATGACTCTCGTTTTGTACTTAGTTGCTAACAAGAAATGTATATAACATGCTGGTGTATATTTATGTATGTATGAACCTATGTATATATATGTATGTATATGTATATGTGGGGTACGGGTTGGTTGATCTGTCGTGATTACAATAGATATTTACAATTGTTTTATGGTCACATAGCAGGGGCATCTTTTTCATTTTACTATTTATATTTGTGTATTTGTTGTGGATGTATGGTTTAACTTGAGCCTGGCTAGTTTTGTGATTAGTTCTATTTATTTGAGGCGGGACTTGGAGATTAGACGATTAATGGCCACGAGATAAGGTCAACATTTGAGCTCAATTTTAGATTACAAACAGGTCTCTATATAGTGGTGAAGTACACACAACGAACGGCACAACTATTATCTATCTATCAATTGAAAATTAGCTTAAAATTCAAAATATAAAAAAAATCAAAAATATGCTAAACCCAGCATGCAAAAAATTACAAAGTTTTAGTGGGAGCAAAAATTGTTACAGGAGAAGGAGGAGGGAGTAGGCAGATAGAAATGTTACAAACAAAATCTCGTTGCAGACTTTTCAACTATAAAATTACTTTACAAAAATGATACTCGTGCTTATTGTAATCACTCCATTAATTTGTAGATGCTTCTGCTGCTGCCGTTTGTGCTGCAACGATGCTCTCTTGCTCTTTTGCAGCGCGCGCTTCGTTCTCATTTCTTCGCCGACAGATAGTTCATGTATTTTGTGGTTTGTTGTGCATTGCGCACCAATTCGCTGTCGTCCTTGCCAGCTTCATGCCAGTTGTTGTCAGAGCTTTGACGCTGCTGTTGTGAGTTTTGGTGTCCTTCTTGATGCTCTTCCGGCTGATGGATATTCGGCTGTGAGCGACGTGTAAAGTTACGATGGCGCTGCGGTTGATGTTGATGCTGATTTTGTGTGTGTCGTGACGGAGGCGGCTGTCGTCGATCAAACGTGCTCGAGGCCTCACTGGCCAGGCTGCTCTGACTGCTGTAACGCGGAAAGCTGCGCGGTCCACTGGACCCTCCTCCACCTCCACCTCCTTGACTGCCAGCACCACGCGTTGGACTTTGTGTGTAGCGATAGTTCGATTTGCGGCCACCTTCCTCCATTTGGGATTTGGGTGGACGGGGTAGCGTGCGTGCACGCGATGAACTGCGACTGTTTGACTCTGGTCCATTTGAATTAAACGCACAATTCTCATCCTGATATGCATTGTTGATAGCCGTATTGGATCGACGCCAGGTCTCGCTGTGTATTTTCTGATGGTCCTTGTGTTGCTGTTGGCTATGCTGCTGTTGCTGCTGTTGTTGCTGTTGCTGCTGTTGTTGCTTCTGGAAGCGTGGTGGCTTGTCGTACGTGTTACGATTGTGATTGTTGTATCGTCCACCACGTTTGTAGTTGTTGCCTCGCTCATAGTTGCTTATGTACGAGCGTTCACTGCGATCATCGCGCTGGTCCCAATTTGAGTTAACAATGCTATTGTAATTGGCGCCACCGCCAAGATTGCGTTCGTAACGCTCCTGCGAGTGCTTCCTGCGATCGTGTATGCTATAGAGCCGCAGATTACCGCCATTATCGCTGCGCACACTTTGATGATCATCATCGCAACTGATGCTATAGCGGCGCTGCTGATCGTGACGTGAGCGTCCATTTTGCTCATCATTATTCCGATTGAAGCGTGTCTTCCGCCAGCTGGGCAATGGCTTCGTCTCGTCACGATCCTCGCTGCTAGCCATGGATGGATACTGATCGGAGCCAACACTGCTGCAAAGAATATCGAGCTGATTTACACTTACATTCTCACATTGGCATTCACTACATTACTTACTCGGCTTGAGGCGCTTGGTTGTGTGATTGTTTCAGGGGTCGCGGCGCATGTCGTGGCTGATATCCTCGTCTGGCCTGACGTCCCACATTGGAAGCATCATTGTTCTGGTATCCAAGTGCTGGGTTCTCATTGCCAAACGGCTGTTGCTCATCGCCATATCCAATGTCACAGAGGGAATCCTCGCAGACCTGTTCACTCCATTTCTTTGGCTTTTCCTGCGCCGAAGTGTTCGCACTGCTGCCGTTCTCCTCCTCACTGTACGAGGCAGACTCATGTTGTCTGTTGTAGGAATCCGTGGCCTGTGACTGCGGCACTTCCTCACCACTGGTGTTATTGTTGTTGAAGCTTTCATCCTCGTCGTCATCCACAACCAGATAATCTGTGTACATGGCCTCCAAATCATTGCCCACATGCTTGAAGTGACTGTAGAACAGGTCGAGTACCATCAAAAGCATCGCTTTGACCTTGGCAGTCAATGCCGGTTGCATGATCAGATGCCGCCTAACATGGTACAGCAACTGATCGATATCCGCCTTGTGACGCGTTCGCATTATTTCTCCGTTCAACGTGATTTGCGACAGGACCAAGCGTGCTAGCCGAGTGCTCATCACCACCGAAATGTCATTGATTTCGCGAGTTAGCAAATTGAGCAGAGAATCCCCCAGAATAGTTATCGGCGCATTATCGGCCAGCCGCACACGATGATAATACTCGCCCAACAGTGTTATCGAGTTGTACAATCGATTCTTATCGTGCTGTCGATACGCATCCGCATTGATAAAGTTTGTCTCCAGGATTTTCAGCATGGCACTGCGAACCTTTGTTTCCTTCATCGCCAAGGCGTCAAAGTTGCGTGACGAAAACAAGAGAGCGAATTTAAGTGCAGTCTCAGCGTCGCTTAAAGCTTTGTTGTTCATGTAGTCCATCGATTCGCTGTAAATAAAGGTCATAAACAATTAGCAAAAAACAATAATAAGAAGTGTTTTTGTTTGTGTACAACGAAAAAGCTATGCGAATTCTAACCGGTTCATTAACGATTCAGAATGCGTTCCAGCCCTGATTATGTTAAAGGAAGATCAGCTTTCTTTTTTACGGGAATGCTGACTCACTTTATTTACATATTGAAACGCCAATAAAAGACAACAATTCAATTGCAAACAAATATGTATATATGTCCATAGATAGCTTTGTTACTAGCAGAAAATTCCTCTAAAATAAACTAATTGCAAACAACTAATTTCTATTCGAACTGAAAAATACGAGCATTGTTGATAAGCTGCATAAACTTTTGTTTGCACTGCTCAAGCTTAAATAAATAATAATAATATGTATGCTACACATTCATACACAACACACACACATATGTATATACACTTGTACAACGACAACGTGCATCAGAATATTTTTTATCCAACTGGCGGGAAAATGACATATTTCTATTCGTTCTCTCTTTGGCGCTTTTTCTCTCTCTCTCTCTCTCTCTGTCTGTGTTGATCTACCAAACTCTCAATTCTGCTTTTGCTCTGCGAAGTGAATTTACATGGATGAAAATTGTGAATTGCGACACCGTTTATAAAAGGTTGTAAATTTTTTTTATATACAAAGCGTTCTGACGTACGTGCAACTTACAGATATACGTACGTACTTACGTGAGAGTGTGTGTGTGAAGACGTTAATAGATATGTATATGTGTATGTATGCATGTTTTTACGGAAATAAACGTACATACTAGCATACACTACTCTACATACTTATATTTTTATGTATTAATCATCAATGGACGACGCCAAGCAGACACACACACTTACGGTTATATATGTATCTATGTTTACAAATATACATACCATAGCATCGATTCGTCGCGCACAATGTTGCAGAAATCGGTCTCGATAGCCTTTATTTTGTTGTTTAACACGATGCCATCGTCCTGCAGGTTGAGACCACGCATCATTGTGATAATGTGATCGTATGGACAACCACCTGTTGGTATCATATAATTGCTTGCGGCGCCCGTATTCAGCATGTTGCAGACTTCACGCAACGTTTGCACCTCGCTGCCAACGACAACGACGCCACCGTTGTTATTGTTATTGTTGTTGCTGCCGCTGCTATTGCCGCTGTCTGCACTAACACTGTTGTAATTATTGTAAGTGTAGGCGGCGGTGTTGTTGTTACTGTTGTGATTACTGCTAATCATGTTTGTATTAGCCATTTCCTTAATATTATTGCTGTTCTTGCTCTTGTTGTTATTGTTTTTATGTATTTCTTTAGTTGATTCTTGTTGTTTTGCGTTTTTCCCACTGCTGTTGTTGTTCTCTGCTCTATTTCTGCCTGCGCCAAGCGAGCCAACTTCGCTGTCTCCGTCTGTGTTTGTGCTGCTGTGGTTGGTGTTGGACGACTACCCAACAACAACAACTCAACTTATTATTTTGCGCAAAAAATAAGCGTTGACAAAACAAAGGTGTCGAAATGCGCATAAATTTTCACCTTTCCTTTACTGCGCGCAGCTGCATGGAACTCACCAAAGATTGGATGTTGATTAAATCTTCCCGAGAGTGTTCACTTAAATGCACAAGTCTATTAAAAACTATTTTATTTCATTTATTTTATACCGAAATAATTTATAGTAGAGGTGGAGAAACATCGATGGCACTATCGATGTATCGACGATTTTGAAATTTTCTCCACACCGATTTCTTATTATAATCATCGATGGTTTTGTTTATAAACAATTTTTATGCATTTTTACCTATTTAAGATCTTATACAATTAGATGAGTATGACTTTTTTTCTTTACAAAATTAGCTTTTTAAGTTTTTTTTTTTAACACTTGTGTTGTGCCTTGGGGGTAATATACTGAAAGTGCAAACTGATATCGCAATTGGAACATTTCATTAAAAAGGCGTTATTTTAATGTAGACATCAAAAGAATGTCTTTTATTATCATTCAACTGTGAAGGTAAAGCGACAATTGGAAACAGTTCTTAAATGTTTACAAAACAAAATCATATAAATACGGTCTCACTTGGCTGTGTTGCATTATCAAAAAATTTAAATTCTCTACAAAACCATCGATGTTTCGGCGATGTTTGATATGAAAATACTATTAGCATCGATGTTAGCATACATACCTCCAATATAGTGAGCGATAATTCTGTTAACGTACTACGCCAACAATTTTTAACAGAATGTCCCCACAATGCAGTTACTTTTTGAAAAATAAAATGGCTTTTTGTCAGAAGCTATTTTTCTGATAAAATTTTCCCTATTTGGATATATTGTGTTATAGAATGAATAGAATAGAACTTTTTATTTGATTTTGACTTAATAGACAAAGTTATAATGTTAATGCAATATTTAATCAATTTATTTATTTGAAAGCAATATAAACGGGTTCAAAGGAGTATTCGTAGTTTCTCCCTTCAATGATTTGAAGCATATAACTATCGCCAATGGTGCTCCATTTCCAAGGAAGTGACTATAATAATTTTTATTATTAAAAAAATATAGATACAGATTAATAATTACTTACTGTCGGCTCGAAGACATTTTGATATAGATTTATTCGTATGGGTTGAAAACGGTTTTGAACAATTTGTGGTATGTCAAACTTGTAATTATCAAAGCCAAATAAACATTGTTCAACGCTTACAAGTTCCAAATGTCGTGTGTTATGAATTAAACTTTCAAAGCTATGCTCTTCTGAGATCGAACAGGTTTTAAAATACAATTCTTTTATATTTGCAAACATTTGATTAGTAAAAAATCCAAAACCATCTAATAATAAGTTATCTGTGACAATTTTTAGAGCATCCACTTGAAGTCCAGCGTTAATAACAGTGCCCAACGTATTGGAAGCGTTGCATGTTTCTAAGATTTTTAAATGCCTTTTATGCCTAAAACAATCTAATTTATCGATGAGAAAATAGAGGGTGGATCTTTGCCTAGGCCCACAAATAGTCAATTCTTTTAAATGTTGGAGTTTACTTAATTCACGCTCGAACCAGGGCAATTCATCTATATCTATTTTAATAGATTCTAAATGTTGCACACAGTCAAAAGGCAAACGGAAAGCAACTGATTGAAAGTGATGTTGCTCAGACATGCAAAGCTTAATTTCTTTAAGCTGACATACTTTCATAATTATTAACAGATTGTTTATGAAAAAACGACGGCAATAAGTGAGCGTAAGTCGCTCTAATTTGGGAAAAGTATTGAAATGCACTCCACAAAAATGGCCTTGTGGGCTGAACGTTCGTAGATTTGGGAAGGATTTGGCTATTTTTGGTATCTCAATGTCGGTTAAAAGATTGCTGGGAACTGTTGAAAAACGAAAGTCCTCAACGTTCGGAAAAATTTTGCTGATAAGAACTTCATAATGCTCCCATGTCATCAATCTCAGTCGGATTGCCTTTACTGTGCAACGAATAGCTTCAAGGAAATATTCAAAAGATTCTGACGAAAAATTTGCTTCAAATAATGATATATTCACGGTTTTGTACTGCAAAATCCACACATTTGGCATTAAATCGTAGAAACGTGGATGGATAGTTGTTATAATTTGTTGCGATTTTAGATCTAAATATCCAAATATACGCATTAAAGTGTCATCGTTTAATATATCCATTGTAACCTTAAATAAGAAGTGAGAAGAAATATTTTATTTATTAAACGCACAGTTGTAGTTTAATTATAAAAAAAGTCTATTCGTTTATAAAACAATTTAGATTTTCAATTCCGATTGTAAATTAAATTGACTATATCGATTCTGTAAAAATTCAATTTCTCTGCAGCCCTACATAGACAAATTGATGCAGCCAGGGCTGTTAGATAAGCGAACGAAATACAGCTGATTTATGACAGTCTGGCAACATACTCAGATTTTTCAGATAATCGCGACAAAATTAATTTATAAACATGCAAAAATATGATAAAATGGAAAAAATTGGTGAGGGCACTTACGGGACAGTGTTCAAGGGCCGGAACCGAGATACTATGGAAATAGTAGCACTAAAAAGAGTACGTTTAGATGAGGACGACGAAGGCGTGCCTAGTTCCGCGCTGAGAGAGATATGCCTACTGAAGGTTTGTTGTTTTTGCTTCTTTGTTGTCTTTGCTCTAAATTCATAACGTCACTTTTATATTTCCCTAGGAATTGAAGCACAAAAACATTGTTCGGTTATGCGACGTGCTGCACTCCGATAAAAAATTGACACTCGTGTTTGAGCATTGCGATCAGGACTTAAAAAAGTACTTTGACAGTTTGAATGGAGAAATCGATATGGCAGTGTGTCGAAGTTTTATGCTACAACTGTTGCGCGGTTTGGCCTTTTGTCACAGGTGAGCACAACATATTATCCATTTATGCAATTTAAACAATTATTTGTCTTCAGCCACAATGTGCTACATCGAGATCTAAAGCCACAAAACTTGCTCATCAATAAGAATGGTGAACTTAAGCTTGCCGACTTTGGTTTAGCCCGCGCCTTTGGGATTCCAGTCAAATGCTATTCTGCCGAGGTGGTAACGCTGTGGTATCGTCCCCCAGATGTGCTCTTTGGCGCCAAATTATATACGACTAGCATTGACATGTGGTCGGCTGGTTGCATATTGGCTGAATTGGCTGACGCAGGTCGTCCACTATTTCCTGGCTCTGATGTGATCGATCAATTGCTGAAAATATTCCGAGTGCTTGGCACACCAACTGAGGAATCTTGGCCCGGTGTCTCGCACCTCTCCGATTATGTTGCGCTTCCATGTAATTACCTTAATCATTCTAACATGTTGATAATAATTCTGTGCTAATGTTATCTTTCGCTTTTAGCATTTCCACCAATTACTTCGTGGAGCCAACTTGTACCAAGACTGAACTCTAAGGGCCGTGACTTATTGCAAAAACTGCTCGTGTGCCGTCCGAATCAAAGAATTAGCGCCGAAGCTGCCATGCAGCACCCGTATTTTACAGACAGCTCATCTTCGGGCCATTAGTTAATTGATGGCAAACAAGTTCACTATATACATAACACAATATAAATAATAGATGTAGTTCTAACGACTGTTTCAATAATATTTGAATATAAATTGTATGTATGTATATTTTAAATTCGGATTCCTTTTTAGTTTATTTACACATTTCGTTTTATCTTCAATTCAATACAATGCAATCCTATTACATAGTTTTTACCAAAATTATAAACCATGAGTAGAATGCCATCAGTTGTAATATTTTAAATATATTTAAGTAAGTTAAGAACCAAATTTGCATCTGTACCTAGTCACTCAAAATATATAGAATAAATCTTACAAAAAATTTACGTACCCAAAAAATGCCTTCTTATCAGATCAACACATGTCTGTGGCAACCCACAGCATCAGCTAAGGGTTAATGCGAGAATCCAATGCGCAGTGTGCGCACGCCAAAAAAATTAGTTTCTTTCTGTGTGTTTCACGGACCGGTCGCCTTTTCCGTAGTTTTTTTTATCGAAAGCTAAAAATTCAGATTAATATATATATTCGCGATATTTGTATTCCGAATCTCATTTATTCCTTACCGCGTTACGTTATTTTTAGTGCGGGTCTGATAAGAGCCTCGCCTACAAATTATATACTAAGCGCAACTAAAAAATCGACAAACGAAATCGAATCTTTTTAGTTTTATAGTTTTTTGCAATGACTTGGGGTTTTGTGACGTGTGGCCCAAACGAGGCACTAGTAGTATCAGGTATATATATTGAACTATAAATAGATAAATTAAAAAATTTAGATTAAACATTTGTAAATAATAATGGGTTCGTTGTTCGACGGCAGCACCCCCAAATGACGTCATTGCTTATCGATTTTTATGTACAAGCAAAATTCTAACTAGACGCCGAAGCCGTGCGTGCGCACCGAAATAACGCCGTTGCGGCAAAATAACACACACACGCACACACATACGTATAAATGTACATACGCGCACACGGTTATGCACATGCATTTTTTGTTTGTAAACAAGAAAGCAAAATACATACATACGGTTTTTTTTATTTTTGATAGGATGCTGTTACATGAAGCCACTGTTGGTTCCTGGCGGACGCGCCTTCGTTTGGCCAACGATTCAACAAGTTCAGCGGTAATAATTAATCAATATGACCTTGATACAGTTCGTGACATCATTTTTTCTCATCAATTGGGCTTTTGTAGAATTTCGCTGAATACGATGACGCTACAAGTGGAGAGTCCGTGTGTCTACACTAGCCAGGGTGTGCCAATCTCTGTGACGGGCATTGCCCAGGTCAAGGTGCAGGGTCAGAATGAGGACATGCTGCTGACAGCTTGTGAACAGTTTCTGGGCAAATCCGAGGCGGAAATTAATCATGTGGCACTCGTGACGCTGGAAGGACACCAACGTGCTATCATGGGTTCGATGACTGTGGAGGAGATCTACAAAGATCGCAAGAAGTTCAGCAAGCAGGTGTTCGAAGTAGCTTCCAGTGATTTGGCCAACATGGGCATCACTGTTGTGTCTTACACCATTAAGGATTTGCGTGACGAAGAGGTAAGTTCGTTCTTTTAATTAACCCAGATACAATAATAATACTAATATAAAAATGCACTATATACAAATAATTTGATACCAAGCACAAAATTTATGTTTAAGTAACCCCAAAAAAATATATGTTGTATATTTTTGCATGTACATACGATTCAGGGCGACTCCAAGGTGCGTATGGATTGATCGTGGTTGTGGTGGTGGTGTTGGAGTCTTCCTAATCCCATTGCGACTTTCTTTATGCGCTTGATTATACGTTTATTGCACTATTCTTTTGCAGGGGTATCTGAAATCTTTGGGTATGGCGCGTACAGCTGAAGTAAAGCGCGATGCACGCATTGGCGAGGCTGAGGCACGTGCCGAAGCTCATATTAAGGAGGCTATTGCCGAGGAGCAGCGCATGGCTGCGCGTTTCCTTAACGACACCGACATTGCCAAGGCACAGCGTGACTTCGAGCTGAAGCGAGCAGCCTACGACTTGGAGGTGCAGACCAAAAAAGCCGAAGCGGACATGGCCTATGAATTGCAGGCGGCAAAGACCAAGCAACGCATCAAGGAGGAGCAGATGCAAGTGAAGGTTATTGAGCGCACCCAAGAGATTGCCGTGCAGGAGCAGGAAATCATGCGTCGCGAAAAGGAACTGGATGCCACCATTCGTTGTCCGGCCGAGGCAGAAAAGTATCGTCTCGAGAAATTGGCCGAAGCCAACAAGTTGCGTGTGGTTATGGAGGCCGAGGCTGAGGCAGAATCAGTAAGTCAAGAATTAAACACCATACGAAATTTAGTTTATCATAAATTTCTTGTAGATTAAAATTCGCGGTGAAGCTGAAGCATTCGCCATTGCTGCCAAGGCTAAGGCTGAAGCTGAGCAAATGGCACAGAAGGCCGATGCTTATCGTGAATATCGTGAAGCCGCCATGGTGGAGATGCTTTTGGACACACTTCCAAAGGTAACATAAACTTATTTGCCAAATCAATAGAATAGTGATAACAAATTTGATTCGCTTGCAGGTTGCCGCCGAAGTGGCTGCTCCTCTTTCTCAGGCTAGAAAGATCACGATGGTGTCCAGCGGCCAAGGCGATATTGGTGCTGCCAAGTTGACCGGCGAAGTGCTGTCGATTGTCAACAAAGTGCCGGAGCTGGTCAAGAACATTACTGGCGTGGACATTGCCAGGGTACGTTCCAATTCAGAGTTTATATAAGCAAATAACTTCGTGAAAAACTACTGTAAGAAACAATACTACAAAGCAAAGCATAACAAATGGCAATCAAAAGACTTGGTAGAGAATGAAATGTAGCAAACAGTAACAGTAAAGTTCTCTTATAGTTCGAATGTTTCATCTACTCAAATGTGACAATTACTGTATATGTACATATTTCTATAATTTTACGCTTTCTAACTTTTGCGTTTTCTATATTCTATATGTGGTATATGATTTTGCTTTAATTTGATTTATCTCTTTATTCTTCGTTTCAGTCTGTGCATGCCGGCTAAAAGTTCGAATCCAAATTACTCCAAAAAATACAAACAACAATGAAAAGAATATATATTTAACAAATACGAAACAAAATCTTCATAATTGAATACTAAACTGCATTTACTCGTTGTTTTGGTTCAACAAATTTTTGTATGTAACGGTGTATTTAGCACAAAAAAAGGTCAAATAGCAAAAGCATATTTTGTATTCAATATAAGAAATATATGTATTTATATATGTCTTTATATAATCGTTCAACACGGTCGTAAAATAAAGATATTTTCTTGAACATAAAGCGAACGTTTGTTTAATTTTGGTTTTGAAATAATGCGGTAAACTTGGCACGAGGTGGCAACACCGATAAGTTGTCTGGCATGACAATATGAGGCTTTTGTCCGTGGGTATTATTTGCAAAATGCAATGAATTAGTATAGTTTCCTGAGGAATATAATAAGAAAAATACGTGAAAGATCTCTTCTTTTGATTCAACATAAGGGGGAAAACATTCAAAATATAGAAACTTAGGTAATTGGTATTTTCAAGATGCGTTGAAAATGGCGCGTTATTTTAAACATCTTGTATTTGTTCAATGAATTTAAACATTGTCTAATCCGTAATTTGCTTTCTTATCGAGGTTCTACTGTCACTGAACATATTACCGATAAAAAGGAATTTGTATATATATTATACGACTCTTCTTCCGTGTTGCTTAGTTGGAATTTAATTTATTGTAAAAACTCAAGATATCTAAAAAAGTTTAGATAAGTGGAAAATAGAAAGTGTAACCATACATGAAATTGGTAAAATGGCGTTTTAGCATGCATATATAAAACAGTATTTTTATTTTCAACTGTCTGTTGAATTCATGACAACCCTAATTATCAAACGACTCAGCACTTTTCGACCAACAAGCTGCCAACTCGTTTGCTTATATTTAGTTGGCAGGCCGTGCAGACATTTAGCTAAATCATTTGTGATTTTGAAAAGAAGTTGTGCTCGCTTTTAAAGGCATATAATTAATTGGAAAAAGCGGGAATTGTTATATTTAAGTTCACAAGTCTCATCATAAGTCGTTAAACATGGGTGATTCCAAGGGGTAAGTGTATTTTGTGTAAAAAACAGCGATAAAAGAAAGCCGACACGCACAGCGGAACTGCTGGCGATGAGACAGCTTCAATTTCGCGCAGTCATTGGCCCGAGAGAAAAAATAGTATGCAAAGGCCACATAAGAAAATTAAGTGAAAACTGTTTACAAATGTGCTTCTCATAGAGTTTACTAAAACAATTTCAGACTTTCTTGCAATGTATTTGATAGTTAATTACAAATGGCATACTACGTGATTTATGCATTTGCTATTGCAATTGCGAAACTAGGGCATGCAAACGAAAAACGCCATTTGTCCAATTGGTGTTGTTGCAGTCCTTCTTTGTAACAAAGGGATTTGAAGTTGTTGGGGTTGAGTTGAGGGATTTTGTATTATATCTGGGCGACTTAGTTAGCATGGAGACATTTCACAATATTCAATTGATTTGATTAATGACAACATTACAAGGCGTGATTTTTACATTCTTTCTGTTTGTTAATAAAAAGAATAAAGTCACAAACTAGCTAAAAAAAAAAAGAAAAAAAATGTCGAACAGCAACGATGAAAATAATAGCTTGCATTCTTCGATTAACCAGAGCAATGCCGATAACGGTGAACAGCATAATGAAGTCTGTCCGATGGACATCGATATAACAGATATTGTGAGAAGTTATCGAAGCGAGCAAGATGAAAGACAGCTCAAAAAGCAAGAAATTCTAGGAAACCCCAAATTACAACCCTCGACCGATAAACGGTGAATAACCAATCCAATCCCATGTTTTTTTTTTGGTTCTTTAGGGTTTTTGTTTGTTTTCTAAGTGATTTTTAATATTGCGCTTTGTTTCAGCAGCGAAGACCTAGCTACGGCAATTCTGAAGCGTAAAGATCGTCCTAATCGTCTGATCGTTGAAGAGGCTCAGAATGACGACAATTCCGTCGTGTCGCTTTCGCAGGTAAGCTCCCATACATTTTTGAAGGCCACGTCATCAGCAATAGAGCGAATATTAACCTTATCGTATGTAATGTTTTTCTTCGTGTTGTGTTTTAGGCGAAAATGGATGAGCTCCAGCTCTTCCGTGGCGACACCGTCATTCTGAAGGGCAAGCGCCGCAAGGAGACCGTTTGCATTGTGCTGACGGATGACACCTGTCCCGACGAGAAGATCCGCATGAATCGCGTTGTGCGCAACAATCTCTGTGTCCATTTGTCGGATGTTGTGTCCGTGCAATCGTGCCCGGATGTCAAGTACGGTAAGCGTGTTCGCATCTTACCTATTGATGACACCACCGAGGGCGTCACTGGCAATCTCTTTGAGATATACCTAAAACCATACTTCTTGGAGGCGTATCGTCCCATCCACATGGGCGACAACTTCATTGTTCGTGCCGCTATGCGTCCCATTGAGTTCAAAGTGGTGCTCACCGATCCTGAACCTTATTGTATTGTTGCACCTGAGACTGTAATCTTCTGTGATGGCGATCCCATCAAGCGTGAGGTAAGCTTTCGTTGTATTACCTCTTATATTGTAATTTATTATAGAAAATATTTGAGTATCCAATATCATATTGTCGAATATCTATTGTCCTGTTGCTGTAGGAGGAAGAGGAGTCTTTGAATGCCGTTGGTTATGATGATATTGGTGGTTGCCGCAAACAATTGGCCCAAATTAAGGAGATGGTTGAGCTGCCACTGCGTCATCCATCGCTGTTCAAGGCAATTGGTGTTAAGCCACCACGCGGAATTCTGATGTACGGTCCACCTGGTACTGGCAAAACTCTGATTGCACGGGCTGTGGCCAATGAGACGGGCGCCTTCTTCTTTTTGATCAACGGTCCGGAGATTATGTCTAAGCTGGCCGGTGAATCAGAATCGAATCTGCGCAAAGCATTCGAGGAGGCTGAGAAGAACTCGCCGGCTATTATTTTCATTGATGAAATCGATGCGATTGCGCCCAAGCGTGACAAGACTCACGGCGAAGTGGAGCGTCGTATTGTGTCGCAGCTGTTGACCCTGATGGACGGCATGAAGAAGAGCTCCCACTTGATTGTCATGGCGGCCACCAATCGTCCCAATTCTATTGATCCGGCACTGCGTCGCTTCGGTCGTTTCGATCGTGAAATCGATATCGGCATTCCCGATGCCACTGGCCGTTTGGAGGTACTTCGTATTCACACAAAGAACATGAAGCTCCACGATGATGTTGATCTTGAGCAAATTGCGGCCGAGACACACGGTCACGTTGGTGCCGATTTGGCCTCGCTTTGCTCGGAGGCTGCTCTTCAACAAATTCGTGAGAAGATGGATCTGATTGATTTAGAGGATGACAAGATTGATGCAGAAGTGCTTGCATCGTTGGCTGTCACTATGGAGAACTTCCGCTATGCGATGACCAAGTCCAGTCCATCGGCTCTGCGCGAAACGGTTGTGGAGGTGCCCAACACCACCTGGACAGATATTGGCGGTCTAGAGAACGTGAAGAAGGAGCTGCAGGAACTGGTTCAATATCCAGTCGAGCATCCCGACAAGTTCCTCAAGTTTGGCATGCAACCCAGCCGTGGCGTGCTCTTCTACGGTCCACCCGGTTGCGGTAAGACGTTGCTGGCCAAGGCCATCGCCAACGAGTGCCAGGCCAATTTCATTTCCGTCAAGGGTCCCGAGTTGCTAACCATGTGGTTCGGCGAGTCTGAGGCTAATGTGCGCGACATTTTTGACAAGGCACGCTCGGCTGCTCCATGTGTGCTCTTCTTCGATGAGTTGGATTCGATTGCCAAGGCTCGTGGAGGCAATGTGGGTGACGCTGGTGGCGCTGCCGATCGTGTCATCAATCAGATTTTGACCGAAATGGACGGCATGGGTGCAAAGAAGAATGTGTTTATCATTGGCGCAACCAACAGACCCGACATCATTGATCCGGCCATCTTACGTCCTGGTCGTTTAGATCAGTTGATCTATATTCCATTGCCCGACGACAAGTCGCGTGAGGCTATTCTGAAGGCCAATCTCCGAAAATCGCCACTCGCTAAGGAGGTTGATCTAACATACATTGCCAAGGTTACGCAGGGCTTCTCTGGCGCCGATTTGACTGAGATCTGTCAACGTGCCTGCAAACTGGCTATTCGCCAGGCCATCGAGGCCGAGATTCGTCGCGAAAAGGATCGTGCCGAGAACCAGAACTCCGCCATGGACGTAAGTATTAAAGTTTGCACCGTATATCAAATTGTCTTCGGTATTACTATGTTGTTTTTATATCACAGATGGATGAGGATGATCCAGTGCCGGAGATTACACGTGCACACTTCGAGGAGGCCATGAAGTTTGCTCGCCGTTCCGTTTCGGACAATGACATTCGCAAATACGAAATGTTTGCTCAGACTTTGCAGCAGTCGCGTGGCTTTGGACAGAACTTCAGGTGAGTTTCGAGAAGCATTTTACCGTCTTATAAATTGATTGTTAACTGGGATTTCATTGAATTGCTTCCAGATTCCCCGGTAACTCCGGCAACACCTCAGGGTCTGGCACCAATATGCCAGCTAACTCGCCAGGCGACAATGGCGATGATGATCTTTACAGTTAGATTTCTAGTTTTACACAAGACAATTTTTTAAATGAATTTTTCCTCCTAAAAACAAACCAACAAAGCAAAACAACAATTTTAAATCACACAATTGCAGTCTGGAGGAAAAAATACGGCATCCATGGGTAACATCCACCTCCAGCTATAACATCCAACATCAGCAGCTTATATCAATAACGTAAATAAGTTTCAAAAAGTTTTGATACCAAATTAATGGATCAGAATGTAATTTGTAATTTGGTACACCCAAAAAAATGTGGTAGAAAAAAAAAGAACAAGAATTAGAATCACTTATCATTCGTGCATTATCGATTGAAACTGATCGATTGAAATCGGAGTTCTTTATACATTATATAACGATAATAAACAATACACATACACACATACATAAAGATAAATACATAAACATATAATAAACACCGTAAAATTATAAGTGTATTTGGAACTACGTTTTTAAGTGAATAAAAATTATAAAGTCGGTAAAAAATGGCTTAGAAAAATGGGAGGGTTTCCATTTAGCAATTCTCAAAATAAAAAAGATGCTACGCTAAGATGTTTACCCCATTTCTCAATTGGAAATAAGAAGACGTTTTCGTTATTTGTGTTTTAATCGCTTTTATTAAACTTGTATTCATTCGTCATGTTTGCCTCTGCACTGATTGCGACACATTACCCGGGGTTTTGATCCTATAACTTATATAGTTAGTTTTGCTATTTAAGATATCCATGCCAATGTCTGCTGCGCTTAAATGACAAATTCAAATAAATATATATTTTGGCATTGGTAAATGAAAAGCAAATAAATTGTAAGTTGATTTTTGTTTTAGTATTATCAGCAGCTTCTGCGGCGTTTTCAATTGAATATAATTTGTTTTCCTTAAATTTATTAACGCCTATTGCAAGTTTCCAATGAAATATTTTCTTTCGGCTTTTTTTCTTTTTCTTTAGCAGTGTCTACACTTTAAATATTCTCATTAAATACATACATACATGTTTTTTGCTTTGTTTTTTTTTTTTTGTTTTCTTTTGTTTTGTTACACATACATAATTAAATATGCTTTATGCATAAATTACAACACAACAGTTAAAATACAAATAGTTTCAATTGTTATTTATAGCGCGTTTTTATTTCAAAATGTTTCATGTTTTGCTTATTTTTCAACGTTTTCATTGAGCTTTGCTTGTTGTTGGATTTAGGTTTAGTCAGTGTTTGTGTTTTTGTGTGTTTAAGTGTGCGATCGTGTATGTGTAGCTGTTGGTGTGTGCGTGTGTGTATGCGTGTTGTGTTGTTTTGTTGGAAGAAAATGGCCAGCACTTTCAGCTTTCTTATATAATTAGTTTCGCTTCATAATTTCTATCGTATTTATTTTATGTTTTGCTTGATACTTTTTTTTGTTAATGTACGCCTGGTTTTTGTTTTCAAGAATTTTGTTGCTTTTAAAGTCTTGAACATAGACTAGACACCAATTAGTTATAGTTTTAGGATTAATCATATTTTGCTTGATTTCATATTTTACTAATTTCTCTTTTCTTTTATTTTGTTTCCTTTCCTTTCGTTTTTGTTTTGTTTTGTTTCTGTAACAAGTTTGTTTTTTTATTAAATTATGATATATGTAAATGTTTTCATTATTATTATTATTATTATTATTATTATAAGTAGTTTTGTGAACACCTGTCGACTGTTGGTATGCCAGTTAAATTGTTTTTATGCTTTTACATAGCTATATACTCGAAAGTATATGTTTTTGTTTTGTATTATTATTTCTTATTATTTGTTGTTGTAATATTATGTTCTTGATTAAGTGTCTAAAATTTGTTTTAGTTACGCATTTTACAAACAATAAAGTAACGTTTATAAAGTACTGGAGTTTGGGTTTACCATATTTAAGCTCATTTCAGTTATAAGTATATAAATACAGATACATTTACATGCTTCTCTCTCCCTTTCTCTATGTAATATGTATTTATGTGCTAGAGTATAGAGTACAATGGGTAGAGGAGTGCGGGGATGGGAGAGGGTAGGGATAGGTTCAGTTTAGGTAAAACGCATAAATAGTATCTATTTGTTGTATGTTAGTTCTTGAAATTGCAAACAAAACTCTACTAAGTACACATCTAGGCCTTTGATATTGCTTTTGCTTTTGCTCTCTAACTACTATAGAGAAGGACTCGCTATATTGAGTCCTATCATTTATAAACCATAATACCAAATACCATATAATAACTGAGCAGATCTGATTATATGTATGCTAGATATTTCATATTCATATTCAAAGATTTTCTAAGTTGATCCCATGCAACATATATATTGATTGTGCCTTTAGCCTTCTCTTTTGTAGAGCCAATTGAAATGGAAATTGAAACTTTTTTCAAAAAAAAAAAATGATTTGAATAAAATGTTATTAATAATAAAATTTCGCGTATATTGAGATCGATCATTTTGTGCTGGGTGAGCTTAAAAATTCTTGGAAGGTGGAGAATTGTATGTTTGTTAAATAGATCTGTGGAAAATGTTGAAAGAGCTAGTTTTTGGCTCGCTGGAAACCCAAAAACGAAAAGTATCTCTTAATATTTGACGGGTAAAGGGGCCATAACATTTCATTAGCGTGTCTCATATATATAATTTTTCATTAAACAATTTCAAAGTATTTATTTTGAATTAATGTATTAGCTGAAACATTTCATCAGCTTTTTTATGTTTCTTTCTTTTTTATGCTTTTTTTTACTTTTGTTTTTGTTTTGTTTTTTTCGTAAACACTGCAAGCAGCAATTTTACATATAGACTAGTACAATGATTGGTTTTTTACTTTATTTTATAAATAAATTAGATTTGTTTTATGCATATGTGTAGTTTGTTACTTTATATAAGTATTTGTATTGGTTGTTTTGCATTTGTAGATATAAACTCTTTGCTTGATGTGTGTTCATTTGCGACTATTTGATATCTTTCTTTTATTATATTTATTTAAACAATAAACGTGGTTTCTTGTTCTTCTTGTTGTTGTTTCGATTATTAAACTTATTTCATTAAGCCAAACGAGTTTTACTTTTTATTTTTCGTATAGTTTTTGCTTCTATATTGTGCTAAATTATGCGTAAATCAATTGATAACAAATTAGTATTATAATATATTAATAATAATCATAATAAAAGTATGAAAAAACAAGACTATTAACTATGCACTTAACATTTCATTTGAGCGAATGACACACGAAAAAAATTACATTTCTTTAATTTCTTCTTTCTTGATTCGCCCAATTGGTTTTCTCTTGTGAGTTTTTCTCATTTTGTTTCAATTAAATACATTAAATTACAATTGCTAATACATACAATACAATATTTCTTTTCTTTTTTCTTTAGTTTTGTTTTTTCTTTGTTTTTTTGTTGTTGTTGTTTTTTCTTTATGTGTAGCATCAACTTTTCATTATCATTATCGTTTTATCATATTATCGTTATCATTGTTTTTGAATTTCATTATCCAGCCTCAGCTTAAAACATATCAAGAATCAAGAATTCGTGTGTGCTTGTGTGTGTGTGTGTGTTTGTGTTTGGCTTGCGCTTGCATTGGTATTTGCTGTGCTTTTTGTTGATGTTGTTTTTATTTCTGTTTTCTGTTATATTTCTGTTGTTGTTTTTTGCTGCCTTCGTTTAAATGTGTAGAGTCCTAATAACCCATTAGCCTGGTAGTGGTTGTTGTTGTTGTAGCTGCTGCTGCTGCTGTTGTTGTTGTTGTTGTGGTTGTTGTTCAGACTTTTTATCGTGTATCGGTGATATTATTTTTGCTGCCAAATATCTTCACCAGCTGCGATTCATAATCGTCAATGTTGCGCTTCATAATGTCCATGCAGGGTCCAAGCAGACGCTCAAATGCTCTCACATCGAGGACTGATAAACGAAAATCATAGAATTCGTATTAGACATATTATAGTAAATGATACATATTTGCAATACTTAAGGGAAAGAACATATATAGTACACACATAACATGCCTTAGGAACTTACAACTTGCAAAACAATAATAATAATTGAAATTTGTGTTAGTATACATGACAGACAGTAAAATTAAGATTGCATGCCCCGGTTTGCCATTTCCATTGCAATTCCCAATTCACAGAGAGAACCACCAGTCGATTGCCCATAAGATTTGCACTCCCATTTGATGTTGAACCCGTTTCCCAACCACAGGCGCCTCAACTCATAAATAATCTAGGGAGCTGCGCTTACCATTCACAATGGAAACATATTTTTTGCACTCTCTCTCTTTTGTTTATTTTATTTGCGTGTGGGGAGGAGGGAAGAGGATTTGCAGTTTTGTCTGTGTCGGCTGCAGACATTTATATCTGTGGGGGGTAGGCTTAACGTTGCGTATACGTGATATTTGTGTGTGTGTCTCTGTGTTTGTGAACTTTTGTGAATGAAAAACTGCAGAAAATCGAATTTTTGCTTGTAAACTGTACAATTTTTAATCATCTTTCGATGTACAATAAATTTATGGCGAAATGAAATTCAAGTTTTAAAGCAACAAATTGTAAAACAATAAACAATTAGTTTGTGATTGGCCTGGTGATGATGATGATGTTACTTGCTAAGCCTATCGCTCTATATGCATCAGGTCACAGGTTCGTATTGCGTCGTGCCATTTCCGTGAACATTTGCTCGTACATCAGTATGTTGCGCTTGAGGACATCGGTGAGGAAGCCCAGGATACGCTCAAATGCTTCCGTGTCTAGGACTGGACGGAATTTGATTAAAGCTACGTTTTCAATGGGCGCATATAACCCAGTCTACTCTACAATGCCTGCAGGCTATCGAAATAAGCGCGCAGATCCAATTCCAGGTAGCGATAGTCTCGTATGCCGCGCTGCAGGAGACGACTGCAACGGCCTAACAGACGCTCAAAGCAAACAATATCGAGGACTACATAAAGCACACAACACAACACAAAACAATACGGCACAAATCACAGTACAACACAGAAAACACGCAACACAGTGCAAAAATGTACGTCAAAGTGCATAAACAAATTAAAAGAAGAAAAAAAAAGAAACAATAAACAAAAGCATTAAAAGCGCTGGCTAGCAAGGCATTTAAAAGGTTTTCGATGTTCGACTTCGGTTTAGATTGGGTTATAAAATTCGTAAGAAATCGACTTACATGCGAGCTTAACAACGCCGCCCGTAGCGTAAACGGATGCGGCACGTGGCCGATGTGTCACCAGCGCCAGTTCGCCAAAGTATTGGCCCTTGCCCAGCTTGGAAATCTCAATTTCCGAATCGTCCTGATCCATGCGCACCGACACGGTGCCCTCCTCAATAAAGTACATGCCATCGGCGGCGTCGCCTATGAAGATAAAAATTCCTTTAATACATGTTTGAAGATTGCAAATCATTGAGAAACTTACCCTGCTTAATGATACGATCACCATTCTCGTAGGTCTTGGAAACCAAAGCATCGGCCAGATTCATGCGTTCGTAGTTCTGCCAAGAGAAAGAGAAGTTAATAAATTGTAGAATGGCTTCTTTTATTATTCGTTATTATTTATGCATTACACAGCACGTATATTAAGTTAAATTTAAACACTACTCAACACTAAATTAAATAATATTTTAGTACTATACAACACTTAAAATAAGGAATTATCGAAAGGAAGAAATTATGAAATCGATAAAAAAGTGCCACCTATGTGTGATCGGCGCTAGAAGGAGTGTTGTGAAATATGGCAAACGTATTAAATTTGAAAATAACTGATTTTAACCAAAATAATTATTTGTTATATAATCCTTCTATAATCTATTTTATGACTTAGTTGCATATCTAAATGAACTCACCTGCAGCGCCTTTAGCATCGGCACGCTGTTCAGCAGCTCCTCGTACATTTTTCGCTTCTTGAATGCCGACTTGAGCAAGATACGTCGGAATGTCTGACGATCCATGGCCCAGAGGAGGCCATTTGTTTCTGCCTGCACGGTGGCCGCTCTAAGAGTGAGTAAAAAACAATGATAAACGATTATTATTAAATTGAGTTAGTTGCTTAAATCCAATAATAAATTTCAACCAATTTGTTATAAAATGTTTAACAATTGTTAATATTAAAGGAAACGAAAAAAAGACTACCAGCAAATCTACTTGAATAGATAAGCTAAGCGATAATAACAATATAAGAAACATAATAAATTTGTAGAAAAAATAATACAATCGCAATAAATTAACATGTTTGCACTATTGTGCAATCTGGCAGCGATATTTTCCAACTGAAATTCAAACTGAAGTTCATCTTAATTCGATACTATTTATAGCCATATCAAAATTGTGCGAGTGTTGAATTGAAATTAAGAAATTAGCACATTGCTTGGCCTAATCAAAAGGTGATCGAATGAGATAAAGAATAATGTAGACTATGTCTATGTGTACTTAGAGACATAAAGCCTCAATTTCTGCTTGTTCTCACCTGGGCATATTGTAAAGCAGCGCTAATTCACCAAATAATCCGGTATGATTGTAGGTGCTAATGTGTTTGTCATTAATGTAGACTTTGTAGACGCCACTGTGAAAGAGAGATGGTAAATTGAGCGTGAGTTTGCGTAAAAATATGTATACGTATAGTATGCATTGCGTTGCGTTACGGTAAAATGCGGAATAAATGTAAATTAATTGCGCATACGCCGTGTGAAAATAATGTTGCCTACTTTGCCGTCTGTTTGGCAAGCGCGAAGAACGAAGGGAGGTCGCTTCACATGACGTATGCGCAATTTGCGGCACATTGTTCTACTTTGGCACTTACGATTCAATAACATAAAAGTTATCGCCATCATCGCCCTGGCGTATGATGAAATCGCCCGGCTGCACCTTGCGTTCAAACATCGCATCCAGCACTTGGTTCATCTACGTGGTGGGAATGGAAAAATGGCAAAAAGGCATTTATGAGCAAGGATAACACACACACAAGACACAACACACAAGAGAGATAGCAGCTAACACCCTCTGCCACAACAGACAACCGCAAAACACAACGTGATTCGGTTTTTGCGGTTGTCTCGAGTGTTTTCCTTTTTCTTCTTTTTTGGTTGCCTCAGTTTCTGCCTTGACATATGCTGTGGCAATTTATGAGCTAAGCTCGAGAGCATACCTGTTCCTTTTCTAGCGAACGGAAGAGCAGCACATTCTTCACAGACTCGATGAGACGTGCCCGCTGTTCATCTGTCTTGGGGAATACGGCGGTGGCGCCCTCATCATCATCGTCCGCCTCCGGATCGTACGCTTCTGCGAAAACTGATTTGCGACGTGAGCTTTGTACTATTGGTGGTTCCGCTGCGAATGGGAATTAAACATCGTAACAACAAATTAGTTTTAACTGTCGAACATCTGTCTAAATAATACCTAAATTAACAGACAACTGTCACACTGTTAATTGACTGCCCACACACATAGTTAAGCTGGTCACATTTTCCAAAGGGATTCTCTGAATAGTTTTTTCTTTTTTTTTCGCTAAGTTTATCATAAAAATCAAGCTGAAATTAATGGCATTTTATGTGCAACTTTGTAATTAACGTGGCTTAATTAAGCTTTTTAACTTGCCAAAGTCGAAAAGTGTTTTATTCAATGTGCCTAATTAATGAAAATGGACAATTCATTTGCTGTCTGTCTGTCTGTCTGTTTGCATGACTCTCACTCTCTCTCTCTCTCTATCGAGGACAATGTCCTGCCTCGGTCCCAGTTCTCTTTAATGTTTGCGCACATTAGCTTAAGCACACACTCGCACAATGCTTAGTTAGGAGGAGACGCTTGACTTTTTGGGTTTATAGAGCACATTAAATGCAAACATGGAGGACAAATAGCTGCGATATTCGTGGATGGCTGATGATCAGATCTGCTGACGGATGCGGTTTTTAGCTCATATCATTAGCAGCATCTTAAAGCGATGCACTCAGCGACTCATGCTCATAACTCACAATGCATTGCGTCAGCTGACACAGTGTACATACATTTTTGTTTTGCACTATCCAGCTGCGTCAAGTTGCAGCGCTGTGTGTCTCGAGTAAATCGAATATAAACGAGAACGAGCGAAATGAAATGCACTCGCAATGTAAATGGAAATGAAGCGCAAACAGACGGACCGAAATACAGAGGAGAAATGCATGTGTCCAGCTGCCCACACATCTTCTATCTGCATACAGACAGACAGATAGATAGATACATTCAAAAGATACATTCATACGAGATGCAAATGCAATCGCATCTGCAGTTTGAAGTTTGCAGTTTACAGTTTGCAAATAATTGTGCTCGCATCGCACTTTTGCTGCTGCCGACCACTTCTTAAGTTGCTGCTGACGATACCGACAATTTATCCGTAGATAAATATGTTTGCAATTCATCATGTCACTGGCAAACAATTGAACTAGTTAAACCACAAAAACCACTAAACCTATTGCTGCACTAATTATTCATTTCTCTCGACACAACAGCATCCAGCATACAACATCCATCATCATCGGGCTTGTTTAAGCACTGCAGTTTGTTATTCATTCATCTCTCACTCTCTCAGTATCTGTATCTGTATCTGCATCTGTATCTATTGCTGTCGCTGTATCTGTATCTATGTGTTGGCTGCATCTGTGACATGGTCTGGCCAAAAAGTGTTTTACTTTTTTGCACTCGTATTTGGCATGCTGTTATTGGTTGTGTTTGCTGTTTCTGTGTTTTTTTTTTCTTACCGGCCAATAAATTGCTAGACACTTGCATAGACATTGCACTAAATTTTTCGTTTGTGCTGCTTTATTATTAAATACGTTTAAGCTGCAGCAGCCTGCAATCGTGTTTTTTTGTCGTTGTTGTTGTTTCTAACCTGTTATGCACAAACACGTTTCGCAAAACAAAAAAAAAAAAACAAAAAATAGAAAAAACTTTAAGACTCAAGGTGAGCACACACAACATACAACACACAACATGATGTATTTTGTACGCACACGAGATTACGCCCGTCACACGCTGCGTATGCTTTATAAATATTTATACACTCGCGTTGTTAACTTTGAGTCAGAGAATCGGGAATCAGAGTATCGGAGAGAGAGAAATCGCACTTTACACTTAACACACACTTCGCACACTTGGATTTTTCATGAAAATGCAACAAACTGTTTGCATTGCCATTCGTTAAAGTCGTGTCAAGTGTGGCACTTGCCACTTTGATGATGCAATTACACACACAATCGAACACACACACACTAGTATATATATTATAGTACACACATACAATCAGCAAGCAGGCATGCTAGATTGGACGAGATATCCTTCGACTAAAGCTGTTACAAAGCAACACTATTTATTTTAGCTCGCAATGCGACAGGATGCAAGGACAAGGATACGTCCTCACGTCCGTGTGTGTGTGTATGTGTGTGGTTGTTGTTTTGTGGTGTCACGTTTAGCCACCGTCTTGTGGTTGAACTGTGTTAATGCATTCAGTTCATTCGATTTAAGCGCACTTCAAAGGCCGCACTTTAAAAACCTTGTCTAGTAGTTGATGCCTGTTAATAAATTAAACGATTTGAGCAAACACTAATTGCTTTTAAACCTCTTTGATTCAAAAGAACTTTTACGCATTATTATTGCCTTTCAATATGTTAAATGGATGGGAAAGTATTTAGAAAATTATTTAATGTTTTGCTGCATTTAATCGAACTGAGAACAATTGAGTGCTCAACTGAAGTTGCAAATTGCTTTCATTTGTTTTTGACTGCTATTCAATTATTAAACTACATGCATTTGGGCTTAGCTAAAACAATAGATGAAAACATAGATTGGCACTCAAATATTCGTAATTGATTAATTAATGCTTTGCATAGCTTTTGGCTGTAAGTGTATAAACTCTAGAGATTGACATCAACGTATAGTATTAATAATTGAGTGCATCAAACAGCTTAAAGTCTCTCTCAGCACTCGTTGTTTGTTTTAAGTGCTGAACTTGTGTGTGATTAAATGGCATAAGTTGAGGGAACTTTAAACACTTTTATATATAATTATTTTCTTTATAGTTGTGTATTTAAATTCGTTTGGCTTCAACATGAGCGAGAGCAAACACACACACATCACATTCGCATCAGAAATTTAATTAAAAATGGCAAATAAAAGTTGACTGCATTAATTTCATTAGCAGCAGGAGCAGGAGACCGAGAATGACGCTGACGCTGAAGATGATGACGATGATGATGATTATGTAGATGATGGAGATGATGTTGACAACGCGACACGCAGAGTTAACTAACTGACTGAACGACGCGACTGACAATGCGAATAACAACTGACTGACTGTTTGACTGTCTGTCTATCTGGGCTTTTTCCTGTTAACGGAGTGACGTCTGAGCTGCGACTAAAGCCGCTGATGGAGCCGCAGCAGCCTTTGAGCAGGAAAATGGTCGACACAAAGCGACAAACCGAAGCGGAAATAGTGCCTGGTACACTCGGTAAGTAGGCAACACAAGAGCTGTCAACTACACGAGTGTGTGTGTGTGAGTGTGAGTGTGTGTGTCTTCTTCACACAATACATAGACAGCGGCTGCTGTTGTCTGTCTGTCTGTTTGTCGCCTGCTTTGTATGCTGGGTATAAATATAGAGTGAAACTCTGAGAGCAGCTCTTTGTCTCGATTAACATGAACATTCTTTTTTTCTCTTTTTTGTTTTTATATTTATCATTAAGCGCAACAGGAGGCGCACACACACATACACACACATAACTCTATCACACACACACACATTCACATACATGGCTAGCAATTTCCGTGAGTTTTGTGCTGCAAACGCCGCTGGCATGTCAATAATGTTGAAATGTAACTGCCAAGCATAGCCCATGTCAGGCATAATCCCCAGTCCACACCCCTCTCTCACCCTCTCTCTGTTGTTCTCCTGTGTGCCTGCTGAAGCGTAAGCCAGGCAGGAAAACTGCGAAACTGCTGCTACTGCTTCTGCCTCTGTTCATTGGCATGCTTCAATGGGCGCCCATTGCTTTAACTTCTCTCTCACTCTCTCTCACTCACTCGCTCGCTCGCTGTCTCTCCTCCTTTTCTGCTCCTTTTTTTGTGGCCAACGTGAGCGTTAATAAAATGTACAACATGCCCATCATTCACACACAGCAGCAGCAGCAACACACCAGCGTATACACATACGGCGGCACACCTTATTAAGCCACATTTTGGCACCCGCAAAAATTGTTGTGCGTACCGCACGGCGTATGCTTAATATGCCGCATTTTGCCGAGTTGCTTGGCTTTTTTTTTCGTTTTATATTTTTGCTGTTGTTGCTTGGTATTCGTGTTGAGCGCTTTAAGCCATTTTAAATAAAACGAAACAAGCTGACCATAAATAGACATCAAAGCCGACAATCGATGCAAATGGAGGGCGTGGCCACACACATACACACACACACACACACACACATAGAGTTGTGCTATTTGCGTGCTTCTTTCGCTCAGCTGAACTCGCTACGGAACCTTTGAAGGCTTCGCTGAGCAAAGCTAAAGATAATTTCTAGTACCGAGCAGTATTAGAACAAAAAAAAAGGTCAATGCGACTGCTGCCTGGCTGGCTAATAGTCAGACGAGACGAGACGAGACGCTTCAAACTTTAATTAAATACCCAGGGCAAAGGGGACAGAGAGAGAGAGAGAGGGAGAGAAAAGGACGCTCTCTTCCTGTTTGCCTGTTTATCCTGCTCTTGAGCTGTGTGCGCAATTAATAGATTTTTAATGACAAACGCAGCGTCGCAGGATACAGGAAGCAAAAGGATATCGCACAGCAGTTGCGGCAAGCAACGTTTTCTCACTTGACACGCCGCATTGACGTCCCTTGAGCGTGCTGCGTGTTTGATTAACCGGAAGATAAACACGCAAGGCAGCAGTCAGCAGCCTCTCACAGAGAGAGAGAGAGAGAGAGAGAGCGGCAGCACTTGGCAACCTGCTCGTCCAGGTCCTGGAGACTCCTGACAGCTTTATCAACATTATTATTTAATTTGCTGGCTGTGGTGGCCACTGGTCGAAGATGTATGACCCTCAAAGATATGCAGGGATAGCTCAAGATGCGTGACCAGCTGCCGCTAATTGTCTGCACACGTGCGCCGCATTATGCGAAATAATGAGATACAGTATCAGATACACACACACACTCACACACAGTTTGAAGTTTTTTTTTTTGGTAGAGGCGCAAACTTTGTGCAGCAGCCCGAAAAACTTTTCAATTCGTAACAACAAGAGCAACAAAAAAGAAAAAAAATAAAAAACAAATTGTTGCGAGTTTACCTTCTACGCTTTCATTTTGTTGCTTCTCACTTTTATAATTAGAATTTAGTGCAGAGTTTTAGGCCAAATCTTGCTTGGGCCGAGACCTTCAGCGGTTATTTATGCGTATTGCGCATACGCCCCATTTGACGTCAAATTGCATGACGGCAATAGCAAAAAGTTAAAAGCTAAAAATATAAAAAAAGCAATCGCAAAAAATGGAGAAACTGCAGCACGCAGTTAAAGTAGTTAAAGCAATGCCTGAAATGTGCCTCGGCCCATTGACGACACAGACGTGACAACAAGTGAAAGGAATTGCTGTTGCTTTTGCTGTTGCTGTTGGGACACGCAATGTTCGTATTGTTCATTTTCAGACAGTTTCCCCCTCCAACCCAATTTAGCTATACACAACTATTGATTTTCTGTTAAGCAAAAGATGAATTACTTATACACAAAAACAACTCAAAAGTTCCATTTGAAGAAGTAACTCAAGTAGGCACATCTTCAATTGATCGATATAGTATTATTTACATACTATACTCTTGAGTATATACTATATATTGTTATGTATTTGAACTTACCGTCGCCTTCCTGTGAGTTGATGCTCTGATTATCATCGTTTAAGTCGCTTGTTGTTGTGTTGGGGCGATGTGCCTGCAGTTTGTTAAAGTATTCGGCGGCAAAGTCAATCAGATCCACCGGCTGTTCGACCAGATATGCTATGGAGAACTGCAGTAGCACCTCCTTCAGTTCGTCTGGCACCTGAATGCGTCGACTTGAATCGCTAGACATATTTGTGCTGTGCTGCGGCAAGAAACGGAAACGAAAACGAAAACCGTAATCAAATTATTATTATGCGAGCCACAAGAAATAATGATAAATGACAATTTGATTAATTCATTATTAGGACTGACTGTCAGCAGCTATTTATAGCGTTTATCAGTCGACATGCGAGTAGGAGTATAAAATTCAAGTACTATATATAGTACTTTATGTGCAGATATCTTCAAATATAGCAACGATGGGCTGGCATTCATTTCAAATTCACAATTTCAAGTCGAAAGCTACACTCGAATGTGCTCGACTGAGAGATACCCGTTAGCCTATTAAAATTTCCAAATTAATACTCTGAAAAAGTACTAAAAAAGAACTTAAACTGTATTTGGTAGATAGATAGACTCAGAATATATCATAAAGAATAAAATATATGGGATTTTCAACCCCGACCAGATTCTAAAATATTCCTAAAACTATGTTTGGTATGTAGATATATTTCTACATTACAAATATATCATATAGAACAAAATGTACCAGAATTTCAACTAACGACTAAATACTAAAATATTCCTAAAACTGTGTTTAGTATATAGTTATACTTCTACATTGAAAATATACCATATAGAACAAAATGTACCAGATAAAGCTAAAGCTAAAGCTGTATTTGGTATATAGATATACTACTACATTCAAAAAGTACCATATAGAACAAAATGTACCAGATTTTCAACCCCTGTCAAATACTGAAATCTACCTTAAGCTGTATTTGGTATATAGATATGCTAATTATTATTATACATTAAAATTATACCATATAGAACAAAATGTACCAGAACTTCAATCAAAGCAATTAGAACTAGTATCGTTAAAAAACTGTTTATAATATCTCAGATCTGAGTGAATATACGGACAGACGCTTATACTTTAGGGAATAAGAAATTCCTCCTTCTACCTATTGCATAAATTTCCATTTGTCACAAAGGTATAATACACAATTTCGATTCATTGGAAATGTAAATGCGAAAATAATGTGATGAGAGAGGCGATTGGGTAGCAGATGGTCTCCAAAGTGTACTGTGTCAAGTGTAGGGCATTCCCATGAACGTAGCCAGGTCAGCGATTACCAAATCAATTTACGACTAATTGCAACAGAGACACACGAAACACGAAATCAAGTATCCCAAACAACACGACTGAATTTGAACAGTGAACGGACTGAGAGACAGACATGCAGTGCATGAGATAATCATAATTCATACTTGTGCCCTGGATGAGCTGCTGACCGTAGGGTCATACATATATCTCTCGCACTCTACTTGTGTGCCCCCCGCACTTGCCCGCAGTCTGTAATTTGTCAACGCGTGTGTCTGACCTCGAGCCACAGTTGAGTGTCTCCCATTGGTCATTTTTTTTAGGCTGCCCCCGGGGGAGCTATTCCCAACACCAACCAGCAAAACAAATAGCAACAACACCTCATCAGCAACAGCAGCAGCAACAACAATATACAAGTGTAAACATAGCAATTGGATACGATAATAACAAACAAACAGCAACCTTACCATAAACTGTAACTAGCTCATTTGGTTTGTTGTTGAGCGGGAGAATCATTCGCGTCATCGTTTGGCGCGTGATTCAACGTTGCACAATTTGGAAATTTTCATTTTCGTTTTTATTACGTCGAGGTATATTATTTATTTATTTTAAAATTGTATTTCAGTTGCCTTTTTTTCTGAGTGTCTGTGTGTGTCGCTCAGATTTGTCGCCGGTTTGTTGCGTTCGTAGAAAAACGTTGAACGTGAGCTTCATGCTAATTTGCTGTTTGCAGCGAGGGGCGCCAAAATTACATTCATGCATATTGTATGCACAAATACAAACAAACACACTATACAGATACATATATACCTACAACAAGTACGTATTTATTTATGTAGTAAGTACGTAGTATGCATAATGTGCACTTCTTAACGTATACTCACAGCTTTTAGGCACTTGAGCACTCAATTTCTCTTGAATTTGCCGTGTTTTTACGTATTTTCGGTGGCATTGGCAAGTGTGCTGATTGACGGCCTTAACTACGAGTTCACATAAAGTTCACAGAATTAGCACTAGCTTTAGCTATCAATCAGCATTTATCGCTCCCTTAATAACAGTGTTTAAGACTAGAGTATGGAAGCTTGTTATCGTGCTTTCCAATTCGCTCAATCAATCAATCAATATTCATTTTTAAACTAATAACAATGCTAGAGTTTAAGCAAAAAGTGCGGAAGATTTGCTATTCAATTTTCTAGAATATAAATTGCACTGAATTCATATTGAGCTATGTCATATTAGGCATTATCTATTTCTGATTTTATCTTTTTTTTATAGTTTATGTTTTCTGTAATGCCGCTACATTAATATACTGAATTTATTTTCAGACACAATAAGTTATTACTAAATATACCAAAAGCAATATTTGGTATATCTATATACTACTACATGTAAAATATACCATCAACTTTTGTTGATAATCTGATATATATTGCACTCTATCAAATATTTTGCATGTGCTTGATATACCAAATATATCTTTTGGTATATTTTAGTATTTTTGATTTATTTATTTGAAATATATCAACACCAAATATATCTTTTGGTATATTTTAGTATTTTTTTGTTATATTAATTTGAAATACTTTAACTTTGACGCATTTGATTACAAACGATGTTGCACTCAATTTAAATACTATGATATTAAACACTGTATTTGTAGTTCCAATTTTCGTTTTATTTATTTTTAAAGTCTTCCCAAAAGTGGCAATTATAATATTTTATACTGTCGATAATAACTACAAATGAATGTTGTGTGCCTTATTGTAGCCTTCAACAATGCTACACGACTATTTATAAAACCCATTTTCAATGTGTTCACAGTATCGTAAAGTCAACATTTATTTGCCATGCACATTTAATACGCTATGCGCTGTGCACTAAATTTCAATTTCATTTATAAATTGCCGTCGCAATTTTAGAGCTGCAACACACACACACACACAAACACACACACACACACATACACACACACAAACACATGCATGCCTGACTCTATTCACATCCTGGCTTGGCTCAGCTGCAATCCTTTGGCTTCCTTCTTTGCGCATAGTTCAAGAGGAGAGAGCGAGAGAGAGAGAGAGAGAGAGCAGCAAACAACTTGGAGCACAACAACTTCATTTAAAATCCAGCACATAAATATTTATAAGTGAATGCCAAATATGCGTAATTATGTAAATTGTGCATTGAGATACAGTTATTGTTGTTATACTCGAGTTTCCCGCTGGCAACCTCTCTGCACCTTCCTCTCCTCTTCATGCCCCCCATAAGTCTGGTGTGCTTCCTGCCGTTGGCTGTTGCCGCGCTTTGTTGCAAACTTACCCGCAACATTTTAAGTATTTGTCGTAATTTTGGAAATTAATTTTTGCCTTTGCTTGCGGGCGCGCAGAACAGAACAGAACAGAGCGCAAGGCAAAAGGAGCAGTTGTAACAGCATTATTGTTGTGGATCAACACACACACACACATACACAGTTTTGTTTTGAGCCAAGTTTTTCAATTAAGTTCATTAATATTCAACTTGTCCTGCGGCCAGAGCGGGAAACAACGAGAGAGAGAGAGCGAGAGAGAGAGAATGCGGTGCGAATAAATAAATATTAAAATCAAAATTACAAACTAATAAAGGCTGCCACCAAATCAGCCTGTGGCTTGTCTCTCTAGTGGGCGTGTGTTTATGTTGCCCAACTGCCAACAGCCAACAACCAACTGCTAACTGCCAATTGCCAGTTGCCAGTTTGCCAGGTTGGTAGTTGCCAATTGCCACTTGACAGCTAAATGGGTTTGGCCCCATGTCCTGCTCTCTAAGTGAGCGACTAAGTGCTGCAGTAAACCACAACCATCAGCAGAACCACGCCCACTGCCTTGCCAACGCCTCCCCTCCCCCCCTATACAACTCATGCATAATAAATGCGAAAATTGCTTTGTTTACCACTCCTTCTTCTTCAATTGGCAAAACTTTCAACTAAGATTAACGTTTAATTTGCTAATTTGGAAAAATATTTTGTTATCAACCATTTTTGCAGTCTTTTTGTATTTCTCACCTCACGATCTTAACTCGATAGGCGCAGCACAGAAAAAAAACAAATACAATTCAGAGAGCGAAAAACTATTTGCGACGACTTTTTATTATTTGTGTTGCTGTTGTTGTTGTTGTCGACGAGGCGTCCAATTAGTGGGTCAAGGTGGTTTACTCGTAATACGCACTGCACTGTACTGCATAAATAAATTACACACTTTGAAAGCAACAACTTAAAATAGCGACAGATACGACAGCAGGCTGCAATTGCGTGAGCTGTTCGATTGCAACTCGAGTGCTATTCAGTTGTCTACACAGCGATAAAAGAAAGTGACAAAATATAAATAACATTACTAAATTATGATGATGTAATGTCAGCATAGAAGCAAGATGAAGCTCATAACATAATTCTACAATAATTCTAGATGAAATTCCAGAATATATTCGTGTTTCAAGCATATATAAATCGAAAATTCTAGTTTCAATATCTCTCAAATCGAGAAATTTCCATTCTCTCAGTGTTTTTTTTTATCAAGATCAAAATTCTATAATAATGATGAATGAATTTCCAGAATATATTGCTCTTTTAAACATTTTTAAGTCGACAATTCTTGTTTCTAGATCTCTTGAGAAATCTCCATTCTAATCAAGATCAAAATTATATAACATTTCTAGATGAAATTCCAGAATGTATTACCCTTTCAAACATTTTAAAATCGAGAAATCGTGTTTCAGATCTTAAAAACTGGGAAATCTCTCAATTTTCTTAAAGTTCGAAAAGTTCTTAAACTTTTGATTGCTGTTTATCGAACGTCACTTGTTTCTCTCAGTGCATGTAGTTAAGCGACTGCAGCCACGCACCACATGCAGTCAACAGTTGCACTTTTTTAAGTGTGCGAAGACAAACAAAATACCAGAGCAGAACACACAGCAGAAAAAGAACTTCAGCCATTTTCATTTCCTTACAATTTCCGTAGCTAGTTCCGCCACAGAGAAGAGCAGATGACTGTCGGCAACATACACACACACACACACATACACACACAGAGCAAGAGCTCAGCATGTAACCTGCAATTGTATACCCGGCGTATGCGTAATGTCAGCTGCAGCAGCAGCAGCAGCAAGACATTTTAATTGTTTGCAATTGCCGTTGCAGTTGACATGGATAGCGTTTATCTATTTTTAAAGAATCTACTATTTAAATTATCGTTTACTTTAAGTAGCCACATTAAGACTGAATGCAATAACTTTTCATGCAATAATGTCACATTTTTATATACGAAATCTGTTTTAGCAATTTTGCTAATGGCAACCTCCTGCAGAGCTGAGCTCTGAGCTGTGTGTGTGACACACGCACACTCCATTTATCGTTGGTTTCAGTACACTCACGTTTTTCAACCACAAGTTGGCATATGGCCACATAATGATCATCATCATCATCATCGTTATTATCGTCATCGTCATCGTGAACGTCATAATCGTCAGCCAGCGGGTTGCGCAGCTCTTATGGAATTAACCAATTTAATTTTGCACATTTTTGTCGCCATTGCAGCAGTCTATAGGAGAAATGTGCTTCACCTGTTTTCACCCGCTTAACCCTCTCTCTTCCTCTCTGTCGGTCTCTCTTCCTCGGGGGATTTTTGATGTGCGCATAAAATGATTATGGTCTACCAGTGGCATTCCTTGGCAACATTTGCAGGACTCTTGTGCACATTAATCAGCCGTTGAGGTCTCTTAACTGCAGCGCAACCGCATTTCATCTTCTTGCAAGTGCATTAAGGCAAAATGCATTTCGAGTTGAGTTGAGTTGTAATTTAATTTCGAGCATGTTGCAAACGCAACGCAAATGTTGCCAATTGTTGCGTAATACGATTTGCTCTGTGTGTGTGTGTGTGATGCTGACCTTGTCCTTGAAGTCTTGATTTGCCACAGGCAACAGCTGCCCAAAAAAAAAAAAATACATAGAAGCTGTTCCTTTTTCCAGGTAACAGGTAATAGAGAGCGCTCCGCTAACAGTAAATGGCAACGGCAGCTATCGAATTACGTCAACAACAAAATGTGGAACACCTGTGCGTGGGTTTTAAATGACTTCATAATGTGTGCGGCGCTGGACACACTCCGCAGGCTTGTCCATAATTAGCCAAAGTGAATGAGAGCCTCAGCAGCAACACTGGCAACAGTTGTGTGTGTGTGTGTGTGTGTGTGTGTCGGACTACGTTTAACATATACTAAATACTATATACGGTATATACTACGTGCTAGCTACTTATTATGTCCAGCTCGCACATTCGGCCGCTCTGTCATTGGCCCTCTGTCATTGACAGAGGCCCCCGACCAAAAAAAAAAAACTACAGCTAACTTGACCTCAGCTCAAGTGAGCGTTGTGAGTGTATTTGCCTTAGTTTGTGTTCGTCGAATTGGGTCAAGAGTTAATGGGCGGCAAAATCAATTCCGCATATACAAAATGCATACACACACGACATGGATCCCCACACAGAGGGTATCTGAAACTTTACACCGTTCGGTTTGGCCAGGCAAGGCCAGGACAGTAACTCAAGTGCAATGCTATAAGCTGATGGCCCAAAAAAAAAAGAATAACAAGTACATAAATATGCCAGATAGGCCTTAACACGACTGAATTTTTAGGCAGGCTTATAAAAACAATTCAATATGCAATATGCAATAAAATATTCTGCATAGGGAATGGATTGTAGAATGAATCAATGATGCAAATAAAGATAAAATTGCAAATTCAAATAGATATAGATATGCAAAATAGTACAAGAAGTAGGATACGGAGTCTATACTTAAGGCAGTCATGTTAATCAAAGGGGGAAAAAGCTGTCAGCTGAGAAAAATAATGTATCTATAGGAATATACTAACTATATCCAAGATAATTGAGAAGTGAGCGCAATCTAAACATTAAGTTTGTATAAGTTTCTCTTTTTCATTTTTCTAATTAAAATATTCTGCATAGGAATTGAATTTTAAAATGAATGCATGAATGCAAATAAACATAAAATTGTAAATGGAAATAAATGTAGATATGCAAAAAAAGTACAAAAAGTAGGATACGAAGTCTTAGGGCAGCAAAGATTAATATCAAAACAGGAAGCAACTGTCAACAGAGACGTAAAATCGATTTATAAGAATCTAACAAATACTATATCCAAGGTATCTGAGAATGCAGAATCGAATCGATAAAAATCGAATAACAAGCGTGATTTTGCGATTTTTTATACATACAATAATAACTATAGTCTATATGATTTGGTTGCGATTTGATAAAAATTGTAGAATGTGTTAGAAAAATACTTTGACTAGCAATATGGTATATTTTGTACTATATGGTACATATTCAATGTAGTACTGGCATATTTTAAGTATTTTGTGGTATATTAACTTGGAAAATTTTAAAATTAATGCTGCACTATTTTAACGTTTATTGAAAATGGATACCGAGGAAATAAGGGGGAAATAAATCAGTCACAAAACAAACTTTCTATACCTTTCTCTCCAGAATATATCCTGATAAAATTGCAATTAGAAATAGTTATAGAAATGCAACAAAATATTAAATAAAGGAAAAGAAGAAGTCTTTACTTACAGTACTAAAGATTAATACCAAGACAAGACTCCTACAATTAATTGAGGCTACTTTTATCTATAGGAAAAGAGCAAACTATGTATCTACACAGTATATAGAAACAAACTATCTATAGCTTGCTCTTTTTTCGCTTTTTCCCAGAGTATTTGCTGATGAAATACACGCTGCAAAATAAAGCTTGCAGCGCTTGTGAAAAAAAGCAAAGCTGTTGAAAAATTGAAATTTTATATAGCCAGGTGGAAAATGCATGTTTTCAATTGACGCACCACCTGGCAAACAACAGCCAAAAACAAACCCAAAAAAAAATAACAGCCAAGAGGAACAACAAGCTGAATAACAATCAAGAATTTTATAAATGAAAATTCCCCTGTGGCAACACTTGAAATTTGTTTCGCTGTTGCCGTAGCTTTTTGTTGTTTTTGTTGTCGTTTGCCGGGTGCACACAAAAAGTTTTGACCCGCATTTTGGGCCAGATTTTGTGGCCGGTTGAAATGCCTAGAAATGCATAATTAAAATTTTGATTTTCATTGCAATTGTTTTTCGGGGGCGGTGAAACAAACAACGAAATGCGAGTATAAAACTGTGCACACACGATCCATTAAATAGCCAATTTATGCACCACTTGAACCACTTGCCACTTGACTACTTCCACCTCCCGAAACCCGAAATATAGACAGAGGCAGAGATAGATACCAAACAACATTTTCAATTGCCCCCGTAAATCAATATGCGAGTACATAAATCTATCTATAAATGCTTGTTTTGTGTGTGCAGAGAGAGCGCGAGGGTTGAATATCTAATTGATAAATAATGGAGAATTGATTTTTCACCAATTACCAAAAGCGTTTTTCAGAAAAGTGTTTAAAAATTAAAGCAGCAATCGCGGGAGAGAAAAACTTGAAGGAAATAACAAACAAGTGGCTAAATAAAATGAAGTGCTTCCTGAATATTGCAGCAACTTTTGGGAAATTCTTGAGTTTTCATTTGAAATCTTAATTGCTTTAGAGCACATTAAAATAAAAGTATCGTAATTTAAAAAATAAATAAAAAAAAAGCTTCAATTGAAAATATTTTAAGTTCTATCGCACATTAACATTTCATTTTAAGTAAAACATTATTGCAATATTAAATTGACATATATTACTTTAATAAAACTTTTAGACAAATTGAAATCAAAACAGCATAATATTTAGTTTATAAGCTAGACAGTAATATAATTTATGCATACTTTATGCAAATAGTAAAAAATTAAAGAAGTGTCATCTGAAAATATTCTACTATTCAAAAAGATGAGTGATATTTGTTGAATTAAGTTGTATTTAAAGTTTTCAAGTATTAGGGATTATTAGTATTACTTTTATCAAGTATTTAATAGTAGGTATATTTATAATATTTATCTTATAAAATAAATAGCTTTCATTACTATTATCATTCATCTTCATCGTTAAAGTTTTAAAATCACACTTCAAAATTCACTTTCAAGCATTTCGATTTGGGTTTTCAAATTCGCATAATCTGCAGTCAAGCTATTATTTCTCCATCTATCCTTCATTTTGTAAATGTAAATGTAACTTTATAATATATTCAAGTGGTATTCAGTGACATTTAGGAAAACGTATGCCCAACTACTTATATGGCCATTTCTTCTTGGCTTTTGCATTCAGTCGTTTCCGGTCAATGCATCAAAGTGGCAGGCAAAGCAAAGCAAGGCCAAAAACGGCGAACGACAAAAAATGCGGAATGTGGAATACGAAATGGGGAGAAAAACGAGAAGAAAGCCGCTTTTGCCATGCGACAAGCACTTAATTTTCCGCAAGTCAAGCAAAAGCTGTCCTGAGTGGGTGCACAGACGACTTACATCAAGTAAAGCATGAAGTCGCCTCACTAAAACACGCGTCTCGCTCATTGTGACAACAAAAATGACACACACACACTTCCACACACACTCGCTCACACACATACATGAGCAAGAGGCATCAAAGCAATTTCGAGGCATACTTCAGGGCGCTGAACGCAGACTATGAGCTGAAGACGTAGAAAGACCCAAAACCAAAAAACCAGAACCGGGCAGCAACAGCAACAGCGAGCAGCGCAACAACCGTAAATGTCAGAATCAGCACACACACACACACTCACACACACATACAGAGACAAGTGACGTGAGGGGCTTCATAAAAAAAAATACAACAACAAAAAAGAAGGGAAGAAAAAAAAAACGAGTCCCGCGAGTCTTTGGCGCAAATTTCAGTTCGTCACGCAACTTTAATGGCAAAATGCTTATTTGTTTTTGCAATATATGCGTGTGTGTGAATGTATGTGTGTATGTGTGTGTGTGTTGGTGAGTGTGTGTGTGTGTATTCAAGGTGTGTGCTGGCTCTTTTGGCCCGTTCATCAGCTCTACCGGTGTTAAAGTAAAAAGGTTATCAGCTTGAAATGTTTGTCAAAATACGACGCCTGGGTATTGATTTATTAACGCGCTCGATGTTGCGAAAGGACGAGTTGGCGAGTAACGAGCTAAAAGCGGAGAGAAGCAGAGTCGGAGACGTGGGCAAAGACGGAGGCGTGGAGGCTACACATGTCGTATGCGTAATGAGAAAAGGGAGACTTTGCAATTGGTATTCAGAAGGCATTAACAATTTTACCATGCTGCTTGCTGACTCATACTCACTAAGCACACCCGCACTCACAATCGCGTGAGTACTCGTAGTGAGTACACTCACACTCGCACTCACACTCGCATGTCTGGGGCATGTGAAATATTCGTTTGCGCGCTGAGCAAAGCAAGGCTAAGGCATAAAGGATCTCACAATGGTATTGGCACGTCTTTAAGATGTCGCTGTCAAAAGGAATTTCACAGGAGACAAGCCAAAGCAGTGGGAGCACTGGCAAGAAGAAGAAGTGGAAGAAGAGGTGGGAGCATAGCAGAAATAGAAGGACTTAGGGCGGTCCAACGACTTGTATATATATCACATTTCGTTGTCAATTCAACGCAATTTGTTCGCATTTGGTTTTTGAGTGTGTGCAACGCCAACGACAACGACGACGACGACTTGTCATTTAACCTTTGACGTTATCAGTCTCTCTCTCTCTCTTCATTTCTCTCTCTGTCTCTTTTCATTCACTCTGTCTTCCTTTTGGCCGCCTCATTCTATTCCCTCTTTTGGCGCTGTCTCGTTGCGTGGTTTTTGTCTTTTGCCTCTGATTCAATTATATTATAATCTATTGAATTCCCTCTTGCATGCATAAAACTTAAAATCGTTTTGCAATATTCCAAAGCATTCGAGATTTTTCTTTACATTTCTACTGCCCGAGACGACAACCCAAAATGAGAAATCATGGCGCATAAAATTGTCTAGCAAACGCAATTTATTTGAGTTCAACAAAATGTGCTCATGACTGTCACAAGTTTGCACTTTAAATTGTTGTCAACTCAACCATTGTGGTTTACTGAAATGGCATGCCTTAAAGTGATTTATGTTTTAATAAAAACCTTTTCAAGGTTTGGGTAAGGGATTGTAACATATGTATGTAAAATAGATAGAATAAAGTTCGTTCTATTTAAATTATGAACACTGGTTGCGCTTACAGTGAATAGCTTTAATAGTGCTAAATAACTTATCCATTTAGCTTGACTGCAACAATTCTCAAAGTAGCCACTATTAAATGCAACTTTGTGCGACAGTTTTTGGTGAAGGTTGGCATCTCCTGCCCTCCGGAGGCTAAATCTCACACTTAATGTGCCTGACCTTAGCAAAAACTTGGCCGCAAAGTTAATGCTTTTAAAACTAATCCTTGAAACAAAAGCCAAACAATGGAAGAGCAGTAACAAAAGCTGTAACAGAAACAGAAGCAGCTGTGCTGGATGCTGGACGTTGGACTTGAACTTGGTGCCTAGGTTATCTGGCTATCGTTTCTTCTCTGCCTTCGCCAATGGAATTCCATGAGAGAGAAGCTAAAGATGAAGATGAACCAGCTGAGAAGCCGAAGCAAGCTATAAATAAATAGACATACTTTAAGTATGCAAAGTGCCTACGCACATTTTATGAAGACTGTCACTGTCAGGGAGCTCTATCCTCTCCTCCCTGCCCCTCTGTCCCCTTCGGTATTCCTTTTCCTTTCATTGTTGAGTTGATATTTAATCACAATGATGCGCTGAGATGATGTTGATGATGATGATGGAATGACAAACTGCCTGGCCGAATGATTTGGCGCTCATTAGCGTTAAATTAGAGCGCAATTACGAGGCAAAGCAGCTGCTTTAAAAAGGTAGCTAGCTCTCCTCTCCCACACACATACAGCCCTGCTACTGTGTGTGTGTGTGTCTAGCTACAAGTGCGGTGTATCTACGGTGATTATGTGTTGTAACAAAACGTTTATCTACATGACGCATTTGTCGCTTCGTCGCCGTCGTCCCCCACATCGAAATATGTTGCTAGCTGTCGCTGTTGTCTCCATTTAATTTTAAACTCACTTTTTGGTAAATTTGTAGCGCGTGTCTGTTAAACGGCGCGTGCTGAGGGCAAACGAGTCTCACACAAATATCCAACACAGAGAAAAAAAAACGGAGAATAAAATAAAATAAAAGACAGCTCAACTTGCGCATGAGCGTTGTTTTTTTGTGTTGTTTTGTTCTCTCTTCCTCTTGGCGTCTGCTTCTTTTTGGCAATTAACAACATGGCAAGTGGCACCAGATAATAACGAGAAGGAGGTGGCAAATTGAGGACTGAAGGCCTGGAGACCCCGACACAACCCCCCTCCCCACCTCCCCCTCAGCAGAACAGTCAACAGCCCCGATATGCAGTGTCGTTTCCCATTAAAAGTTCCAGTTCGTTGGGTTGCTTTGATTGCATGCCATGCTGAAGTCGATAACTGAACCAGGCCTGTACACACACACATACACACAGAGACATATATGTGTGTGTGCGTGTGTATATGCGGTGATAATTAAAAGTGTTTTGTTGCGCCATTAACAAGCAGAGAAAACAAAACCAATAACAACGGCAGACAAAGATGTAGCGAGAGAGAGAGAAAGAGAGAGTTGCACATGCTCCTCACTCTCACTCCTCATACACGCACACCCACACACATACCTACACACGTGCAGGCTCACACGCATGAATTGCGCCCAATTTGTGTAGCATACATTTATGCGCAACGACTGACAAACACAATTTCAGTTACAAATATGCAATTATCTTAAATTAGTCACTGCAATTGTTATTGGTAATTTGCAAATAAATAGATGAAAGCCGATAAATTGTGCGTGTGGACTCTGTAAATTACAAAACAACTGGCTAATTCAGTTTGCAATTAACTTCGTTTTAGAACGGAATCTAATCATACGTAAAGAATTTAAATTCTAATTTCGTGCAATTTGTTAAACTGTTCCTTAATCAAAGGCAAGAGAATTAAAAACAGTTGCTTTGCATACAACACACAACTTGTTCTACCAACGATACGTAAGCCAGATAGCAACAGAGTTCTGTATAAACTGGGTCGCGGCATTGCTTAAAAAGACGTAAAGAAAAAAATAAAAAAAAGGGGGATAAGAAATGGATAATTATGTAAAAAGCAGTTGGAAAATTGCCTTCGTCTTTGGCCATAACAATGCAAAATGGCCGCCATGAGCGAAACAATAGACACAGGCACACCTTCAAAGTGTGCCGCCTTCCCTCCCCACCCCTAATCCATAAAACTTTCGCCATTTTTGCATATGTATTCACATTCATGCCACCCTCTTGCAGCCTTCGCTGACTTCCTTTTTTCTATGTATGCTTTTTTTTTTGCATGTGGGTTAATGTGCAAAATGTGCTAAACAAGCGGCAAAATGTTAAATAAACCTAAATTTCAGTTGTTTTTCCATTGCCGTTTTTCATATGCTACTTGCAAAGGCCACTTAAACATTTTGCGAAGCGGAGATATGCAAATGACTTGTACGACAAATGCAACTGCATTGGAAATCACTTTATAACAAGGCAAGCTACTCTCTCTCTCTCTCTGTCTCTCTCGCTCAATCTCCGGCTCCCTCTCGCCCAGAGCCTATTAATGTCATGTCCATGCCGACACAAATGTGGCACAAGTGCGCTGCGTCCGATCCCCTCCTCCTCCGTTGCCTAGATTGCGGCAACTGACGTCAAGTGTGTGTATGTGTCGTGATCCTGTCATTGGTCAAGTGTGGGAAACACACAGAGACACACACACACACACACACACACACACACACACACAACAGAGCTGCATTGAAATTTGCACTTAATATCGACTGGATTTGGACTGAACTAACTGAATAAACAATACGACATAAGACAAATGCAGGTAGTGCACGTCTCTGACGTCACATGCGGCGTATACTTAATATATTATATATGCAGACCAGTCTGCCAGCTACCAGCTACGTTTTAAATAAATGCGGTGTGTGGCAGTGGCAATCAATTCACCCACATTACAAAACTGTGCCAAGTCATAAAGATATCGTATGCCCGGCAATGGAATGTTAGCTGTCACTGTTTGGCAACAACAACTGACAACAGCAGCAATAGCAGCAGTAACAACAACAACACTGAAACGCTCGAGTGACATTTGTGAGAGCGATAAATAAAACTAAAGGCCATTTAGACGACACACTTGCCATATGCATATTTAAATATTCAAATGTTTAAATTGTCGCACTTATTTACGAAATGTGACAGAATCAACAACAACAACAACAACAACAACGGATCGTACTACACTCTATATACATATATGTATGTTTGCCAACATTCTGTGACACTCATTATTGATATGGGAAAATGTGACAGATAGATTTGTTTTTAAATGCAAAAAAAAAGTGCTTGGGAGAAACACACATGCCAAAATACCAGCCCATGATTGCGGCTAATGCGGCTATGGGCACTTAACCCAGAACCGGGCTAAGAGTGAACGGGGCTAACAAGCAGCACACTGCCACTCAGACAATTGCCAAACAAATAGCTGGCAATTTGTTTGCCCAGAGAGAACGCAAATTAATTGCATAATTTAAAATAGATTATTCATATGGATTGGCGTCTGAAACAAGTGGCTGAAATACTCTTCGTAAAAAAGTACTTAATTGTTGTCTACTTTGCCATTGATTGCTATTAACTTATTGCAATTTCATTCAGCCATCTATTTTTAATTAAATTATAATTGTCAATTGAGTAAAGCAGTTTTATATCCTCTTAGCTATTTGATTTTTATAAATTTCGAAAAGAAAAAATGTATTTATAAATACAATTAATTAAGACTTTTTCTTTATGTAATAGTTATGTCTACTAAATACTAAGTAAAGTGTGAAATGTTTAGCAAGATGTTCTAACAAGAACATTGAGAAAATAATTTGTGAACACAAATCTTGACATTCGTCCTAATTAAGGTGCATTTAAAATGTGGTAGTATTTAAATATACGAATTAAAACTTTTGGTATATTTTAGTATTATTTCGTGTATTCATATGATGTATATTAAACGTAGTAGTATTAAATTAAGTTATATTTCAAATGTGGTAGTATTTAAATATACGAAATAAAGCTTTTGGTATATATTAGTATTATTTCGTATATTCATATGATGTATTTTAAACGTAGTAGTATTAAATTAAGGTATATTTCAAATGTGGTAGTATTTAGATATACTATATACCAAAAGTTGTAGTATATTTTAGTAGTATTTCATATATTCTTTTAATGTATTTTAAACATAGAAGTATTTAGATATATTATGCAAATATGATATATTTTAGTATTTTTTATTTGGTATATTAATTTGGCATATAATTTGGCACCGCACTGTGTTTCTTTAAATATTAATGATTAGAAGAAACTCTTTCTTATTTATTCCTTAGTAAAAATACTAATTAATAAACTTAATTTGATTAAAGTAGAAAATAATTCATTTATAAAGGATGTCTACATAATGCTTTGATGCTTACATAAAAAAAAAAAGTGTATTATTTCTATAGAAAACTATTCCTTGCAATTCTATATTTATTGTATAGTATTGAATATTAATATTAAATGAATACTGAATTTCATTCACAAATAAGAACCGCAATGTGCGGTAGAATGTTTTTCCGTGGGAAGTGAAATCTTTTATGTGAAGAAAACTTTTATTTATTCTTCTTCGAAAGCAAAATAGATAATGAGTGGGATTTTGTATTTGAAAATGGCCATTTGCAATAACAAAGTTGTTGTGTCATGCAAAAAGCACTTCAAACTTTGCGCAGTTAAGTAAACAACCGCAACAGGAACAACACAACGACCACAGCTATATCTACTATACATATATGAATGTATGTATGTATATGTGAGCGCACACATGGCCGCATTGTGGCACAAGCATCGTGCCACGCCCACACGCTTTTGACCAAAGGACAATGCGGGAGTATACAACAAAAAAAAAGAAAGAAAAAACTAAATAAAAATGAAAAACTGTTGCTTGTGGCATCCATATGAAAAGAGAGGAAATAGGAAATGGAAAAAAAAGGGAGCGAGAAAAGCGACAACTTATGTTTATTTATGGCTGCATATGCTGCGAGTCTCTCTTAGTATGTGTGAGTGTGTGTGTGTGAGCTCTCATGCGTGTTCACACATACACACACACACAGACATTTTGAGCCGCAATACAAAAGCGCAACATGTAGCCTGGAAGCCCTTAACTTCCAACAGCGTAATGCCACAAAGCCCAAGCTCCCCATGTTGCAAGCTGCAACGGAAACACATAACTGTCTATATACGAGGACTACATGTATGTATATGTATGTAGTTATGCTTAGGTATAGGTAGCATGCAGGTTTTTCACTTTTGCATAAGAATTTATGCACTGGCCTAGCAAATGTTGACCTAACTCCTTAAACGAAGGCTTCAACTCGACATCTCTCTGCGTTGCGTTGCGTTGAGTTGCGTTATGAAGCAAAGTCAAATGTTATCTCAGTCTCTATGTCTGTGGACTGCTGTACAAGGGTCGCTTTGGGTCGCCAGCTTTGACAAATTTACCGCACTTTAAGCATCTTAACATGCAGCGACATTTTTAAGCCGCTCGAGATAGCAACGCCACCCAAAGGCAACAATGAAATCTGAACCTTTTTTTCAACAGAGAGAGAGAGAGAGAAAGAGAGAGAGGCTGGAACACAAGCATACACACCAAATTGATGAGACTGTTGAAAGACAGCAGGAGCAAAGGGCAAAAGGCAAACAAGGCGCACTCAAAAAAAAAAAAAAAAAAAAAAACTTGCGACAATTTTTAACAAGCAGCCAAAGCAAAACAGCTACAACAACAATGACGAAAACATAAGCAAACAATTTTCAACAAACAATGAAAGTCAATTTTTTAAAAAACTTTGCCAACAAAAAACGAAGCAAACAAAAATCATAAGAAGTGAGGTAGAAGGAAAGAAGACAACAACAAAAAAACAAAAACTAATCAGCATGTTTTTTTATTTTTTGTGATTTGAGAAGAGCGGAAAGAGCAGATGAAAAGTTGTTGAACCCACAATTTGTAGATCAAATTTTGAAGCAGCAAAAGATGCAGTTGCATGCTCCACACACGAACAATAACTGTTGATTTGATTGCCTCGGGTTGCAAATGTCCGAGATCAGCAATTAGTTTAGACGAGAGCAGAGTCTGCTGGTTGAGGACAACCCATAATTTGCTTAGCCAACTTTCGATAGTTGGCCACACAGTTAATGGCCAATGGCCAATGGAAATACGGATGCCACTGGCCAAGTGACTGCCACAACCAACTGAACTGGCATCAATTAGCAGCCAACAGCAGCAGCAGCATCATCAACAGCATCAGCACCGGTTACGGCAACACATGTCTCTTAAAAGCTAATCAAATCAGAGTCGAGTCCAATGCACTGCTTCTTGTTGCCTTTTACGACACCCACACACAGACAAATGGAGAGGACATTGAAAGGATAACATTTAAGTGATTAATCAACAAGAGATAGAAATCAGTTCAGGAAAACTTACAAGCTCCGCTCGTTAGGCAGCCATGTTGTTCAATCTCGTATTTCTCATTTTGCTAATTATGCTTCTATTTTCAACGTTCTATTCTTACTAAACTAGCTGGCGCTTAGTTAGGAGTAAAAGTTTCTTGCAAATATTCGCAAGTTTACTTTGCTAAGCACTTGTCACTTTCATTTTTCGCAAAACTTTTAACCAGCGTTTACTTTTCGCCAGAGTTTTCACACTCTTTCAGATTTGATATTTATAAAAAGAAAAATCTTTCGAAAAAATAACCTTAATGCATGCCTCAAATCAATGAATGAACTTCAACCCCTTTTAAGGCAGTTTTATTGAGCCGAAATGAAGTGAAAACATAATAGTTTTAATGTGTTGGCTGTGCGCACACACAAAGCACATAAGCAAGTTTGCAACGTTGACTTGGCCCCCACACACACACACACACACACACACACACACACACACACACACACACAAGCAAAGCAGCAATAATAACAGTAACAAAGTATGACTATAAGTACACCTACTATATGTTATGGTGTACCTATTGAAAGTTGTGTTCAATGTGGGCGCCGAGCTTAAGCAAACTTTTAGCCATGGATGTGGCTGTGGCTTCGACTATAGCTTCAGCTTTAGCTTTAGCTTTTGCTTTGGCTATTCGTGTTTTGATCACACTTGGCGCTCTTGGATATCTGTTGCCTGCTGGCTATTGGCCATTAGCCATCACAGCGTCGATTGACGTCACACAGCTGGTGCTCCGCCTTATTGTAAGTTGTAAGCATGACTTTTATGTTTGCCTCTCACAACTGGCCTCGCCAAGGCAAATTGTTAAATCGATTAAAACGCAAAGTTTCCAGCTAAACGAGAGACGGAGAGAAAGAGTGAGAGAGCCGCAAAAAGAAACTTGCAGCAACCACAGCAGCAACAGCTAAGAGCCTGATAATGTCAGCTAGTCAGTCAGTCAGTCAGTCAGTCAGTCAATCAGTTGATATTTTGTCTACTATATATTAATACCATGTACACAAGAGTGCAAAGTTTTGCAATCAGTAAAATCAAAAGTTTTCTACGCTACTCTACTACTAAAAGTTTTTCTAATTAGCCAAGCCATTTTCCACAGCGACAGCTAACGTACTCAGGTGTCATCAAAAGCCAAAATCCCCGGCCAGTTGATTGACCAAAAGACGTCACCAAATGCGTTGCCAGTTTTTGTATTTACTTCGCTTATATGACTTTTGATAAGACCGAAAATTAAAGCAGCTAAAAAGTTACGCAAAAGGGGAAGCAAATTGCTTAGAATGCAAGAGGAGGAAGAGGAGAGTGTGGGGATTTATCAAATGCGTCAACACAATCAACTTAAGTAGATAACTTATCAGGCAGGCAGAATAGAAAGAGAACTTTGACGACTCTCAGACTCCAAAATGAGATTAAAATTAGAGAGTTTCGTTCGTTCGAAATTGAGTCTGCAAAATTTCCCCCACACCAAACACTACAGACTGGGTCAATTCCATTGAATTGCTTATTTGCTCTCACTGTAAATGTTGACTTGAAATGTTTTTTTTTTGCTCTGCGTGGGTGTCGCTTTTTTTTCCATCATTTCATTACTTGCTCTCGTTTCATTTTGTGCATCGCATTATATTAAATGTATATACACACATTTATATATTATATACGGACACACATATAGATTTTTTTAATGCTTTCAATTTATGCGTTTCATAAAAGAACAAAAGACAAACAAATTAAGCGTAGAATATATGGATGCGAGGGCGTATCTGTAAGTTTTGTGAACCAGCAGCCACACAGGTACACAGGTGAGTTAACTTGACCTACAAATATCATATTTAATAATCATTTTTACTACAGTAATTGCTTTCCCAAACTAGTTCACTGTGTTACTATCATTGTAAACTTTCGAGAGGGAGCTTTAGACGCTGAAGGACAAAGCGAGATTGTTAAATAAGCTACACAGAAAAAAACGGGGATAAATACATCAAATTGGATCTTTAAATATTATGATGAATATAATATGAATAATCTTGTGTGGTATTTTCTTAACCCAAATGCGACAAACAATAATTGATGTTGTTTTATTTCCGGAATACTTCAATTTAGGATGAAAATTTCGCAACATACTTAAATTCGGGATTAAAATTTAATACCATATGGTATTGGAAAAATACTTATATCTGTATATAGCACAGTATTTGAACCAAGGACCTCACACCATATGGAAAAGAATGATTTGCGAGAATTCTAACTAACTGAGCTATGAACTAATTGAAATTGTGAAAACTAAATTTAGTATTTTAAGTATATTCGGGATTAAAATTTAATACCATATGATATTTAAAAAATACTTATAGCTGTATATAGCACAGTAATTGAACCAAGGACTTCACACCATATGGAAAAGAATGATTTGCAAGAATTCTAAATAACTGAGCTATGAACTAAATGAAATAGTGAAAACTAAATTTAGTATTTTAAGTATATTGTACAATTTAACCCCTTGAACTGGATTAATTTAACAATTTAATACTGAATACAAACTTAAAAATCCGCTTGCAAATCAATCTGCAAATGCTTGAATGTTTCAAGTACTTTTCTTTCTGTGTAGCTAACTGAAGGAAGGTTAAAAACTTCAAACTGACAGACCCAGCTGTGTTGGCCAAATGCTGGAAAAGTCACCACAATGCTCAAAATGGCGAGACATAAATTGAAACTATTTGACAGAATCAGCATTTTGAGTTAATCTTTCAATGAATCTTTGATTCACCCACGTTGCCTGCAATACACTCGTATATTTATAACGTTTTTGTAAGTGGAGCGACGACACAAAGTCTAATTTACTGCTAATAAAAAAACGCGACGGGAAAAATGCTTCTTACGTTTCACCGCTGGTAGCAGGCAGCAGGCAGCAACAGCGGTGGCAGCAATAAAAAATAAAATGGCCAGAAGTGGCATACATACAGAAAATTCATTTTCTTCTTTTTTTTTGCCGTATTTCTTCTCTTTTTTTTTGGTCGGGCACAAACAAAAAAAAAAAAAGAATTGTCACAGCCGCCAAGGGAATAACAATAGAGGCAGCAACACTACCGCCAGCAACCACAGTAATAATAACAACAACACGAACAACAACAACAACAACAATAACTGTCAAAACGAGCGGCAAAGTTGTCAAATGTGCGGGCGTGCGACGTCGACTTCGACGTCGACGTGCGACATATCGACCGATTTTCCATTGACAAACTGAGCATATTGACAGACCATATTGGCGTGTCCATGTCGATTCGTGGCATGGTAAGGCAAGGCTCATATCGTGCGTTAATTGGCTTTTAAAAGTCATTTAGTGTTTGTTGTTAGCTAGCTCTTGTCGTGTTGTGTACAACGCGACGCATACGCAATCTTTTTGGCTTTTGCCACTTGGCTTTTGGCTCTTTGTGCGTTACTTAAATGTGACAGAAAATTGCTTTGGAATTGGCCAACTCACGTGCTTGGCCTGCTTATCGTCTGGCCAGCAGCAAAACACTATCGCAGCCAATTTACTTATATAGTATGTATATACTTTAGGTACCCCATTCCAATTTATCTCTATTATTTTTCCTTATCATTGCGCTCTCGCGTTAAACATTTTTCTATTCCATTGTTTATGACACTTTTTAAATATTTCGCCTTGAAATAGGGAAAAGCAATTTATGTAAATGTAAAGTCTATAAGGGTAAATATGTGAGTTTATTCTTGGAATTCTCTATAGAAAGTTTTGGCAGTCACGACCGCATCCCGTTCTAATTAGTTTGGTGACTTTTTCAAAGTAAAATATGCTAAACAACAAAAGTTGCGAAGCAATCAAATGAATGACTTAAGAATTTTCAACTAAGCCCCAAAACATACCTAACAAGTTCACACATATAGGGATTAAAGAGAGGAGAGAACCCATTTGTCAAACCCAATGGAGTGTCCAAAAGCGGATTTAAGATTCAGGATAAGAGTCCAATGATGAAGGACAGCTTCATAGGTTAAAGCTATCAACAACGATGTTAGCAATTACTTAATGTGCATTTGACTTTAAGGACATAAACTAGAGAGTGAGCCATTATGTATTACGATTACTCGTATCCTATTGCATTGACAATACTTGTATTAATTACAATTTGCACATCGTTTTCACTTCCTGCACAAAGATATAGAATTTATGCTTGGCATCAAATTTTATGGCTATAACTAAATGGTAACTTCGTTTAGTCGTGCTCTGTGCTGGCTCTTATCGTTTTGGCCTAGTCGACAGCTGCTAATTGTTCAGAGCCAGAGCTTGTTAGAAATTTGCGCCTCCCACAAAAACCAAGAATACCACAAAAATGAGATAGAAATATTGATGAACTTGGGATTTTGTTTGCTTGCCGTTGGCTTAGGGAAGCTGTTGCTGTCGAGATAAAGAAAGAGAGACCTAGAGAGAGAGAGAGTGAGACAGAGTAAGAGAGATAATGGAATGGGTGGGGGATGGGTCTGAACTGTTGGCATCTATCGAAGGTCGTTGCTTTTATTGTACGACTTTTTGTTTGTTGTCGGTTTTTGTGTGTTGGTTTTCGTTTTCGTTCTTGCTTTTATATTTTTTGTAGCAAGGCAATTAAACAGATTTTCATTTTCTTGCTGATTGCCAAACACATTTTCGACGCAACAAAAAAATAAAAGAAGAAACGAACATCTTTTTATACACTTTCAGTGGATATGCGAATTGTGAAACGAATTCGAAAGTGATTAATTTCTGCTTCGTTGGAAACTTCAGAACAAAGTGTATGAAATCTTCGACGTACGTTTTTTATGTGGATTTTCATTTTATTTGATATACGCAGCATTTATGAGGAAAATTGTGAATATTTATTCTGATGATTGTTCTTATTCAAGAGTGTTTTGTTGTTTTATTTGTTTTTTTTTTTTTAATTTGGCAAAACTCCCACGCAATAAAAAAGCAACAACAAGAAAGGACAAACTCTTGGCCACTTTGTTAATAACAAACTGCTGTTTTTTTTTTGCAAATTATGAGCAATTCTCATATTTGCAGTATTTGTGATTCATTCGAATTGAAAAACACAGTCACAACCGATTCGTGTTGTATTCGAGTTTTGTTTACAAATAATCAATCGCAGCACATTTCACATTTGACGTCACGAAAGCAAAAAAGACAAGCGAGTATTTAAATGGTATTTGTTTGGAAGCTAGTTAAATTAGCGTTAAGTCGGCCAAGCAGCAGTAACAGCAGCAAACTAATTAATAACATTAAGTTTAGGTAACTTAAGTTAAGTTTGTTAAATTCATTGAACAAACTTTGGTCTTAGTGCTGGTCGCTTGCAAATTGAATTAAGCCCCACGACGCATTAACTTTTTCGACGCCAGGTAGCTAGCTAGTCGAAAGAAAAACACACGATCCAAATTATTGCGCATACGCCATGTAGTTCGTCCATATATGTACATACACACATACCTACGACTACAGCTTGGTTTTCCTTTCCTCTATCGAAAACAAAAACCAAATTATATTGTTAGTCTTTGAGTTTTGTTTATTTAGCGCAATGCTAAAATTTTATGTGTGCTCGCTGCTATTTTTGGCCCGTAGCTATGGCAAAAACCTTATGCCGAAATTAATTTGCATATGCGCCGGGGAGTTCTGGCAACGATTCCCATTGTTTTTTTCGCTATCATGCTCGCGCCAAAAACAATTTTCATTGGAACTTGCAACATTATTATTATTATTGCGATTCTTTGCACCTGCAATTGGAAATCTACGTGTATCCGAAAGATTGAGAAATTTCCGAATGAGCAAAAGTATTGCACATAAATTGGAAATTCACAACGAAAAACAAAAAAAAAGAAGAAGGAAGCATACTCGCAATCAAAATGCTACTAGAATGGGAAAATTGAACGCTAAAAGAAATGAAAAAGTAATAAAGGTATCAGCAAAAAAAAAAAAAGAAAAAACAACTAAAACAACAACAATGGAAAGAACAACAAACCTGCACAAAGGTTGCTCTCTTGTCTTTATGATGGGATTTTCACGTGCAACAAGAAGCAGCAGAAAAGGCAACAACAAAACCCTTGTCACTGGCAGAAGCCCGGTACGCCCACACACAAATACAAGCACACACACATACAAAAAAGGACGCTCCGCCAGATGCCTCCTGCGCTCTGGCTTCACAGTGTCTGTCAATAAAAATGCCTTTGAGCTGCGGCATACACACACAAAAAAGTTTTTCATGACTTATTACGAAACTGAACACAACGAACCCGGGGATCCCGAACAACAACTCCGCCGCCCACCTCCCCTCTCTCTCCCTTTGTCACCACATAATTAACAGCTGTAAAAGGAAAATATGGTATCAAATATATGCTCTCTCGATGCTTTTAAGCTGCTTCATTATGCAAAAAACCAAAGCCAAAAAAAAAAAAAAAAGAATTCAGAGAAGAAAACAAAGCTCATTATAAGCTTTACGTATGCGTTACGCTTAATTACAGGATGAGAGTCCACAAGAGTAAACTACAGAGGAGGAGAGGGGAACGAGGAGCCAGCTATCTGTAACGTTAAGCTCCAATAATGTATTACATTCATCTTGAAGTTCTGTATCGGGCGCAGCTCAATCAATAAAGCAAGAGCCCCCAGTCGAAAATGAAATAAGACGCCAGAGCAAGGGCATCGCAGGGCCATAAGCGTGGCTCCTCGGCCAGGAAACGTGCGGACATGCAAGGAATCTGGCTTACGGGCACAAGTGAATAAGAGCAAAAACGTTAACGCAAAACGAGCGGGAGAGAGCGAGAGAGAAAGAGAGAGGGAGCGAAAAGGCCGTAAACGTAGCCATGCTTTGGACCCACAGTCAAACCTTGCCGCAGGCTATTGAATGCTATACGGTATTTGGTATGTAAGTATTTGCACAGTTCCATCCCCCAACTCCACTCCCACTTCCCATCTCTAGCGACAGCTCCATTTTGCCATCACTAGCACCATCTCAATACCCCATTCCCATCTCTATTCAGCCATCCCGGTGTTGTAAGTACGTCACCAGCTGGTCGCTCCTCTGCTTTTGATATTGGTATGCGCGTGACTAACAGTGACCGGTGGCCCCGCTAATGCTGATAGATGATGGAGTTTGATGGATGTGTGCGTGTGTGTGTGTAATGTAGTTGAATATTTGTCACTCCAAAAGGCAACAGAAACTATTAACTTGAGGTGATACATGTGTGTACATAGCCAACTCAATGATAATCCCCCCGCCACTTGATGCACATTTGAAATCAGCAATTGTCATTGTTGCTCTCCTCCCCCCCTCCTCCTCCGATGCAATACTTCCCCCTCTAAGCACCAGAGTTGAAAACGCGTGCTAAGCGCTTTATTTGTTTATCAAGCAATGCCACCCTTGGAGCTATTGATAAGCGCGTAAAATATTTAATCGCGTGGAGAAGCAAACAGAGAGCAACAACTACAACAACTAACAAAAATAATAATAATAATAATGACAATAACAACACCAACAACAATGTGCAAACACTCACCTGACTTTGACGCTGCTGCTAAACCACAAAACGGAACGACGACGACGGCGACGGCAACGACGGCGACGACAACGCTGATGATTGTCTTTCTCTGTATCTTTCTCTGTCTCGCACTTTAGCTCGCACACACTCACTCACTCTCTTTCTCGCTTGCTCGTTCGCACACTCTGTCTCCACTCAGTGACTTTTTACTTCTTTCTTATGATGATGATTGTTGTTGCTGTGCTGTAGTTGTTGTTGTTGTTGCTGCTGCTATTGGCTAAAACCAAATTTAATTTGTTACTCTTGGGTTTGGTTGTTTTGGGTTTATCATCGGGGGCGAAAACGCAAACGAAAACGAAGGCAAAGGCGAAGGTACAACCAAAGCGGTGGGCAAGGGTGAGGGCGCGTCGGGTACAACGACAACGACGACGAAGGCGAAGTTGAAGGCTCTTACGGCAAAATCAAGGCTTCAATTTTTGCTGCTGATGTTGTTGTTGGTTGCTGCTGACGTTACGACGGCAATACTACGGCTGTTGCTGCTGCTACTGCTAGCCCGCGTTTATTCTCTATTTGTTTGTGTGCTTGACTTTGATGTTTAAACGAAATATTTTATGAGATTTGATTGAAATTGTGAATGTGCTATGTATTCACTCAAAAATATACCAAATACATACAGAAAGTGACTGGAAATATCAGTTTCTAAATTTAAGGCGACAGCTTATTTAACCGTTAGTTCGCGTTTGCAGTCCAATAAGAATTGTTGATTTATGTTTGCTTAATCAGCTAAACTTGTAAAGCTCAACAACTCATTCGCACGCATTTTTGCACTTTTGGCAATGTAATTGCTCAATTAATCGAATCTACATATATGTATATGCTTGTATATATACGTGTGTGACTCTGTCTGTGTGAATTATTTGCGCTTAAATAAACATTTAATATTTTCTGCGTGTGTGCACAGCAATTTGTTAAGTCTGTGTACAGTAATACATATAAATATATACAAATAAATGTACATACTATATTGTACCTACAATATGTACACCTACACACATACACGAGCACACACACAAGTACGTATGTATGTATGTATGTATGATAGGTATGCTCCGTACGTTTCGTTTGTATTGTTTATTTGCACTTGTGCTTTTGGGCCTGCTGCTCGTAGTAGACAGCAGTTTGCTCTCTGCGCTCTCTTCTCATTGCTTGTCTGTGTGCCTGCTTGCACAACTCCCACACAGGCCTACAAAACTTAGATGTGCGTTTCCACTGTGCGGATTTTTGAGTGCGCGCACACGAGGGGTGCGTGTGTGTGTGTCTGACTGCCTCTGTTTGCGTGTGTGTTTGTTGTTTGCGCCTTTGCATGAAGTGCACCTGCTGTGATTGGCAGTTGACTTATTAAAATTGTCGCCTCCATTAGAAAGTGCAACAAGACGGACGGTTAATATCAATGACCCTGACCCAATTGAGAGCTGTATTTTGATAGCCAATATACCTTCCCAATTGGATTAAGATATCATTCCAATCAGTTGTATAACAACCCGCAGTGTTGGTATGAGGTCGAGGTGTTAACAATCTTTTAATTTTAATTAATTAAGCAAAGTCGAACGCAATTAATTAATGAACGATTGCGCGGCATATTCATTAATTGAGTAATAGGGCCACAAACTTTCACAAACACACTTACTCATACAAGCGAATGTAAGCAATGTTTATCGCAATCGCAATTGTGTAGATCAACTGATTACGAACAAACAAAAAAAAACGACAAAAGGTAATATAATGAGTGGGGGTCGCACTTGTTCATCAAACTTTTCAAAAACCGGCATTTAAATCGCAAGCGTACACAAATTGCTCGGACTCCCACTCACTTCCCCTCCCTTAAACGATAATAACGTTCGTACTGAGTCCAAAAGCCTTCGCCAAGACTAAGCGCATTTTTGACCACGAGCAACCAACGACGTCGACGTCTACGTCAACGGCGACAGCAGTGCAACACACTCTCTAGCCATGCCTAAGCGCGTTTATTGATTGTCCCCCCAAAAAAAAGTGAGGCAGCAGCAAACGAGTAGAAGCCCCAACAGGCGTCCCCAAAAACCTTGCCGACAACGCCGACGCCAACGACGACGTCGACGACAACGACAGCAGCCACCAAAAACAAGCAGGCAAGTGATAGGTAGATTTTTGTATGTATATTTTTTGTGGGAGCCTGTCGACTGCCGACTGCTGCCCACCGCCTGCCGTTCACTCCTCGTGCATATCGCGCCCTCGTTTTTTATTACGCGCACATTTTACATACACTTGCACAATCGAAATTTCTAATGAGAATTGTTGTAAGAGGCAAAAGGTTTACGACAACGACGCTGTCCGTTTGGTAATGGCCAGTAAACACTCTAGGATTTTAATTAATTTTTTTTGTGTGTAATTACTTTTTAATTTTTAAACGCACCGCAGTACGCATAATCCGATATGCGACAGAATATATCTACCACTGGCGACGGCACACGTTACTATAATACTGAAACTCGGATTCTTATTGGACTGATTCGATACTTTTGTCAGCCGGTCAACGTGACCGAAAATGCAAGTTTGGTACTTGCTATTTAATGTCGACATATACCAAAATATACCATTCACATAATTGATGGCTCGGTAACACTTCTTTAAGTTTATGGGTATATACCAAAAATATAAAAAGGGCGCACTTTTCGAATATATTTTTCATTTAAAAACTAGATACTTTCTATAATTGGTCATTATAGCTTTTTAAAAATGTAGTGTGTAATGTTTATTGCAAAAAAAAATAAAGCCATTCTTTTTCTAAATTCTTTATTTTAAAACCAAATATAAACTTTTTAACACTCCTCTGATATATACCATTAAAACTATTTTAATTTTTTTTACTTTTAGTAACCAAAAGAAAAGAATAAAACGAGAACAGGTTTCAACTGAACTCAAAGGATAATTTTCCTAGATTTTTCGTTCATACAAAAAAAGCTACTAAGGCGTTACCATCTCACAGTAATGGAATTCATTTTGTGGTCATTAAATGAAGCCAGGTGGCAGCATTAGTCAATGCAATTCAAATGAACTAGCTAGTTTTAAACAAGCATTGTTTAAAATAGACGTAAAAGACAAACAAAGGAAGCCTTAAATTATTTGTATTAATTTATTTATTTGTTGTCTCGCCTGTATCAATGTATAGGGTATATTTTGGTATAACTAACTGTTCAGAGTAAATTAGTAAATGTTGAACTTAAATCTGCGGTCACACTGCGTTCGCCACTTTCAGATTCATTCGGGTATGTGTATACGACGCGTGTGTGCGTGTGTGAGTGTGTATGCACACAGTTTAATTTATAGTGATTTTGTGAGGAAATATAATCAGGTTATCAAAGTAATCGTTTTTCTAAACGGTTTGTGAGCAAGCAGGCGTCGGCTTATTCAGAATATACAGGCATTTCAGAACATGGCGTCCAACTAGATTCCAAAACACTTTCACTAACCCTCAGCTGCTTTAATCGGACTCATCGCGGGCGAAGAGAAAAGCAAAAGTGTCTTTGGTGTACCAGAAAAAAAAAACACAAATACGTAAAGCACCAATGTGTCAATGAGTGTTCGTGTTTTGTTTGTGACCACATAACTGTGATTCACCTCAATTAACAGTATAAAAATATCGGCAGATAAAGATTAAATCGCCACCTTAAAAGAAAGAAGCATTCATAGTACAAGAATAACAGCGAAGGCAACTTCTAATCACGGCGTTAGCAACAGAATAGAGCTAATTATTACTCCCACGCAAGGCGAGGCGAGGCCAAAGACGATTCGATCATCGAGACGAGACGGCATTAAGTCTGTCTGCGTAACAAACAATATAGCATGGGCAACGACGACAATCGTCGGCGGAAGACACCTTGCGGCTGTTGCATGTCTGTGTTCAAGTGGATACCCGTGCTCTTCATCTTCGCCGTGATCGGCTGGTCCTACTACGCCTATGTGGTGGAGCTATGTGTTCGTGAGTACTTCGTTGGTGTTCCTACAAAATTCGATTACTAATAATTACCATCGTTCTTTGCGTTGCAGTAAACACGGAAAATCGGGTTGCCATGATTTTCATGCTGTTCTTTTATCATATCACACTGATACTATTCCTATGGTCGTATTGGAAAACCATTTCAACATCAGTAGGCCGCGTGCCGGATCATGTAAGTGCACCGGGCGTTCGCGCTGAATCACTACGGTTTTTTTTTTGTGCTAGATAAGCAAAGCGATAACATTGGAGTGTTCGCAATTATAGTTTCCACAATTCACCTTAATTCTAAAATTCATATCGCTGTGACACTAACCAGATGTTTTGTTATAATTAGTTAAATTTGAAATTTACAATTTATATTTGTATATTTTCAGTGGCGCATACCAGATGAGGAGGTCAATCATTTGTTCCGTGCCGACAATCCAGAGACACAAAAACGTATTTTAAATAATTTTGCGCGTAATTTACCGGTTACAAATCGGTGAGTTTTATAAACACTGGCTCTTCCTTATCACTCAATTAATTATTGTCAATCTGTTCTATGTTTTCAGCACAATGAATGGCTCGGTGCGTTTTTGTGATAAGTGCAAGATCATCAAACCGGATCGATCGCATCATTGCAGCGTCTGCAGTTGCTGTGTCCTCAAAATGGATCATCATTGTCCCTGGGTGAACAATTGCGTTAACTTTTTCAATTACAAATTCTTTGTATTGTTTCTGGGCTACGCATTAATCTACTGTTTGTACGTTGCATTCACCACGCTGCACGATTTCATTCAATTTTGGCAGGTAAGTTTTCTTTTCACCCTTTTTACGCACTCATTTATGCATACGCACTGCATGATGTCTAAACATTATATATCTAAATAATCCTTGTACATACGATATACAATACATATATGCGTCTTATGCAATAATTTATAAAGACCGAAAACCAATTATCGGAACAGGGACAACTCAATGGCAGCGGCATGGGTCGCTTTCACATCCTATTCCTATTCTTCATCTCGATCATGTTTGCCATTAGTTTGGTGAGCCTCTTCGGCTATCACATCTACTTGGTGCTCGTCAATCGCACCACTTTGGGTGAGTAAACAGCTTAATACTAATAAATAACATTTTTTAATATCATATTTTCCTTCACCCATACACAGAATCGTTTAGAGCGCCCGTCTTTCGCATTGGCGGACCGGATAAGAATGGCTATAATCTGGGACGTTATGCAAACTTTTGTGAAGTGTTTGGCGACGACTGGCAGTATTGGTTTCTGCCCATCTTTACCAGGTATGTATTTCGATGCTAGATTCGCATCCATTTCACTTCATTCGTTCATTGCATTTACTACTAATTTCTACTGCACTCTAAAGAACCAAAAAAAAACCAAAGAAGTTTTAACCTTCTCTTTAGTTGTTGTTATTTGTGTGTGTTTTGTTGTTCATTATTTTTTTCGCTTTCTTCGAGTACTTTTACCTTACAATTTGGCAAATTAAAGGCATGTTTCAACATAAGTTATAAGAGACACCCTTTCTTTCACATTTGTTTTGACTCTCTGAATGTATTGTGCACCTTAATCTAACCAAGAACACGAAATTAGTTTAAATTGATTGTTTTTAGTAGTTTAAGTCAATAATGTGTTATTGTTAAAAGAAGAAGACCCCTGCAGGGATTGTTGAAAGCAAATGCTGTAAATCTCTCTCTCGCTCTCTTTGTTTGTAATTTAGTTGTAAGCAATAACCAAAATCGTTACTAAAATTGGCCTAATATTAGCATTGAGTGCAAATAACGAATAATGAACAATGTCGATCTTGCCATAATTTATACTTTGTTTATCATTTGTGTAAGCTCAAAGAGTCTCTGCAGTGTCTCAGTCAGACATACTTTACATAGTCGTTGTAAGCGTGTCACTGCAGAGCTGTAACTAATCATGAATAACCAAAATGCTTACTCAAATCACAACATTAAGAACAACAACAGACCAACTTTCTTAAACTGTATAAAGTGCAAACTATAGTAAATCTAACAAACAAAAACAACCCAAACCAACAAAAAAAAATGCAAATTTCCCACAAACAACAACAACAACAAAAACGTCTCGTTTTCTGTTTACAATTTCTGTTAACGAATACCTTAAACCTTCTGCTTATTCACAAATCCAAAACAAAACCACATCGAATTAACCCTGATTAGTAAGGGTGATGGATTGAGCTATCCGACGGCCACAGAGCAGACGGGCAACCAGAGTTACGATGCGATGGGCCACACCAATCACAGCACCGCCAACAGGTTAGATGTCCAACCGACAGATAAGTTGATTGACGCAATTCCCCTCAATAATCATCAACCTCATCTGGAGCTAGACAACGGCCAGCGCATCCCGTCTAGTCAAGTCATTGTCAATATTGAGCAAAGAGTTGCCGAAGCATCCGCGGCTGCAGCAACAACAGCAGCAGACTCATGCAACGTAGTCATTGATTTAATCGGTGATCAGACGGCTGCCAAGGATGCTGCGGTTCTAAATGGTGGCCATCCATTGTCTGCCAATGGCACTGCCGATAAAATTGTATAAAGAAGAGCATGCATTTAATTTTGTGTTGTATAGAGCCAGAATCAAGAGATGTATCCATTGAGTATGGTAGCTGCTGCCAATCGAATGAAGTGTTTTGTAAATGTGTATTTAATCTATATTCGTAAGTTTTAAAACAACGATTTGCGATCATCTGTATCTGTATCTGTAATATGTAAACCTCTAATACCTGCTACAGCTACTTGCCGAGTTCTCAGAATCCTCCTCATTTCCCCCCTCCACAAACGGCGTGTGAGAAAGCACTTGAAAATTGTCCCTCAAATACACTATGTTTTATACATACATCAGTTATAAAGAGACTATCAATATACCACATAAACATATATATTTATTTAAGGACTCATAATGTAAGCTAAATAATTGTTTTTTCTATTAAATGTACGTATTAAAATTGCCAGACAGGCACAGGACACGATTAATTGATTGAACATTTTTGGCAATATTAAGTAGTAGCATTTAATTGGAAACTTGTTGAATCTTGTGAGCACATACATACATACAACTAGTAATTTATATTTATAATAATAATCATTCGATGAGCAAATTGTTTAAACATCTCTTAGAAATCATTTCAAATGCTTAAGACTTGCTGTAATACAAACAAACAAAACAAAAATGATCCAGAACACAATCAACACACACAGCCCATGATAGATACGAATTTTGAAACGGTGGCATTATTGATGCTTTTATTTAATCTATAACTTTTAATTACATACTCGTAGTTAGTTGTTTACATTTTGCAAGTTTTGTTTATTTTCTTTAGACTTATGGCCTTTACTTTTTTGATATGACAATATTTTGTACACTTGAAATGAAATCGATAATGTTGAAGACGAAAATACATATAAACTATTATATATATAAAATGCTCAGGTTTGTTTTTAATTTGCCAATCTGAAAACGTAATCGCAGTTTCTTCAGTCTTTGCTTCTTGCACTGCATCAACATCATATCACACAACAAGTCCAGCACAGTTAGAAAAACAAAACACACACATCAATTTTCCATTTCCATTAATCCATGCTGAAATCTTTTTAACTATCCCGTCTCAATGTTGTCTATTCTGTATTTCTGTACTGTATTATTTATGAATCTTATTCCCGATGCAATGCAATCTCTTAGCTTTGGCGATGGTATTAGTTATCCGATTCGACATCTAGAGGAAGATACCGAATCCCTACTGGGATATCACAGCGATACACGCATCGAACTGGAAGAGGACTTTCTGACAGAGGGACGCTTTCAGGACTCCATCATTCCATAGCTAATCATGACTAGCGATAATGTGGCCACATATTACATTTAGAGAACGTGAATGAAATCAATCTTTGGCTTAGAATGAACAAACTTCAATGTAAATACGGACAGCAGAAATTCAAAAGTGGCGTATGTGTGTCTCTAGTTTACTAGATATTTACTTAGTCATATAATATACATATTTTGTACTAGTTGATATATATATATTAAGTTAAAACTGTATGATATAAGCGCACCATTGTTATCAAATTCTTTGTGTCTTATGTTGACAGTGCAAGTGACTTGACTGAATAACACGCCTATTACTCGTATATATGTAACACAAAATGCCAATAGCTGCTTATCTGCCTATGTATATCAATCGCTGCTAACCACCAGAGATGCAACCAAATCATTCCACAATGCGAGTATTGTATTAAACGATAGAGTATGAGAAAATTCCAAAAAACATAATTGTATAGATGCATAAGTCAAAATGTTATTAGAGCGTTATGAACAAATTCAAAAAGGGGGAGATGGACGATAGATACAGCTAGTTATGCAAAACAAAAAAAAGAAAAAAAATCACTGCAATGTCATCAATCTGTAGGTCTATATATTAAGTGTGTTAGGGGCGAGTACAATATAGTTAACAATATATAGTAAAAATCAATAAATTGAAAACTGTAAAACTAAGTTGGCTCAATCGAATCGACTCAAATCCTCATTGTCGGCGACTCCCGTCTTCGCCTCAGTTGCCACACCAAGTGTGCTGGACACAACTTCAAAGTCTGCCTCTTCTGCAGATGGCGGAGCTGCTTGTGCGGCGCGGCCATTGAATGGATTTGCATGCAATGGAACTGGCTTTGGAGCGGGCTTGGGAGAGGTTGTTGGAGTTGGAGCTGGCGTAGCTTCTATTGCTTCCATCGCCTCGCTATCAGGCTTCTCTTCGAGTTTGCGCTTCTTTTTCTTGCTCACCAGCACATCACGCCGCATGGTTACGCCCGTATCCTCGCTGCGTGGCAGCAGATCACTCAAGTCGGTCTCAATATCTGCATGCTGGGGCTGCAATTTCTCTTGCAACGCGGCGAGCGCAATGAGCAACGCCTCCTCCGTGCGTATTGTCCGTGATCCCTGTTTGGGCAGCACATTCACATAGTGATCAAAGAGCATTTCCGGATCATCGACCGTAAGCTTCTCGTCGTTGGCCAGCGCCTCCTCCAGGCCCTGCAGACCGCCGAAGACAATTAGCATATGATTGAATTCATACGATTTGCTGGGAACTTCATGGACGCTGGTGCCGCGATCAGATGTGCCGACGGTCACATCATAACCACCATCGTAGGGTGATTTTGTGAATATCTCCGACAACGAGTGTGCAATGCGCACCTGATAGCCCCAGTAGACGCCAGTTTCACGACGTGGCTCATCCGGACTGACCAAAGTACCACGCTGCTTCCTCGTTGTCTCTGCAAACCAAATGGAACTTAATTTGACTGTCTCTTGAAAAGCATGCAAAGCTTACCGCTTGGTGGATCCATTTTAACCGTTACACGTACACCAGCTTCCAGGGCCTTATCGATGAGCACATCGTTCAACAAGCCTACATTGGCATAGCTGTGACCATCCTTGGCTTGCTTGTCGCAGACAACGCCCTCGCGATAACGAAACTTGCTCTGTTGCCGCAGATGATGTGGCGTATCCAATGGATTTAGCAAACCAGAGTACTTCAAATCCTTATGCAGCGGAAAGAAAAACTTGCGTAGATACTGTGGACACTCCAGATATTGCAGAATACGCGCCAATTGCAGTGAACTACTTCGAACCGTTGCCGAGGCATTGCCTTGGGCATCGTCCTGCTCGTAGCTACGTTTTGTTTCACGCGCTGTGGCAACACCCACGTCGTCGAATACAATCACCTCGTTGACACGGAAAATACAAGCAGCTCGAGCTATTTGACCAGCAACATAGGCACGCAACTCGGCGGATTGTGCATTCTCCAGTATAGAGCCCGGAACTGCAATGCTTACTGTAGACGGGTTTGGTTTTACTGTTTTGGCTGCTTCGGTGGCATCTTTGGCAGCCGCTTCCTCATCCTGCACGCGCTGCAAATCCTTAAGAGCTTTGTCCTGCTTGCGTTGTCGCTTGAGCGCCTTGCGCTCCTCGTTAATCTTTTTCCACGATTTGTGAGGCTCTGTGGGCTTTGTGTTTCTGCTGGCGGCTGTTATTGCTGACATTGTACTGTGTTTATGTCAATATATAGCTCAACAGGTTGATAATAACATTAAAAACAACTGCAAGTTGCAAAAACAACAGCAGCCGCACGTGTAGTGCCCCAAGTGTGACCGTAAATCAATAACATAATTGCTTTTTTTAACATACCGACATAAGTTCATATATCCAGGGCTACAACATAACAAACAAAAATAGTGAATTGACGTTAATATAAATAAAAACCTAATAAGGTTGTAATGATTTAATTCCATTTCTAAGGCAATAATTATAGAAAATCTTTATTAAATAGTATTTATATTCTGAACTAAGTCATCCTATCGCTTAAAATCAAAACACATGGGTAATTTTTAAGGTACCAGTATTATTCCGATATCTATCGAAATCGGAATGTAACATCGGAAATGTGACATCGCTGACACAAACCGGCAAGGAAACAGACATTTGGGCTTTCCCTGTTAAGGCCACCACATCGTTTAAGTTTCCCCTTTTTATTTTAATAAAATGAGTCGCAACGTTCTGGCGCCGCCAACTCAACGGATGAGCCACAATCGCAACTACCGTGTTAACGTTGTGCACGACGATTTCGGTGGCAGCAAATGGAATTCCAAAAACCAGAGCTCAACTTCCAAGGGATATGAGGAACAGGATCTCTATGGAGATGAGGACTACGAGGACGACGGCACCGAGTGCAACATTGAAGAACAGCCCGACGGCAGCTTCAAGCTGGCATTGCATGTGCCCAAGTGAGTTATCTTGCCTTAATATTCGTATGCATTATAATTAAATTGGGCACACTTCGACAGATCGTTTTATGGTGGTTTAATTGGCTTCAAGGGCTCAACAAAACGTCGCATTGAAACCGAGAGCAAAACTACCATCCACGTGCCACGTCAAACGGATGCCTCTAACGATTTAATCATCAGGTCTAATGAACGTAGCAATGTGTGCTCCGCTCTGCGAAAAGTTCGTCTTCTATTGGATTCCCTACGCAAACGAATGCGACCAACTCATTTCCTGGCCGTACCATTAAACTCTGGTCAAGTAAAAGATCGCTTCATGGAGCTGAAACAAAAGATATTAGATGCCCAACTACCTGGCGTAGATTCGGAGCTATTCATATCGGAACGTTGCATTCATTTAACTCTGGGCGTCTATGTGCTCTTGGATGATGCGGAGCGTAAGAACGCTGTCAATGAACTGCAAACCTGTCGCCAATGGTTGGCTGACTTGACCACACCATTTGAACTAAAAGTCAAGGGTCTTGAAATCATGAACGATGATCCTAGCTCAGTACGAGTGCTCTACGCCTGTGTAGAGTCACCACAGCTTCAACAATTCGCTGATAAGTGTCTTAAGCATTTCCAAACAACCGGATTCTGTGCCACAGATAACAATACGCGTGATAACATCAAGCTCCACATGACGGTGTTGAATAGCCGCTATCGTGAGGAAAATAACAGCTCCTTCGATGGCAGCGAGATACTCAAACGCTTTAGCGACTTTGATTTCGGCACTGCACAATGCAACGAGGTTCATTTGTGTGTGCTCAAGTCATCCAGGGAGGTCGAGGACTTTTACAAGATAACGGGCAGTCTGAAATTCTAACGATCCAAACGAAATAAATCTAACATCAAATGTTACACACATACACGATTGAATTCAGTTTATTTTGTTTAAATTGTCTTGTTATTATTATTATTACATATACATGTGTGTATGTGAGCATTTAGTTTGTGCATTACTCTTGTCCCTGTTGGCATTCTGACAAGGACTCTCTCTTCTGTTATGTCGAGGAACGTTAACAATCCAAACATATTGTGCTCTGGCATTGTGTGGTTTCTGTGGTTTCTCTTTTATTACTATAAATATAAAAAATATACATATGCATATATATATATGTACATATATATATACTTGTGTGTGATGATTACATTTATTTCAATATAACAAAAAAATGGTTTAAACAAATTACTATATACGCATAGTAGTAGTAGGAGTGAAATGTGCTTAAGCTACAAAAAGGAGTAGAGGTTTGATTTGAATATAAACATACAAAAAGTCCAGCAATATTGCTGGGGAAGATAGGGGGGGAGTACAAAGATCATTGAGGCTGCTCGTCTGTCTCAACAGTCTCTGTATTGTTTTGTTGTTTTAGTTGTTCTTGTCACACAGGCACACATACATATATTGCAAGAAAAAAAAATGTGAACAACAAATAATATTAATATCGAACAGGTTTAAAATTAATGTTCCTTAATAACTAACTTGAACTACGCGTGTTTCGTTTTTGTTTGCTTCATATTCAGTATTTACTTTTCAATAGCTTCAGTCTAAAGTTGAGTTTTGGTTGACTTGTTATTTGTTATTTTAAATGTGATATTTCTTTTTCAATTCATATTTGTTTCAGTTTTATTTAAAGGCTGGAAAGAGGATTTGATTGGTGCCGTTTTTGTAAGATTAGTTTACGTTTTGTTCGTGCGCGTTGCGCTTTGTGGGGTTTCTCCCTTCTTCATATATGTGTATACATATATAAAGAATGGTTAAAATAAGCTGTTCCTAGTTATAATTTATCGTTTGTTTTTGCACTTGTACATACATAGACTATATGGTAAACATGTAAACAAATTGTACATAGTGGAAGAATTCTTAAATACATACATTTTTTATATGTGGATACCATAAGTATCCATTACGACGTGGCTCACGCTTAACAAACCAACAACGAAATACATGCATCATAGTTTTACATACAATTAACAACAATTATACGTAATCATTTAAAGAAGCACATTTAGATATTTCAATATACAAAAAATGATATTCATCTTCGAATTCATACTCATTTCATATAGCATTATTCATTTACTGTTGCTCACAATAATAATAATGGTAAACATACATACAAATTGATGAGCAAAAAACACTTGAACATGAATCAATCGATATCCTTTGTTGTACTTAACTATTATTTTGGCTAGTTAGTTTAGACAACTATATAATAATTCGTTTGTTATATATATATGTGTATATATCATCAATTATACATACATGCATTGTAAAAACAATTTATAAACTCTTTTTAAATTGATTTCTTTTATAAATAATATTGTTGAAACCAAAATATATATTTTAGGTTTATCCATAATAATTCTTCATAATTTTGTGTGCGTTTAGTGTTTTAGTTTTTGTTTCAGAGTGTGCGATTGTTCCGCGAGTGTCGTATGTGTGTGTGTGTGTGCAGCACCTACTCCCTAAGTCTCCCCAATAGACCAATCCCAGCCGATTCATCATCAATTGTTAATTGTCCAGATTAATGCAGCTGGCATTTGTATCCATTAACCAGCTACTATTTGGCATGACCATTGCTGAGCACAGCCGGCAAAACATTTGCCTGCTGGACGACAGCATTGATTGCATCGATTTCCTTCTTCAAGAACGCACCACTGTTCTCCTCGGGGGCATGGTCGGCGCATGCATTGGCGGTGTTAGTGTTGTTTGTGTTGTTGCTGTTGCTATCGTGGGCAGAGGATATGTTGCGTTTGCGTAGACCGGCGGCAGCAGCGTCCACCAGATTGGCGGCACCGCTACTAACTGAGCCGGCGGCTAGCTTCAGTTTGGGAAACTCAATGTCGCGCATCAGATCGTTTTTAAACTCAACGATGCCGCTAACAGTTTCGGTAACAGTCTTATCGATAAATTCCTCAATATTTTTGGTTTCCGCTTCAATCTTCTCCTTCAGCTTGCTGGACAATTGATCCATTTCACACTGATCGTGCGGCACACTAACCGCGTCTCGAGCGCAAATCTGTTGACCGTTGTGGTGTTGTATTGGCTTCGGACTTTGTTGCTGCTGCAGAAGCTGTGGGCGTGGTTGGAGTATTGGTGACTGATTCTGCTTTAGATCGTGTTGTAGCGATTGCTGTTGTTGTTGCTGTGGCATTGTGTCATTATTACGTTTAGCATGCTTACTCTCCACTCCGTCCTCCTTCTCATCATTGGCATTGAGATCATCGGTGCTGGCGGCCACCGCCAGCGGTTGATCGACAGCAGCCGTAATATTGCCATCGCTCTGCGTGGAAACCGGCACATTCGCCCCGGCGGAACTCCTGCTGGACCGTTGTGTGCGCGGCTCACCCCGTATGAATTTTGGTAGAATAAATATGGTCACTAGTGAAATAAGATGAAGGCACAAAAAAAATCTCAGGTACAATTTGATGCTGCCCTGTAATGCAAACATAAAGAAAATGTCATCAGTACGTTAATTGAAATCATCAATTAATTATGATCTTACCATGAATTCAAGCAGAACAAATGGGAATGTAGCGTAGCCCATCACAATGCGTGTGGTGATGCAGGTAAGAATGTCGTAGAACATGCGCGTAACCTGTGTGCTCTGGAAGCGGTGTCGGAACATGCGACGTGCCGTACGCGCAGCTGTAACCATCAGGGCGCCAGTGGCAAAGGTCAAGTAGTAGCCAGGATAGAAGCCATGCCACACGGCGCTCAATGTGAACGTCAAAAGTGTGCCATACTTCTTGGGCACACGCTCATAGACGAGTGTGCGCAACCAGCGATTTGTGCCGCAATTCCAGTTGCTGATCGCGTCTCGCATATTGGACGCAAACTGTAATAGAAATAATGAATTAAGTGACATAGTACATTAGGGGACATTTGAGAACTTACCTCAAATGATAGCACATTAATGTTGGATATGAGATCCCATTTGGCATTGCCGTCCTTATCGTAGCCGGTAAAACCCAAGCCCGAATTGTTGCAAATCGCATCGGCCAGCAGCCAGGCGTGATAATACTTAAAGCGTATGCAGGTGGTTGCCATCATGGCATACCAGAACTTATAGGGTATGCTGGTGCCATTAACAAAGTCATCATCTTTCATATTCTTTACGGGATAGATTTTGACAAACTTCATGAAGATGAATGCACACACCAAGCTGCCAAGGACCTTGCGTATGACGGTTTTCGTAGGTGACGGCTCCACCACCAATTCCGATTTGCCATTGTCCAAGCTGGCCTGCAAAACCAAAAATGAAATGAAATTGAAAATCATTGTAAATGCTGCAACTGCAAATGAAAATTGATGAGTCAGGCCGACAGACAGACTGACTGACTGACAAACAGCAGCAGTAGATGACAGACAACAAAAAGCTGAAGCCAAATGCCAGACAGTGGAGGAATAGTAAGGTCAACCCTTATTGGCCTGTTCTCCCCCTCTTTCTGTTGTTGTGTGGCTGCATTTCAAACTGTCAGACCAACCCATTCAGCCAGGCAGCAGCAGAGATAATGAAATCACTGCAGTTCTATTATGCAGGCGACCACATAATCACCTGCCCCTCAAACTGTCGGCACGTGTATGTGTATGAGCTCCACTTACGTTTGATGCTGGACGTTTCAATAGATTGTAGCCCTCGACAAATTCAATGTAATCCTTGTAGAAGACCAAGGGGCCGGCCATCAGGCTTTGGAAATGCCATACATACGAGAAGTATTCCAGTGCCGACGGCATTTTCCTAATGGCATGGTACTGTTGCGCCTTTGTCATGTCCTGATCAATACAATAATTGAATCATAAGCAATTAATTGATGAGAGTGTCATCAGAATGCGTGTGCAACTCTCACCTCATCCTTGCGCACAAAGCCATCATGTATGCTGAACGCCAGACTGGTCACCTTCTGTGTGATGATCATCAGTGGTCCCGTGATGTCCAAAGCATAGGAGCCGTAATCATAGAACTGACGCATCAGATGCACGCACAGCAAATAGCCCATGGCCACCAGCATGACGCTCCTGTGGAGATATATTTTACATCAGTTTAAAAGTCGTCAGGAAAGCATCAAATTTCAAAGCGTCTCGCACCTCTGAACAATGCGTGGATCTTGTGTGCGTATGACAATGTAGCATATTAAAGGAAGTCCAGCGATGTGAATTGCCTGTTGGCCAAAGCAAAAGTAGCCAAAGGTCAGTCCCAATGACAATCCAAATGCGTGACGCACCTCGCAGGACACCTTAGATGGATGGAGAAACGAACGGAAGAGCGAGGCTAGGAAGAGCGCTGATATTTGGCATATTAAGAAGTTGACCTGTAAAACAAAATTAAATCATTTGTCATTAATTAAGTGTGCTACGAAATTAAAACACAAACTAGTCTTAATTTTAAAGTTAATATATTGATTTACGACATGAAACAATTATCTGTAAGAAGTATTCAAATTGTGGGAATTGCGTCTTATTCTAACAAGTTAATTGATTGTAGAACATTCAACGGCTTCTAACGTAGTTGATAACAGTTCTTTATATAGTATCTTCGTCATACACATCAATTATGGCACTTTAACTTGTTTTCAGTTCAGCAATTGATTTCCCCTCTCATCCGAAACGTTTGCCATATACAGCATCTAGCAGTTACATTTACGTATGCGCATCTATCAGATACACTTACGTATACGTATTGTATAAATTTATACTCGAAGCTGTTGTCGTACATTGCTCTTGAACGTGATCACAGATCAGAATCACGCGTTCTGATCGATGTACAGTTGCAGTTGCACTGACCTTGGCCGTTGCTTGACTTTCTATGCAAATGCTGTCAGTTCATTTCAACTGCCTCGAGCAGTCATCGTCAAAACAAACGACAATCTGTAGGGGCGTAGGGCAGTTGTCTTTCTCAATATGTGCATACATAAGAACATACATACAATATACATATGTTGTAGCATGCACCTTGGCTACAATTGCAATGGGTTGACGACATTGCACTGCTAATTGCTAATTTATGGACTTGCTTAATTTCGAGTTCAATTAAAATTCTATTTCATTCGCAATTTCATTGATTTTTGTATTTTTAAAGAATTGAACGTCTTACAAAATAACATTCTGAGCCTATTTCTAGATTTAAATACAAATGCAAATGGTAATTGTCAACTGTCGGATCCTGAACTTATTCCCCACACTCTTGGTTTCATTCAATTCTCTTTCGGTAGTTTATAATTCCCATGATAGCGCCCGGGTGAGGCAAATATAGCGCTGATAACGACAGGCCCCGACAAATCAGACCATCACTAATCATGCACCGATAACTCGGTGCACAGTGATTATTCATTGTCAAGGCATTACTATTCTTAAAACCCCTCATGGGGCGGATGTGAGTGGAGTGTGGTGTTATCAATTAACGACACCAGTCTTGCAACTTCAATCTTAATTCGCTCAAATATATACACATATTATATTATATTATGTTTATTGTTGTCTGCCCCACTTGAAATCAGTGCAAAAGTAAATGCTAATGTGCTGTAATCAATCTCAGACCATGTAATCAGCTGCCACTTAAAGTAAAATGAGCAACAAAGAAACTAGAGCATTACCCAATCATCCATCAACGACACAAATCTATAAATACTATATGCAGCTAAAAACGGCTGTTAATATTATGTCAAGCTGTTCACTAATAGGATAACTATGTAGTTGCAAGCAATAATAGCAGTTATTCTCTATTTCAATGCTGGGGACTTATTTGCATATCAAACAAAGAACATGTTTCCAAAAATACCATACGATAGCTTATCAACAAACGAAAGAAACGAAATAAATATAGTAATTGCGATTGAAATGACTTTGTGGGTTATCGGTCAGTAAGTGGAATGCGCCTAACCGTGGAGATAACACAAAAGCACAAACCACAATAAAGCTTTAGAGTAGTAAAACATAATATAATGTTTAATAATATATTAAATTTTATTCAATTATTTGTATTATATCATATATATCAAAAAATGCCAAAGTTATTTGAAAAATTCATTAATTTCGGTTTGCAGGACAGTTGAGCACAAGCCTACTTCTTCGACACTCTCCAGCTTCGACATCGAACCAATTGCCAATTCGACATCTGCGTAACAGACGTACTCCGCCCTGACACTCGTAGTATTGACGACAGTGGATTGCGTCCTGAAGGAAAGTGCCATCTGTCCTGGTGTGACAGTCTTCCTTAGAAAAGCTCATGAAGGTCACAAGAGGTCTGGGAATACGTTGTGGAGGTGCTAATGAGGGAGGAGTAGTTTCTATCCCTGGTTCAAGGGTAGATGTCGTCTCTGGTTCACGGGTAGATGTCTTCTCTGGTTCACGGGTAGTAGTTGATTTCACTGATTCACAAGGAGTGGTAGTTAATTCCACTGGTTTACAAGGAGGAGTGGTAGATGGTTTCACTGATTCACAAGGAGTGGTAGTTGTTTTCTCTGGTTCACAGGGAGTAGTAGTTGGTTTCTCTGGTTCGCAGGGAGTAGTTGGCTTCACTGGTTCACATGTAGTAGTTGGCTTCTCGGGTTCGCAGGGAGTAGTAGTTGGTTTCTCGGGTTCGCAAGGAGTGGTGGTAGTTGTTTTCTCTGGTTCACAGGGAGTAGTAGTTGGTTTCTCGGGTTCGCAGGGAGTAGTTGTTTTCTCTGGTTCACAAGGAGTAGTAGTTGGTTTCTCTGGTTCGCAAGGAGTGGTGGTAGTTGTTTTCTCTGGTTCACAGGGAGTAGTAGTTGGTTTCTCTGGTTCGCAGGGAGTAGTTGGCTTCACTGGTTCACATGTAGTAGTTGGCTTCTCGGGTTCGCAGGGAGTAGTAGTTGGTTTCTCGGGTTCGCAAGGAGTGGTGGTAGTTGTTTTCTCTGGTTCACAGGGAGTAGTAGTTGGTTTCTCGGGTTCGCAGGGAGTAGTTGTTTTCTCTGGTTCACAAGGAGTAGTAGTTGGTTTCTCTGGTTCGCAAGGAGTAGTTGGCTTCACTGGTTCACATGGAGTAGTTGGTTTCTCTGGTTCGCAAGGAGTGGTGGTAGTTGTTTTCTCTGGTTCACAGGGAGTAGTTGGTTTCTCTGGTTCACAAGGAGTAGTAGTTGATTTCTCTGGTTCACAGGGAGTAGTAGTTGATTTCTCGGGTTCGCAAGGAGTGGTGGTAGTTGTTTTCTCTGGTTCACAGGGAGTAGTAGTTGGTTTCTCGGGTTCGCAAGGAGTGGTGGTAGTTGTTTTCTCTGGTTCACAGGGAGTAGTAGTTGGTTTCTCGGGTTCGCAAGGAGTGGTGGTAGTTGTTTTCTCTGGTTCACAGGGAGTAGTAGTTGGTTTCTCGGGTTCGCAAGGAGTGGTGGTAGTTGTTTTCTCTGGTTCACAGGGAGTAGTAGTTGGTTTCTCGGGTTCGCAGGGAGTAGTTGTTTTCTCTGGTTCACAAGGAGTAGTAGTTGGTTTCTCTGGTTCGCAAGGAGTGGTGGTAGTTGTTTTCTCTGGTTCACAGGGAGTAGTAGTTGGTTTCTCGGGTTCGCAAGGAGTGGTGGTAGTTGTTTTCTCTGGTTCACAGGGAGTAGTAGTTGGTTTCTCGGGTTCGCAAGGAGTGGTGGTAGTTGTTTTCTCTGGTTCACAGGGAGTAGTAGTTGGTTTCTCGGGTGCGCAGGGAGTAGTTGTTTTCTCTGGTTCACAAGGAGTAGTAGTTGGTTTCTCTGGTTCGCAAGGAGTGGTGGTAGTTGTTTTCTCTGGTTCACAGGGAGTAGTAGTTGGTTTCTCTGGTTCACAGGGAGTAGTTGGTTTCTCTGGTTCACAAGGAGTAGTAGTTGATTTCTCTGGTTCACAGGGAATAGTTGGTTTCTCGGGTTCACAAGGAGGGGTGGTAGTTGATATCTCTGGTTCACAGGGAGTAGTTGGTTTCTCTGGTTCGCAAGGAGAGGTGGTAGTTGTTTTCTCTGGTTCACAGGGAGTAGTTGATTTCCCTGGTTCACAAGGAGTAGTTGGTTTCTCTGGTTCACAAGGAGTAGTCGTACTTGGTTTCTCTGGTTCACAAGAAGTCGTAGTTGGTTTCTCTGGTTCACAAGGAGGGGTGGTAGTTGGTTTCTCTGGTTCACAGGAAGGTGTCGTTGTTTTTTCTGGTTCACAGGTGGTGGTCAGTGGTTGGTTGCAAGGAGTTGTAGTGGATTCACAAGGAGGAGTTGTTGTGGGCTGTAGACGGTTTTCTACACTTGCCGTAACACGCAAGCCTACGCCTCGAAAATTTAAACAGTTAACCAAATTGGACAATTTGCACGACTGGCTGAGTTCATCATAGAATTGACCAAAGCGACAGCTATAATGAACGGCTCTGCCCCTCGTACAGACGTAATAGCCGTCGCATCTGGAAGGATCAACTAGATGTACGCCTTCAGCTAGACTGTTGCAACTTGGACGCAGATCTCTGTGTTGGGCATTTGAGGATGCAATGGTGATTGCTGCAGCCACAAAGGCTACAAGTTTAATATGAACTGAAAGGAGAAACCCAACTGTGAAACAATTGCCTATTTCAGCACGTGAAATGCAAGACTTACAAGATATCATGTTTAGCACGGTTTTGGTAGAAAGGATAACTAACTAGGGCACTATGTTACTTTACCGCTTTCGCTTTGTAATTATTGTAGCTGGACCAACCTACAAGGGCTTTTATACACCATCTTACTATCTAACCACGCTCAAGTGTTTTCATGTTAACTAGACCCTTAGTAATTTGGTTAATTAGAGTAAAAAGTGGCATTAATGAGTGTAATGCAAGTAAAGTACATTGGCACTCGGTCTCACACAGACACTGCATTCTTATCTTATGTTTTACAAGTTCTCGGAAATGTTTGTTATTGTTGAAAAGAAAACGCAGTATATTTTTTAAAGTTCAAGGACTAGTAAAGACAAAGTCATCAAAGAATTTTGTTATTTTCTTGAGAGTCTACAACTGTAAATTCGAAGCATGCTCATTCTACAAGCCACCACTGTATTGCTATATTTACAAGGCGAAGCATAAAGAACCATGTCGATAAGTGCGTCGCAGGTCTTAAAAACAAAGGCGATCGTGGCCTGATGGGGGCAACATTTGTGCGTCATAAAGATAAGTTTAGGTTCGAGGTGTTTTTAGCGCTATTTTGCGATTGACGCATTTCAGATATAAGAACCTCAGTCGAAATATATTATAAATGCACTGATACGTTTGAATCAAGACAATAATCCCATTACAAAAATGAGAATTCATTTACGGTTTTTTCACCGGGATGCTCTTTGGACCCATTGTTATTTGAATTTCCAGTATCGAAGGTTAATGCATTGTTCCTCATTAATGTGTTAATTATAACAATTACAGTTAAAAGTTTAAACCTCGCGTAATGATGTTTCTAAAGCGTTTTTCACTGCTTTCATTCGTTCTTGAAGCCACAATGTCATCTGCCAAGCTGTCCATCAACGGAATCTCGCAACCAAACTCATTTTATGTTGTAATCTCTTCTACTGTTGCAAGGCACACACAACGAATGTTGATCAACCAGTTTTCAAGATAGCATCTGGTGGAATTCATGGAGCACAAGCTACATTCGTGTTTACCAAGCTCTCAGTTATGCGGCCAATGAAAGGGAAATCTTGTCTTAGAAGATTGGAAGCGAAACAAATTTGAAAATTGTACTTTATCTTCTTGCTCTGACTGTAATATATATCGTATACCGAAAACTAATGTAACTTGCACATCATTTAATGTGTTGCAAGTATTTTCAGAATATTAAACAATACTGTTAGCAACTATTGTATTAAATGGTCCGCAAGTTACATACATAATGATGACTACAAGTACAGTATGCGGAAGGAAGTCGTCGAACGACTTGCTGAGCTAATGCCAAGGCCTTTGTTTCTCAGTCGGGTGGGGCGAACAGACAGAGTAGAGCCCTCACCTATTGTGCGGTTTGCCCGAAACTGGTCTCTTTATGAGCCCAAGGTAAAACGGGTAAATTGAGCAAATGAGCTCAGCCAAGCAGACACAACGTAGTTATCGTCATATAATTGTGACAACAGCTCTTTAAGCTATAACATTGAAATACAATTGACTGAAATTCAAATATTCTTTATGCTCCTTCCTCTGAATTTCGTCCCGTACACGACATATAAAGCTGGATGCTACATATAAGCCCTACTTCACGGTGGCAAGCAGTGTGTGCACAACAATGCATTTAATCTGGCTGCATGCAGCAATTTGCTGCTGCAGACACTCTTCATTCAGCCTACCCTTTGATTTTCTTTTGTTTGGCGCAGCTTAAACCACTTGCAATGTTGCAAGCTCTTAAATTCAGCCGCGTGCAGCGACTTTTAGAATTTTATCAGACAATCTGCCATCAGTCGATCAATCATTAAACACTTGGCGGTCGTGTGAATGACTTTTACACTTCATGTTGTTGCTATTGTTGCATGCACATGCAGTCAATAAAAAATAGCAGACTATAAATCATTTAATTAAATACACTGTTGTCCGTCTCAAGTTTGCCAAACATCAAACACAAATGTGAAAAAGCAAAATCGCCAAATAGCCGCATTCAGAAAGGTGGCGTGATGACTATAAATAAATATAAAAACAATAAAAGCAGCAACAACAAATTTTTGTGTGTACGCGCAATAAAAATACGTTAAATACATCTTCTGTGCGCCGAAGCTTGGCTAAATTGCTACAGACCAGAACGTGGATACATATCGCTTACCGATCTACGATTGATATTAAACCTCCCATTTTAAATATTATTTGATCGAGAGATGAGCTTGCCAACAGCTGAGCAAACAATCACCGAAACAAACCGGCAATTTCCACATCTATGATAAAAAGCAAAAAACACAAAAACAAAAACTAATAAAGTGGCGCCATTTGGAAGCAACAGCTGATGGTTGTCAGCTATAAGAACGAGAGAGAGAGAGAGAGGGTGAGAGACTATCTGATGGTAGCAAACTGACGCAATTTGCTGGCAACAACTCATTCTAGCATTAATATATCAAATAACTCAAGGTCACAAACGTTAGTAAATGAATACATTTTGTCCCCCAACTCGGTAAAGTGAAAATGGCAACAATTGTTATCGCGCTCTCACTTTCCACACACTCGTTCTTCCTCCCTCTCTGTTACGCTCTTCTCAATGTAGTCGACGCAACTGGTTGACACGCATGTCAATTACGATTTACAGACTTTTTTTTTGTTATTATTACTGTTGATACTTTGGCCTTTGCTCTTTGCACACATGAACCAGTTCAGGTTCACAGAATTTGCAGAGTCAAAAACTGTTGCTACGCATTTAGCTTTGTTGTTGTGGCATTTGAGTGCGGCGTATAAACAGCAAAAATGTCAAAAATGCGCAAAAAATAATAAATTCAACAAAACCACATGCAGTCGGAAAGAAAGAGGGCCAAAAACGTGGGTGATGATGAAAAGAAAACAACAAGCGAAAAGAGGAGATTCGAGATATACAGTTGTCTTAAAGCCGGCTGGGAGCTGTTTTGCGGCAGTTCATTAATTAATACTGCCAAAACACACACATATGTATGTATGTATGTACGAAATAATACATTGTATTTTGGCCAATTTTGTAGCTTAAGCAGAAAATGCTTATAAAGTGTCGAGTGAGCATTGGTACATATATAATATTTATTTTGTGTATTTGCGTGCTTGGGTTTGGCCTTCGAAACAATTTACATAATAAAAAAAAACTAATAAAATATTTGGTGCTAAATGATAAGCTGGTAGCAACGATTGCTCGATTACACCACACCACGCCAACAGACATCACACCACACCACCCACACAAACATATACACACCACAGTGGGCGACCTTCTTGCGAATTGAAATGTGTCACACGTAATACGAAAATACAGTAAAAAGCTTTGAGCGAGCCAATTAACTCTTTATTATAGAGCAGTCACCATAAATAGTACCTGAAACACCCTGTGAACGTGAGCTATGTCTCGCCATAACGACTCAACTCCGCTGTCTGAGTCATCGACTCACACGCTGTCCGTCTCTCTTTCTCTTTCTCTCATTCACAGCTGTTGCTAATTTTTGTTTACAAACAAACAGTGACATTTTGAATTTGAATTTTTTAGAAGCGTTATTTAAAAAAACAGAAGAATTCCCCCAAGAGGCAACTGTGTGAAACATCAGGCCACCAAATTTATCGGCTTTATATATGCGTTTGTGTAGAATGTATTGTGTGAAGCACATTAACAAATATTTTGACGTGCTGCTCTCACATTTACATTTGTCGGCAACGCTGACGGCATTGCGGATTAGATCATCCAAGTGACTTTAATACACAATTGACAAACTAAGTAAAAACCACTACGTAAAGGTAACTAGCTTGCATTTGCATTAGATTAGCAGGCAGCAGACCCTTCAATAATACGGGTTTAATGTCGGTCCTCAAGTGGACCACAAGACGAGCTTACTTACTACTACAAGCATAAAGTGCATGTGCAAATGCGTTTCAAGTGCTTTTGACTTGCACCGTTAATAACCTCTCGTTCTTCTTAAAGCGTGCCACCTCGCTCGCTCTTATTCGTTGTTCTCATGCCGTGTTCATTATGCAAATGTGAAATGCTATCCATGTGTTTAATATGTGCATGTGTGTGTGTTTGTGAGAGAACGCGAGAATAGGTTAAACGTGTCTCATCTACTGCAGTTTCAACTGTTTGCTCAATTGGCAGAACGGGCGACAAGTGCTGTGATTAATTCGCACCCAACTCGTCCAATTACACAATTTGATGAAGTGATGCATCAGTTTTAAATACACGTGCCGACCGACTAATCAAAATAGTTCATAAATATACGTATAATGGCAGCTTGTGGACAAAAGCAACCTTATATTAATTTAATTCGCTGATATGAAAACACTGATTTAAGTCAGTTTATTCCGTGCGCCGCCAGATTGCACAAATAATAAATATATTATATATGTACGTATATTTATTTGTATGCAAACATTCACACACGACAACAGAACGACAGAGGTTAATGACAGCGTGATAGAGCGAAATGTACACAAAGTAGAGCAGAATACATCCATAAAAATATAAACGGTCTATAAAAAGTGCTTTTGTTAAACGACTAATTGGAAGCGCCAAAACTGTTTACAATTCTGCTTTAAATAGGAATAAATTACATAAATTCCAATCGGATTAAAGCTCGCCATCTAAATCCAACATGAATGAGCGCGTGCTTGCAAAACAAAAAGAAACACCTTACAATCGAAAACTTTGCCCAATGACGTGTTGCGCCTGTTTTCGTTGAGGGGGGAGGGAGTAACAAAGCAATAGTATGGTTGCAATGAGGGAGGGAGGGAGGCAGAAATAGCAGAAATGTAACCTTAAAACGAAATACATATGCAGCCGGCGTTTAGCCTTCAGTGAAATATTGACAGCACTCACAAATCATACATACATACATACAAAGAGACACACACGTTCATAACACAAGGCAAAATAATCCTGTGCTATATTTTTTGATGGTGTTTAACAATTAATAAATGCTGCACTCACACACACGATTATTACAAATGCGGGCACAACACAGAAGGGGAACAGAATGAGGGGGAAGCAGCAATTTTACTTACCAAATCAACAGAGAGCCCAACCATGTCGGCCAGCCAGGTAAAAATGCGGCTGCCATCATAGCAATCACTACTCTCAATATTTGTTGGTGATTCGAGCATTTTAGCTTAGTTGCTGCTTTGCGGTTTTGATTTCGGCGTTGTCCTCGTTATTACTTCATTTGAACTGAAGAATTGGGAACGTTGATGATAAAGCGCGTGTTGCCTGCCTTGCTGTATACAAAGGAAACGCCGTCACCGCCACTGTCGCGCGTACGTTCTCAACGCGAATGGAAAATTCTTGCACTTAATTCACAGATAAAGACACACGTCTAGCACCTTTTTTTGCTGCTGTCTCGCCTGTGGCTTCTTCTTCCGCCCACAAATTTGGGTCACGTTTTGCTTCACTTGTAAATTTTTGTGCAATAATTTTTGGAAGTATATTTATTACTTGTGGATTATGTATGTATTTTTTTTGTATTTTGTAATCGCACAAAATGCGTGCGTCAAAATGGCCGTTCTCTTTGCGCTACAAATCGTACTTGCGCTGCTCGCGTCCGACACGATTGAAAGAGAGAATGAAACTGACTGACTGCGATTCGATTTAATTAAAAAATGTTGTGTGTTATGCCGAAAAATATACACATCCGCTTCTGTGTGTGTGTTTCACGAAAGTCTAAATTATTAAGCAAAAGTGTGCTAAGTACTCAAACTGTCGTATCTGAAACTACGACAATTATACAAAAGAATAACAAAATATTATTATTAATTTTGATGGCGCGGTTCGCCCCTACATATGTGTGCTGTCTAGGGTGACCGTACTTTTAACTATCGAATATACCACTCTACTTCAATATACCGAAGAATAAACGTTTGGGCAGATAAATAAATTTAAAATAATTATTAAAATTTTTTAAATATATTCGTTTGGCATATTTTGCTGCATATTTTTCTAACCACATAATATTATTGGAAGCGAATTATAAATATCTTCACATATTTTATTACAACAAATAAACTTACAAATATTTTTTAATATATAGAAACAACTATATCAATAATTATTAAAAAAAAAAAGCTCCCTGATTAATTAAATAACCGCCAGAAATAGAAATATACAATCCACTATATACTTTTTGTAGTCTTTTTGTACTATATACTTTTTTTGTAGTTTTGCAGTATTTAAAAAAAGGACTGACAACTCGTTTATAACAGAGTCTTTTCGATAGTGAATTTGAAAAGCAACCGTGTATGCTCAGTAAGCTGGAATACTGCATATATTGTATACATTTTCTGTTTAGAAGCGACCAGCATATTCGTAATATCATCGTACGGTCACGCTGAATCGTTGACAATTTGAGGAGGGCAAACAAACAAGCCAGCAACTCTTGCAATGGCGGGACGCGAATTAACAATAACGCCAACGAAGCGCGAGCGCCGCAAATCGCCAGCAATGAGCTTCACCTCGGACAGCAGCAGCGTGCAGCCTCCTCCAATGTCGCCCTCCTCATCGGTGGCAGACACCACATTTGAGCCAACTATTGATATGATGGTAAATGACTTTGACGACGAGGCTACATTAAATGAAGAGGAAGCACTCGCCGACCAAGAGGCACATAATCCCGAAGATGAGATCGCCACGCTGCGCGAAGAGAGCGAAATGCCCATCGAAGAACTGCTGGCCAAGTACAGTAGTATGCCAACCACATCGCCGGTCGCAACCAGCAGCTTTAAGCGTTCCAGCGGCAGTTCGAGGCGACGACGTGCCACAAAACGTCAGCATCAGGAAACGGACTCGGCTGCTAATGCGCAAACGTCAACAGGCGCTGACGAGGTCTCCAATGATCCAATAACTACTGCAACTGGCCAAGAGGCTGGCAGCTCTGTTGTTCAAACAGATGATGATACGATGACTGCAGACGATTGCACAACGTTGCCAGCGGAATCATGCAATGATGTTGACGCTGGACACCATGAAGCACAAGGTGTTTTGCCGCCAGAAGTCAGTAAAAAGCATCGTTCGCATTTGTTGGATTTGTATCCGGGTGAAACCTTTGCCAACAGTGCACAGCAAACACTGCACGCCATGGAAGATCTAAAAAGTTGTAAGTTAATTGTATATACTTAAATGTATTTCACAATAAGCCAAAATATTGAACATTGCTTTTAGTTACACCGCTGCAAACGCTCTTCGATGAAGTCGAGGAGGAGGAGGAAGAGGATGAAAGTGACACGGAGTCGGATGATGCGAGAAAGATCATTATGGTTGGGCCCGACTATCAGGCTGATATTCCCGAAGGACTTTCACAGTATGGCGACATATTGCCGTACGAAAACGAGGATCAACTCATCTGGGAGCCCAGTCAAGTGACTGAGCGTGAGGTCGAGGATTATCTCGCCAAGATCCAGGAGACTCGTGCACTAACCACATCATCAACAGATGAAGCTGCTGTTGCCGTTGCTGACATGACCGAGGGCGAAGAGAACACTACAGCTATCGCAGAAGACGCAGCCTCAATAGCAACGCCTGCCACAGTTGCAACAGCGAATCCAACTACAGCTAACTTGGACTCGGAATCGGTGGTCAAGGATAATGAGCAAGCGTTGCATCTACTGGTGCAATGCGGTTACGACTTCAAGGAGGCGCTGCGCCGAAAGCGCTTAAATGTCCTGCCACTGAGCGATACGATGAGTAGCTGGTCGGAGGAGGAATGCCAGAAATTCGAGGAGGGCATTCATAAGTTTGGCAAGGACTTCTATCAGATCCGGCAGAATCAGGTAAAGGCCGTGACGCTGTCGTCGCCACAAACAGCAACAAGCACTGGCGACAGCGACTTCTAAACAAAACAACAACAAATCCTGTATCCTGATCGTTTCAGGTGCGCACAAGAACCATGCGCGAACTTGTACAGTTCTATTACCTGTGGAAGAAGAGCGAACGTCGCGATCAAAGCTTTGCCCTTAACGATACCATCGATCATATGGATGTGTTCCTTAACGAAGGTGGCAATGGCAACCTTACCAGCAATGTTGCAACGGCAGCAGGTGTTGGCAATGGCAATGGGAATGGCAGTTGCTCGTCTCAAGCGAGCAGCTGCAGCAGCAGTAATGGTCATAGCAATGCGAATGTCAACAACGAAGCCTCCGCACTGGACAAAGAGGCTGCAGCAACAGTTGCACGCAAATCCACAACGAAAAACTACTCGATTATGACGGGCAGCCAAGCTGGCGGTGGAAGCGGTGGAGGAGGAGGAAATGCATCCGCTACTAGTCGCAAACGCGGCGCATCCTTTGCTCTGGAAAACGAGGATAATGAGCAGGACGCTGAAAATGTAACGATCGATAGTTTAAGCTGAATCATTGTTATTGGGGACCACAGTCATGGGATGCATACAATGTTCTCAACCAGTGGGGCATCGATAAAATCGGTTCGATAATAACACACACAGCAATTGAGCCAAAATGCGCAGGCGCTTTCGACTCAACAAACGATGGTGGCAGCTGTGGACATCATGGATGGCATTTTGCATTAATTACTATTAGGTTGAAAACGAAATCCAACATTCATTACATGTGTAGCATACAGATAATATATAAATATAATTGTCGATTCTCTAATGCATCAAATACCAACTCGCAATTATCGAAACGAAATCGCAACTCTATTAATCGAAATGGAAGTCCTTTGCAGGTGCAAAAGCTTCGATCAAAAGCTTATTTAAAAACGTAAGGAAAAAAAAGTGTGTTGGTTTGAGGATATTTAATTCAAGCTGGATTTATTACAAAAGCATTTTACGTGAATAATTGTTGAGTTGATTGTTTATCACATTTATTCCTCTTGTTTCTTCCTTCAATTTCAAGGATCAAATGTCAGCTCAGCAATGTGCACAACGTTGCCAGCTACATATAAAATAACTACCTCCTCCCCTTGTCAAGAAATTCCAAGTAGCCAATTCTCGTATTCGCTTTGCTTGCATTTTCGCAAACACACAGAGATAGCTTTGTCAGAGTGAGCATGTGTGTCTCTGTCTGTGTGTACGTACGAAGCCACAGGCACGTACACACGAGCATAGAGAACACTTATTGGAGATAGTAGAAGCAGCCAGGCGAATGGCAAAACCGGCGATCGACCGACTGACGATCGTGCAAAATGAAGTTTTGTGCTTTGGGGCTTGGATTTTGTGCTTACGCTCGTAATGCTCTCTATGTGTGCGTGCCTGTGTATCTATCGTGCACATGTGTGTATAGCCTCTTCTCTCTTTTTTTCCGCAAGCTTCACTGACGTAGCGTGAACATTTTACGTTCACGTTCCATGGGCTCCACCATCCAGCCGTCCGTCCGTCCAGCCAGCGGACCGTAGTGAAAATCCAGTTTTGTTAAAAATAAACAAAGCGCAACAAAGAGCACGCTACAATCCTCAGCGTAGTGCAGCATATTTGTGTTGTGGCCTGTGATGTGCACTCCACTCTTTGCTTCTTCTTCTTCTAAGCGCTAGGACCTTTGCTATAGATGCCAACAACAACAACAAATAGCAACACCTGCTGATTTTGATTACATAAATAAACACAGACAATATAACGTATACTTATGTACATATGTATACAGTAAATTCATACGAATATTCTTACAGTGGAAGACTTATTATTTGATCCAAGTTGGTGATTTTTCAGAATCTCATTTGTATGATTATGAGTAATTAATCACATTTTTATAGTAATACAAAACAAATAAATGAATTGTAATTATTTTCAATGTTGAAATGTTGCATTTAATTTTTTAATTTTACTTTATTTGTAATAAATTTAAATAACTAATATATAGGTACTAGTGAATTAATATGATGATATTATGTTATAGATCTTTTGCTATAATTTTTTCATTATGAATTGGAAAATTGTTTTAAATTTTAATGTGTACAACAGCTTTGTAGCTTTAGAGCAATCCAGCACTAAAAACTTGGCATAGTGCTCCACTGTAATGCAGCGTACTTGCGATTCGTCACGGGCCGAAACCGCAGAAAGCGAGTTAACAACCGTAAAGCGAACACGAGACAGCGGCGACATTCGGCCAGCCCACGACGCCAGCGGAAGCTTAACATCCGGATAGTAGTTGTCGCCTCGCTGCCGTCGTTGCCAGTTTCTGAAGAGCGTCGTCGGCCGGTGTTGTGTTCTTCACCATCAACTACAACGCAAAGCAAAGCAAAGTGAAGCCTGTCTGCTGTTTTTTTTTTTTTGAGCCCTGTGCTGCCTGCCTTTTGATCTCTTTCTCTCTCGCCCTAGCACGTCGGCTCACATACACACAGACACAAATACTCCTCTCTCTTACTCTCAGTCTTGAGCATTTCCATTGCGCCTTCGCCTTCGCCTTGCCTTCGTCTTGGTCTTGGTGAGAAGCCGCAGCCAAAAGGCACGTAAACTGGTTGTCGTCGTTGTTGCCCGTACAGCAAGCAAAAGCAGTGTCTCGATGTCTCGTCTCGTCGTGGTCGGCGTGGCGTGCCCGTAGTTTGTTTTTTCTGCTGTTGCTCTTGCCGCTCTCTGTTTTAGTCTTGGTGTAGCGCTTGAGCTGCGCGAGTCGGACCTATCACCAACCAACATCAACAATAATAAAGTGAACATCATGAGTAGCAGCATGGATCTGGCTTACAATGCGTCATCATCATTAACGGCTTCGCCGCCGCTCCCGTCCGCCTCCTTTACGTTTACCAACACCGCCAAGCTGCCAGTTGAGACAGTCAAGCGTCTCATTGCGGCCGTCTCGCGTCGCCCAGTGCTCTGGTTGCGAAACAATGCGAGCGGCCAAAAGCGTAGCGATATTACGCCAATTTGGTTTGACGTCGGCAAGGATGTTAATTTGCCAGGTGAGTAACAAACGAAAGATCGAGCTAACAACTCTAAAACTCTGATTGTTATATTCCTACAATACATACATACACGTATACCAATGAGCTTTTGTCTGTGTACTGATAATTTGTGTACAAGATGGCGAAATGTTGCCGTTACTGCAAACAAACTTTTGCAAGAATAGCACAAACAAATAAAATGGCGAACAGGTGCCGCTGCATAGTTATGCAAGAGCGGCAATAAAATGTAAATGTAGAATGTATGTAAATATGTATATATGTACATATTCATATATTTAATAATAATTAAGATAACTTTTATTTATATTTTATTTAGAAATAAAAGAATATTAAAAAAGTTTATATATATGTACATACATACTTACTTCAATCAGATATAGTACTACAAATATATATGTATATACATATACTTGACGTATTTATTTCTTTTTTATTGCTAACATGATCAGTTGATCTTATGCGTGCAGTGTGCACCATAACGAGTAATCACCGTATTTGTTTGTGCTTGCATTACGTATTGCGGTTTTTCTTGTTGCCGCTCACAGTCACTATACACACATACACAACGACACACACTCACACACACATACATATAAATGATCATACATTCTCTTCTCTCCTTTTCGTTGACGTGCAGCTGACGTTTGCCGGGTCAAATGGGGACATCTGCGGGACAATTTTCGCAAGGTGTACATACGCAACAATCTGTCGAATGAATCGCCCTCCTCATGGCGCTTCTACAACGACATGCGATTTATGGAGCATGCTGTGCATGAGAATATCCTTCGACAGTCACGCACTCGGGGTGGTGGTGGTGGTGGTGGTAGCAACAACCACAAGAAACGTGCAACACCGCCAATTTCCCATTGGACAGAGAACAACAATCTGATACTGGATCATGGGGGCATGAAATTTGAGCCCATGGTGGCCACCGAACCCATTTGTGAGCTGAGCGACAGCTACGACTCAGAGTTGCATCAACCGAGTTTCTCGGACATCAGTTCGTTCTTCGAGGATCGTGATTGCAAGCCATCTCGCAACAAACGTGTTAAACTGGAAGCCAGCAATGGTGATGTGAATAGCGAAGAACTGAACGACGATGACTTTGATGAGGATGCTGCCTCAGAGATTGATGAGGATGGCAACAATCAGCATAAACAGCATAGCGACAGTTGCACACCAGATCCCAGTCTCTTTACTATAGAAGTGCTGGACGATGACGAGGAAATGGCGTTGCCCATAAGCAAAAGCAAACCAAGCAAATCCAATGACAGCAGCCTCAAAAGTGAACCCGATACGAAGCCACCTCAGTTGCAGTTGCAATCGCAACACCCTACATCCGATTTGCCTTTCAAGTACATCAGCATGGATGCTGCCACAAACACTGAGGCATCGAGCATCGCTGACGCGGCCGATGACGCGGATCGCATGTTCCTGTTGAGCCTAATGCCATTCCTCCAGCGTCTCGACGAGCGTCGCAAGCTACGCGTGCGTCAAAAGCTCCAAAATGTGCTAATCGAGGAGTTGGAATTTGGCTGACAGCCAAGTCGGCGGCGCAACGTTGAACATAATTTTATGGTACATTTTAAGCTTAGCTTACAGTATTAAAATCTTCAACAAAATGACTGACAAAAAGAAGACACACACACTCTCACACGTTCGCTCTCTCACACACACACACATACATAGTAGATATGTACATAGAATGTAATCAGTTTTCTAGCAGTAACAAAAATACAGAAAAATCTACGTAGCATAATGATGTTTTGTCGAAAGGACGTCTGTCTTGCGTTTACCTGTTAAATGTTAAGCACCTGCTTCTTACCTGCCCCTCTTCGCTCTTCTCTTCATCCGCAATGCCATGTAGTGTGTCGTTGATGATTCGCCTGGCCAACAACAAGGGCAAAGACGAATTGGCCACGGACGGATCGGACGATCGCTCGACCGTTTAAATTGAATTTTCAAGCCAGCGAGCACAACATTTTTCTGTCAGTGCAATCGCCAAGGCACGAGATGAAAACAAGTTCCTTAAGGGTGTTGTTTCTGGCAAGCGACAACACAACAACTACAACCACAAACGGGCCAGAGAAACAACAACAAGCAGAACAACAAAAACAAATGCGCGCCACCACCGGCCATATTTTCGCGCCACCGCCACATGCGCCGTTAATGTGCTCGCTCTCTTTTGCGCTCTTTCGCTTTCGTTCTCTTTGTGTGCTCACGTTTTGTTCACTCTCAATGCGACCGTTGAATGCTCTTTACTGAGGTGTAAAATATTTGAATCGTCATTGTTGCTTATTATAAAAGAGTACTTGTAGCTTAAGTGGCTTTTCTTTAATGCTTTCGAATACAAACATATAATAAATATATTAAAAGCAATGTACACATATTAAAATTAAGATAAATTATTATTATTTTTATTTTGTATAACTAGTCGGCTTTTTAAAATTAATATTGCTGATTATATTTTTCAAATATGTTAGGTTTGAAATTAATTAATAGATTAATAAAGAAATATTTATATTTTAATAAACTATGATATACAAAATGTTTTTAATAATATTCAATTATTGTCATTCCATCAAGTGATTTCGAGGTTAAGAAGACTTGTTCTCATTGGGCATGACATAGTGTCATATGGTCGCCTCTTAAGAAGGGTGTGCACAACAAAAAAACAACACGCCAAAGGGGCAGCAGAAGCGTTGTCGGCGCATGAACATGCATCCAGTTTCATGTTTAAATGCGTGCGTGAAGGTTGGATTATTTCGAGAGTGCAAAAGGAGCCCTAGTCCCCCAAAACGAAACGAAACAAGCCACTAAGCGCAGAAGAAGTGGGTCAAAATTATTTGAGAACTAAACAAAACAACGCACCGCACCAGCTAGCAAACATGACCGTTGTTCAAATCACAACACACACACGCACACGTCAAAAATAGAGAGGAGAAGAGGAACGAACGCCGCCAAGTTTTTAACAACATTGATCAAAAAAAGTATGTTTATAATTTTAACAAAAAGCGAAAAGAAAAGTGCATAATATTATTGGTAATGGGGCGAGTTTTGATTGCATTTCTTGCGCCGCATAAGTGAAAATAAATAGAAGATAAAACAAGCGCACACATACAAGCGTATGTATGCATGTATTAATGTTAAATGTGTCCATGTATGTGAACAATACACATACACGCAAAAGTACGGGAGGGAGAAAAGAGTGATAGAGCGAGAGAGCGAGCGAGCGCGAGAGTGAAAGAGAGGGACGGTGAGCGAACGAGCGGCAGTGAGAGCAACGGAAAGAAGCACGGCAAAAATCGAAAGAGCGACAAGCACGAGCAACATTTTGGAGCGCGCGCGCACGCAAACACCAAAATCAAAAACTGACTGTGTGAGATACATTTGGTTTTATTTTATTTTTTTTGTTTAGCTACCATAGATGATGAGCAAGCGCAGCAATAACAAGAACAGCAATAACAACAACAACAACAACACTAGCGCAGCAGCGACAAAAACAACAGAGCAAGAAGCAACACTCATACACAAACACACATACAAACATACCGCACACACTCACACACACATTTACAGAGACGAGGAGGCATGATTATTATGTTGTGTTTTTAGTCGAATGTATCTTTTAGTCGGGAAAAGGAATACACGAATGTCGGAGTCGCAACGGGCCACAAACGAATTACGCATGAAGAGATCTCTCCTCGGTCTTGCCTTCTTGGTACACAACACAAGAATCTCGCATTTTCGAAACGCACCAAATAAATAAAACATAAAAATAATAAAGAAAAACAGCCAAAACGAAAATCATCATCAACTCAACTCGTAAATCAATAAATTTTGTATTCACAAAAATAATCAAACAATACGAGAAGAACAAACAACTAAAACTAAATTCGTAAAATCCATGAATGAATATGTATGTGTGTGATTGTGTGTATTTACAAGAAACTATATAAACTTTAAAAGATAAACAATAAAAAAAATACAAGCAAGAACGGAATCGACAACGATATTTTCAGCAAAAGGCAACGCCACTTTAAACATCATTTCATTGAAAGTGTGCAGTTGCGTGCGGCTTGCATGAGGCTGCTAAAAAAGGTGTGTAATCATCATCATCTCTCTGTATGTAATCATCATCAACGACGTCGTCAACAGGCAATTCATTAACCAAAAAAAAAAAAAAAATTAAAACACTCTGATTAACCCAAGTTTAACAACAATATTATTGATTGTGCGACAAATGGCGAGATTTTGCAATTATATCGAGATTTCATTGTACCGTTGATGCGCCTGTTTGTATGTATCGCATATCGTATACACTCACACACGCACAGACACGGATACGCTCACGCACGCACACAATGACAACGATACCCCACATAGAAACTTGTATAAATACAACCCTCATCCCTTGCCGCTTTTGCGTTGTTGCTTTGCACGTACTCCACACACACACACACACGCGGGCACTTTCACAATCTGTGTGTGTGTGTGTGAGTGTGTATACAAATGCAAAAAGGACTTTAACTTCTTGGTACGTGTTTTGTTGTTGTTGTTGTTCATGTTTTGAGACAGACTGTTTCAATGGAAATGTTCAAGGGTGACAAGGGTAGTTTCTCTGCTCGTTCGCTTGCTCGGTGTCTACACGGCCCAAAATCTAGATTCGAGAAGTGCATCATCCTTGGTGGGGCGTTGCATGATGTGTGTCTGTGTGTGTACACACGTACATGTGTATTTTCTGCTGCCGGCTGAGAAAGAGAGTCAAAGAGATACGCAAGAATGATATGCTTAGAAACTTCCCTTAAAAGCATTATTTACGTTTTGAAAATTGGATTACAATTAGCAGATGATTATCTAGTCTACCCCAGAAAAAACACTAAAACACAAATAGTACACAAAGCATAATTTTAGTTCTAATTAGCTTGTAATTTCTATTCTATTCAAAAGTCAAATGAGAAAAATGACAAAAACAAGTTTCTAACCTTTTTCTTTGAGTGTAGACTAGCGTTTTTTGAAATCTACTGTCTGCCTTTTGTTGTTATTGTTGTTGCTGTCGACGTAGTCATTGTTATCCTTGTTGTTGTTGTTGTTATTGTTGTGAGAGGGGATGAAAGTCGGTCGGGCGTTTTGGGCGTATGTCGTGCTCCATCTTGAAGATGGCAACCAAACAACAACCAGTTTTTTTTTGTTACACGGAAACAGCTAGAACTTGACGCATCGAGCGGTTGGGGACATTATGGGGGTGGTTTTGAACGTGTTATCTAGCCATGTCCTATAAATAGTGAATTTTCGAAAATACGCATTCCACTTTTGTGGGTCACACTCGTCGCTGCCTCGAAAAAGAAAGGAGAAAGCAGAAAGGTACAGCCGCCAAAGAGACGGATTTTAGGTAATACGAATACTACGACGTTTCTGAATAATATTTATCGATAAATTGCGCGCCCAAAACGCCGCCATTTTCTTTAGAAAACTAAACGGAATTGTGGCAACAATGGCAAGAAAAACACTGTCATAAATTTAAATCCTTAGCTCTGGCGTGCCAAATTCCAAGATTTCTTGCGAGGTTATTCCAACAAAAGAATTACAAATAAGAAGAGGGAGAAGGAGATAGAAATAGAAATATAGAAAGAAAATTCTGACCTGCCAAGACATCTGCTAGGTATCCGGATTCAAATTCGGGTCGCTTGCTTTTTTGCTTAAGGGATCTTAGTAATAACAATGGCGCATCGTCGAATTTCCCAAAGCCATTTTCTTTGCCTACCTACGTTGCATGCAGCTGCACTCATACACTCAAATACATACGCACATACACACACTCGAGTCCTTTTGCTGCACTTTGAGACGACGCCATGAGCAATTTGGACTACTTAATGCACAGCAGTGAGTCTGGGCGATTTAGTTAGCTTCTCACTCGGCATCTGTCAACTTCGTCGTCAAACAAACAACGAAAAACGAGAAAAAGAAAAGAAAATCGCGCACGTTCCGTTCCCGGTTAAACGGCATCCCCCCCTCGTCAACACATATCCGACTGCAATTTGACGCGTTCCAAACGCAGTTAGAAATACGCATAATAATAATAATAACGTCGAACGTGCCCCCAAAGAGCAATCCTAGTGACTTTACATTTTGTTGCATTATTGAGTCATCAATTGAACTGAAACTGAAGTGAAATTATCGTTAACGCATTTTGCAGCTTGAAAGTGTCTCATTGACTGCCAAAGGCAACAACGCCGCAAACGAAGTTGCTGCAACAAACGTGATCTCAACAATCTTCTTATGATGGAACTCTTGTCAAACAATTCGGTTCCGCAACAAATGGCCAGCAGCAATGCGCCCAGCGCCTCCAATGTTGCAGCGGTGAATGCTGCATCGAATGTTGTCGGTGTCGGTGTCGGTGCCAATGGCAGCGTCAACGTTGGCGTCATCAATGGTGGCGGCAGCGGCGGTGGCAGCGGCAGTGGCAGCATCAGCAGCAATGCCAGCAACTCATCCGAACGCCTCCTCGCCGGCATCCTCGAGTCATTTCCCTCCTGGGATCTCAATGTCGGTCTAATGCCCAATGTGGGACAAAATAATGGGTAAGTTGTATGATTTGTGTAGACGACAAGTGCAGCGCATTAATCTTGAATGCATTTTACAGCTCGCCGCCACGCACTGATTTCTTTATCAACAATTTCCTGGGCGGTTTGGATACACATGGCGATTTTAGCATTGGCCCCATTGGCAGTGGCTCATCGCGCAATCCCAAAATGTCACCGGAATCTTCAAACAACTCGAGCATCAGCTGCGGCTGGTGTGAGGTTAGCGCCTCGATACGTTGCCTCGAATGCAACGAGTTCATGTGCAACGATTGCCTGCGCGAGCATCGCAACAGTCCACTATCCTCGAACCATTCAATTGTCTCACTGCCCACGCCCATTGGCGCCTCACCCACCGGCGGCAGCTCGGCCAACGCACACACGCCACCGAGCAGCAATTTCATCTGTGACATACACAACGAGATGCTGCGCTACGTGTGCGACTATTGCCGCAAACTCGTCTGCCAATTCTGCACACTGCACGAACACAAGGAGCACAGCTATGCGTCCATACAGAACTTCATGGTTGGCTCCAAGGAGAAGCTTGAGGGTGCCATCGAGAGCAGTCAGGTGGGCACACGTTGCATCAAGAGCAGCATTGACAAGGCTTTGGCCTTCATTCGGCTCATCGAGCGCAACTGCAGCGAGCTCAGCGACAACATACGCAAAGCCTTCCGACAGTTCATCATTGCCATCGAGGATCGCGAACGCTTTCTGCTCGACTTCGTGGAGAAGCTGCGTCAGCGTCGACTTGCCATACTCCACGATCAAATGGCCGGCTTGAAGTCAGCACTTGCTGGTCTCTCGGAGACCTCGGATATGCTCAGCAAGGTGGCGGACAATGCCTGCAGCATGGATCAAATTGAGATTGCCATGAAACTGACAAATGGCCAGCGACAGATGGAACAATTTGCGGGCATCTACAAGGATCTGCAGCCCAAACAGGAGGTCTTTGCCTTTGCGCCACCCGACTACAGTCTGCTGCAGGATATTCGCAATCAAGGCGGCGTGATTTTGGTCGATGACAAGAACATGCCCATTGTGTCCAGCAGCAATGGCATTGTGGCCAACAATGTGGTCACCGCACCCACAGCAGCCACCGCCATCGACATGGGCTTCACCATGCCTAGCATGGCCAGCACGGGACCCTTAACGGTCGCCTCCACAACAGTGCGACGTCCGCTGCTGCGCGACAACAGCTTCCGCATCCCATCGCCCATCATGCAGCCGCGTGGTGGCAGCGCCTGTGGCATGTCAAGTGCTGCACTCGACTGGGAGCTGAACGGATTGCGTAGCTCACCGGGTTTGCACTTCAGTGCGCCACGCACCACTCAAGCGATTCCCGGTTGCATGGATCTGGTCAAGGTGCGCAATTCCAATTCGCTGTCGCTGTCGTTTGCCACCGAGGGTCATGAGGATGGCCAGGTGAGCCGCCCCTGGGGCCTGTGCGTCGATAAGATGGGACATGTGCTAGTCTCCGATAGACGCAACAATCGTGTTCAGGTCTTCAATCCGGATGGTTCGCTCAAGTTCAAATTTGGTCGCAAGGGCGTCGGCAATGGCGAGTTCGATTTGCCCGCTGGCATTTGCGTTGATGTCGACAATCGCATCATTGTCGTGGACAAGGATAATCATCGTGTGCAGATCTTCACAGCCAGCGGTGTCTTTCTCCTCAAATTCGGCAGCTATGGCAAGGAGTATGGACAGTTCCAGTATCCCTGGGATGTGGCTGTCAATTCGCGTCGTCAGATTGTGGTCACCGATTCGCGCAATCATCGCATACAGCAATTCGATTCCGAGGGACGCTTCATACGCCAGATTGTGTTCGACAACCATGGCCAAACGAAGGGCATTGCATCGCCACGAGGCGTCTGCTATACACCGACGGGAAACATCATTGTATCCGACTTTGACAACCACTGCTTGTATCTGATTGATCCCGATATCAATGATGTAAGTTTGACTTTTTGTTTTGCTCTAGGAAACTTTCGACTAATTTATGTTTGTTTTATTCGTTGCAGATTCTGTCTGTCAAGGGCCATGAGGGATCTGGTTTCCATGAGTTCAATCGCCCCTCGGGTCTGTGCTGCGATGACGAGGGCCGCATTATAGTCGCCGATTCAAAGAATCAACGCATACTCGTCTTTAATCAGAATCTCGACTTTATGTGGGATGTAAGTGCTCAACACTTTCTTAACTCTCTCTTAAATAGCTAACTTAAATTTGATTTTATTTGCAGATCGAAGTACGTCCATCCATCAATCCGCTAATGCCGCCAACGTTGGATGAAAAGGATCGCACTTGCGATGTGGCATTGATGCCGGATGGACGCATCGTATTCCTCATAGAGCTGTCGCCGGACTCCAAAGAAGGGTCTAACCCTTATAAGCGGTTTGTGCATGTATTCTAAATTAGTTTATAAAGCAAAACAAACACAAAAAAACAAAACACAAAAGGCCAGATCAAAGAGACAGACGAAGATGACGACGACGTTTTTTTTAGACCATTTACAAGCGCTAAAATGTTTAGCATAAAAAAATGAATCCAAAACAAAAAACAAAAACAGAAACGAAACAAAACAAAACAAAAACAAAATACGGCATTAAAATTAGTGAAAATTTTTAGCATAAGTGCTACAACGATTACCTCGATAATGCTTAAGAGTTATTAAACACGGTTACGATTTGGTAATTTACATAAATTATACATACATACGATATGTATATAGATGCATAGATATACATGTATTTAGCGAATATACAAGATGCAACAAGCAACCAACCAACCAACTAGAGAACTTAACAAAAAAACAAAACAAAAAGAAAACAAAAGCAAAATACCAACAACAGACAACGCGTTCAGTAGATTTTTAGGCTAGAGATCCTAGAAAAAAAAAGAAAAGGAAATGAGGAAAAACTAGAGAAAAAAAAAAAAACAAAACAAAACACTTTATATACAAGAAAACGAAAAAAGAAAAAAAGGGAAGGAAACAAAACAGACACACACACACACACAAAGTATGTACTAGATGAAAATATTATTACCTGTTAGTTAGACTGAGAGCAGTTTGCTAGCTAAAAGTTGAAAGTGGTAGGAGAGCTACTAGAAAAAACGATATATAAAGAGAGACAGAGGAGAACCACTAAGTTTTGTTTTATTTGTTCTTTTTTCCTTTTGTATATTTGTTGGATTGTTTTGGATTCGTTTTCCATTTTTGACGAGTCACTCAATTAGAGTTTATTTTTTTTAACTATAGTTACATATACGTATATAGATATATATATTTTCCAATTTTAATTGTGGTAATGTCAAAGTTGATATAGATATATTTTTTTTAGTATTGTTTATTATGACTAATTTCTTATAATTGAGACTGAGAAAGTGAGTATGAAACTTTGTAAAAGGTATAAATGGTATAATTAATTAATTAATTAATGAAAACACAAAACAAAACAAAAATGATGATGGTAATTATAAATGAAACCCGCTGACTTTTGGTTGAACTCTTTAACGAAGACTGATTAACTAAACGGCAATTGTGGAGCCAACTGAAACACCATATATGGTGAGGCCAAAAAAAAAATTGCAATGACATTGATAAACGTAACGTAACGTAACTTAAAATAACATAGTTTAACATAAACACAACATACATATGTACTATATACTCTATATGTTATTATATAAAGAATATATGCATAACTCAGCGCCACATAAAACAAACAGTCACAACAACAATTCACATCAAATTATCATAATATGGGCATAGCTTAAACCGAGTTTAACTGACATATACATACATACATACATATACATGCATACATACATAATACATACGTTGCATCACATGAGCAAGAAACAATTGATTTCTTTACATTTTGTATTATATTAATTATTATTGTATGATTATGAATTGTATTATTAATTAATTACGTACAGGTACACAGCAAATTATTAGCAAAAAGTAAAAGTAAAAACAAAAAGAAAAAGAAAAACATAACGTTATCATAATTTTTGACTCGAATGTGTTCATTAGCATTTAGTAGAGAGAGAGAGCTGAATAAATTCTCGAGCGTCGCGAAACATATGAAAAATCCAGAGCAATATGCGCGTATTGAATACATATTTAGGTGACATGTTCCTCGCAAACTAAACAAAAGTAAAAGCAAAATAATTAGAACAAGAACGAAGAAAAGAATTAAAATACATACTTACTACAATACATACAATATACTTACTTACATATATTAGCCGAATTAACGTGTAGCGTGCGAGTGCGTGTATCTGCGAGATACTCGCGTATCTATGAGATACACGCACTGCACTGCGAGACTAACGAGATTACCGTAGGACGTAGAACGTAGATGCGAAAAGCGCATATATACGTAGAGACACACACACACTTACATAAATGTTGCAATGCGTTTGAAATGCGCCTAAAATATCGAAATACATTTTTTTTTAGTGTATTTTAGCCAAAACTTATTGTCTTCATTTGCTTACTCTCAAAACTCTCTTCTGTGTTTGTATCTGTATCTGTAACTGTATTTTTGTATTCGTTTCCTATCAAACGAACGTACGAACGAACGAAAGAACAATTGAGTTTGTGAATCTTGACGAGAATTGTGCATTGAGCATTGAGCTAACACTCCTTCCACGTATAAAGCAACACGCATAAAATGCGCAAAAATATGAAACTAAACACAGATTGTATGCAATTTGCTCTACGAGAGTAAATGCAGTAAACATATATACATACATATATATATATCTCAATATACATATAGATATATATATATATAGAAATCTAATGAATATATACAACAAGTATATACTAAAATGTGTAACTAGAGTTAAATGACAAACAAGAAAAACTGTATCGTAACGTTTAAGAGAACATTTTACCTTAGCCATATTATATACAACAACTATATTGCATTTTAATATGTGTTTTTGTTTTAAATTCCGTTTCGAATAATTTAGTATTTTATTTTTGACAACTGCCATAAACTCATTTACACACCCAGACACACACACACACACACACTTATATACCTTAAAGCGCCGTTCATTTTATGTGATTGCTGGTAGCAACCAGATCAAAGCATTTCCTCACATTTTGCGAAACCATACCATAAAAATAATAATAGTAATAGTAATATTAAATATGCATCTACTTATATACACATACAGTACATATATGTACTTATATATATTATATATATGAGAAACATATGAGAAATGCCATATTTTACTAATATTTCTACATGTGTGAGATTTACTAAATGAAAAACAAAACAAAAAAGCAAATACTAAAATCAAAATGAACGCCGTTTTCTAAAAGCCACAGTTTTGAAATTGTGTAAAAAAAAAAACATAAAAAAAAAACAAATGGTAAACCAAGATTGAGATTTAAGTACTACCGAATGCCATAATTCAAAATAAAAAGCATTTATAAACAACATATATTATATATGTATATCTAAAGATTATTAAAGTATGTTAAACACTAAAAAAACCAACTAAAAGTCATGAATACTGAACAATTTGCCAAAGGCTTAAGAATCAAAAAAAACAAAAATTAAATTAAAATCAATATATAGAATCATGAATATCATATATACACCCACATTCACATTCACCCACACCCACAGCTAGCCTATGCATTAAATAGATAATTAAACATACATACCAAAAACAAAACAAAACAAAACAAAATAATAATTTCAAGCAGGTATTTTATTTTTCAAATACAACAAATATTCCAAAAAACAAAACTTTGCTAAAAAATACAAAAAAAAAAAAAAAACAAAACAAACAAAACAAAAAATGAATAAGTAAATGCTCATATACAAGTAGCTTATTAACGAACTAAAACGAATCCAAAACTTAAATCAGGTATTCAATTTTTTGTCATACTTATACATACATTTATACATATGTATATATGTGTACTTAGACCTAAGTCAATGAATATATAGATATATATATATATAAAATTACAAATATCTTAAAAAATGTAACAGCAGCTAACAACAAACTAAAAAGAACTCCCAAATGTAAGAAACAACAAAATGTATTTATAAATCAAATTTTTATAAAATGTCGATTAACGATGATTGCAAAACAAACAAAACAAACAAAAACAAGAATGAATTCTTATATCAAAATACAATTTTGAATAAATTTTATATATGACAACAGTTTCTCTCAGATTGCAGAGAGAAAGAGAGAGAGAGACCAAGAGGCGGTAATAACAAATATTTGACTAAAGAAATATTTAACTGCAAAACAACATTTAGCATTAGCAATTAAGTTTGTGACAAACTCCCAAAAAAGAAAAACGAATTCGAAAAGAACGCATCAATATTGTATTTAAAATTCACATGTTTCATTCGGCAAACATACATACATACAACATATACATAAACATACGCATGCATACATACTAACATACATATATGTAATAATTATGGAGCAATTGAGTACAAAACGAGTACAAATTTAATTTATAAGCATGATCAGAAAAGAAAATACGCTAAAAGATTAAATAAAAAGAAAAATACCACAAAAAAAAAATCAAGAAAAAAAAATACAAAAAAAAACGTAATGGAAAAAGAAGAAAAAAATACTGTAGGCCAGCTACTGGTTTCTCATATTCATAATGAAATGAAAATAGCTATAACGAATACTACATATAGGCATATAGTCTACCTGCGAATTGTATATTTGTATCACTCACACGACGACTCACACAAAATGCTTGATTCATCAAATGACGATCGAATGTATTTGTATTCATTTAATGCGTGTGCGAATACTACTTAAATAATAGATACGATACCAACATACATATACATATATACATACTTACTTCATACATACATATATGCATACATAAATAGTAATTACTAAATACTACTCTAAATCGAAATTACCAAAAAAAAACGTTTAAACTAATAAAAAGCAAAAAAAAAAAAGAAAATGTGAACTCTCCTCCTCTATTTGATTTGCTTCGAGAGCTCCAATCATTTTTTCGGCATAACTTTTTAGAAAAAAAAACTACGCATACATTCATACATTTGTCACTTAAATAAATAACATATTTATTTATTTAAAAAAGCATGTACTAGGTACACAAGTAAATACATACATACACAATATTGCAGCTATTTTGCATAAGTAAAACATAATAAAGCAAAAAGAAAAATTTAATTAAAATACGAAAGATGAAAATGCTCTTAGATCAAGGCGACAAATTATAAACAATAACGAGTTGCAGTTAAAAATTGTAATTGTGTAATAGTGAGGAAAAGAAAAAAAATACTACAATACTTGAATTGTAATTTTTCTATATACATGCATACATAAATATATATACATATATATGTGAATATATATATGTGAGACAAGAGTAAGAGTATATTTTATACGATAAACAAATTTTATAACATATTTAAATAATAAATTATACACTAATAACACGCATTTGTTTCATTTCGAAAATCAACGATCAAAGAATCAACGCCTGAAGAGATGCTGTGGATTTTTCGATACCTTTAAAATACTGAAATTGGACCTAATTATTTTTGGGGTAGAAAACTAAAAATAGGTCGTTTAACGAAATCCCTAAAAGTATGCCACATATTTTTACCAACAAGTCGGTACACAATTATTATTTGAAACTGGTCTGTGGTCAATTGTGATAATTATTATTATTTGCGTTTACTTGGATTTCATAGAATTCAGCAAATACTATAAAAAAATAATTTTGAGAAATAAGAACCAGTTAAATAAACAAAAAATCGTTTGTCTACGTAATTGCATGATCATCATTGCTGAAATGTCTGATTGTTGCTTTATATTTGTTTTTTTAGTGTTGCGTGACTTTCGACTAGAACAATTAACGAAAATGTCTAGCTAATGTACGTGAATTAAAGCCTCAGCAGTTTGTTTAAAGTCCAGCGGCGGCACATGAAACCAAATTATATATTGAGGTGCCAAGTAATGCATATCTTATTGTTGCGAGTCATTAGATGAGTTTCAAGCTACAAATCATGGCTCCAGCAGTTGACAATGACATTCGGGCTTACGGGTCTAAGTTTGATCTCCATGGTCAGGGCTTGATCGAAAACTGTGTAATGCGCAATCGAAATATAAGCTGAAGCTCTTTTTTTCCAATAACCGGTTCGCTTGTTTAGAGACAAACAGCTGTTGTAGAAAAAGTAAACAACTGATCTCCAGACGAGCTTCAATCATTGAAGAGGCAGAGAGTCCATTTCGTAGTAACCTTAGCTGATCTCGTATGTGTTTATTTATTATACTATTTTCAACGGTATTCTTTAACTTGAAAATCGCAAAGGTTAAGCAAAAAATTAAAAAGTGTACGGAAGAAGTCTTTTAAAATTTTGAAGTAGCTACCGGATAGAGTAAAAACAAGGTTTTTACTGTACTGGTTTATGGCCATAGATTAGAGGTAGGGCACTAAGAGAACTATTATTATATTGACTGTAGGGAAAGGGTATTGACTCTTCGGCATGCCAAGAAGTTGGTGTAGGTTTTTTTTTATAGTTTAGTTCAAAAATATTTTAATGGTTGCATGAGAGAATTAGCGAAAACAGTCTCTTTTTGTCAAGAATGTTATGTTATAACATTTTTATTATAATGTTGTTCGGTAAATGATCATTTTATCTGATACACGCAGCTTACCTCTTACCAAATGCCAGAGATTAGTCCAATTAAGTCATTTTGTAATAATCGCGAAAGATCAAAATTGAAACTGGAATATCACAAATTTCGGCAGAGTCGTTGCGACAGTTGGAGTGCGCGAAAATTGAACATATATGAAATACCTCTAACTATACAAACTATGAGAAAACAGAAAATAAAAACAAAGCTAATGTAAATGGCGAGTGGAACTGGCCAAACCCGAGAGCCTAACTTGAAGCAGAGCTAGCTGCCGGTCTGGTCCGGACGCGGGCAACAGACGTGTTTCGAGCGTTGGCGCGGCAAGTGAATCTATTCGAATCTATTCGAATTGGTCAAGCATATACTCGTCTAGCGATTACTTAGCCACACTCTCTGGGTAATTTACGGCGCGGAGGAGTGTTTTTTTTCTCCACGTTATTTCGTGTTGTTGTTTGCTTTTGTTTTTGAATTCGGTATCGGTCGGTGCGTGCTGTCAAGATTTCAATATAATTTTCAATGGTTTTTGGTTTCGTCAAGCGGCGACAGGTTGTGCATACAAATCCGAGACTGGAGTCGCACATATGTAATTATAGCAAAATTTGCAAGGCGAGAGTGCAGCGTTCCATAGACACACCAGACCTGTCCAATCCAGCTCTCAGCTCCGGTGTCCACAGCCATGGCAACCAGCTCCGCTAAGTCGCCTCGTTATCCGCTCAGTCCACTCAACGCTATCACTCAGTGCACAATTGGTTTTTCGCTTTGGCTGTGTAACAAACAACACGATCGGATTTGTTCAACTGCCGCGATTAAAGTTTAAACATTATCAACGCAAAAGTAGATTAAGTACATAACATATATACATATATTATGTGTACCAAAGTTAACAACAGTTATTGATTGCTTAATTATGAATTCCCCACGAGATGCCCAAATGAAAGTGAAACGCCATTAATAATTAATGAATTCTAATTTAATTGACGATGAATTATAAACCCAGAAACGTGACATAGTGTCGTCGACCTAGCTGTGAAAAGTGCATGTAATGGCGTCATTGTGTGTGCATCATAAATGCATTAACAATTATGCAATACAATGCGGCTAAAATGGGCTCAGGTGTTAGCCGGGCTTACACATGACTGTGACCTTGAAATATAAATTTATGACGGGGTGTTAACTTGCCGTATACACATATGCTTTGGCTTCGATGACGATGTCGTTGTCGATGTGGGTTTTGGCTCGGTAAACAATGGATTTTTCAAACGCAATTGAAACCCTTTCAACAGTTGGTCAACAATTATATTGACAGCCCAAGTATTTAGCTCATTCTAACTTTGTGCATATTTCATAGGTTCCCAACATGTGTATTTTACATATGTTTTCCCAGTCCTTAGTTGACATTATTAAATGTCCTGGCATTCCGAAGCCGCACGTTACAAATTGCACTCAAACTTTTCTGTAGGCCATCGCCAATAAGTTGTTACGATGTAGCTATAGATAACTTTGATTCACGTGTAATTAAACAAACAGTAGCAAATGGGTTCAGCAGAACTCTGACCGCTATTATTAACCCCTAAGTCTGGTTGTGTTTATTATTTCAGTCGCACTTAAACTGTGTACGCGAGGACATCGATTGTAATTATACATCTGACTGAAGGCAAGGTTTACAAATAAAAGCTTTTAACATGTCGGAGCATAAGAATAATATACAACAAACCCAGCCCATGCCCATTATATTAGTGAGCGATAAAAATACATCAAATGGTAATTAATAAATTCATAATATAATAGTTTAACTTCATTAATAGTTACAACAAACTATGTGTAATTTCTTAGATGTTGACAAGCAGACAACGGTTATTAATATTGGTAAGTAATACTTACAATTGAGTACCTCATCATGGTGACTGTGACATTAAACACATTAAAACTATTAACTCATCATTACTCGGCAAACTTTTTTGTTTAAGCCAATACAGAGACTCCATTTCAACCTTATCACACATACTATAATAAAAGAAACATAGATTATGCAGTCGTATTTTTAAATACAGCTGATAGAACGTTCGTGTAGATGCACTTACGAACTTTTAGACCCAACTTCCTTATCAAGTCCAATTGTATGTTACCCATACAGTTGTTTGGGTTAGACACGCACAGATTAGTAAAGCCGATAGCGAACCCCAAGTTGATTTTTTGGAAATGTTTTCATTCAGTACCAACCGGCATTTCAGCTGAAACACTTGTGTGTTCCTGAGGTAAAGTTGAACAATAATAAATTATTATTATTATTGTAGCAGGTTTACAAATTAACACCCTTTTTGCGTTAGTCAGAATTCAGTTTAAAATCAAAATGTAATTGATTTATTTGTATTCAAAATAACGTATCTCTTACGTTTATTTATCGAGCACTATTTCGATAAAGCGATAGCAACTACTAAGTAATCGCTTTTTATACTTGTACTCAGTACTCGTACTCATACTCAGTCTGTAAATGGCATCGTTCGCTTAAAACAGCTGTTCAGTCAGTCCGATTTGTATATTTTTTTTGTTGGGCATCCATATAAAGCGAGAGCAGGCGGCATTTGCGTTTTTTTGAAACGGGTTTTTAGAATTGAATACAATTAAAGCAGCGGCCGCGGCTCATGTAGTCAACTTGCTCGACGTTTCAATTTCAATCTTCTCGTTGACGTGAACGCTGTCGGTTGTGCGTCGCGCGTAAATATTGTGTGTGTTTTTGTTGGTTGACTAATCGTTGTTTGGTTTTCCGCCCCGTCGACTCTGCCACAGCCTCAGAGGTTTGCGTGTTTCTCGGTGCCCCACCAATACAGTAAAAGTAAATACATACACAGAGAAATAAACATAGAATCCGTATAAAAGTGATAGTGCTAGTTAAATCTGTGTTTTAACGTCGACTTAATAAAAGTTTCATGGTTGTTTGTGTAATTCTTCTTGTATTTATTTCGCAGAATCCGAATCAGAAAACGAAATCGTCGCGCCCGCTAAACAACAAGAGCCTGACATAATGGCAAACTTCGATGATGTGAGTGTTTTGCAGTTGCAATTGCAAATGTTTCGTAAATAAATGACTGGAAATAGCAAATTGAAAAAGAGCAAAACAAATACAAAACTACTTGTGCATGCAATTTAATGCGAGCACAGCAGCAACAACAGTAACAATAACGATTATTAACGAACATTTGTGCACGTAACAAACATTAAGCCTTATTTTTTTTGTTAGATTTTATTTGATTTTTGCGTTTGCCTTACGTTTTTGTTTTCGTTATCTTCCTATATACGTGCATACTACCCACTACGTTTGTATGTACTCGATATCTTCGCCACACACAATTTGGTCATTGCGAATGTAAAAATCCAACACCAACAACAACAACAACGACGACACCCATCCAACAATTGCGATGAACAACAACAACAACCACAACGCGCAGACATTGCAGCGAGCCCGTCTCGCATTCGCAAGCGGCAAGACTAGGAACGTAAGCTTTCGGTAAGTAACTGTTTGTTAGCCAAAACACCCCTTCCCCCACTCAACAAAAAGCCCAAAAAGCAACAGTAGTTAAAGCTGCATTTTTGGTTTTTGCTGTTTTTTGTTTTTGTTTTTGACTAGTACAAGTAACTAGGTCGTCGGCGTTATTACGTTGATGTTAAATGTAATGTAAATTACAAGAGTTGTCGCAACGCTGTTGACGGCTTTTGAAAGTAGTCGAAATAAACAAATACATTCATATTTTTAGTACTATGCATAAACATACATAGGTTCATATGTAGAAACAAGCACTTAAGTACATCTCTAGTTGAATGTGAGATCAGACACAGGCACAGACATAAACACAGACACGCACGCACACTTACACACATACACTCACAGCAATGTGGGAGACTGAAAGCTTTTTGAACTCATTTCACTTGAACTTTGTCGCTTGCTTCGGAGCTCTCTCTGATAAGAAATGTAGATAAGTATTTATAACAATACACTGAACGCAAAAATGGAGTCATATATACATTATATAATTGTGTATTTTGTTGTCTCTTGCTTTGTTTATACAACACATATCATTTCCCTTTCTATATACTCGTGCATATGCATATACATATACATATGTATGTGCTTTAGAGGCATTCAGGTTGGGATCTTTGCACTTTTCTGTATAATTCGCAGTTTATTTAACGATACGAGCTGGTTGAAATATAGCACATGTTTGTAATAGCGATTAAATGTGCAAAAGCAACTAGAACACTTTTACTATTCCAGTTTCTAAGCGCACTTTAGCCCTTGGTCTAAGGCAGCAAAAGCAGCAACAGCACCACATGGAACTATCTACAGCACATGCACAACGCATTTTCAAGATCAAAGTTGATATGTTAATAAACAAAAGAAAAAAAAAGTTTATGCTTAGGCATACACAAATTTATTGGTATACACATACATGCAGAGAATACTTTTGAGCGTCAAGTGTGAAACGGAAGTGCGGACAAAAATCTTTGGCACCCCCAAGGTTGATAGCCATTTAATTTCATGATCTTTTTCTTTTATTTTGTATTTTCAAATGAACTCGGAACAAACGTGTCGAGTTCTTCGATTGTTTTCGCCTTTTTAAGCTACTTCTTCTACTTCTTCATAGAAGCGCATTGAAATACCTAAGCTCGAATACGAGACGTATACGCAATATAATTCGTATATAAGTAGTATACATAAATAAATAAATACATAATAAAAACAAAAATATATATATCGAAGAAATACATTTGAGCGTTGTCGCCCAAAGTCAAAGCGTTTCTAAAAATATTGATATTGAATATCAGCGAGAATTTCATTGCGCCGCCTAATCGTTATAATTGCTTCATTGTCATGCACAACGTTCGTTTATTCAAGTATCTCTCTATCCATCATCTAACTTATATACATAGTATAGTGTGTATAATTTATAATTATGGGCTTAATGTTTGGCAATTAAATGTGCAGCTTCTAGTGCATTATTATTAGCAAATCACGACATATTAAGTCATAAACGTGTTTTCTAATTTTGTTTACTCAGATATGTAGAACAAACTACTTGTTGGTTGATAACCTCTAAATGAAGCCCTAGTTAAACTGAAATCCTGTTAGCCATTGGCCATCCCACTAGCCGGTATACGGTAACCGGTTTTCATAGTTCTAATCAGACTTGATTTCATTTTTATTCAAGCAACCGCAACACCAACAGCAGCAGCAGCAGCTGATGATGACGATTAGTGGCGTCATATGAACGTAGAATAGATTTTTTTTTCATTTTCGTTTTTTAAAGGCAAGCATTGCATAATTTATTATCGAAACGGCGAATTAGCATTGACCTTCTCCATCTTACTCAGCAACAAAGGCAACAGCAAACCACATCGACAATGACTAGATATTTGCTATACTCATATTAGTACTTGTCTTTTGCATTGTTCATCTTTTTTTTTTTTTTGTTAATTTTTGAACTGTTCAGATGCGAGAGGTGCTTGGCTTTCGAGTCATAGATAAAACAGTACAAAATTTAATTAGCTTCAAACGCGAACAAAGTTTCGTTGATTCAAAAACTGACAAGTGACAAAAATTTGAGGTAAATTTACATGATAATGGATAAGTTAGATAAACTTGTTACAACACGATGACTGGGCTTTAAGCATTCATGATATTCTATTTCTATTGGCTTGTGACGAAATTCCAAAACAATTCAGCAGACGAATATATTTTCATTAATGAACAGCCAATTTTAGATCTAGTTTGGCTGAAGTTTGTTTAATTTTTTTTTAATTCTACAGCGCTTTTTAAGCTAATTTTGGGGGATTATTAACTTTTATTATTATATATCGTTTATCTAATCGCTTTCAAATTATATTTTTCAGTCGCAAGCAATTGGAGAATTTGCTGCGTTGCTATGAGGAGCATGAGAATGAGATTATCAGCGCATTGGAGGCTGACTTGCGCCGTCCCAAACAGGAAAGTTTGATTGTGGAAACAGAATTCATGAAGAATGACATTAAGCACATATTATTCCATCTCAACGACTGGGTCAAGGCCGACAGGGTAAGCATCTAAAACTTCGACAATTTTAACAATAATTAATCATTATTTTGCAATAAACTTCTAGCCGGAAAAGTCGTTTGTTAATATGCTTGATGATGTGCAAGTCTACAACGATCCCTTTGGTGTTGTCCTCGTCATTGGCGCCTGGAATTATCCTTTGCAATTGCTTTTGGTTCCAGTTGCAGCTGCAATTGCTGCTGGCAATTGTGTGGTCCTCAAGCCCAGCGAGATTGCCGGAAATTGTGCCAAATTCATTGCCGAAACAATTCCCAAATATCTAGATAATGTGCGTGAGCAGACTTTAAATGTAAATTTGCCTTCTGTGTTTATAGTTCTGTTTTGTTTATGCCTATAGGATTGCTATCCAGTTGTCTGTGGCGGACCCAGTGAAACAGCTGAACTGCTGAAGCAACGCTTCGATTACATATTCTATACGGGATCCACGCGCGTCGGCAAAATTATTCATGCTGCAGCCAACAACTATTTGACACCCACAACCCTTGAGCTGGGTGGCAAGAGGTGAGTTATGATTTTAAACATATGTAAATCACATTGCATAATGTTTGTTTCTGCAGCCCTTGCTACATTGACAAGTCCGTGGAACTGCGCACAGCGGTGAAGCGCATCTTGTGGGGAAAACTCATCAATTGCGGCCAGACATGCATTGCACCCGATTACGTTCTGTGCTCCAAGGAGGTGCAGGATAAATTCGTAGAGGAAGCCAGGGATGTGCTCAAGGAGTGGTACGGCGAAAGCATACAGAGCAGTCCCGATCTAAGTCGCATCATCAACCAAAACAATTTCCAGTAATTACGCTTATTAATATACGTTCTTTGATTTTGTAATAATTCTATGTCCTTGCTTACAGGCGACTCCTTGGACTGATGAAGTCGGGACGTGTTGCATTGGGTGGCAAATATGATGTCAGCGAGAAGTTTATTGAGCCCACAATTCTGGTTGATGTGAAGCCCGATGATCCCATCATGGAGGAGGAAATCTTCGGCCCAATCTTGCCCATTTACACAGTCGAGAATGCCTACGATGCGATTAAGTTCATCAATGCCAGGTATGTTGATCAGTGCGCCAACTCAAAATTGAAGCATATTCATCATCTCTTCAGCGTCTATTTTCATACACATACATAATTATTTATTTTTCGTTTTATCCCATTTTGTCATTACACCAACACCAACACAATCAAAAATTCTTATTTTGCGACCCCTGCAAAATTCAATTGCATCGTCCATAATCGATTGATGAAAATACAAAATAATAATGTCTTGTTTGAAACGCAAACGCATATTAGAGAAAACCCACTCGTCCTGTATATTTTCACAACGGAAACAGATGTGCTCGATCTGTTCGTTAACGGCACACAATCAGGCGGAATGTGCGTGAATGACACGATAATGCATTATGCCGGTAAGCCATTATCAACAAAGTACATACATGCTAAACAACAGTATGTGGATGCAATATTACGGCTACGGTTAATGATAAATGTTGCAAACATGGAGCTAAGCCCTGGCAAATACCAAACTACCCAGCAAAACTTCTCCAATTGTGTTCTGTAATTCTGCTACAAAGTACTACTGTCTAAAGATGCTTCAATAATGATATGGTTACGGCAAAAAAAAAAAACAAAAAACAAATCCCTTATCCTTATCTTCTTTCTGTCTCTCTATTTATCTGTAACTAGTATGTATAGCTAATTGGTGATGGTTATTTTGTAATTTGATTGTAAATTTTGTTACCGAAACAATCGTGTGTACAGCTAGCCTGTAGATTGTAGACCCCTTCTTGAAGACCCTACACAGAAACATACCAAATTGTAATTCATCAAGATCATATCTATGAATTGTACATTCTTTGTGTTTTTAGCTTTTTGTTTAATATACCCATATGATCGTAATGTAATATTAAATGTTTCTCCTTCCCCCAAATTTGCAAACGTAAATAGAGAAAAGCCTCTTGTAATCTACGTATTCTCTAACTCTAACAAGTTGGTAAAAGAGTTTAGGGAAAACACAACTAGCGGCGGATTCTGCAGCAACGAAACTATAATGCATGTCGGAGGTATATATGAGTATTGTATATAATTATGTTAATATTGTAGTTTACAGCTGCCAAAAGCTTTTAATTAGCTGCAATGTTTTTCTCTACGCACATATTCAAGCCAATGCACAAATGTTTTATTGTTGACACCGTTTCGACCACAGCTCCAAATTAGCTTTCATTACTTGGTCATATTCAACTCGATAATTTGGCCGATCCGATCACAAAATATCCACAGAATACAAAAACGTTTTACAGACTTAAGTACACACACGACAGAGTAAATTATTATTGTTATGCATTTAACAAATTATTCTTTAATTATTACTATTGGTTTTACGGTTTGAAGCGCTTACCAAATGTTTGCTTGAACAAAATTTTGCAATTTATTAATAAAACTAGTGCGAATTTTTAATTAACAACTGGTGATTGGTGTGAACTATGACTAGGCAATATTGCAATATTGCAGTTAACGCTTATTGAAATGAATAATAAATTTACTTAAGCTTTTGCTAACATTTCTATTGGGGCTTCCCTTCCCCAGTTGACACAATTCCCTTCGGTGGTGTTGGCATGAGCGGCATGGGCAGCTATCATGGCAAATTTGGATTCGACACGTTTACACACAAGAAATCGTGTCTTGGCAAGAATCTGGCAGCGATTGGCGAAAAGATGGCATCGTAAGTAGCAACTACATATACATACATTATTATTATTATTAATTATGTTATAACCCACTGCAGAGCTCGTTATCCACCTTACTCGGATCGCAAGGCCTCGCTGCTCTCTTTCCTGTTACGCAAACGTCGCCCGCTTCCAAACTTGTATCTTTCGCATGTGCTTGCGGTTGGTCTTGGCGTGGGATTGACGGTGCTTGCCAATTATTACCTACAGGTAAGAAAGGTAGATTTCGCAGCCATTGTCTAAGCATTGTCTGTGCGAATATGTATTAATGATTGTGATTATTTTCCATGCGTATCATTCACACTATTTAACTGGCCAACATTTGAACCACACACATTCTGTAATCGCCAAATCCCCAAATCCAATTCATACACACATTGTCCACCTTTTTAGGGCAAGCTGTTGTCGCGTTAAAAATAAAACACAATTTATACATCAATGGCGGATATAAATCGTTGCACCATGAGCCAGTGGACTTTTAATTACATTTACATTTGGAATACATCGCAGTAAATGCATTTATGCATAAATATGTATTAGTTTTTTCTTCATTATTATTATTATTATTGCTGGGTGTAATTATACTAATTTCAAAACATACTTGCATTTAGATTTAAAAACTAATACGTCATAACTGATCTTTTTTGATATCAATGTAACTGGGATTTAAAAGAGGGTTTTGTGTAAATACTTTATATGATGTCTGCACTTAGAAAACAAAACACTTGTATTATGTGTATTTATCTATATATGATTATATTGATTTATTTATGCCATGTATACCAATTTATATTTTCAGAAAGAATCAAACTAAATAAAAGCATGTACTTGTACTTTTAATACGCATATCGGTGGGTGATCTAAATGCTATTGGAATCGAAGAATTACTATATTAGTTATTGTTATTTAGTTGCTATTTAATAAAAAATGTGAATGTTAAAAACTCAATAACAGACGACCGTTTTATTTGTTTAAATTTTAAGCGCAGTGCTGCCAGATTGGTGTGGAGAAGAGCGACACTTATCGATAAGTTTTCAAAGTGAGCATGTATGGCAGTTTTAACATATTTGCTGTGAGTGCATAGGGGCACACTGGAATCAATAATTTATTTGTAGAGTCACACTGATTTTTTGTCTATCATTATAAGTTCACTTGGCTTTCAATTTATTTTGTTTTCCGAGAGAAATACATTTAACGAAAATTTTGTAAGAATGGCCGCTCGCGGCGATATTGTTGCACAATTCATTGAGATAACTGGCACCGATGAAAATACTGCGAAATTCTACTTAACCAGTTGCGAATGGGATATTGAGGTAAAGTAATGCAAATTATTTTTTTGCTAGCTATAAACAATGAAAGGTCAATATAAAAACTTGGTTTTTTTGCGACACAAAAGCAAGCACTTGGCAACTACTGGACTACACAGTCTGATATGCCAGCAACAGATGCAGCTGTTGTCGGTCAATCAGGCAATCCGACACCGGCGCCAACAACAACAACTTCTAGCGGAGCCGGCGCCGCTGCTACAAAGGCAGCAACAGCGTCTGCAACAACGAAGACAGCGTCGAGTGATGTTCCACCAAAGGGAACGACTGCTGCTAAACCAAAGTAAGCAGTGTAAATATTCATCAGCAGCTATTATATATCTATAATATATATATGCATTCACGTGCTATCAATTCACACAGGTTTGCCACGCTCAGTGACATGTCGAAGCAGTCGAGCAGTGATGAAGAGCATCAGGCTTTCTATGCCGGCGGCTCGGATCGTTCGGGACAGCAAGTGCTGGGGCCGGCGAAGCGAAAGAATTTCCGTGAACAACTCACCGACATGATGCGCTCGGCTCAAGAGCAGAATATAGCTGAAGTTGGCGTCGGACCGTCCACAAGTGGAACAGCCAGTGCCGGTGGCAATGTTTGGGGCCAAGGTATGCGTCTGGGCATGACTGACAACGATCATACAGCTGTGGGGGCAAGTCGTAGTGCACAGCCCGCTGAAAATAAACCTGTAGTGGTACTAAAACTATGGAGCCAAGGATTCTCAATTGATGGCGGCGAGTTGCGTCACTATGACGATCCGCAGAACAAGGAATTCCTAGAGACAGTGATGCGAGGGTAAAACACAAGCAGCGCATACAAATATAGCTAATATTAAGCAGCATTTTCTTCCATTTATTTTAGGGAAATCCCACAAGAGCTGTTGGAAATGGGACGCATGGTGAACGTTGATGTTGAAGATCATCGACATGAGGATTTCAAGCGTCAGGCAGTGCCACAAACTTTCAAAGGATCAGGCCAAACTCTGGGCAGTCCCGTTGGCAATATTGTTACGAACAAAGATCCAGTAGCAGCTGCTGCGACTCCCGGCGAAGTTGCTAACCAGGAGGCAAGCGCACGTGACGAGCTCAATGTGAATGCCGAGGCTCCGTTGACAACGCTGCAAATTCGACTTGCCGACGGATCACGTTTGGCAGCTCAATTCAATTTGTCACACACTGTTTCAGACATTCGCCGCTTCATACAAACGTAATTGATTTTATTGCAATTTCATTTAGCCAATTTTATTTGATTGTTTCTCTTATATTTGTAGTGCTCGTCCGCAGTACTCTAATAGCAACTTTGTGCTGGTTTCATCGTTTCCTACACGTGAGCTGAGCGATGACGACTCTACAATTGAGAAGGCTGGCCTTAAGAATGCTGCGCTTATGCAGCGCCTTAAATAATTAAGCGATGCAACTGAACCGTTCCCAAAAACAAATAAGATGGAAGAAGACCCATTAACACTACAAAATAAATAATCATAATGATAATATTGGATATGGTACACTCAACAGGCAATACACAAATACAAACAACTACAACTTTCGAAATTACCTTGTATTGCACACATTCGAAACGTTTTATAATTGTCTATTTATTATTGTACAATATAAAATTGAATCGTAATCCAACGTTTTTTATGGCAGTCTAATAATGTCTGATTGGTGTCCTCACTCTAACTAAAGTGCTACCTATCTAGGGCTTAAATTTAAATGAGCAAATCGACCTCGCTGCGCAGAGTATTAATGTGACTCATCAAATCCTCGCGCACTCCGTTGCGCCAGTCGTGCAGTCCATCCTTCCCCACATGTTGGCAGTCCACATATCGATGAGCGAATCCACTTGACAGCGGCAATTCCACCGAAGTCGCTGTCGGCAGCAGCAGCTGCGCTGGCGGCAATTCCAGGCGATACAGAAGTGTGGCGTGTGGAGGCTTGACCTCCGGATCATACTGCACATTATCAATGAGTAACTTCTTGCGTTCGTCAAAGCACACGGCGAACGTGGCCAGCTCAAAGCGTGAGGTTTCTGTGGCATAATGCCGCAGCTGCTGTTGCAGTGCACGATTTGTGTCGCTGGCAAATCGGGCATTTGGGTAGACAATCTCATTGGGAGCCAGAAGCATGGTGAAGGCAGCATAGTTCACATTGCGCAGCAGGCAATCCGTCAGCATCAATTGCCGAATGCGGGCAGTTGTCGTATTTGTTTGTTGGAATGGGAAATTAAAGGGCAGTCCATACAGGTGCAAATTGGTGCGCTCCAGTAGGCGCACAACTTTCTCGGGCAGCTCATCGTAGTTGTACACTAGAAAGTGCTCGACACCAAGTGCTTGATGGAACAGAAAGAACTGCAGCATGGCATCTGCATTCCGTCCAAATGGTGAGCTCATATTAAAGCTAACAAGATCCACACACATCGTTGCCGGTAATCTGACATGTGCGTGTGGTTTTATGGTGGTCTTAGCAATTGCATTGCTATTTGTATTGGCATTTGCCGGTTTAACATAGCGCAAGCGTAGCTTAACCTGTCGTTTTGTTGTTGACCTCGTGTCACTGAAGGCAACATATTCTGGTTCACCAAAATTACGGCTCACTTGACAGAAGAAATTGTAGTAGGTGAATGTGGCATCATTGTTGTCAACCACACCCTCAGTGGCGTCACGTTGAAAGCGAAATTTGCCCTGCACACTGCGTCCGCCGACGTCGAAACTGCAGCGAAAGTCAACCACAGCGCCCTTTATGCCCACAACAATAACGTGGGCTTCTCCGCCAGCGACCAGCTCGTTGCGTTTCCTTTAAAGGCAATTGTTTAGTATTTACCACAATTACTTTAACTGAAATGTCTTACCAGTAAGCGGAATATGCATGAAAGGAGTCGCCTATTAGTTGCCAAACTGGCAACGGCTTGGAGAACGCGCTCTTGATCAGATGATCCTCATCTTCGATGCCTGTGCCATTTTGTAGGCGTCGCAAGACAGCAGCATCGTTGCGTCCAAAGAAGTTTACATACTTGAGCACATATTTAAGCCGATTGTTTTCGCTTTTGTACATCATCAGCACACCAATGCTAAAGCATGATATTAGCAATAACGCTAATTGTTGATACTTTCGCATTTTTATTTATTTATTTCCTTTTTCAGTTGCAAACACTTTTCTTCCGTATGAGACAAACAATGGTCAGTGTTGCTCTATTGTTCAACAGGTTATTGCTGCAACAACCTGCAGCACAGTAGTGCAGATTACGTATATAATAAAAGTTAAAATAAAAAATTAATTATATTTTCTATTTTTCATATTATTTATTTTAACAACTATTACTTTTTTTCCTGCTGAAAATGAACATTTTATTTATTATTCAAATACAAATATACTGTAGGGTCACACTGTTTCTGCCAACTTTGCTGTATAAAAAAAGCTAGTTTATTGTTTAACAGATATCCACCGAAATGAGTTCCAAGGAAACAAAGGCGCTTATTAAAGACATTCGCGAAACCATAAAGCTGGCTAAATATGGTGACGCCATACACAAGTGTCAAGTAAGTTGAAAATCCGAGTATTTTTATTAGTCGCTTACTGACATTTATTGCAGCGCCTGCTGAAAGGCGACCCAAAGAATCATATGGGTTACTTGTTGCTCGGCGCCGCCTATCAAAATGTTGATAAGTCCGAGGCGGCGAAATACTTGCACAAATCCATTGAGTACACGGAAGGTCCTGCAACTGTTGCCCTGCAAGGATTGGCTAACTGCGCACCGAACACCGAGCTACCCGACATTTATGATCAGTTGCTCGATTTAATACCGTAATTATGCCGGGTGAAACATAATTTGTGGGAGGGGCAGCTGCAATACTCGCAGTTACTCTTAAGCCGCAATAGTTATTATATATAGTATTCTCTATGTTTAGTTTTACCTACATTATTCCTTTTTTTGTGTTTCCAGTGAAAAAACGTTGGATTACTATGAGAAGCTCTTTGCGCTATCTTCGGACGCAACATTGTGGCAGGCTTGTTTAAACATATTCAAAAAGAGAGTGCTAAATCATGAGGATGTCAATAGTGCTAAGATTCAAGAGTATCTCGGAAGAATTTGGTTTGCCAATGATGTCGAAATTGCAGCTGCTGATCATGAGTTGGTGAGTTTTATCTACATCTTTTAAAGCACAGCCCTTTAACTACTTGTATGATTAGTACAAAAATAGCATGGAAACTTTACTACGGATCGGAGATGCAGAGCTAAAGAGCAACGTATATAAACGATATCTGAAATGGCTCTATAAGAACCAAGATCTGGTGGCTTGTCTACGCAACGCCTGCAACATGACAGTATCTCATCCTCGCGCCGTCTATGGCTACGAATGGATCTGTAAAATCTATTGCGAAAACCATGATCAGCCAAATACTGAAGAATGGATGAAAGAACTAAAAGTACCCATACAAACATATGCCGAAAAACTTTTGGAGTTTAATGCCAACTCAAATTTGGCGCTGCTAATCAAGGCGTTTGATTTATTCAAGCAAGAGCAATATGTGGCAGCAAGACAACTGACATTACAGGCACAACAATGCCATCCCAGCTATAAGGTGACTCTACAATTGCTGGCACGCATTCATATGAAGTTCGGAGCATATCGTCTGGCATCGCTGTTGTGGCAAGAGCTGGGCCGTCAAAACGAAGAGTTTGCGCAGTGTCAATCGTACGAGAAGGATGTTAGCAAGTTGAAGGAAGCTGCTGAATTGCTCACTGGATTCCCACAAAGCGAATTAAATGTCAAGGCTTTGGCTCGGTTAGTATAATTAAATGATTGATTGTGATATGATTAATAAATATGGTAATCTATACTTTTAGCTGTTATCACAAGCTTGGGGAAGCAGAAAAACTAAAATCCTTACAACTGGATGATATTACGCGGGCCGAATATTTGCTGTAAGTAATGCCTCTAGGATATTCGTATTTATTTGAAATCTAACTTTTAGATCCCCTAACGAAGCTGTGCAAGCCATGTCTGGCAAGGAGTCGTTTGAAGCGTTGCTGCTCTGTGGCAAGCTGCATATGGAGCTTAAGGACTATGGTGAGGCACTCAACTGCATGCTGAAAGCCGCTCGATTACAGCCGCATATTGCCGAATGCTTTGACTATTTGGCTCGCTTGTATCAGGCCAATGGTGATATTTCCCGTGCTCGCAAATGTTTTGAAAAGTGCATCAGCCTGAATGCATTATCCCAGCAGGCTGTCGATTCATTGAGCTCCATCTATCAGCAACTCGGCGAGGAGGATCTTAATGAAACGTTGTTGCTGAATACGCTGCGTTACTTGAGCGACGACGAAGCTGTTCGCCTGCAGTACAAGCTAGGACTGCACTTTTTGCATGTGCACAAGTGGGATAATGTATGTGTTCAAGTTGTCACTTGAGTTTATATGGTATTATGTTAATACTCTCATATAATTTTCAGGCCATTCAATGCTTCCGCTTGGCCATCAAATATGATGTTAAATGCATGGTTTATTGGGAATCGCTGGGTGATGCTTACGCTGGACGTGGCTCATACAATTCTGGCATACGTGTTTTTCAGAAAATACTCGAGCTCTCTCCTGGCAATTGTTATGCACTACTTCAACTGGCCGTGATCAAGACGGTAAATATTATGCTTGATTTGTTATGCTTTTATTTACACTTATTTTACTTTGCAGACTATACGCATGTATCCAGAGGCAATTGCTGACTTTGATTTGCTGCTAAAAGATCATCCAGATTACTTGCCGGCTTTAAAAGGCGCTGCCGAGGCTCACATTGGCCTGGCCAATAACCTTAAGTCGCAGAACATTTATGGGCGCGCTAAGGATCATTTCCAGCTGGCTGTGGGACATCTGCAAAGGTTGTAGTGATTTAAAAAATATGTTTATGATTTCCTCATCTGATATTTTCCTTATTGTCACAGCGCCTTTTTACAACCCAAAGCACAGGGAATGATTTGGCTGTGGCGTCTTACAGCCAATGTTTTTGTTCAGACAGCACAATTGCCGCAGTCTTTGGCTAATTTAGATGTTGCAGGCAGCTTGGCCAAACGAGAGGAGGAGATAGCTTACTTATCGCGAAAGGATCTTTTGCAATTGGCGCAGCGATTTTATCTGTGCGCCTTGAAGTTCAAGCAAAACACTTTTCTGTGGTACGAATTGGCATTGTGCAGCTACTACAGTGCCGTCTACATGCCAGAGGAAGCCAAGGATCATCTGGAGACGGCTGCGAAGGTCTGCAAAATGGCCATCAAAGAGAACACGAATCGCTGGCAAAACTGGAATCTGCTTGGAGTGATCAATATGCATGCTGCCAATGAGAATCTAGCTGTGGCACAACATAGCTTTATTCAATCGCTTAATCTGGAGCGTCGATCTTTTACGTCGTGGACAAATCTGGGTGTGCTGTATCTTAAGTTGAGCGATATTCGGCTGGCAAACGAGGCATTTAAGCGTGCTCAACAATCAAGCCCAATTTATCCAAATGCTTGGATTGGACAGGCGATGGTAGCTGAGCTAATTGGCGATCAGGAAGAAGCATTCGATCTTTTCCGGCATTGCCAGCAGTTTGAGTATCATCCAGAGGCAGCTATTGGCTATGCCCATTGGGTATGCCAGGTAATATCAGATCCTGAGTTGCGAGAGAAGCCACACAATAAGTATGCCATCGAAAATTGGCATGCAGATATTTATGCTTTGGATGCCATCAATTGGTTTGTGTTTTTTGAAATTGCTAATTGAAATTAGCTATTGCTAATACAATTTATTATCCCCCTAAGGTATGTGCAAAATGAGGAAGCAGATGCTAGTGTTTCGGCGCTTACGTTTCAAGGATTCCTCTGCATTCGCCAGAAACTTTATCAGCAAGCCATCAAAGCCTTCAGCCGTGCATGCAAACAATCAGATCCTGGCGCGGATCGCGATAAGCTCTACACGAATCTTGGCTATTTATACCTGAAGATTGGCCAACCTGAACAGGCCGTTAATGCTTTTAATACTGTTGCGCATGCAACATTTAAACCCATCATTGGCTTGGCATTAGCCTACTATCGATCTGGGCAACTGGAACAATCCTATTCAATATACAACTCTGTGCTCGGCAGCGTTGTTGGTCAGGACGATGAGAAGGCAGCAACGATTTTAGTGGCTATGGCATCGATGGTCTATGCATTCCAAGGCGAAAGGGATACAAAAACCGTGCTCTATCAATGGTAACTATTGTCTAACTACTATTATTGCGTAACTTCTAATTTGTTTGCATCTTAGCATTCTTCTAAAGGGAGTGCCTATTCAAGCCTTGCACTCGGCTTGCGCTTTGGGAGTGCTTCATGAGGACAACGACCTGTGTGAGATGATTATGTCCGAGTTTAAAGCCTATCAATTCAATGAGGAACATTGCGCAAATATTGCCTATCTCACGGCCTACTACTGGTTAATTAATGTGAGTTGCAACACATGTTGTTGAGAATCAATAATATTTAATGGCATGCAATTACTATAATTATTTCAGGTGGGTGCCCGACAAGCGCTTAACTATTTGCAGACACAAGTTCGCATGTTCCCACTGAGTGCCGGCTTGCGCAGGGTGTTTCTGAAGTTTCTACTAGATTATTTCCGAGAGGATTCGCTCTACGAACTTGCCACCGCCAACACGGCATTGATGACCCTCAAATTGGGACATAATAGCTTGCGTAGCAGGTATGTTTTAGTTAATTTATGTGTGATTTCTAGTATGTTAATAATTATTTTTACCATTTGCAGCATTAAAGCCAGCGAGGAGGCGGAAACTAGAATTTACGTGAGTCGTGCTTTGGAACCTGTGGATAAGACTCAATCTGAAAAGCAAATCCAATGTGCTCTTCGTTTAAATCCCAGCAACACGGAAGCCAGACAGTTACTTGCAGCGATAACTGCACATTAGCATAAAGTACAATTTTGTAATTCTAAAAAAAATAAAATTTGTTGCAAAAAATCCTTCGAGCCGGAGTCGAACCAGCGACCTGTGGATGTCTACAAGAATTTCTCACTACAGTCCATCGCTCTACCAACTGAGCTATCGAAGGTGGGTAGCAGCTGCGGTCCAAAAATCATGTACAAAAGCCAGCAGATACACTTGCGCCAAAAGCATTAGCTGCCAAGTGTTGTACAATGCCGAATAGTGTGCGTGCGTGTATTGTTTAAAAATATTGTATCTAAAATGGTGTGGTTACACTGGCCACTATTCTTTCTGGTCGGGGTTGAAAGCAAAAAAGTCAATGGGAAAATAAATGTAGTAAAATGTGTATAAAATAGTGCAAATATCAATGAAAGCAATATGTTTTTGTGTAAAAGTGTTAATGCGATGCCTTGTTAAATAGAATAAATAGTGAAAAGGTTGGCAATGTGTACGCTGTAAGAACGGCGTCTACTCTTGCAACGTTTCCCAGACTCCACACCCTGCACCGCTTGCACCAAATACCTATGAATGTACACACACAAACACATGCATTCAACACACAGTCACAAACACAGACAAGCATACATATGTACGTGAAAAAAACCTGCTGCAGTTGGTCGTAATTACAGTTAGACACTAAAATAGCAACACGGTCGGTCAGTTAATTAAGGAACAAAAAAGCTAGCTGCCTGTGTTTGAGGCGGTGGTGGTGGGAAAAGACGCCCACGCACGCTACCAATTTGCAAGGCTTGCAATGGAAAACGATTCCGTCAAATCGGAACACAGTGGACGCTCGCGACGCTCTCGCAATCACAATAACAACAGCAGCGGGGGAGGAGGCGGTGGCGGTGGCACTGTAAACAACGGCTACCACAGAGATCGTTCCCGACATTCACACCGCAGCACACATTCATCCAAGTCTGGCAAAGGTCGTGGCGACATGGCGCCTTATCAAACCAGCGTCAACATGACAGGTGAGTCGAACTGCTCTTCACAATTCCAAGCTCAAACTGAACATCATTGCCTTCTGTTGTAGGTGATGAGTCTCGGGATGGTCAGGAGGTCATTGAAGTGCAGATTCTGCCACAGGATGAGAATTGGGGTGAGAATACCACAGCAGTGACCGGCAACACCTCGGAACAAAGCATTTCCATGGAGGATATTAATAATATGTGGCATCGTGAGAACGACAAAGGTTTCGGTTTCGCCTGTCGGCGTTACGTTGAATCCACCTTCTACTTTCTGCTCGGATGTGCCGCATTCTTCTCGCCTGTTGCCATGGTCGTTATGCCGCACATTGGCTTCTTTCCGACCGCCTTCGATCATCCAGAACTGACGCAAACCAGGCGTACACATCTGTTGGCGTGCAGTGAACAGTGCAAGGGTAAATTAGTGTCTTTGGCTGCCCGCTTGGTGCTCCTCGCCATTGGTTTGTGGGCGGTGTTTATGCGACGCACGGCCGCCAGCATGCCCAGAATATTTCTATATCGCGCTCTTGTACTGCTTCTGGTGACCATCTGCACCTTTGCCTATTGGCTCTTTTACATTGTGCAGGTGTTGAATGGCGCCAAGATTGTTGTGGAAACAGGTGGCGATGTTGTCGACTACAAATCGCTGGTTACCTACGCCACCAACTTTGTGGACACTCTGCTCTTCATACACTATGTGGCTGTGGTGCTGCTGGAGCTGCGCCATCAACAGCCCTGTTACTACATTAAGATCATACGCTCACCCGACGGCGTCTCGCGCTCCTATATGCTGGGACAGTTGAGCATACAACGTGCTGCAGTTTGGGTGCTGCAGCATTACTATGTCGACTTTCCCATCTTCAATCCATATTTGGAACGCATACCCATTTCCATATCGAAATCGCAACGCAACAAAATCTCGAATAGTTTCAAGTATTACGAAGTGGATGGCGTCAGCAATTCGCAGCAGCAGAGCCAGAGTCGTGCTGTGTTGGCAGCTAATGCACGACGACGCGACTCCTCGCACAATGAACGTTTCTACGAGGAGCACGAATACGAGCGTCGAGTGAAGAAGCGTCGTGCACGTCTCATCACTGCCGCCGAAGAGGCATTCACGCACATCAAACGTATCCACAACGAGCCGGCGCCAGCGTTGCCCTTGGATCCACAGGAAGCGGCCCAGGCGGTGTTCCCATCGATGGCGCGTGCGCTGCAGAAATATCTGCGAGTGACACGCCAGCAGCCGCGTCACACATTTGAGAGCATTCTCAAGCATTTGGCGCACTGTCTGAAGCATGATCTGTCGCCACGTGCCTTTCTCGAACCATATCTGACCGAATCGCCGGTGATGCAGAGCGAAAAGGAGCGTCGTTGGGTGCAGTCGTGGTCACTGATCTGTGACGATATCGTCTCGCGACCCATTAGCAACGAATGCACGTTCCAGCTCATTCAGAACGATGTCTCCCTGATGATCACCGTGCACAAGTTGCCGCATTTCAATCTTGCCGAGGAGGTGGTCGATCCCAAGAGCAATAAGTTTGTGCTCAAGCTCAACTCAGAGACGTCTGTATGACACCACCATCATATGCACCATCAATCGCAACAATCCAACCCCAGAACACCGCCAATGATAACGCCTACGCATAGCAATCAAACGCAATCCTCGTACTTGCATGTCTTTGTCTGATACATTAAATTGTAGAGAGGGCAGCGCTTCTTAAACGGGATTAGAAACCTATCAAAATTAGTTAATATCAGAATTATTTTAAGCCAATTCCAGTTTCTTTTATACCATTTTTAATCCCCATTGAGAAAAGCTGCTTGTTATCGTTATTATAGGCGGGTTTCAATTATTATTTTAAGTATTAATTTATATAGAACTCGAAACTGAAACTGAACTTACGGCCAGCATATGATTAGAGTGAACGATGCTCAAGCCCAGTGTAATATCCTAAGCCAACAACGCACACATATCACACGTCCCTTGAAATGACTTACAAACTGATTTACAAGTTCCCAAAGTATTAATCTTAAGTCTGGTTGCTTCGGCTCCCACAAAAAAAGAAAAAACAAAACAAATTTCCATTTATCAGCTTAAATCTTTACTGCCTTTCTTCATTAGCAAGTGTGCATAATTATTATTTTTAGATAATATCACATAGAATTTAAGTACTTAAATGACAAAATTCCCCCCAGAAAAAAAACTATTCCAGATTGTGGTTAGACAAAAACAAAACCATAGACTTTAACCCGAAGTGTTATCTTTTATAATTTAAATACTTTAATGAGAACACTTCTGAAGAACTTTTCCATTTTCTAAATTTATTAGACAAAAAAGAATCAGGAGTGTTATCGCTATAAATTTAAATACTTAAAAGAAAACACTATCAAAACAAACTAATCCATTTTCCAGAATTTGGTTGTGGTTAGACAAAAAACAAAAGACTTGCACCAAGAGTGTTTCGACACTGTTGGCGCGATTCAAATGGGGGTTTTTTTTTACCGATTTATTAAGTGCATTTTAAGCATAAATCGAATACTCAACATTAAACAGTTCCCCAATGTTCCACTAAATTGCCGCATGCGGCAACTGCAACTGCAACTCGAATGTAACTTGTGACAAATACATAATAACTTAAGCAAGAGACTGCTATTAATGCATTTTATATACACTGACAAAAATTGCCAACTAATATTTGTACTACTAATCTGTGCATAGCAACAATAGAGCACAAAATATATATACACATATATTTTAGACGAACTAAAGAATGAAATCATTTTAATGCTAAGTGCGAGTATTCAATTGATACACCTATATACAGAAACAAAACCTTCAAGAATATATATATCTATATACATATTTACAAACTACTTAGAAAACTTTTCATAATTTTGGCGACTTCTGGTCCAAGCGATATTTTTATTTCGTTTTTCTAGCTGAATGCTTTTTATCAGAGAATCTAATTGTAGCAATAAAACCGAATGTGAAGCAATTTTAAACCGAATACACATATTTATAGAATTTAATCAACAATCGATATCATAATTGTGTCTGTAATTACATACATACATAAACATATATAGCTAAGCCGATACACACAAGCTGTATAAATAAATGCAACAACTTTTTCACCAGCTTTAATTCAGCGTTTTGTTTACTTAATACAATCTGTCAAGACCCCCCCATAAACTGTGCTAATCTCAAATTTCTAATCTAGAAGTCATCGGACTAAATACATAAGTATATGTACATATACTATATTTAGTATTTATGATCACGTCAGCAACAGCGTCGCTTCCTTGTGTATATTTCAAAAAAAGAAAAAGTGACGAAGCTGCATTACTCTTTTTTTTCAACTTGTGAATTAATGACTTTTATTAAAAAAGCAGTTCAAATAAAAAACGATTCATTGAACATTGCGCATTATGATTACGCTTCTTTTTGCAGCCAGTCGATTATAATGACGTCGAATATAACTTTCCCAAATTGATAGACTGACATTTGGCTTTAAGCTTTTAATGATTGCCACTCAAGGCTTTTGATTATTTTTGATAAGCATTGAATGAAAAGTTGATTATAATTAATCCAAGTGGCGATGAGAAGATATTTTTGTGATTTGTTTTGTGCTAGATGGAAATGTTTATTTACGTAAAATCCGTAACTTTTCTTTATATAAATATGCGGATAATTTAATGCTATTATATGATTACACACACATACATAAATATATTGTAGATATATTCGTTAATAATGAATAATTTATAACATCTTTGTGCCTACATATATTTGGTTTGCTATAGTGATCAAATGTTGTTTGCCGCTCTCTCGATGGCAACTGTGCAAAGTGGGGACATCAAATCAAATTCGTTGGATCTGGTGATTAATCGGCGGCCTTGCGCCGAAGATTGTTCTTCTCGGGCTCATAGAAATCATTGACAATGGCCTCGACCATGCGATTAAGTGTCGCCGTCAGCTTATCCCATTGCTTATCTTCTGGCTTACCGCACATCTCGGCATAGTACTTCATCTTTGGCTCAGTGCCGCTGGTGCGGAGGGTGACAACGAGGCCGTTCTTGAAGGTAAACGTTATCATCTGGGAACTCGAACTGACCGGCAGCGTGGCGCGTTTATCAGCAGCACTGCTGTCATAGCCGGTGGTCAAATCGCGAACATCCTGAATTTCAAATTCCCCATTCAGAATGCTGGTGGGATACGTATTCGGTTTGCCATTGTCGAAGGTGCGCAAGCGATTAAAGACACGCGTGATTATCTCCTGATCGTGGCACAGCACATAGGAGCAGTTGCTTGTGTGATAACCGTAGGTATTGTATATTTCCTGCAGCTTTTGCTGCAGCGTCAAGTTCTTCTCGGCGCGTAAGTAATTGGCCATCGTGGCCACATGTGCAGCGGCACTAACACCATCCTTGTCCAGCACATTGGTTGACACCATGAAACCGATGGCTTCTTCGAAAGCAAACAATACTTTGCGGCCAGCCGACTCCTCTTCGATGGCCTTGTTGCCCATCCACTTGAAACCCGTCAACGTCTCGTAGGCAGTGAAACCATCAACGGCTGCCATCGACTTTAAAATCTTGGAACTAACCGTGCTGGCAATCATCACACAATTCGACAGTGGAAAATTGGGTTCGTTAATCTTGTGCAGTTCGATGCTCCACCAGGCAAGTAAGGCTCCCACCTCGTTGCCATTAAAGAGCTTGTACTTATTGTTCTCACTAATTTCAGCCACAGCCAGACGATCAGCATCCGGATCGTTAGCCAATATGATTTGACTTTTGTGCTCCGTTGCGGTTTTAATGGACAAGTCCAGCGATTGTTTGCCCTCTTCGGGATTTGGCATAGGGGTTGTTGGGAACTCTGGATCGGGTTCAACCTGCTCAACCACAGGAATCACTGGCTGCAGGTTAACTTTCTTGAAAGCCTCCTCGACATAAGGATAACCCACACCATGCATGGCCGTGTATGTGAATCGAATGGGAGATTCAGCATTCGCCTTTACAAGTTTTTCGGGAATCGTGCTGAGCAGCGCTGCATAATAGGCGGGTGCAACGATGTCATAGGGATCGATGAGCAATTCATTTTTCCACAAAGTTGTCTCATTTGTATTCCAAACATCGCCCTGCGGCTGCAAGTTCTGAAGTATGAACTTGTGAATTCCACTGTCATGGGGCGTAATAATCTGTGCACCGTTACTCCAATAAACCTGCAATATGCTTATCTCTTCAGTATGTGCAAATATATTTTAATAATAGATTAGCTGACGTACCTTGTAGCCGTTGTCTTGCTTGGGATTGTGAGATGCTGTCACCTGCACGCCAGCCAAACAATTGCGCTGCTTGATCGTAAAGGGCACAAAGGGCGTGGCAACAAAACGTTTAAACAAGTACACACGAAATCCGTTGGCTAGAAATACAAAAGCGGATAGCTCAGCAAAGCGCTTGCTGTTATGACGGGCATCATAGCCGATGACAATGCCACGCTCTGACCAAATCGATTTATCCGGATATTGTTCCTTGATGTACGCACATAGACCTTGGGCGGTTCTGAAAAGTTTAGATATATTATATAATGTGAATAATTGAGTAACAATATTTTAACTAAAACTAACTGCAATGTGCAATTAATTTAAAAAGTAAGTGTCTTAATTTATTTTTTATTTGGAGTTGAAATTATGCTGTTATTTCATATTTCAGTTAATTGCATAATTTTTAAACACATGAAATAATTTGAATTGCTAGAGATATGTATGTTGAGTTAATTACAAAAAATTTGTTAAAAGGTTTTTAAGTTTCAAAAATATTTTATAATCGACTGTTCTTTTATTATGAAAAATTTCCGTTAAATGCAAAAACAGCTGTTAAGTATTTTAATTACACTTTACGTATAAGTGCACTATTTGATGTGTAAAAGATAGGTGTATAATTTTCAACGTATGTATACTCAAAGATAAACTTTGTTTATTTACTCAATTAGAAAAAGGAAACTTACTGCACAACAACCAATTCGTTCATGGAATCGAAGCCAGCTCGCATTTCACCTCTAAGTCCCGCAGTTCCAAACGAAATTCGATTGCAGAGACGGCATCGAAGACTGTTTTAGGAAAATTTTACTTGCTTTTTCATTTGCTTTAATCCTCTGAATTTTCCATTACTCACGTATCCCATTTTTCCGACTTGGCCAGCTGCAAGATGTCACTTCTGGTCTTTAAATTTCCATCCCATTCAAGCCACTTATTTAATTGTTCATCTAGTTTTTGGTCGCCGGATAGCGTCAGATTATTCAGTTCTTGGGCCATTGCCGAAAAGTCTAGAAATAAGTCTATAATAAAGTTGTAGTATTAACAAATATGGAAATTAGATAAAACGGGAATCTGGTTCAGTATTAAAACATGTTAACATTAACAAAGGCATGCGAAAGTGCCTTGACCTAATAAAACAAAGCATATTTAATTAATTTCACCATACGCACTCGGCAGAAATAACAAAAAGAAGATCACTAATTAAAGCATTGTTCGTAGATTAAAATGGTCGGATGTTGTTATTGTTTCACCCTTAATTGATAGGAACAGTCGTTGTGTGCTGATGACACACCTTCAGATGGACAGTTTATACATAAACGCACGCACATTACATATGTACATATATACAGTTTGTTTTTATGAATTGCTACTTATCGCTAAACTCACTCAGTAATTTTTAATTGAAGACCCCTTGCGAAGTCTTGAACTTGATCAACAAAAACAATTAATCGCACTGCTGCATCGACCCGGACAGCAAAACCGCGACAAACCAATAGTGTGACCGCAACGTGAACTTGAAAATATACTACTTCTTAGATCCCAAAATATACCACATTTATCTCTTCAAGAACAATTTGAACTAAGGACAGAGAGACTATTTATCTATTTAAATAGTTTAAATTAATTTAGAAATCAAAAATTATAACGAAAATAAATAACTGCACCGTATGGTGCAATTAAATGTTGTTACTTAATATACCAATCACTAGTTTCTTACTAGTTCCGAAATAAATTTGGATTTTTTGCAATTAAAACTGGTCACCTTAATTTTCGGCAATTGAACGCCGATGTAAAAAAAAAACAAGAACAACACGCGGCGAAAATTATAAAAAAACTTTTTAAAGCAGTCATAAAATAGTTAAATTAAGACTACTGAAGCCATGGCTGACGTGCTAGATATCGATAATGCAGAGGAGTTTGAGGTTGACGAAGATGGTGACCGTAAGTTGCAAAAACTGCCTAGTCTACTTTAATTTGACAACTAACTCCCACACAAATAGAGGGCATCGTGCGCTTAAAGGAGAAAGCAAAGCATCGCAAGGGACGCGGCTTTGGCAGCGACAGCAACACACGCGAAGCTATTCACAGTTACGAAAGAGTGCGCAACGAGGACGACGATGAACTGGAACCAGGGCCACAGCGATCCGTCGAGGGCTGGATTCTATTTGTGACATCCATTCACGAAGAGGCGCAAGAGGATGAGATTCAAGAGAAGTTTTGCGATTACGGTGAGATTAAAAACATCCATTTAAATTTGGACCGTCGCACGGGCTTCTCAAAGGGCTATGCTCTGGTTGAGTATGAGACGCACAAACAAGCACTTGCTGCCAAGGAAGCACTGCATGGCGCTGACATCATGGGCCAGACGATTCAAGTAGATTGGTGTTTCGTCAAAGGACCGAAACGCGTCAAAAAGTCGGAGAAGAGACGCAGATAAACGACGATTTGGAGGCCAATGAAATACATTATATGTAACTTAAATTAGCATAATCCCAACTTGTCTTTAACATACACAAAAAAACCGAAATACAAATGAAATAAAATTTATTGCAGCAGCAACAGTTTGAATATAATTAACTATTTCATCTTCTTTTGGTGCAACAAATGTTTGCGCATCGCCATCTGTTTGTCGCGGAAACTCTTCTTCACCTTGGAACGGGCTTTGTGCCGCAGCATGCCAAAGTTTTTCGTCTTGCGCTTCTCCTTGTTGGTCTTCGAACAGTTCTCGTTGACACGTCCATCCTTCCAGCCGAACCGCTCGCGATCCTGGCGTCCCGCTTGCACCGTCTCAAGACGCGTTTCCTTATCGTGTTTGCGCTTCTTGTATATCATCTCAATGTTGTTCAGCTTGACGAAATCACTGCGCTCCGTTTCTAACGGACGTTTGCGTGCATTTGTCACCGTCTTCTTCAGATTAGCCGCATTTATCCGCTTAAAGTCCTCGTCGGTGAAGATGCGCGTCAGTGCCAATTCCTGAGCTGCTTCCTTTTGATTTAGAATCTTCAGTTTGGCCTTCTCCTTCTTCTCGACTTCCGTCAACTCGGCACCCTCACTTGCAATACCCTCATCCGATTCTCCATCATCTTCGTCATCCTCTTCATCGGTGCCATCCGCCTCCTCCTCCTCATCATCATCGTCGTCATCATTATCATCATCATCATCACTATCAGCAGCACCCTCGCCATCACTATGCTGCACATCCACCCACTCGCCATCATTGGAGTCACTGTCATCACCATCGGTGTCGATGTCAATAGTCTTGGAGTTCTTTAGCAGCGCCTCAGCACCCAGCACAGTGTCCTGAACATCGCGCTCTCCATAGGCAAGCACCTTGCGCTCCGCCTGAGCTTCTGTCGGTCGCCCGCGATCCTTTTTATGCAGCAATGCTGGCAATTGTTCACGATACAATGAGATTAAAGAGCGTGCCGCCATCATCACTGATTTCTCCTTATAAGCTTTGTACATAGCCAGATCCTGCAACAAATCCTCGCCCATGGCCAGGGGACAACGCATGCAAATCTCTCGTGTGGCATTCAATCCAATTGCCATGACATCACTCGAATTGCGTTCAGTGATAAAATTATTGGCAATAGTTTTCAAGATAGGCTCAATAATGTCGCCGGGCACCAAAGGATGCGATGCCTGGGCAGCGAACTGAAGGACGCGCGTCACAAGCCGTTGATGTGGCTGCAGGAAACGGGTAATGTATGGATAGTAGCCAAAGAGGAAGAGCTCGTGTATGCCAATGAGACGCGAGATCACGTCCAGATGCATAATTTTCACTTCGAATCTGTCGTTGGTCGATTGCAACTGCTTGAAGAGTGCCTCAGCCATGCCCTGAGGATTATGGATCAAATGAATGCCGGAGAAATTGAAGGCGGGTGCGTTCTTCTTTTTCTTCTGTGCTTTTATCGCTTGCTTCTTGATCTGTTGAAGTTGTTTTTGACGTTTTTTTGTCTTCTTGTTCACTCGATTCTGCATTAGTGCGCCCTTTAAGTCTACTTCATTCTCGCTCTCGCTGTCCGAGTTGGCTTCGTCCTCGTCGTCATGACCAAGGAAGAATTTCAACGATGTGACAAGAACCTAAAAATGCAAGAAATGTTATGAATTGTATATAAATTAGAAATGAAAACTAACCTTGGTAATGGGTGAAAAGCAACCGACGTTGGCAATCACATTGACGGTCTTGGTGTCGTTCCAGATGTTCTTCTTGTACAGATCAATCATTATGTCAACTGACATTTTGGCCGCCTTGGGATTCGCATCCCTTAACATGCCGTACATAAAGTTTTGCAGACTCTAAAAAGCAAAATATTTGAACTTTTTCTATTTGCTGTTTAATTTCCAGTACTCACCGAGTTGAGCTTCATGTCCTTGTGCTTGGCATTCATGTTCTTGATGTCCGTGATAATGTGCGTCTGCAAAAAGGTACGCAGATTCTTGTCCTGACAGCGCAGTAAATGGAAGAAGAGCTCCAAGATGTCCAGAGCAGGCACAAGATTCTTATTGCGTAGCAGTATCAAAGCCTTGACAAAACAATTACGCATCGCTGGATCCAGAACGGTGGCGCTATTTCTCAGCAGATCGGTGAGGTGTTTCGGAAACTGTAGACACACCTGTGGATAGCATTGCGCCACTTGTGCAATGAACATCACAGTTTCGTCCAACGATTTGTTTTCCTCGCTTGGATTGAGGGCGAAAATTTCAAGCAAGCTGAGGAAATGCTCGTACTGTGTGTGAAACTCATCGGTGTAGGATTCGGGATCTCGCTTGATGAGATTTTGCAGTTGCGGAAGATTTTCCGGCAGTTGATTGTTGGGCCGCACCATTTTCGACGTAAATTATACGCCGAGCGATGAAACCACGTTCAAAATATTATAGAAAAGGAATGCACGTGTCTTCTTCTTCTTACTGCAGGTTTTTTGGGTTGCCACTGTGTTGCTTTATCAAACTTGCCAATCAGCTGTTCACGACAATTATTAACTTACAACTATAATTTATTTGAAAATGCTACTAGCTAGTTAATATGAATTTTTCATTTTCATAGTTTTCTGTTTTGTAACCTACCATTGTTATCTATTTCTATGGAAAAACTTTACTTTTCTGCAAAAAAAGTTTAACGCAACAGTTCCGCAACGGTTAAAATGAAACCAGTTCGGAGCAGTACTGCAACTCTTATTTTTTTCTTAGTGATTTTAAGTGTTTTTTTTTATGTTTTTTTAACATTTATGTATGTATGTAAAATATGGGTATGTTAAAAAAATAATAAAAAAATCTTAAAATCACTAAAAAAAAAAATTAAAGTTGCAGCACTGCTCCGAACTTTTTTTTTCATTTGAGCAAATTCCGATTAATAATAGTTGACAGAGACATCGCTACATTTTTTAGGGCACACCCATTTAAAGGGCACAAATTTAAATTGAACCAAAAGAAAGGGGGAAAATTTGAATGCAGCTTAAAATAGAATTAATATCCCAACTTCACGAAAAGTAATATGGTGGCTTTGATATTGGTACATAAACAACTTTTTCTCTTTAGATTGAAAAAAATTTTTTTATTCAGGTTTTTTTGTTGGCAATTTCGACATACTTATTAGCAAAATTTGTATTTTAATTCTAGCTATTTTTACTTGGCAGAATCTGGCAGCACTGGTTTGGAGCAGCTATTCTTTGTGTCCTTTACCAACACTAGTGGCCGCAGTAGAATTAATTTTTTTCCGCAAAAATGATGGACTTGCAGTCCAACGACGACATTGATTTGGAAGATGGAGAGGTATATTCGATGAACAAATGCACAAATCACAATTTTACAAGAATTCATCATCAATTGCAGTTGTCAGCGAGTGGGGACGACGAAATCTATACGCCGCTGCAACGACCGGCTCCCAAAATTGCAACCACACCTGCTGCAATCGCCATAGAGAGCGTTGCAAGTCCGCTTGCCACATGCCACCAAATACAAAGCGCCCTCGACGATGACGAGTCACAGTCTAATACCGAATCTTCATCGGGCGAATCCTCCGAAGAGGGCTGCATCAAAAAGTTACGCACCGATGCCGCCTCCACAGCCTCAACTGGGCTCAATCAGAAGAAACGCAAGAAGCGCATACGACGTACGGTTATGGTACGAGTGGCGCCGCCAACAGACACCGAATCAAATCGAGCACGTTTCAAGAAATACAACGTGTGGACTGCAGCGTTACAGGAGGATGCGCTTAGCGAAAATATGCGAGGTTGCGATGTCACCCGAAGCAGCAGCGATCGCAATGTGGAGAATTATGATTTTTCATTGCAATATCGTATGAATGGTGGGAATACATTAAAGCGTCGCCTGTCTAACTCCTCCGATGAGGGTAGCTCACATCCAGCCCACAAAAGGGGTCGTCAATCAATGCGCCCTTCGACAGTAGAAAGTCAGCGGGCGAGAAATTCGGTGAAGAGCCGCCTTGGACAGCGTTCGCGTTCACGTCGTGGCAATTCATCCACTAGCGGTTCCTCAGATAATTCGAGTGATCCAAGGCATATACCCGACTTGCAGGAAACGGGCGGACGAGATGCATGTGATGTGGCCAGGGAAATGGCCAGAAAACTCTACGAGGAGAAGGACGAACTTTTGGGTAACATATCTGAACTATCATCGAAATTTTAGCTATATAATTTATTATGATTCTTTGCAGTGCGAGTTGTTGAAATTCTTGGTTTAGAAGTGCCTTTGGAGCTATACAAGGAAACTCAACGTATTGAAGCTGATGGAGGCATGATGATCAAAGTAATTATTTCAGATGATACAAAAGTTTTTCAATATTAACAATTATTTTGATACTGTTATAGAATGGAAGACGTCGTCGCACGCCGGGTGGAGTATTTTTATTTCTTTTGAAGCATCATGATAGTATAACGCCAGCGCAACAAAAGTCAATTTTTACTGAAGATCGCCAAAATGACACCAAATCTCGCAAGCAAATTGAGACATTGATACGCGATCGCAAGGTCGAGGAACTGAAAAAATGTCTGAGCGACAAGAGCACCGAATTGCCTTCATTGCTAATACGCAAAGAGCACGACTCTTTGAATCAAAACTATCAGCCTGGCAGTTGTAAGTTGTGGAAATTAATGTTAATTACATGGTAACAAGATGTTTAATTGCAGTATCTAATCCGCCGCCATCGCCAGTTGGACACGAACAGAATAGCCCTGAGTATAAGACACATGAAATAAACATAAATCTCATTGATGCTGATCTACCCTCAACTTCAAAAGCTGCAGCAGCGACGGTGGGCCTTAAGGAGTTGGTCAGCTATGATGACGATATCTTGGATATTAATTGCGGCGAAATGGACCTATTCTAAATGAACAAAACGCAAAGCGTTACATTATGCGGTCGGCCATTTATTTATATTCGAAAAAATATATATATTTGTGGCGATCAGTTTTACATCTAAATAGCTAGACCCATAATTGTACATCTAAATAAATAAATAGTATGTAAGATTTTTAGAAAGATTTATGATTTGCAAATTTTTCAAATACAGTTTGTGTTGAAAATGTTGCGGCAAGACTTAAAAGAATTGACTTACTATCGGGGAAATTTCGATCGTTATCATTTATTAGAAAAACAATTTTTAGCGACATGTTTTTGAGAAATCAAACCAATAGTTCAAATAGTTGCGCCATACAAATAAATGTGTTACCAGGCTAATAATTGTACTGCAGTATTTCGGTATATTTCGCTACGTAATATAGTATATTGAGAAATTCAGGCTGTGGTCGCGCAGCGCTGTTGCAAGCAGATGATTTCTAAATTTCTAAAATTATTGTTGTTGCAACGTAGCGAAAAAGGTAAATACATAACAAAAAATATATATTTATATGTGTAAACCAAACGTACATATATATGTACACATAAATAAGGCCCACGTCAAACGTATGCGTTGGCGGTAAGACAAAAAACAAAGTGCTGTGATCTAATTTTGAACTTGTAAACAACACAATGACGACAACCTGTGAACTGGAATCGTCTGCAAATGCAATCAAAATAAGTTCGAAAACCTATAGTTATGCGCTATTCGAAGATGTGCATCTCGCGCTGTCAGCGGCACCAGGTCAAGGAGAAACGCTGCAGACTCGCGGACATTTCTACTATTTTCATTACGGCTGCGATGGCACAATGGATGCAGGTTGGGGCTGCGGCTATCGCACTTTACAAACGGCCATCTCATGGATTATTAATAAGCGCAATGCCATTGCAACAAATGTGCCCTCAATACGTGAGATTCAGAGCATTCTGGTTAAGATCGGTGACAAATTGCCGCGTTTTATTGGCTCACGCGATTGGATTGGCACGCTGGAGGAGTGTTATGTGTTGGATACGCTGTTCGACGTGCCGTGTAAGATTCAACACGTTAAACAGTTGAACTGCGACCAGGTGATTGACCAGATACGTCGATACTTTGTTGAGTATGCTGGTTTCATTGCCATGGGCGGGTTAAGCGACACAGCATCAAAGGGCATAGCGGGCATACATCAGAGTCCAGTTGCGGGCACATTTTTGCTGGTTGTGGTGAGTCAATTGAACCCTGCTTGACTCCAATTTGTAACAACATATAAGTTATATGTGCTAACTTTTGATCGTTTTAGGATCCGCACTTCTCGGGTGTGCCGAGCAGCAAGCAACAGTTGATTGACGCGGGTTATGTGCGTTGGATGCACATGGATGAGTTTCGAGAGAGTGCCTATAATCTCTGCTTCATACTGCAGAAATAGTTTACTTTAATGGCTGCCACGTATAAAAGACCACATTAGCATTTAACACACAGTATATATCGGTTATATGCAACAATAAAAATAATATAGGGAAAAGTCGATTACCGAAATTCTCCTGTATTACCTATAACAAACAGAAATCTTAAAAGTAAAGTAAACTATTTAAGCAAATTTAAATTAAACTAAATTGAAGTTTATTACTAAGTCCACAGGTTGCTGTTTTTAAATTGATTTTAAAGACACGAAAAGCGCAAGCTCATCGAGTCATAAAACTTTTATTTTGTTGTAAATTATGCGTCGAATTAAAATGTTTGTGTTGTCATTCCAAAAAGGTTCGCATATAACCGATAGTAACTGTAGCTGTAGTATCCACTAATTATATTTTATGTACTCAAATTAGTGCAAAGAGAATACATTTGTTTATATTTGCGTTTTTGTTCTCTTTTTAATTTTAGCTCGTTATTATGGATCGTATGTATTGATAAGTAAACCGCACACATACATTTAAGCAGTTTATTCCCATGGAAATGGCGCTGATAAGCCGGCGACACTGAACGGTTACCAATCAACGATAGAGTGTTCACACACTGCCACTGCCGAAACCATAAAAGACAAAACAACGCAAAGCTGGTGAAACACACATCGATAGATAACGATAGAAAAAAAAAACAGTAGAAGGAAATTCCTCCCCACTTGCAGCATGGATTTGCTGCATCGCGTCTTATTCACTGCATTCGGCACCTTGACGCTCTTCTATGTGGTCGTCAAGATAAGTCTGGGCTATTGGAAGCGTCGTGGCATACTCCACGAGAAGCCCAAGTTTCTGTGGGGCAACATCAAAGGAGTTGTGGGTGGAAAACGGCATGTGCTGGATGCGCTTCAAACCATTTATGACACACACAAGGGGCAAGCGCCATTCGTTGGTTGCTATGCGCTGCTTAAACCATTTGTTATGGTGCTAGATCTGGAGCTGGTGCACAATATTCTAGTCAGCGACGAGGGCTACTTCACCAGTCGTGGCCTCTATAACAATGTGAACAATGAACCGCTGTCGGGGAATCTGCTGCAATTGGATGGCCACAAATGGCGTTCGCTTCATGCCAAATCTGTGACTGTGTTTACGTCCAGCAACTTACAGAAGTTGATGCCGCGCCTGGTGCAAGTATCCAAGATTTTTGGAGGTCGAATTGGTGAGCAAAAGCTGCAGCAATTGAATGTCAGTCAACTGGTGGATGGCTACAACATTGAAGTGATTGGCTCACTGGCATTTGGACTGACCGGAGATCAGGTCGAGTTCCGACAGATGTCTCGCAGCTATTGGAACAATTTTAGTCTATGGCGTGCCTACTTGGCTTTGGAATTGCCACTGCTAGCGCGTCTGTTGCAGTACACCAGCTACGATGAGCTGGCTACGAATTACTTCTATAATCTCGTGCATGCGCAATTGTATCAGCAGCGTTTGAGAGATCGCCAACCGCTCCAGAACTTTTTGCAGTTGTTCTCCGCTGCAGATGATGCGCTGAGTGACGCGCAAATTGCAGCCCAAGCTTTTGGCTTCATCTTAGCGGGCCTGGAGCCATTGAATGCGACGTTGGGCTTCTGCCTTTACGAGCTGGCATTGCAGCCGGATCTGCAGGATCGGGTAAGAAGCGAGATCCAGCAGCTGCTACACCAACACGATGGACAACTGACGGCGGACAGCTTAAAGCAGCTGAAGTACACGAAGCAAGTATTAAATGGTAAGTGTTGCATTTCCTAAAAAGATTTCAGAACAGCTAATCAAATTTAATTTCAATAGAAACGCTTCGTTTACATACGCCATATCCATTTTTACTGCGACGTGCCACCAAGGAGTTCGAGCTGGCCAAGTCGGTGTTTGTGATTGCGCGAGGCAACAATCTAATCATACCAGTAGCCGCAATTCACCGTGATCCTTCAATATATCCCGATCCATTGCGATTTGATCCCGCTCGCTTTGAGGCGGCCGCTGTGAAAGCACGTCCAGCAATGTCATTTCTACCATTTGGCCAGGGATTGCGTGGATGCATCGCGATGCAACTGGCCGAGCAGCAGTTGCTGATTGGTCTTGTCGCACTGTTGCAGCATCATAAGTACGCTCCGTGCGCCGAGACACAAATACCTTTACAGTATGACAATCGGAAGCTCTTATTGATGCCAAAAACGGACATTCAACTGAGCGTTGAATATGTGGACACCTAGACATTTAAGGTCAACGAATTTTTTGGGGGAGATTGTCGTTTTTGCTTTTGTTTATATATGTATACATAATTCCCTTTAATGTTGTTTTTATATACAAGTACGCTTGATTTGTTTTATGCACTAATTTCTGTTATTTTATAAGGCGTAGGCTTGTGTGATAATGCTGACAGATACCTTAAATTCTTAGCTGTAAGATTGTGGTTTGACCCGCACTTGATACAAATGAATGAACAAATAAACACCATTATTGTTATAGATCTAAAATTAACGTATTCAATATTCAATCAATAACCATTCAAATTCAAACGAGGGCGGCATTAATTTTAAATTTCGATTTCAATGATCGATAAGGTGAAAAGTGCGCTGCCCAACACTCAGTGTCTGTGGGTAACACATAGTGTGACCGCCCTTATTATACAGGTTGTTCTAAAATATCGGAACATTTTATGTCATTACAATTATAATTTTTTTTTAAATAATTCAAATACTACTGACAAAAAGGAATTCTCTTTTTTTTGGTTCAACAAAAAATAAAAATAAAAGGCAAAGAAAATTTTTCCAGAGCAAAACAGAGGAAATATTAAGTTAGTATTTTATTTCGGTATAATTTGTATCGCAAAATAGTAGATTTCTCAAATAGAGCTTGCGGTCACGCTTCTGTTTAGAAGCAAAAACAAAGCCGAGCGAGTCGGACGTGCGACCGTCGGTGCGCGGGATTTTAAGTGTAATTTGTTAAATAATTAAACGCTATTCGATAACACTTTGCTGCCCATGTCGAAACTCGCGCGTCTAAATAAATCAAAGTTTGTGTAACAAGAATTTGGATTTATTTCCTCAAAGCTCGCATGTATAAATGTATATGCAAGGCATTTGTTTGCGGTAACTGCATTTCTTCCAGTTCGGTTGTTTTTTTTTTTGTCTATACGAAGTGTCTATGTGAGTCCCCAATAAAAATTTCATAAATTAAACGAATAATATCGAAACGGCTGTTTGATGCATATGAAAAATTGAAACGAAATAAGCACGAGAAAAAAGTAACTGCTAACGGCGGCGGCAAAGGCGACAGCACTTTATAACTGTTGTTTGGTCGAATGAAGAAGCTAGTGCAAAAAAATAGAAAAGGAAGAATAGGAGAAGGAGGTGTGTGAAACGACGTGAAGCTAAAATTGCCAAAAGTGTGTACATATTGTATTTAAATATTTAAGTGAATAATTTTATGCAACGCACACACACACACACACATTCATGCAACATCAACTGTCTGTGTTTGCAGTGTGTGTGTGATTTCCCGTGATTGTGATTGTGAGAGTGTGGTGTCTACAACAAAAAACAAAAACAAAAACAACAAGGCGAGTAACAAAAGCAGCAGCAGCAATAACATCAACCAACTGTGCAAGGATCAACGACAACGCTGCCGTCGCCGTCAGGGTAGTTTGTTTGAACAAAGCCAAAGCCTAACATCCACATATAGAGCGACACAGACGGTGGGCTGAGGGCAAGACGAGGACACAGTGAGGCGAGGCGAGAGTTCTCTTCTCTTTTGTGCGCTTTTGCCGCCTGGAATGCGCTGCAGCCCAACAACAAAAACAACAACAGCGAACAGACACACACACTTACCCACCGGCAACAGTGGAAAGGGGAGGAAACGCTGTTTAATTGTTTGCAGGAGGCAACAGCAGCATCCATCAAACAAACGAGTGCACTCTGATGCTGATGATGATGATTCGTATTCAGATGTGAATGCATTTCGGACAAATAGATTATCGAACTCTCGATGACGCCGCTTGAAATTTTGCAAGCATAGAATGTGAGTATCCTTTTATTTTAAGTGTGTGTGCGTGTGTTTCATCTTCTTACACTTTATAAAGACTTTTGTTGTTGCCGCTCTTTCCCCCATTCTTTTCACTCGCTCATTCACTTTTTGCGCTCTTCTTTCGAGTGTGCTAATTATGAAAATGATTTGGAAAAATGTAATTAGGTTGAGTGCTGCTCTGACCTGGCAGCAGACAACAAATGAAGCAAACAACAAGTTAAGCTTCACAACAGCTTCCAATTCTCACACACACACAGAGCAGCAGGCAAGAGACGAAAGTATTCCAAGGCCTTCCAGTGCCAATTCCAGTCAGCGTAAGCCATGAAAACTCCTTTCATTGCCATCCAACAACAGCACCAGCAAGAGCAACAACAACATCTGAAACAGCAGCAAAAGCAGCAAAAGCAATTGTATGCTCCCTTTTTGAAGTTGTCGCGCTATTTGCGCAAGTGCAGGGACTCTTTTCTAGATGTGTGTGCGTGTCTCGTCGTGACACGATAGTTGCGTGCATTGTTACGATTGATGTTGACCATATGCAGACGATATCAAATTACAGAGTCACTTTTTATAAAGCGGCTGTATACCTTTTTTGTTTTTAATACTACCAAATAAAGAGTTGAAAACATTTGACACTTTTAACTTAACAATTTTATATTGGAACTATTTAAGGGACATAAATTATACACTTTTAAAACAAAAAGGTATTTACAAAAAAATGAACCACAATTTAAATATAAAAATTATATTTCAGTTTCATTACTGAGCACTTCAACTCTTGCTCATCTCTAATCTGTATTCAGCGTCTGCTTCTTTCACCTCTTTTATGCTGTTGCTGTTTGTATTGTTTGTTTTCCCCCCATTCTAATAATGTGCACACTTTAGGCTTAAATATTTTGCATTATGTCTGTGTCTGTGTGTCTGTGTGTGTGTGTGGGCTACTTATTAACCTTTTTACGTGCCTATCGCTGAAAAGTAAAAAATAGGAAATTGAAGATAATCATAATGCGTTGGCGGACAGCATCCAAAAAGGGTCATTGACTTTGTTTAGCTATCAAACTGTCATATATCTAGGGGCAATCTATATTTCCGAGGCTTAGAACTTTTTCGCTTTTGGTTGTGTTTTGTTGTTGTTGTCGTTGTTGTTGTTCGTTTACCTTATTTGGGGGTAACATTTATAGATTGTAGTACTATATATTACATATTAAATAGGGTTGTTTATTTTTGGTGCTCAAGCAACGAGTTTTTGTTATGTCTCCATTTTGCAGTGGAAATCGACTGGCTGCGTGTGTCGTAATCAGAGCAGGAACCGGAGCAGCACGTTGCCAACAATCGTCGTCGTCGTCGTCTTCGTCATCGTGTGTAACTGTAAATTGTTGTTTAATTAGAATTTCATTTTGTTGTATGTACAAATGCCGTTCACTCCCACTAATTGTTGTTGTTTTTGAGTTTTCTTATCTTGGCGTTTGTTTGAAATTTCATGTCTCATTTCTTTGCATACCTTTCAAACGACTTTGCTACGGGGTTACGGGGCTAACACACTGATAAGAAACTGACACTCACACTCACATATCACACACAAGTACATACAATACGAAATATTACAGTACTATTTCTCTTTGTGAGATCTCTCTCACTGATAGTTGAGATTTGCATTCAATTCCACAATTGTTACCGTAAAATGCATCATATATTGTTTATTTAACTATATACTTTACTATTTACTCTGCTCGACTCTTGGTTACTTTTCTCAGACTTAATTGAAGCAGTTTCATGTTCTATTTGAATTCTATTCGGTTCTGTATGCATTTGATATGCATGGAATGCACCGAGTTTGGGCTACTGGAAGGTAGAAGTATCTTTTGCTTATCAGATACTTGCTGGCCACGAGTAACATTCAGCGAATGTGTAACCTAATCCCAAAAGGCATTCAGCTGCCTCTGCACCTGTTCAACTGTTTAAGAACACAGAACACAGACAGCTGCTGGCACCGAAATAACTTGGGCACCTCCTGGTTATGGTTGGTGGTTATGGAATGCCACGATATGGGATGGTTTGGATCGGTGGTATGTTTATGGCCTGTTCTCCTCCTCGGCTGTATCAACAAGCAAACAGAACTGCACCGCTCTTTATATATGAAGTGAAGAAATAAAAAATGGCAATTTATTTACCCATCTATTTAAAACTCTGGTACAGCAGCAACTGTTGTTCTTCTGACCAAGCTAAAACAATTGCGAAGTCTTGAAATACCCTTTAAGTTTATTTTAAATATCGAAGGTAGTATATACATATAATAAATAATACAAAAAAAGAAGTCATCTCCAACATTATAAAGTATTTAGAAGAGTTATAATTACCAAATTTGGTGACGAACTTAAAAGCTATTCATAAAACAAAATTAGTGACATAAAATTAACTTCTAAATTGTTTGCTTTACTCTCAGTAAGTTGTATTATATTTCCTAAAAATAAGCAACACAGTCAAAAACACTCAAATGTAGGTTTTTTGTTCAACTTGTGTTTGCTTTGCTATCGCCGTTTCGCTTTTTTGCTTTGAGGCGTGTAATTTTTAATTATACTTTGGGCAATAGAAGACTATGTCTGCAAACAAATCTGCTATATACAACAACACAACTAGAGAAATACTATGTGTACATATGTATGTATGTGAATATTATGGCCGATAGTCTGGCCGAGCCTGTTTGCTGTTTGTTTGGTGTTTGCATACGCCAACGCATCGTTGTTGTTAAAGTTGTTTTGTTGTTGTTGTTGTTGTTGGTAAACAGCTGGCGGGAACTGGGAACTTTTTGAGTCTCTGCTGCGACTCTTGAAAGTTATAAACTGGCCCCTTTGAGTCTTTCGAGTCGAGTAACTGCATGAATGAATGCATTTGTTTTGCATCATGTTCATTCGTTCGCTCGTCGTTTATTCGTTTCGTTATTGTTGTTGTTGTTGCTGTCTGACACCCACACTTGCAAAGCATTTTCGTTTCGTTTTCGATTTCATTTTCGTTGCCCCGATGCATGGGTGTAAAATTTGAATGTATGAATGAATTCATGAATATACATACATACACACATTCACATATGTATATTAAAGGAGAGGCGTGCTATATACTCACACACACACATACATAATGTATAAGGTTGCTGCCCACGAGCCATTAAGCTTTGCTAATCTTCAACTCCTTGTCCCGCAACCTCTTCCATCTTCCACTTTTGAACCCTAATGAGCGTCGTGTTTAATTTAACTATCGCCTCTTGCGTGTCGACGACTCAAACGGGCAGCGGCAAAAAAAAAAAAAAAAACCAATGCAAAGCTCATTAAAAAAGTTTTCATTTTGTCGTACGCCCTGGGAAAATGTCAAAAGTTGAATGCTTGGCAACCTAATGGACTTTTCCCATAGTTCTTTAGCGTTTTGTAAACTTTGCTTGTATCGCATTGAATAAAACATGTACGAAAATCCATATTTCTGATGCTCAAGCAGAGATCGATAGTAGTAATGTGAAGAGCTCAGCTCTGTCATCGGAGTCTTACTGTTGTGGAATTATGTGATTAATCAAAAAGCTTTGTCCAATTAGGCGCAGAGTCGTCGCTTGAATTAATTATTTGTTATGCCAGCAAATTATTAAATTCTCTTTAATGACTTGTCTCGCTTTTTTCCTTCTGAGTGTGTGTGCTTAGCAATCTGCATGCGAGCCATTAAACGATTTGAGCTGCAGAGCTTTTGAGCCAACAAAAGGGAACAGTGAAAATTGACATGTGTTGACTACAAAGTTGCCATTGCTATGTAAACAAAATATATGTATATACACAGAGACAGAGACGTGTACTAGTTGTGTACATTATGAAAAGAAATCTGTGTGGGGCCAAGAAGACAGACAGACAGACAGACGGACGGACAGAATGCGGCTTAGAAAAGCGTCAGAGCGAGCCGGCAAAACGGCGACTGAAAAACAACTAAGCATGAGCAAGAAGGCGAAAGAGAACAAAATAACAACATGTGCCGGCTAACGGTACTTTTGTTTATCATTAATGAGTGTTGTCTGTGGCGCCGAGGGGCGGGTGCACACTGTACCAAAGTAGATGTGCATACATACTTCTATTCGCATTTGTGCAAAAAAAAAATCTTAAGAAAATGGTCTTAAAATCTTCAACATTATTCTTACGAATTTTCGGTGGAAAGTTTCGCGCAGTTGTTGAATGGATTTTAATTAGCATTCGTTTGCAGCGGATCGCCAACGAGTGAATAGTGAATAATAGTCTTAATGAATAATGTTCATCCCAACGCTAATGCCTGCCCAACGTATCCATCAAAGTGCCGCAGCTGCTGCTTGACCCATACTGAGTACTCGGTTTCAGCAATCAGTCTATCAACCTAGTTAGATCCGGAGTTCTAGATACTTGCAAAAGATGCTGATGAAGTACATTCAACTCGAAGTGAAGTAATTCACATTTGGGCGAGGAAACAACGTATAATGAACTTTAGAATATTTGGGAGATTGATGTAGAACAGACTCGTAAAATGTTTATATTTTACTTTCGAATATATTCCATTTATGATAAGCAATATTTCATCGAGTGGCGTAATAAGTATTGTTAAATTCTCCATCAAAAAACATTTCAATCGTTCTTCATTATCTTTTTTTGTGGTATGCGCCATATGCTTAAATTTTAAACAACAAACTTTATCGTTCTGAGCATGAATAATACAAATGTTATACACATTTTTCCCCATTTCGCGTCAACGTTTGAAAAACTTCTCTTTTAAGATTTCGTTAGGCAGAGCTTTAACAAGTTAATTAATATGGATTCCATGTAATATAAATACAATGTGTATGCATGTGTGTGTGCGTTGAAAATGTGTGTGTTTGTGTGTATGTATGTGTAGATACTTTCCACTCATGTTTTAGCCATGTTTTCAATGTTTAATCATCTAATTTTATGCCCGATTACACTTTTAGGCGTTAATGTGCCGAAAGTTTATTTCTAGAGGCAAGCACACACATTCAAATACACACACTACTCTTACACACACACACACAAACACACATACAATCACTTGGTTGTTTACATATTGTGGGCGTTGCCATTGCGAAATTTGTGCTGTGTTCTACTTTTGGTTGCTGCTGGTTTTGCTGCTGCCTCCCGGTTTATATGCATCGCATTACGTTTGATAACTTTCCGATCGATAATCGATTGCAACATTTGCGCCAAAAACGAACTCGTGTTGACATCTAAGCAGATTAGATAAGCGAATATTTCACTCACGCACGCTTATCAATGAAAAAAAAAACAGACATGGACAGCAAAAGATACGGCCAAGAAGTGGCAACAAGCACACACACATACACACACACCTAGAGAAGAAAAAAAGATGGCAAAACACAAACGGGAAACACTTTGCCGGTGCAGCAATTAGTGTTAAATGATTTTTGCGTAAACTTGTTTTCATTTTCGTTTTCGTTAATGAGCTGCGAAAAAATTGAATTTTATTGGAACATAAATTCGACTCGCATTGCACGTTGCGGGTTGCTCAACACTGGCCATATCAATAGGCTGCCATTGCGTTTATCCAATTGCTAAATGGTATTTTTAGATATTTGGGTTAATGACGTAGAAGCTGAGAGCAAACACAGATGCCAAACATCTCTCGCCTCTTCACAAACTTGAAAACGCAGTCAAAGATGCACAGATATAGATACATTTGCCAGCCAGATACACGCATGTGTCTGTGCTCATCTCGTTGATATCAAATAAAAACATTCATAAAATAAAAGACAAAGACAGAGACAGAGACGGGGAAAAAAACGAACTTTAGATTATCATCATCAACATCATCTTTGTCTGATGAGTTCTTTTCGCTTTTAAATGCATTTTCGAAAAAAGAAAGAAAACACACATTCGATGTCAGCGCTTTCCCAACCCAAAACGTTGACAACCTACGCCCCAGCCCTGTGTCTATATAGGCAACCTACGGATCAAACAGAGCAGCAGAAGAGCGGGTGGGGAGAGTGGAGACACCATCTCATTGTTGACCACAGCTGTGTGGAGTGTTTGTTGCACAGAGTGTTGTGTTGTGTGTGTTGTATGTTGTGTGCGGTGAAAGTGTAAAGTCATGATGCGCGTCGTTCAATTTGCCATCCGTATATCGTTTACCTTGTGGCTGCAACAACATCAGCAACAGCAACAGCAGCAACCCCAACCATAGTTTTGCTCACCTCAATCTTCAGCGTTTTCCTCTTAAGCTCATAAATCTGGTACAGCTAAAACAGCGAGACGTAATGTCGAAACAGGCTGTAAACATGTTTGTTTAACTGAAGGCCTTAGAACTTTTAAGAGGTTTCTGCCATACTACAATATAATCATATTCTTAGATATATGTATGTGTGTATGTGTACACCACCAGCCTAATGGTCTATGATGATGCAGGCGATGCTCTGCGATTAGAATGTCAATTTTCTTTAATGCCTAATTCAAGTGGAATTCAAGCTTTTCCCGTTTTGGTTCTCTCCTTTTTCAAATAGTATAAAAGTGGTTCCAATTATCGATTACCATAAAACTCAGTGAACGAATTGCAATTGGCAATGTGAAGCTGCTGTTAATATTTAACAGTTGTTGATAACAGTGCATGTTAGACAAAACGTATGCAAATGTTTGCTCAGCAGTTAAATAAATATTTATGCGAGCAAGATTTATTCAAAACTTACTCATATCCGCAGTAGCTTTACGCTTTACTCGATGAAGATAGGGGAAGGGATTTTTCTATGAAAGTCTGGGCAAGTGTTGCACTGGCACGATGTCGATAACATTTACGCATAATTACAGACAGTACAACACTCCACTCCACTCCACTCCGCTGTGTGCGTGTGCTCACACATCTTTGGGCGCAATTAGGAATTCTCACTGAGAGGGGCTCCGTTGATCGACGTAGTTGACGAAGGGGGGAGATGCTGGCTGCAGGCAGACGAACTCTGTCAAGTCACTTCCTGTAATAGAAACCGAACCGAAGCTGAACGTGCAGCATGCAACTACAACACATAAATGTGTAACGTGTACACAAATCTATTTGCCGTATCAGAGGCGGCACACACACATAGCACACAGCACACAGCCTCCTTGGATCAGCTTCCGCCACAGAAAACAGATGCAAATCTCAGGGCGCCGTTGAAACCAACCGCACAGACGGCGACAATCAGATCAGACTCAAAACCAGACTCGAACAGACAGCAACAGCATCAACAGATCAAACGTAAATAGGGCGGAAAATTATGCGTACAACATAGTTGAAATTAAAACGCATTCACAGCAAAACTGGGAGAAACAACAACAACGACAACAACAACAACAATGACAACAACAACGACGACAACGACCTCAACTTGACATTTGTGATGCGGGTTCTCCTTTCCTTTCCGTGCTCGGAGATGTTCCCTTCGCTTGCATTGTTTTGGCAGGCAGCTTTACTTTAAATGGTTTCCCAAACAGCTTGCGAAATTGTCGTTTTCCTGTTTTTGGAGTTTTTATGCACGATTTGGTAATTTGCTTTGCCTGCTACTGGCCGAGAGAATCTGGGCCTCGACTGGCCCAGCTCTGTGGTCTCGTATCTGTGGCACCGCTAAGCGGCAAACATTCACAGTAGATCACATCACGTTTTGCAGCGTGACCTCATGACGCTGTGGATGAGTTTTAAGACTGGTCTTGCAATTACCGAACCCGTTGCCTGGTTGTTATTCCTGCTGCGCATCTTTGCCTTAGGCTTTGTTTAGCCCTGAAGCACCTAGAAAACCTAAAACCCCAATTTCAAAACTGCAATCTTTAGCCTTTCCTTAGCTGTGGCTGACGCATTTCATAAAATCTATTCAGATTTCATTTCCTTCCGTTCAGCAAACAAAATAAGGGCATAAATAGAACCAGTTGTCAACAACCTAATATGTGCTTATCTGCAAATGTATCTTTAAAATACATCTTCATAAACTGATTTGTTTAGCAGGCTCACAATACTAGGTAGAACCCCAAAAACTTATTTCCGCGCTGACGGAAATTGCAAGTCTACTAGCCGCGACAAAAACAACTGCAGAAGCAGCGACAACAACAATAGCAACAACAACAACATTAGCGACAACAACTTTGCCGCCATTGCGGCTGCTTGGTGGCAACAACTTTATCTTGAGAGGTCATTTACACTGGCCAAAGACGCGCTGGCTGCAGCTCTTTCAGCTGTGCGTTTTCTTCAACTTGTTCTTGATGCTTTTCTCTGCACTTTCCTAACAAACACACACACACACACATACATAGAGACAGCGGAAAATGCATAGAAGCGTACTTACAGATACAGATACATTCGCTGCGTGGCCGGGCAATCAGCTTTTGTGTTGGGCTGCCACTCTTTCAACGGCTGCTCCTCTTGTTGTTGTTGTTGTTGTTGCTGTTGTTGTCGCCGCGCTTTTTGTTGCAAGTATTTATCATTTGAGCATTGTGCTTTGTGTTCGAGCTCTCTTCGCTTTGCGCCTGAGCACTTGTATCTTCTGTGTAAGTGCGTATCTGTGTATCTGTATATCTGTATGTATCTTGTTTGTAATTGCCGCGCTCAGAACGCGCACGCTGACAGTTGCTGTCAGTGTCATAATCAGCGACAACACTTCAACTTCACTGCCACAAGTATCGCAACGCTTGAGCAAAGCTTTCCAGACATCAATATTGAATCCAAAGTCTCGGAATTTTTGAGTAGGGTTTTAAAGCACGTATTGAGGTCAACTATTGCACTTCCTAAGCAACACCAAATGTGTAAAGCAATGAAATGGCTTGCTAATGGCATTATTTATACGCTCATAACTCGTAAAACATAAAACTTAACTGCAATGACAGCAGTTGCAACTTCCTGTGCACTCTGACTTTGGCATTGTCCATTGCCTGCTGCTGACATATCAATTAACAATTAACAATTGCATTAAGGCAATTAGCCTGGTATGATTAAAGTGCTGCGTACACTTGTCGAACACAACGCACACAACAGTAACAACAACAACAATAGCAACAAATAAATCAAAACTCTGATATCATTATTTGGGTCACATTGCAATGCATTGCTTTCATTTTCCGTTCACTGATCCCGCCACACATATGTACAGCAAGTACACAGCCAGAAAAATCGGCTAGATTTATTAAATTGAGAGAAAATAATTCTTAAAAACAGATTGCTGCTGATCGATGGAAGATTAAAAAGTTTTACACAATGCTCATTTTACTTATTTTGTTTTAGGGACTGATATTGTCTTATTGTAATATGAAGTAGAATAGCTTTTGATATACCAAATATAGCCTTTAGTATATGTTATTATTTTTTGGTATATTTTTTCGGTGTATTTGAAGACTGCTTTTCTTGAAAATTAGTTGCTGGTATCTGCTGATGATATACCAAATATAGACTGTGGTATATGTTGGTATTTTTGGTATATTAACTTGATATATTTAAATAATCATAACGTACAGCTTTTCTTAAAACTTTAATACTTATTTCTCCATGTGTATGTACATTGTGTATTTCTGTGCCATAATTTTAATGTTGCGCCTACGCTTCGCCCGAAAACCACACGCCATTCACCCGCCATCTTTCCCTCGCTCCAGCTCACCCCCAACTCGAAAGCAAAAGCTTATTAATAAGCATAATTAAGCATAATTTTTGTTTTGAAATACGCGCTAGTTTTCATTATATTATTTACGAGCACATTATTACATCGCCCAAGACAAATTTCGAAAATTTATTGTATGTCTGCTCCAAAGAAATGCATGTGGAACACACTCATGAATGGCTGCCTCAATGGGTATTACACATGGTGTATAGTTTATATATATATTTATACATGGAATCGGAAGTGTGATGACTCTGGCAGTGAATGAATCATTCGCGAGACGCTGATAAAAATTGAGTTTACTTTGGGGGATGTTGTTTATTATTATCGTAATCATTAGTTAGTATACAATATTAATAGTGAAAAGAATTAATTGTTTACATAGAAGAAAACTAATTGAAGCTTTCATAAAATAACTCAATTATTATTATTAACTTGTTTATATCTCTTATTTCTTACAGCTGCGTCCGATAATCTCGAACTCGCACCGAATAAAATGTCGATTAAACGTAAGAATAACAAGCTCAAAGAAATAGTTATGTTCGAGGTGTTGCAAGCCATCGAAAAGAAGTGAATTAAAATTAATCCCAAAATCAATTTGAGAACAACAACAACGTCTTAGCAGTAACGAAAACGAATACGAATATTCGATCGATTGCATTGCATATAGCATAGCATTCATTAGTTGGAAGTCCAAACCGGAGACAGGCACATTCAAAAACGGAAATGGATCTCAGTCTCGAACGCGACAGCTCTGCGCTGGGCAGTCTGTTTCAACAGATCATAAATGACATGAAGGTGAGTGTTGTTATCAATGTATTTAGCAATCCTTAAGTGTTGTGATATCATACGGAAGTAACAGAACTCTTGGTGGAAAACAAAACACAAGGGAAAGCCAGAGTTGAGTTTCCTCACGAACTGCGGTTGCTTGACTTTCAAATTCAAGTTAAAACCAGAAAATTGAAAGTTTTGTTCTGGTTTATTTCCGCGAATTGAACCGGACACGTGCTCCGAAAACCGTGTAATGTGCAATTCAAATAATGAACCCAGATTCTTGCTTTTTTTTTGTTTTACTACCCTATCAAATGACAACCACAACATAAATCACAAAAAATAACCTTTTTTGTTATTTTTTTTTTTTTGTCAAATGAGAAAGTAAAGAAAACGCTTTGCTACACATGTTGTCGTTTTTGTATCGGCTGCTGAGTATGTCAAGAACTCCCATGCTGTGCGCTGGGTCTTGGGTTTAAATATTCTCTTTGTGTAAACAAAAGCCAGCAAAAATAATAATTAATGCCAAGGTCAATCCCGAGTCATAAGTAATGTGTAAACAATGCGAAAACGGCAAGCTGAGAGTTTCAGATAAACAATTGTATTCGAAATGTTTCAAATTATAGATACAGATATTTGGTATCTCTCGGTTTTGTATATTTATGCCATGCATTTTTATTTTTCCGTCAAGGCTTAGGCATAAATATTTCAACAGATCCTAATTGATTTGGTTTTTTTTTTGTGCCTATAGCGAAAAAAATGCCAAAATTTTCCAATTAATCTACGCGAAACAGCGCATTTCAATTCAATAAAAAAGATACGTTCGCTTTTATCTTTAATTGATTTTTATACCCTGTAGCTTAAATTAATAGAGTTTCATTTAAGTATTAGACACACAGACAGCATGTCAAATTGATGGCAAGTTGGCGAAAGACAAACTGTTGAAATGCTGGAATGCGAGTTGTATAAAAAACTGGTATATTTTATAAATAGTTAGAGAAGTAAATATTGAAGATCTATAAAAATTATTATATAATAAAGTTGCAATATTGATTAGGAAATTAAGATTGATGTGGGTTTAACTTCATCGAACTCTTCTTTTTCAGCAATGTACAGGATATAAGTGTAGTCTGTCAATCGCCAGCTTTTCTCATTGCGTTGTAGCATCGCCTCTAGATACAAACTCGTCCATATGTATTTATGTATCTCAATGCAGTCAATCAATAATTTATAGCAATCGTGACGCCATTTGTGTCGACTACTTTCCTACATAAATGTATCTATTATATGAAACTTAATAGCAATTTCAATTAACGCTATCAAAGCAAATATTGTATGCTGTTGATATATAATAGTCAATTCGCAGTAGAGATAGAGATAGGACGAGTGACCTTTGGGTTTTTTTTTTTTCGTTTTCGAGCTATTTGGTAATTAAAAGTTTTCGATTTTCGGTGCTGTTCTGCTATTTATGGGCAATAGTCATGATTGTTTAATACCTTGGCGCTTGTTGTGTCTTTTGGTCCAAGTCAATGCCTCATTCTGACTTAAGCTCTGTTGTCAGGCTAATCCTCTCTCGCTCTCTCTGTCTCCCTCTCTTTCAGCTGTGTCTAATTTATAGCTTCACAAACTTATGGCAATGTGGAGGAGGTTGTTCTATTTTTGTGTGGGGAGCAATAACACTTTGCTGTGTTGCATAGCTAGAAAGTTAACAAGAATTTACATGTGCCACATTTACTGGGCTGTTGAAATGGAATTCTTTAGCACGTTGTTGTTGTCAGTTTCCTGGACTTTGCAGACCTTGTATAGCCCATTTCCATTTTCATTTACAATTTCCACAATTTCGTTTCCGACTTGCCACTGCCACCGACAGGTGTTGAGAATTTTTGGCTGCCGCCTTTTGCTGCTGCTGCTGCTGCTGTTGTTGTCTTCTCAGCTGCCGCCTGCCAACTTAAAAACACAGAGGCGAAACTCCTCCAGTGGCTGCAGATAAAAGTACGCCGCTGCTGTTGCTATTTATAATGCCATCATGACAGCATAGCTCTTTTCTATGTGATGTGGCCTATGAACGACCCGTTGCGCACCCGTTGGGATCACGCTGAGGCCTAGACACAGACACTGAGACCAGGTACAGGCTGGAGATTCAAAGACTTCGATATAGACACAACAACTCGAGACTGGATGCGGGCGGTTGCATTTAGTATTTATGAAATTTGGAAATGTGCGCTCTTGCCACGCAATTGTGCAGAGAAGTTCGTTGTTCGTTGTAAGTTTGTTCATATTGCTAGTGTTTGGCCTGAGTGCGAATTAGAGCATAAACATGCCTTGGAGCATGTGCATCATCTGTGGAACAGTCTCTGTCTCTGTCTGTGTGTGCTGCGCTTGGTTACTTTGCAATTGCCAATTGGCATTGCCCCGTCTGGGCATCATCTTACTGAGAAGATTATTCGTTTAAGGTTGAAAGCTCGAGACTCGAGAGCCCGAGAAATGCCAATGTAAATGTCAGCAAGGTGTTTTTTGGTTTTGATTTATACTCGCGTCTCTAACAGATGCAAATGGTGAGCAAAGTTTATAATTTTTTTCGAGCAACTAAAATTAGTTGTTTGCTTTTGTTTTAATTGGTTCGCTGCGTTTGCTGTACATACGAGTATACATTTTTAGCAGAAACGAAAAAGATCTTAAATGCCATCAGACCAGAACAAATTTATGCCGCCAAGGCAAATATCAGTCTGGAGAAATAGGTAAGCGTGTGTGTGTGTGTGGCTTCAATTGTTAACGGCATTCGTAAGTAGCTGCAATTAAATGCGGCTAATTTCAATTAAGTGGACTACTTAAAACGCAGTCCAAGTCCAAAGTTTATCATTGTTTTTTTGCTTTTCGAAAAAATTAAGCAAGTGCCGCACTTTGAAAGGTTGTTCACATTTTCAAGTGAACAAATGTTTCGCACCGTTGATTACCGCTCGCTGACTTTGTGCCCGGCGAGTGGAAATCCGTGAGTCTCTTCTCTCATTCTGTCATTCAGTCATTTAGTCAAATTGTCGCATCTGATGACACCCGACAAGGCGCTGAATACATACAAACATACATAGATGTATAACACAATGCCAACTGCATGTCTTTTATAATCATATATTTTATATTATTTTTCTTTTATTTTCCGCAAAAGTGAAATTCGCTTTAGAGCAACGCTTTCTTTCCCTTGCCACGTTTGCCACTTTTTTGGCTTCCTCACTTGGTGCAACAACAACACTAACAACAATAGAAATTGTGTGGCGAGTGCGTCTTTAAGGTTTTTTTTTTTATTGTTGCTGCTTTTCTAGCCACTCATATACACATTAAGCTCATTAATGACTACGTAATAGGCAAGAAAATTAGTTTCTACTTTAAAACAACACGTTTTTACTTTACCTAAAAAGTTAGAAAAACATGGTGAAAAACTTTGCTATAACACCAATTTCAACAGTGTTAAATGTGTTATAAAATTGGGCAAGATTGTGATATAAATAGATAAAGTTATTAGATATTTTGAACTTAGTTTATAACGTGTTACCTAAGCATTTTGTAGTGTATCTTTTTTCTTACAAAAAGTCGTAGATTTGCATTTGACTATTATGAAATACAATACCAAATATATCAAGCCATATATGGTCATGAAGCTAGCACCCAAAAAAAGTCCAATAGCACCGCCAAAGGACATAATCAGTTGATCCGTGCTAAAGACAACTCTGCGCTTCATGCCCATTTTGGGCAACTCCACATGGATTTGGATCATTCGCTCATAACCTTCGCCTTTGTAATCGTCGCCGCCCTTTGAGGAAAACATTTAAGATTAAAAATTAACTAAAATTTGTCAGAGAGTCACTCACTGAATTCTGGCCGAGATCTTCTGTGACAATGAAGCTATTCTCTTTACATAAGGGCAAGCAATCACAGGCTTTGTCCAGCCACTTTCGGCGCTGTAAGCACAGCATTCCATTGATATTGCAGATTACATTTTTGGGTCCAGCGGCATAGAAAAATGGTTTACATTTGCACAGTTCCAGAGCGCGATTGATGCGACACTCCATGCGACACAGACTAGGATAATAAACCTGCGTTAAAGAAGTATTTGATGATTTAAAATATTTCAATAATTATTGTTATTCTGTTAATTACACTGTAATACTTGAGGTTAGCTTCATTGGTATAGCGACACTTGCGATAGGCAATGGGCACATGAGTCACTTCATCCTCAGCCGATATTGTGTTAAGCTTTACCCTTATCGAATAGAAAACTTTGATGCCTGTATAAACGCTCACCGTGCGTCGATCTTGAGGCAGCATCATCTCGTTGACATCGTGCATGAACTAAGAACAGTTTAGTATTAAAATACTAAAGGCATATCGAAGATAATATTCACTTACCAATTGCACTACGGTGTAGTTATAATATGGCTTTAGCTGTATCTGGGTGGGACTGAAAAAGCTGCCATTTCTTACCGGAATCACTTTCATATCCTTTCTGTAAAATTGTTCGAATGTATCTTGAAATGTATTTGAATATTTTAGAGGCAATACAAACAGCTTTCCATATGGATTTCCATAGCGAGTTAATCTGGAGTTTGTCTGACACAGCCCCATTTCGGTGAGGTTCGGTACAAGTGGTTGAGGTTCGTTGCTTTTGTTAACCGGAGGACTGATTTCCTTATGCAGCTCTAGCAATAGTTTAACTATGTCAATGTCCGTCAGAGTCGGATCTTTTTCGTAGGGCTCCAGAATTTGCAAGTTGTTGTACTGCACGTTTGTTAGTGTAACCAGAAAGGAGCGATAATAATCGCCCTTTGCTATATCCTCGTTTGGGTTTACATTCCAAGTGCTAGCAAAAATACAATTGTTTAATATATAACTTGGCTTTTATTTGACTACTCACTCGTAAATCAGTTTATCTGCGTTTGTCAGTCTGGGGAATAACGTACAAATTGTGATTCCCGGCAAGGAAAAATTGCGGAGCATATAAATGTATTCATATTCGTAAACGAGGGGATTATCACGAAAACGCTTCCATTGCAAAAAGCAACTGCTGATCGCATAGTAAGTGGCTGCCACAATAGTCAGCAACCAGAATATTCGTTCGGTCCAATGCAGATCCCTGCGAGCCAAATACGGCATCCCATGTACCGAAGATTCCTTGCAAAACTCTGCCCACCAATCGTGCTCCGCGGGCACAAGAGAATCTTCCGCTTGTGGCTTGCTCTTTTTCTCCTTTCTGACTTGATGCGTCATGGTAAACTATGGAGCTCAACATGACGTTCATTGGCTTTTATATGGCTACCATTCGAGTCCTGTAAACGATGAGCTCGACTAATTGCTTCACTGGGTGGTTCACAGGGGGAGTCCTCTAATGGTATTCTGTTGTTTACGAAAGTAGATTTGACATGCATTTTAAATTAGCCTTGAAAGCAACAAATCAAATGCATGTAGAATCGCAGACCTTATGGAGATATGTATGTATTGTGGGTTGTTCAAGCAAAACTTGTTGTGTACCATGAAAAGAAACTCATAAATAAATATACTAAATTAATTTGATAATTTCCATGTAAATGCCCAAATTTGTTTTACACTCAATTCATTAGTTATTAATTAACCAAGAGATGAGAAACCAGTTAAACATTTAAATGCATCAAAATTGGGCCAGATTTGATGCTGCACAAGGCCCTAACCTTAACCGGTATGTGGAATTTGTAAATGTGAAAATGGCCAAATGAAAAGTCGAAATAAGCAAAACACATTTTACGATCAGGTGGCGATGATGATCCCCTTAATGAAACTTTGGCGCGTCGCTGGCAAGTGCCCGGCTAGCTCAGTCGGTAGAGCATGAGACTCTTAATCTCAGGGTCGTGGGTTCGAGCCCCACGTTGGGCGAAAATAAATTTTTTAGATTTATTTTTTTTTTTTATTTATTTTTTTGTAATTTTGAATTTCTCGTATAAGATTTCTTGCTTCAACTTTTATCTTACTACGAAAATGTTGGAAAATATTCCTCCTTTGTCTCGGTGCGTGAGCAGTGGGACTTGGTCCAATTTATACATAGAATATTTATAGTATTTATGTAGAGCTAATAAGTTTTTATTTATAGCACTGAACCTGAACACTGAACACAATAATAATATCAACAACAATGTCAAACAGTGAATGACGCAATACGCTGTCATTTGCTGCTGCTGTTGGTTGGTATGACAACATCTCGTTTTTCTCGCATTGGTTGGAAATGGCTAAAAGCCACATTCAAGGCCAAAAGCTCAACTGGATGTGAAATGGCCCAGAGTCGTTGTGTGCATTTATATTTGTGCCATATGAATTAACTTGGCTGATATTGTAGCTTGGCTCATTGTTGCCAATCTCAACAAAACGAGAGTGGCAGGAAGTGCACAGGATGTGCGCAGGATGTGAAACATCAAACACTAGAAACTGGCACAAGGTTGTGACCATGCTAATGCCATGAGAATGAAACAGTTATGGGTAAACTACTGTTAGAGAGTTACAGTTACAGCACACAAACATAAACATATATTTTTTGCAACTAAGCAGAAAGATTTTTATATATTTATTTATAACGTTTTCCACGTGTGACTTCGATTTATGAACATTGCAAAATCAATATGAAACGAATTTTGTATAGTTTTATAACGATTCGCATCCGCTTGAGAAATTTTATAGCCATTGTTACATTTTGAACTCGTAAAACTTTGGTGCAAGTATCCCATAGCGTTTATACTTACAAGATAATAACACTTATCCACGACTTTTAACTGCAACACTTTGTGATATCAGGTATATCAAGTGCTTTCAAGATATTTTGAAGATCTTTTGTTCGTTTAACACGATGAACACTTGGTAAAGTATGTAAATGAAATTTCACACAACGAAATGTCGGATAAAATGGAATGGGATCGGATCGGATGGGATGGGATCGCATCTTCTTGCCACAGACAACGAACGATCCCCCGCATGCTCGAATTGTAATCTGAGGCATGCGAAAAGCGTTTCCTCTTCAGGCGCCACAGACAATGAGAACGCGGGGCATTGTTGTTGTTGTCGTTGTTGTTGTGGATGTGGAGTCAACTGCTTGTCGACATTGTCGTTGTATTAATTACTTTGCATTATTGTTTAAACCAATGTGCGGGCAATGCTTGTTTGCTGTAACTGTGTGTGGATGAGGAGACGACGACGACTCTCGTTTAGCTTGGCATTTTGACATGATGTGCATGTGAAATTGAGCGCTGTGATTGAAATGCGATTTAGAAGCACTGTTTATGACCGAGTCTCGAGAGGGGGAATTTCATTGTAGCAACGTGAACGAGCTGCAATTAATTATAATTAATATGAAAATTGCACTCTGATATTAACACAAACTGCTGTCGAGCTATGCAGATGTATCTAGGCTCGTGTGTGGGTTGATGAGTGTGTGCGAATGTGTGTTGCCTGTGTGTGTGGGTGTGTCGTGATCAGTGTTGTCTACACGCCCAATTATTCATAATGTGTCTGGACAGGATAGCCGGCATTTCTTATTGGCCAAATCAGCACTCAATGTCAGATGAAATGCTGTATAGAGTATAAGGCAATTAGAATGCATATCAAGTCACAGATTTGCGCGTGTTCAACAAATGAACAAAGTGAGGTAAACTTTTAGCTTGTCGATGATATCGCATTTTGTGTTAATTTGCAACAAGTTGCAATGTTAACAATATGTTTGATAACTTTCGTTACATTGTGCCACCAATTTTCACAATTGCAACTGCAATTATAAATCGCATATAAATATGACTCGATCAAACGTGATTAGGTCATAATTCAGTGAAAATGTGGATAATATTGTTGGTTATGTTCTACTGCTGTTGCGGTTGCCTTGCGGGCTCCGTCAATGACTACAAGCTGGTTATAGACGATCCGGACGTTTTTATGCCCTGCAAGGAAGCGCCTCCTGATGCTTTAGATGTCACGGGCCTGTTTAACATGGACGAGCTGGAATTTGCTCTCGATGGCGAGAATATCCATATAGAGGGAAATACGACATTAGTCTGGGATATTGAACCAGAAGATCGAGTTGCGGTATGTCCATACTGATAGTCCTGAGGAGTCTTAGCTGCGTCTAGCTTAATCCTTCCTTTCGCTTATTATTAGGTGTCGGGCAGATTGTTGCATTTCGAGCGCGGAAATTGGGAGCCAACCATCTTTAGCATTGCCTCGAATGACTTCTGTAGTATTATGTACGATAAGGATCAGTATTGGTACCAATATTGGACACGATATGTGATAAATACTGAAGTTCATTCGAAATGTGTCACCCATAAAGGAGTAAGTTTCTCTGACCGATGAAATGTTCTGTTCTTAGTCAATTCTTTTGTTCTTAGACCGTAATGCAGCACGAGCCTTTTGACCTCAATATGACATTTACAAATGTGCGTGCTACTTTGGATGGCAATTACAAGTTCGTTCTTACTTTGGAGGCTTTTGATGATAAGAAGGTTAAGCGGCCAACCAGCATTTGCCTTGAGATCAAAGGAGATATGGAGAAGCTATAATTTCAGGCGGTGCATTCCTATTTCTAAAACAGTGGTCTATTCAGTTTATAAATATGTATTTTTATTGGTGATTCAATTTTCTTTTTTGGTAAATTGTATGCTAAATGCCACTATAATCAATATCAACTATAATCATTGAATTTAATGTTGCAAACATCTCTTAAAAGTTTTCTTATTTACAATTTCAATCATGTTGAATAGCTTGAGTCAAGTTTTTGCCTCTAGTCTAATCCCGCATTTGGATTTTGTGGCTTTGGCACGCGCTGATGTCAACAGTCATTCAACTGTCATACGAGTTGCCTTTGTTTCTTATGTGTGTGTGTGAGTGTGTGTAGAGTTCTTCAAGCGTTGCGTTTATGCATGTTGTGTGTGCTTGCCGCATGTTGCAAGCCAGCAAGAGACTTGCAATGCTTTGGATTACATTACATGGTTTCACAGTGACTGCCACTAGTATTCCGCCAGCAAATATTGCCTTGCTTTGCATTGCTTTGCTTTGCCATGTGGCAATTTGTGTATTTGTAATCGGTTGTATATTGTAATGAATAGACAGACTACGACTCTGCTGCGATTGTTAATGGTAAATGGCATATGGAAATGCACAGCTGTCAGTTATTAAATTACTTGATGAATGGCATAAGTTCGTGGTGAATATTCTCAGTCAGCTCAGCTTGGACTCACGATTGCCAATTGGTTTTGCTTTAATATTACTTCAATACTTGATTTTGCAAATTCATTGCCCTTTTTTTTGTTGCTGGATGAAAACTTTCATTTCATTTGATTTTGAATTGAGAGTGGAAATTGTGCAAAAAGAAGTTATTATTCACCATCAACAACAGCAGCAGCAATATCGTAATAATCGCCTTCAATCAGACGAGTTGATCTTGCAACACTTTAATTTCAAATTCCTTGATAGTTTTGTACACACACAATATATAATCGCTCTGTGTGCAACTTTCTAAACACAACATACAACACAACAAAAATCTGGCCAAAAAGGTGCAAATTAGCTGCGCACGATTTTGTCCAGCAGCCTGGAAATTTATTGGCCCCCAAGGCAACAAAGAGCAGGCAAAAAAAAAAAAAACGAGAAGAGAAGAGAAGCTTGCCCCCAAGTTGATGTATGGAAAATCAATTGGTAGAACTTTGTTTAATGGCCGTTAGTCATACATAAAAAACTGCATCGCTGGGGCGCTTTTTGCATATTGTGCCAAAAAGTCTTAATATTTTTATTTTATTTAACCCAAAAAGTGCAATGTAGGACGAAGCGAAGTTGCTGCTGCTGCTGTTGTTGTTGCTGGTGCTGAACCCGTTTGGCCAGCCAGCTTCCCAGTTTTGCATCTCATCTCTCTTCTAGCCAAGATTCACAAGCTCACGGAAAGCACATGAAAAATTATCAAACAACAACGGTGACGGCGACAGCGACGGCGACGTCGACGGCAAACAGCAACTTGGGGCATGAAATGGTTGCATGAATGGCTGTGAACCAGCTGAGAGGCTGGTTGCAAGTTGGCGAGCAACGTTTTAAACTCGTGTAGGATGTTTGTAGGCTATTGGAAAGATCAAGAGTTTATAATGCCAGCGAAGTATCTCTCTCTCACTCTGTGTATGTGTGTGTGTATATATCTGTGAGAACCTTTCCAGTTTTGTGTGGCTGCTGCCGTTGCCGCCTCTCGCTGCTGTTGTTTGGCATAAATTGTGGGTTTTTAGGTGTCTCGCACAGTTGCAGTTAAATAGATACACACAACTACACACTCACACACAAAAGATACAGATACAGATGCATTTGGCAGCTGCCTACAGCCTGCAGTTAAACTGGAAAGTGTTTGCCTCTTTACACATTTCACAACGATTGTGTTTGGCTTCCTTTTGAGTTGTATTTTTTTTTTTGTTCATTCTCTTGGATAAGTTGATTATATGCCTAATGTGGCAACCGTGTTTCTTGGCTCAATTTGTTTGTTGTGGCATCGGCTTAATGTGCGCACAGTCTTAGAATAATGTTGCTTACTTCACTTTGATGGCCACACAGCAAAGCAGCAGCAGCAGCAGCTAGGCCTCAATTCCATTCATAAGTATCATAACAAAATGTTAACATGCGAGTTTAAGGCGCGCAGAGGAGCCAACAACGCCGACGCCAACGCCACAACGTTAAAGCCAACGCCATCAACTTTGGTCATAATACTCGTAATGACAGCCTTGCGTGTGCTTCCAGTGTGTGTGTGTGTGTTGACCATTGCGACTTGGGATCTGTAATACGAAAAATTTCATTCATAAAATGCCGACAAGTCCAAGTCACGTCAACATAACAACCTCAAGCCCACACAACATCACAGCGAAAAATACGCTTATCAAGTTGTTGTTGTTGTCGCCAAATCGGGTTATTGAACAAAAATTGTTGTATAAATATTATTATAATTTTTCATCAGTCTCTTTTTCTTCATTTTTCTCTATTTTTATGTATCGCAAAAATTGCATGTGGGCCGACATTTGTGCCACGCTTTGTCAATCATACGGAAATCGTGTGATTTTTAAATGATTTTTTCGGTTTTATATGCAGTTTTGCTCAAAAAATATTGTCAAATTATCTATTTGAGCATTTTGCTTTGGGCATGATATTTTTTGCTCGCCTTGTGCAAGACATAAGTATAATATTCTCTATATATGTATGTGAATAACCCACGCTATACTTTGTAGGCTCGCAAGAATGTTGAGAAAACGATTTGCGGCTGTCAGAAACAAATTTTTGAGATGGTGACAGCTGAGCAGCTCTTATTTACAATATTTTGAGTATGTCATAAGTATTTTTATCCCATTAATTTTTGATCCATCATTTTATTTAATAGAGTCTTAGGATTACTCGACGTTTGCCTTTTACCTTTAGAAATTCATTTGCAATCAAAGCTGTAAGCAGATTAACATACAATTGCTTGCGGTAGGTCAAGTAATCAATCGTATTGTGTGTCCCCATCTCCTTCCTCAGTCTGTCAGACATATGGCTGTGATTTCAGAATCACACAATGAACAAGAATAACCTTAAATACAACACACGACGTATGCCAAATATGGCGCAACAGACAGTTTGTCGTTGGGGGCCGTTGACTGACACCACAGACCTCGCTCCTCCTCACCACATCCACATCACTCCGGTCCGTAGCAACCACAACTAACATGGTCTCTCATCCTCCTCGATGTCTTTTGTCTTCGTCTGCCTCGTCGTGTTATGAATTATAAACCTTTTGTCGTCGTAAGTTGACATATACCGGCTTTATTATTGTGTGTGGATGCCACTTTTGTGCCCATTAGGGGGCAAAGCTGGCTATACCCTGTTCTTAGGTAATCGGCGGGTGTATTTGCAGTAGTTTTTGCAGCAGTATAGAAAAAAGTAAGAAACCTACGAGTGTACTCGACTGTGAAATACCTGCTACCCATTTTGAATAAAATCATATTCTTAAAATATACCAATTTAATATACCATAAAAAGACTAAGATATACTGAATGCTATATTAGGTATATCGATGTAATACAATAAAACCATGTTCTTAAAATATACCAAATTAATATACTATAAAATACTAAAATATACCGAATGCTATATTAGTACAAAATGTACCAGATTGCAGACACATAATTATTATACCCTTCCATCACATGCGTTGCGGGTATAACAAGTTTAGTTTATTCTACATACTCTAGGGCATATTTTTGTACATCAATTGCGTTTCCTTGTTGCAGTACTTTACTTGGTTTTGTTGTCGCAAAAGAGAAATAACCGAAATCGATTTCCGTTCATTTTTGTTGCACCTTTTTCATGCCGCGCAACAGCAATGCATTCACCACTCACCTTGCCTCACCTCTTCGTCTGACTGCGTCACCTTTTTATGCAATGCCACCCCCCACATTTGTTGTTTGCCCCTCATTCTCCAACAATTGCAGTGGATTGTTGTTTGCATTTTGGGGCTTTTTTTTAAATGGATTTTGCCGATTGGCATTTGCACACAGTCTTTTATTGTATTCGATTCGTATTTGTTGTTGCCGTTGCCTTTTGCGCTTGAATGCAAAAATCGAAATCGAAAGCGAATCCAAATTGCATTGTAGACCTTTTGCCAAAAATAAAAGGGCTAAAAACAATCAATGCAGAGCAGAGCAGAGCGAATCGCATTGGAAATGCGAATTGAAAACGAATTGAAAACGAATTGTTGCTCGCTCGCAGCTTGATTGGCCATTAAATTGATGCATTGACTCGGACTCGGTATCCATCATTCTCGATTTCAATGTCAATTTGATTGAATTGAAACTGACTAGCGAAAATAAAGAATAATGAATGAAGCAAGTGGTGCAATAAACATACGCGTTGATTACATTAATTTTATTTGATATTCTATACATATGTTCATCACACAAAAAAAAACCCGTTTTCACTTTTATTGACCATTTGCGCTTCTTAACTTGCGATTATTCTCAAATTATGTATAAATCTTTTTCCCCACTTTTTATGGAGTGCGCAATTTGCTGCTGTTTGTCTTTTATGGCCTGACAATGAAACTAGTAAAAAACAAAAAGAAAAAAGAGTAGCAAACGACTTTTTAACTGGTCGCGTCTCATTCCTGCTGTGCTGTGTGGTTTTGACCATATTTTGAGCGTCAACATTTTGCCATTGTGAGAATCTGTATTGGAAGTGCTTACTTAGCTGGTCAACGGTCGTTGGCCTATCAATCGATTCCTGTTCAATCACTTTCATTCTGTAAAAGCAAAGAATACGAAGGTATAAAAACTTAATTAAACGCACCACAGGCTGCTGCATAGTGACTCTCTTGGGGTGCTAATTGCAGTCCCTATAAAGATTGCTTCTTCGTTTAACTATTCCAATTTAAATTTTAAATGAAAATTGTGATATCATCTCGCAAAGTGCAGACAATTGAATTGATCAACGTTATTGAATTAAATTATTGTGTACATATGAAATTTTTGCGCTTTTCATCAGATTTAATGAAATGCACAGACAACAAAAGTCGCAAACTCAATGAGATTAAACACAATACAAACAGAATGTACAGACTACATTTACTCACTTTATCCATGTTGAACATTCGCTTGTCCAATAACTTTTAATAAGTTTGCGCCACAAGATATTTTCTTTCATATTTCTCTTAAAAAAGTTTTTTGACAAGGAAAATCTGTGGGGGAAAAATACAAGGCAAACACGCTAGCTAATTGGCAACCACAGAACATGAGACATAAAGTATGCAAAGCTCTTGTTTGCTTATTAAAGAGAATAAACTTTGGGCTTTAAATCATTAATTGGATATGCCAGAAATCCATCACTTATATCGAATTTCTATAATAGAACTACAATGGTTATAGTTGTGCCTAAGCAAATGTTGGTTAATAAGAGGGCAAATCAATAAGTCTTAACGTTTCATTGCCTTTTTTATTTGCCAATTTCTCGTCCTTTTTCTTGTCCAGCTAATGGACGTATTGAAAACCTTTTTCCTATTTACGATTGAACGCAACACGTACGCACAATTTGTCAGGGCTTTTATGTCTGTTTGTGTGCGGGTTGACTTTTTATTTCATTTAGGCCCAATTCCAAAGACATTTGCCTTTGATCAGCTGTTTATTGCTCAACTTGAAATATATATTTGCTTTTGGGGTTTTATTGATTGTTATTTCCCTTATAAACCCAAGGTTGTTTGAATCTTATTATTGACTGAGTAAGAGATTCATTTACATTTACTTTGAACTATCAAAATCAAATTGTAAATAAATTTGCAAACTTTTTATGGGAATTCTATATTTATGAACAAGTGTATACTTTTAATTTTCTTGTAGCGTATTCGCTATTCTCATAGTATTTGACAACATTTTTGTTTAGGCGCTGAACACGATATATTTGATTGGTCGTCAATGTTGTCATTGTTCTTCTGTTGTCATGTCACATGTATTTTTTTTTTTTTGTTGCAACAATATTTTTGCAAGAGCTCAAATTGGAATCATTTGAGGCAATAAATAAATGTCAAATGGTTTTTAGTTAAATATATGTATAATAAATACTCTTATTGACATGACAAATTCCTAGCAAATTGCTAATATTTGTTTTTCTTTTCTATTTTTGCAGAACACTTCGCCACTGTGGGAGGATTTTGTGGCAAAGGCGAGTAAGCTGCACACATGCCTGCGGTAAGTTTTGATTATCGAGTTGCAACATTTGCAGCAATTGCCAAAGCATTCTCAAATTAACATAAACAACAAGTCTCATTATTTGATTATATTACGGCGCTGAAAGTATCTTGAAATAGTTTTGTTTTATGCCTACCATTTCCTTCACAGTCTATGATTATTTTTGGCTTGGCTTTTTGGCCATTTGCCGGCTGGCGAGACGACCTGTGTGTGTGTGTGTGAGTGTGTGTGTATATATCATTGTCTTCTTCATTTTGCTTTTCGCGTTTTTGTTTATGCTTTTTGCGTTTGCTTTATAGTTTGTCTGTTGTTTTATGCTCAGACTTGGCCCCAATTTGTGACGCCAGCAGCAATGTCTGGCATTACCTTATATACATAAGTAGTGTACATACATACATATATATGAGATACAGTCGTAAGCATACAACTTGCATTAATCATGGGCTGCCTCAAAATCATGCTAAAAACGTTTGTTGTCTTTTTGCCAGAAAGAAATTCTGCGCCAAGTGTTTGCCGAATGCGCTTGACACACATACGCAACGTTGGCCGCGCGCTACACTCGACATATACAGGTCTCTGGCCTCGGGACCGAACCCAGTCACAGTTACAGTCACAGCTTCCAGACCAGCATCTTCATCTCCATCATCATCATCAGCGCTTGGGTGCAGTCGTGTCCGACTGTCTGTCCGTCTGCGTCTGCCATTTTCAATTGAAATGTCGCCCACGGCCAATAAAGTTTGCTGCAAAAGTTTATTAGATTTTTTTTTTGCTTTCGCGCCGTACTATAATCAATGGCATCTTTCGTTGCTCGCTCAACTCTACTACCACTCTATATAATCTGAGTTTTCTGTGTTTGCTTTTTTTCTGTTTACAGCGCTGCCATTCAGGCAATTGCCGCCTATTTGGATGCCTTCCAAAAGATTGCCGATGCGGCCACCAATTCCAGAGGTAAGTTCAAAAGTCGTAAACATCAAAACAACTGAAAAAACAACTGACCGCCTCTCACGTAATTGTCGACTATTGACTCAATAGTATACGAGTACAGAGAAAGAGAGATAGCCTCTATATATAAATTAGATATACTATTTGTACATCCATCTATTATTTATGCGTTCACTCGAAAAAGCAACATCAACATCAGCGTCAACGTCGGTCATCGATCTGATTTTACAACATTTCACGCCTGTTCGTTTAGTTCAGTTCAGTTGTGTTTTGTTTTTCTTGTATTCGCTGCTCTGTGTTCTATTCGATGGCTACTCACGCATTTCAGCTTTGGCTATTTATATTTATTTATTTATTGAACGCCTCTCGACTGGGCCGCTTCACGCGCGTTCTGCTTGATTATGCAATCTTACTCACCTGGGCAATGAGAATCGTCCATCGGGATTGGGGAATGGGAAGCGACAGCGCCAATGTCTGTGGGCAGTTTAACTGGCAAGCAAACGGAGATCAAAGACCACAGACAACATGCATTTATATCAATGGTATATACTTAGACGATTGCTCCCAGTTGACATTTCGCAGAAGTTCTCATTCAATTAGTTACAGTTACAGCTGCTAAGAATGGCTAGAATAGAACCGCTTTAAGCCAAATTCAACTACCGAAATTGCACAACAAATTGACCCAGTTTATGCTGATTATAGTTTAAGTTGTCTGCTGATTGCAGTTGAAGTGAATCTCAGCTAGAAGTGAACTACATTAAAAGAGTTGCTAATGATATTCCAACATGATATTCTTTTTTCAATGCTTCAGTACAATTAGTAAAGTTTTCGTGTATTTAATTGTAATACTTAATTTGTGTTATTCAGAAAATTCTAGGCATCTACTTATAGCAAAATGAAGTTATCATAATAATTCTGCTATTCCTCTTATAGAATATTAATGAATGTGAATTTCTTAGCTGATTTTTATTCACAATTTTCCTGTCAAACGCTTTATTGATGTCACGCTCTATTTGCATATATTAAGCATGCTTATTTTTGCGCTATTCCCAATGCGTTTCATTATTTATCTATTATCTTTGAACTGCTTTCGTTCGCTGTGTGCTCCCCTTCATTAGCATTTATTGATCCACTTGCGAGGCTTGCACTTTCCCTGCGCCAAAATGCAACTTACACAAGACAAACAGGAGAGAGACTTGTAGTAGAATCCTCATAAACCCATCAAGCCACCTGACCATGTAATGTGTCTGCTTTTGGCCTGTTTTGAGCCACCCTTTGAGGGCAACTGTTGTTGGCAATTGTGTGCCAAAAACTGTACTTTGCACTTACTAAATGGTTTCATTAGTTTTAGTGGTTACTTGGCTTATGTGCATGCAGAGTAGGCTATCGAGTCCGTGTGTCTGTTCTGCTGCGTGTGTGTGGCTCAAGCAAGTCAAGCAAGCGCCAGGACAAGTGTCAATTGTCCTTAATGGGACCAACGGTCGGCAATACGGTCTTGGCACGAGGGTAAAACTCAATAATTTGCACATGCGTTTCGCTCAGTGGTTGGTGGTTGGAATGGCAACAGATATTGCTATCTTTTATTCAATTAACTTGGATTTGGGGGTGTCCATAAAGTGCTTTAAATGGCATTTGCCTTGGTCTCGCATTATGAGGAGTACTTTTCGCAGTTCAGTTGGGAAAAAGTAGAAATCAATAGGATAATAGCATTCGCTCATCAGTTGCACAGATAATTTGATTTGGATGAGGAGCAGGAGGCAGAGGGAAAGGAGAAGGAGAAAGAGGAGGCGCAACAAGAGAGCGTGCATAGATTATTAAGCATGTGCTGCTGTCACACGGTTGATAGGCAGTTGTGCCTGAAGCTTAGCAGTAGCTCATAGCTGTTAGCTGTTAGCTGGCATAATGGGCACACACGAGACCGGTTGTTGACCGACTTCAAAGCCCCTCCTAAAGTCCGTGTGGCATGCAACGATGCGCTGCCAAATTGAAGCGACGTCGTCCAGACATTGTGGCGTGTCCATAGACGACACGACAACTACACACAATAACTAACATTTCCGTTCACAGGCAGTCGAGTCAGAAGTCAGTTCACAAATCAGAGCACAGGCATCAACTATCAACTTTGTGTACTATAATTCAATTTGCTCTGCTTTCCGATTTGCAGGTGCATCCAAGGAGATTGGCACCGCCCTGACCCGTGTTTGTCTGCGCCACAAGGCGGTCGAGACCCGTTTGAAGACCTTCACCAGCGCAATTATGGATTGCCTGGTGCAGCCGCTGCAGGACAAGATCGAGGACTGGAAGCGCACAGTGGCCACCATCGATAAGGATCATGCCAAAGAGTATAAACGCTGTCGCAGTGAGTTAAAGAAGCGCTCCAGCGACACGCTGCGTCTGCAGAAGAAGGCACGCAAGGGACAGACGGACAACAGCCTGCAGTCATTGATGGATTCGCACATGCAAGATGTAACTTTGCGACGCGCCGAACTCGAGGAGGTCGAGAAGAAGTCACTACGTGCGGCGATGGTCGAGGAACGATTGCGTTACTGCAGCTTTGTGCACATGCTGCAGCCCGTGGTGCATGAGGAATGCGAGGTGATGTCCGAGCTCGGTCATCTGCAGGTAAGTGTGAAGATATTGCATCTTTTGGAAGTGCCGAAAATTAAAACCCTGTCTTCTTCCCTACTCTAGGAGGCTATGGAATCCATTGCTTTGGTCACCAAGGAGCCCAGCGTTTTGCCACAGGCTTCGGAGGAACTGATTCACGATGCCAAGGCTAGCATTAATCTATATCCCGAATCGCCTGGCGGTGGCTCTGGCTCCCAAGGCGGCGGCTGTTCCAATTCCTTGGGCTCACGCAAGAGTTCCGTCTGCTCCATTAGCAGCATGAACAGCAGCGGCTCCAGCAACTCGCCGGGTCATCATCACTATCAACGCTCGCTATCGCAGGTTTGTGCTGTTGCGTCAACAGCTGCTGCATTGACTGACAACACTATGCAATAAAAATGGGGAGAGAAATGAATGTGTGCAACATTTCTGCATTTCGATTTAATATGTAGAAGAAATTGACAAAATATTTTCATTAACTTTTATTAAAACTTGTCTTAATCAAAGTTCTGTAACTGTACTGTAATTGTAAGAAAAGGTCTATCGATCAGATTCAAATATTATTTTAGATAGGGCTAAATGCAGGACTACAAAAATATTCTTTCGCCATGTTGTAAATACTGTTTTTTTTTTTAACAATTAACAGTTTAATTGAATGTTTGATGAACAAAAAGTTATTGTAACAAATTGAACATAGTTTCTAAAGCAATAATGTTCTTTGTCATGCTCTTTTAATACTAAAATAGTATTCTTTTGTGATTTTGCGAATTTTGTTGTTTACAAACATTTATCTACAATTTGACTATCAATCTAAACAAGACAGTTATTTTTACAAATTTAACATATTCTCTACACAAACAATCGTTTTTTATGTCAGGTCTCTGCCAGAAAATGAAACCTTTATGGAATCTTAGTACATTCAACTGCTCCCAAGTTTTTATTGCATAGTGCGAAGACTGAAGTAATGTCTGTGTGTGTAAATGTTGTCATTCTTTTGTGTTCGCCTATCCATTTGTTTTTGGGGCTTTCATCAAAACGTTCTTTTGTCTTTTGTGTTCTTTTTTTTTATTGTTTTAGTTTGTAACGCCCGCAATTCGCTTGAAACCTGGTGAATCCAGTGATAGTGGCTTTTGCTCATCGCCAGCGCTAACAACACAGGTTTTCATTTAATTCTCTAATTTAGTTTTTTTTTTTTAATTTAACTTTAATTTTGTTTGCCAAAAATAAAGATAATTATTAATTATTGTGTTTTGTGCAATTATCGCTTTATGTTATTCATTTACTAATTGTCGCTTTCGACAGGTTTCGAATGCTACCAACCAGACGCACGCTGTATCCACTTGGCCGCCACATTCCCAGGATGCTGTGGACGCGCTGCCACCGACTGCTGATCGTCCGCATACGATTTCAACCACCTATGAGAAGGGTCATCAGCGTCCGCCATTGACTGTCTACACGTTCCAGAATCCCGAGACCATACACGAGTCCAACAGCAGCGGCAGCCTCATACCCGCAACGGTGCCGACTGGCAACGGTTCCGCCTCGGGTCAGAATACGCCGGCAACACAGAAATCGCCGGCAGCATCGCTCAGTCGTCCTCCATTGCCTGTGGTAAGCATCGGTTTTTGGGGAGTTCTTTTTGTGTTCTGTTAGTGATTAAGTTGTTTCTCGTTAATATTTGCTGTGTGGCAACAATCGAAAATGTAAATACTGCGTGTATAGAAGCCGGCACATGTGGTAAGTGGCAGCGTAGTCCTTAAAATCCTAGACCTAGACGCGCTCATTTGCATGCGCTCATCAGCTAATGTCCCAAGCTACTTCAACCCAGTTGCCAATTAGTCAGTCGTCGTCATTGTCTCATCTACAACTACTTATTTTTTAATACACTTTTGTCGCAAACTGTCTGCTAATTGTGTTCCTATTGCAGCGCTGTTCGTCGCTGGAGCGTCCGTTGTCGGCGCAGAGTAATCATCGTCAGAACAGTGGTCAGAATCTGCTGCAGCGTCAGTGCCCCTCACCGATTCCGGCTCATATCACGAAAGGTAAGAAAATTGATACGAAATCTCTCTTTGTACATAATCTTGTGTTTTATTTGTTGTGTCCTTGTGTGCACGCTTCAATGCCTAATCCATCGAGTCTCTTACTAATCTCCATTTGTCTTATTGTGCTACTCTTTCTCTCTTTACCCTGAACAACATCCCAACACCAACACGATCACCATGCGCATGCTTTGTCCAACGTTCATGTTAATGTCCAAACACAGAGCTGTCAGCAGCACATCATGCACAACAACAACAGCAGCAACAGCAACAACAGCAGCAATCACAGCCACAGCAACCACAAACCCCGCCTACCTATGCTAACCTATCTGAGCTGGCGGCAATCAAACTAACTAATCAGCAACAGTCACAGCAGCAACAGCAACCACAGACACAGACACAACAGCAGCAGCAACAACATCAACCATTGTTGCAGCAACAAAGCAGCATTGATTCGATTTGTTCGCAGCATTCGAATGACTCTTCGACAAGTTCGTTGCAGCAACAGTTGCTGCAGCATCAGCAATCGCAGCAAGCGCACATCAGCAACAGCAGCAGCAGCCTCAATCATCAGCAGCAGCAGCAACAACAGCAGCAGCAATCAGTACATGGCAGTGGCCTTGGCACACGCTCCCATTCCATATCGTCGTCGGTGTCCACAAGCACAGCCTCATCGTTGCACTCGCATCCATCCATTGACTCGGCTGTGGCCGCCTCGCTTGTGGGCTGTGTTGCTGGTGGTGGCGGGCATACAAACAACACCAATACCAACACCAACACAAGCACCACAACGCCCTCGAGCGGCTGCTCAACGCCACAGAATCACTATTCACCACTGTTAACCAACTCACCCACGTCCACTGCTGCAGGTACTCCAAGCGGCGGCAGCATTGCCAGCGGTCTCGGTCTCGGCTTCGTCTATCAGGTCAGCTCACCCACGCCCCCCGCCTCCGCCAACTCCACCACCGATGTGCTAAAGATCACCGAGCCAGGACAATCGACGACGGCCGAAGCCAGCGAAACCAGCGAGAGCGATGAGCGTTCCCGTGCCTCGGTGCTGCAGAAGGCATCCATGTTTGAGAAGCAGGCAGCAGCCGCTGCAGCAGCTCCAATCCCCACAACTATAGCTGCAGCTGTAGCTGGCGGTGGAGGAGGAGTAACAACCGGAGCAGTTGGCGGAGTCATTGGTGGCGTTGCTCGACGCTCGGAGGAACTGCGCGCTGTGGAGCAACAGGAAATGGGTAAGTCAATCAGAGAGCACAACAACAGCACTCGACATGCACTCAATTCGGGGGAGGAGGAGTACAGTCAACTCCACTCTTCGTGCACAGTTCAATACTTCGTCTTGTTTCCCCCTCGACAATTGTTTTGAAGCCTGTCCTCCCCTCCCCGCCCCTACCTATCAAACTACCTACCTACATACCTCTTTGCCCCTTTGTGATTTGCTATATTTAACCCGATTTATCTTTTTTCTGTTTTTGTTTTCTTTTTTCCCACCACATTTCTCTCATTTGGTTTTTTTGTTGTTGTGTATTTCTCACACACATAAAAATCAACACACACACCCACACACACACACTCTGACAACAAATTGTAAATTATTCCAAAAACAATTTCGTTTAATTTCGCGCAATATTTCGTGAACTTTTGCACCACACCAAAAAAACACCACAACACAAAATTGCCTTTTGATAATTAGATAAATCTTTCGAAGACTCGATTCAAGCACTTAACAATTTAATTGGCGAATTAGACTCTTTTCAACGTGAGATCGATGAGGGCAAGGGCAAGCAGCAGCAGCATCAACAACAGCACAGCAGTAACATCAACAGCAACAACAACATCAGTGGCAACAATAGCAACAGCGGCAGCAACAACAACAACAGCAGCAACAGCGGTGCCAGCAGCAACACCAGCAACGACAACAACAACTGCAACACAGATCTCCTGCTACCCAGCAGCAACATCGACTGCTGTGCCATCAGCAACCAGACGAATTCCAGTGGCTGTGGCACCGATATCTCCGACACCACGTCGGAGGAACTGGCCGGCGAGGAAGGCAGTCTGGCAGCAGCCAGACGACATCAGCAACTGGGTGCCAGCGACTCGGAGCTGAGTCGTTGCTATGTGAGCGAGACGAGTTCGTTGACCGGCGGCATATTGGCCGGTGGCTATGAGAATCCCACGTTCGCACACTTTGCCGCCAATCGTGATGATCCCTACAATGGCAGCGGTAATGGCAGCGACAGTCGATCGCTGTACGCCTCGGCGGCCGACAGCATTTCGTTGGCTGCATCGGACAGCGTGTGCCTGAGCCAGCAGCCGCGACATGCGTATGTGGACAATTGCAGTGATGGCGGCAGCGCTGTCGTTGTGATCTATGACCATCAGATACCCAATACGCCGGACATTGAGTTTGTCAAGCAGAACTCGGAGATTGTGCTGTTGCGCACCAAAGATCCGCAGCAATTGCAGTTGCACGAGATGCGCGAGCTGCAACAGTTGCCCGACAATTTGGCTGGCTCACCCGAGTCGCCTGATGCCGCTTCTGGCGGTGGAGTTGGAGGCGGTGGCCGTTTACAGCCGGCCACAGCAACTGTGGCGCCGGCCAAGCAACGCCTCTCATCGTTTCGGGCATCCAGCGAGCAACAGCTGCAGTTGCTGGGACGCGCTAGTCCACAACACAGAGGTACGGATAAGCTTAGAGTTAGTGAAGAGCAACGGCAACAGCCACAGCCACAGCAACCGCAACCACAACAACAGCAGCACCAGCAACAGTTGCTGAGTGATAGCAGCAGTAATGTTGCTGGTGCCGTGCGGCGCAAGCTGCCGCCAAAGCCCATCAGCCTGAGCATATTTAATGGGCCAGCGCTAGATGCGGCCAGCAGCAACAGCAGTAAGCCAGTGATACCTAGAAAGTTTGACTTTAAGGCCGACTTAGATGCCAAGATACGCCAGCAGAAACAGAAAGTGCAGCAGCAATTGCAGCAGCAGCAGCAGCAACAACAACAGCAGCTCAACAGTCCACAACAAGATCAGCAGCAGCAACAATCACCACAACAACACTCACCACAGTCGCCCCAAAACGCCAACACAGCAACAACAACAACAGCAACATCAACAGCAAACTGTAATGTCACTAATAAACCTGCCGTTATTGCAAGCGCAATTGCATCCGCATCCATAAACCAAAATCATAGAATGCCAAATCAAACATCATTATCATCATCAGCAACATCCAATCATGCGCCATACAAAACGCCCACAACAACAGCAACATTCTCATCACCAACATCAAATGCATCTGCATCACCATCATCATTATCAGCAAGTTCTCCTGGGGCCAAATTGTCATTGCCATCATTATCATCATCATCCGCATTATCAGCAACTGCGCTGCCTCCGCCCCATGTGCCCGCTAAGCCAACGTCCACGCCCACGCCAACAACAACAACAACTACACCACAACTTCCACCACCCACAACCAATTCATATGCGTGCTCCAATCTCAATGCCAATGCCAATGCCAATCCCCAAGCCAAACCGTGCATAACGCCAAGGCCGGCATCGCTGTCGGGTTCGTTTTACTTTTCTTTTTGTTGATTTTCATTTTTGCAAAATATTCTTCACTCCTTTAAGTTGATTATTTTGTTTAACAATCGATTATTTCTCGTTTTTTTCTCTCTCTCTGCTTCCGTCTCATCATCTACCTTTTTGGCTTTGGTTTACCTCACGTTCGATTCGTTTTGGTTCTAATATTGATATACAAATATTATTATGTATTTCTTCATTGTGTTGTCTTAACCTTTCGCTTTTGTTTCCTAACTTGATGCTTTAACTCCCCCAACACTCAATGCATATAATCACCACTCACTCATTCACTCATAGCAGCAACCACAGCAAGCTAAGGTCATAAAAGTATAAAAGAAAATTATTATTAAATTTCACTAAATACATTATATTCATATGATCTTAGCTGTTCACACACACAGCACGTTAACTGCAACTTATTGCGACACAGCTTCACACTAATCAGGCTTAACTAATTTCCGGAACTACTTTTGATCAACTACTACTGCGATCAACCAATTTACTAAGCTTATACTTGTGTGGTTATTCATCGTCTTTGGTGTAGGGTATTTTGAATGGGAACTCACTTCAATGTTGTGCTAACAGTTCAAGTATCCGAGAGATACTCCTTTGTATTAGTTTAGTAGCAACTACTAGCAAATAAAACTCGTCGTCTTCTAACTGGTATCTGGTGTGCGTGTGTCCTCAACTGTGTACATATTTGTACTATATATATGTATAATTGTTATTAACTTTGAACATCCAAAAGTTCTGCTTTCACTTGTTAATCGACATTGCTACATTTCACAGGAGGAGCAGGAGGCGGAGGAGGAGGAGCAGCAATGGGCAGCTCAACACGCATCGCACGTCGTTCATCCATTAATCAGGCCAAACCGCCGCCACCGGTGAGACGCAGTTCATCGGTGACTCCGAGTCCCAACAATGTCGGGGTAAGTTTTCGACCAGTTATTTCACTAGTTTTTATTTTGTTTTTGGTTAAATAAGATACATTCACTTAATTAAGTTAGTGCTTAAGCTCGAGTTAAGTTAGGCGACAGGTAAGAGGAAGGCCAAAGCGATTGATTGATTGCGTGATTAATCGATCTTGCCACACAACAAGAACAACAACAACACAAGTTTCTGTTTCTTTGTTTCGCTTATGTTGTTGATTTCGTTTCTCACTTATGATTTTAATGATGCACCAAATGCAACAGCAGCCGCAGCATAGCAGCAACCACAACTCTCACGCATATCAGCAACAGTCGCTATCGCTGAGCAACTCTAGCGAGCATTTGCCGCCGCCGCCGGCTTTTCTGCTGGAGGCAACAACAGCATATTCCACATCGCCCACGCCGCCAGCAGCGATGCCCAGCTCAGCGCTCAAGGTGTCGGAGACAGTGCGTGCTCTGGCCGCCATGCGGCATCAACCTGCCTCGCCTGTTGCACTGCGACGCATGCATCAGCAGCAGCAGCAACAACAATTGCAACAACAGCAGCAACAGTCTTTATTGCAGGTGTGTGCTCATCTATTGGCTACGGGCTTTTAACTCTTCTGTTTACTATGATTTCTTTACATTTTTTATTTCCATTTGCTTTGCCTTATCACAACGAAAACACACACACAACCACACACACTTGCCAATTAACTGACATCACAGCCCATGCACAAGCCCTCCCCCAACGACGATGCTGAATATGAAGCTTATTATAATTCCTATATGGAGCTGCATGCATATGCTCAAGCCCTGCCACCTCAACAGCAGCAGCAGCAACATCAGCAACAACAACTACGCTTTGCGCAGCAACATCATACGTCACATCAAACACATCAGCATAATCATCATGAGCAGCTGCCGCCAACACCGCCTCCATACCATGGGCCACCACAGGTAGATGCCGCCGTAAGTGCAACAGCATTCAGTTGACTGCGCCACTAACCAAGCTGAGTTGCAACTGAGCAACTGCAACTGCAACTGCGTTTAACAACTGCCCTTCGCTCATCGTGCCCACTAATCGTTCTAATTTGTCTGCTTAGACTAGTTGTAATAATACCATTTAGCTTAGTTTATCATGCATACCAACAACATCTCGTTCTAGATGGAGATGCATAGCTAACACATATATTTAATTCTCGTTCGCATTTTAATTTATATTGCCTTTTATTGTTCTTCTTTCTCTCATGCACACGCGCACACTCAATTCACGCAGTCGTTCCGCACTTCATCGCCTAGTGGCAGCATCTATGCGCAACCCAAACTGGTGAACAACATGTCCAGCTTTCGTACCAGCAGCCCCAGCCCAAATGGCCATGCCCATCCACTGCCACCGACACAGCCCAAGGCGAATCCGAATCTAATTGCACAGCTCAATGCACGGCTCAACAGCAAGCAGCAACAGCACCAACAACAACAGCAACATGTTGCCGAGGGCATTTATGGCAACGCTGGTGGAGTAGGAGTAGGAGGAGGTGAATCCATTTACATGCGTGGCGGCAATGGTTTGTCCATGTCACAGCAGCAGCAACAGCAGCAACACTACGACGGTAAATCTGAACATAAACTTGCACAACAGCAACATAGAATTTATGCTAGTTTCGGCACATCATCTGCATCACCATCTTCATCGACAGCCGCAACGCCTGCAGCATTGACAAACAATGCTGCAGCTGCGGCTGCAACAACTTCTAACTCTTCCACCTCCTCTTCATTCAATGCTTTGCCACATTTTCCGCTATCATCATCCACATCATCGTTGCTCTCTAAAGTCAGTTCATTTTCAAACTCAACGTCATCAACAACGACAGCCAACAATGCATCGCATTATCAGCCGCCACAAGCGCCAATTGCAGCTGCCGCCGCTGCAGCAGCAGCAGTAAATAGCAAAGATTTTGGCAACTTTTCAAATTCGTTTACAAAAAATTCAGCAGCTGCGCAAGCAACGGCAAACATGCGACAACACCAACAGCTGCAACAGCAACAACAGCAGCATTATACATGTCCACCACCGCTTGAAGATCCGCCACCGCCGCCCATTTATTCAGCAACCATGCCCAAGAAAATGGCGCGCCCCAGTGTTGGGCACAGCAACAGCAACAACATGGGCAACCATTTGGTCAACGCATATGCTGCTGCCTCCAACAGTGCCACGTTGCCCAAAAACATATTGCAGCAGCAACGCTTGCAGCAACAACAACAGCAGCAGCACCAGCAGCAACTGCAACAGCAGCAACTACAACAGCAGCAATATCAACAGCCAACAGGCATCAGCGTTGGCAATGGGCATGCTAATCAGCGATCTCCGATGCCGCTGCCGCAGCAGCAGCAACATGCCCAGCAGCAGCAGCAGCAACAACAGCGACAGCCACCCATACCATCGCGTCATTCCAGTGTGCAGCAAAAGATATTCGTATCAACGAATCCATTCATTCAAACCACAGCCGTCAAGTTTCATTCGCCATCGTCGGTGCACTCGACGCCAGCTGCCTCGCCCACCTGTGGCTCGCCCGCATCATCGGCAACTATGGCCAGCATTTATGGCACCACGGCACGTGGCGGTGCTGCACACCATCAGCAGCAGCAGCAGCAATACCATCATCAGCAACAGCAACATCAACAGCAGCAGCAGCAGCAGCAACAACATTATTATCGTGATGTTGCTGGCGGCAACAGCAATGGCGGCGTTTATTATGCCAGCCACAATAACGCCCATGCCCACGGACACTCGAACGCCCACGCACACGCCAATGCCAACGCAAATGTGAACGCGAATGCGAATGCGCATACGCCCCATATGCCCCATGTCCAGGCACATCATTCAAGTGAGCGCGCGTTTGATTTGATATGATTTGATTGCAAGTTGTTCAGCGGAGTTTATTTGTTCGTTCTTTCAGTTTTTGATTTCTTGTTGTTGATTTGATTTGTTTTGTCTTATTGACATGTGGATAATTGAATTTTTAATTCCTTGCATTTTTCTTTAGTTTCTTTTTTATCTTTTGTTGTTTTCATGATGTTGCGCGCCGTCGAATGAAATTCTTCTTTTTTTTTTTTTTGCAAATTGCATGTTGCTTTTGTTGTTCTTTGTTTTTGATTTTCAACTTTCGATTTGAATTTGGATTGTAAATAAATGAAATTAAACAATGATGTATCAGAAAGTGTTGCCAATTAACCTTAACGAGCGTCTCCAGCGAAGGAACAGGATAAGAATTTCATCTCATTTCTTGACCTGCTGTTGCCGTCTGTTCGATGAAGCAACTGGCAACAGCGACTTTCACATCAACTTTTAAAACATTTCATTGCACCCCTTTCTTAATTCTACTACTGTTTATACTCGGCAACTGTTTATTTTGGTTTTATCTCTTTTTTCTTTCAAATAATAAATCGTTTGCATATATCAACAAAATTCTTAACTCATTCTTAAACTTTGTCGCATAGCACACACACACACATCTCAACACAAACACATTCTTATGAAAACATTTGTCAAACATTCGTTTGCTTCTTTTTCTTTTATATGTGCGCTTTGTGCACCAAACAAACACACACATTCCAAACGCTATTCGATTCGAAACCGCATAGACTATGCCACAAGCACCAATATCGAAAAGACTGGCAGCATACGTGCCAAGACCAAGGCTGAATTTCTCGAGAATCTCAATGCGAAGTTGGCCAAGCAGGGCATGTCTGGACGTGCATTTGCAGTGCGAAATCTGATCAATAGCAAGGCCCTGGTAAGTACTACAAGGCATCCATAACATTTCTGCGAGATATCCCACTGTCTCTCTATCTCTCATTCATTCCTCGTCTCAATGATCTATTTGTGCTGTGTTGTGCCACTTAGATGTATCAAAATCCACAAAATCTATCGCGTCCCAGTGCACACTATCGTAGACCACCCACCTATCCCAACTCCAGCACTTGTGATGAGCAGTGTTAAGGTATTTTGTCTTTGTTTGTTTTGTTTTTTCTGTTCATGTTTTGTTTTGTTTATTGCGTTTTGTTCATGTTTGTCCCGTCCCAGCGGAGACACCTAATCCCCTCCCCAAAAAGTGCCAAGCATTAACTACTTATGTATACTATTTCTATATACAGTGCCAAAGCTTGTTTAAGATTAATGTAGCTGCAATTTTAATCGCATTCAATTTTTACACTTCCAGCCGGATCCACGTATATGTCATGAGTCGTTGATGGATCAGATAAAACGAGGCGCGACCCTGAAGAGGAATCAGAAGATCAACGATCGCAGTGCGCCCAAAATACATTAATTATTAATTTAGCAAACGAATATTATTTATTATTAATCCAAATTTAACTATGAGGCGGCATCGCCTGCTCGATTGCAGGTCGCAGAGTTTAGTTTGAAACTAAGAAACTCGTATATACAATATAAAACTTAAACTACATACGATAATACGATACATATGATAAATATGCGCATACAGAATACAACAAAATGAATACTACAAATATATTTATACATAAAACAACAAACAACAAAAAACAAAAGAAAGAAAGAAAGAAAATCAAAAAGGGTTTTGGAAAATTCTCTAGTTGCAAACGTTGAAATAACATTTGGCATTTCTTTTGATTTTTCCTTAAAATATGCCCATTAATATATATAAATATACATTTATTTAAATTATATTTAAATGTATTTTAAGTAACACTCGTTTTGTTAAGTGAAATGTGAAAAGTGGAAGACAATTGAAGTTATGTTGGATTATTTTCATGGATTATTTATTTATAATTTCAACTCGAATTTACTATTAGTGAACCATAGTTGCTGCGCCCACTATTTAATATTATTTATAATTTCTCTATGTTTATGTACATATGTATGATTTAATTTACAATACAAAACTAATGTGACTCCCAATAAACGAACTTGTCGTATTCATCTATAATTATTGATTTGGATTTTATAATTTAATTGGCTTATTTTTATGAAGACCCCAAATTCAACTGCGAGTCAATTGAAAGGGACTGAGCATATTCGACAAAAACATTTACAATTATATTGATAAATAGCTATAGACGCTATAGACTTTATCTTAAGGACACGCGCATAAATAGTTGATAGGAACTTAAAGACATCCCACTGTAACTGATTCTAACTTTTTATCTTATATCTCGAACTGCAAACTCTGCCAAGGATTCGGAATCGAATTCAGCGCTTAATCGTAGTGTGCTATATAGTATGAACGAGTTCATATCAAAGAAGCATTAAGCTATAAATATTTCAATTTGACTGAATCTATTAATTGTGCTACCAAATAAATTGTCATTTAAAATGCAAAACTGAGTAGACTAGAGAGCAGTTTCTCAATTAAACTACAAAAATCTAATATACACATATATCATTTTCGTTCATATCAGTTTCGAAACAAGAAATACATAGAGCTATATCGACAGTTTTAACAGACATTTTATAGAGATTTTCGTTTTAACTATTGCATTCTTACAGCAAAATATAAGTATTACAAAATAACCACAAGTAAACCAACTTGTTGATAGCATTTACATATTTCTAACATTTGATATTATACTCGAAAAAAGTTCTATGGCTAGTTAACAGACTTTTTAAATATTTACAAAATATTTTGTATATACGCTTTTTAAGGCTTCAATTGTAATCAATAACTAATCAAACTATTGACATCCATTGGTCTATTGCAAAACGTCGTATCGTAATCAAAATGGCAATAACTAAGCTACATACCCCATTAGTATTTAAAGCATAAACAAAATCTAAATATACAAATACATACATATATAGATATATTGTATACATACACAACACACTTGGGGTCTACACACATCCATACATATATATTTTTTGGCGATCATCTCTATACACGCATACATACTTAACAAAACAAAAGTTAATTAACAAATACAATTATTTACAAATCTAAATGTTAATCTTAATGTGTTTCCGTGTGTTTATTGCAAAAGCAAAAGCAACCGCTAACTAATAATTCATAAACAAAACAAATACATCAAGTTGTAATGCGTATTTTTGAATTCATTTGCATTTAGGACATGAGAAACAATAATACATACAATAAATGTAAAAGCATAAAATGTAACAATTTCTTTTATTTCGTCTTGCTAAAGAACAAATCCTCTGTGTTTTGATAGTAGATTTCGGCCAGTTTCTCCTTGGGCTCCTGCTTAATTCCCGCTATTGCCTCCAGTACTTGACTGCAATTAAAAACGATATGAATAATGTTAAGATTACAATTAAAATAGAGAGATAAACTCACGTAATCTGACAGGGTTCGTTGCGACCATCTATCAATGTCTCCGCGGTCCATTTTTCCTTCTTTTTAACAGTCGGAAACTTGGTGGACACGTGCTTGTGACTCGCATGAGAGGGACGAATGCCGCACCAAGGACAATCCGTTTCCAGCATTATCCGATCATTGGGCAGTTGTCGTACCACTTCGACGTTTTCTTCTGTTTTCAAAGAGCAACCATTCAAACCAATGTAGAGGCCACCGAATGCCAGTATGCTCTGAGCCTCCTCTAGTGTGCCAGTGAAGCTGTGCACCACGCCTCCACCACAGGCTTTCAGTTTATCTCTATTACGTTCTAATATAGCCATAAAGTCCTCGTGGGCGTTCCGCATATGCAAGAATAAAGGCAATTTAAATTCTTCGGCTAAACTCAGCTGCTTCTCAAAGTATTGCTTTTGTGTTTCCTTGTCACAGAAGTGCAAACGATCGTAGTCTAGACCGCATTCTCCAACAGCGACTACTTTCTGTGGATTTGCCTTGATTCTGGAGCGCAGCTCATTGTAGTATTGCTCTGGTTCTGCCACGAATTCACCACAGCGTGTGGGATGCGCGCCCACTGTTGTGACGAGTCTCTCTGTAACGGAAGTTATTGCAATTTCATTAAGCTATTGTTTTTTTTTTTGCTACTTGCCATCTTTGGCTACTAGTTCCAGAGCTTCGTCCACGTCGCTCACGCATCCAGATGTGGCTATCAGCTTCTGCAGTCCATGTTGCCACGCGCGATCCAAGACAAAATTGAGGTCAGCCTGGTGCTTGGTTGAGCCACCATAGCAGCCACGGAACATAGGATCCGTTAGATTTGCGCCAATATCTTATGAAGTAATGGTATTTAAGATTAATTGAATTTGTTTATGATTTGCGTTCACTTACCAATATATTTTAAAGCCATTTTAAAGTAGTACTGTGTAGAGCTGGAGAAGCAACGATTTTTTATGGCAAACATCGATGATTGGTTTGCAGGCAGACTTTATTAATTAGTTAATAATTAAAATTGTTTCCAAAAATTCTTACCTTTTTCTTTAAAACTTTATAAAAGCTGTTTTATTAAACACCGGTGTGGGTGTGTGACCATTCATTATATTTCGGAAATATACGTTTACAAGCATACGACATCTACTAAAATAAAGAAATTCCATTAAGTGGTCATCTGGTTACTCTTTGCTTTTAGTACAGTATATTTTCAACGCGTGTGAAAAAGTCGCGTCCCTTGATTAGCGTTTTATTTGATTGTTTCTCAAAATATCTTTACCTCGTTTTCCGCATCATTCAGTTGTTATTTAGTGCGATCAGAGAGAACTAATCAAGTTGCCGTTAAACACATCTATTTTTGAAAATAGTAAAACCGAAAAATGAGGAATTTACTCTAAGTAACGGCATTTTCTTCCTAAGCAAACTTTGGTAAGTGAGAGTAGATTAAAACTTCAGAAATACCGAAAAGTACCAGATGTGCTTTTATAGCAAAAGTATATTAGGCCGTTTACACTGCACATTTAAAATACTGCTAAGTCAGTTGTGAACCTCTTATTCAACAGATGGCGGTGCTTACTCTATTGAGCATGTTTTACAATACATTGATAAAATTGTCGATAGATGGCGTAATTTTCTGTCAGTTTGAAATTTAAAATTGATGCGTATATTTCACATATTTAATAATTATAAATTGAAATTGGTATTATGAAATTGTAACGAATGGGACTATAATATAGTCTGATGCTGATAGCCATGTTTGTTCTGCATCGTATACTGTTTACTCATTTCATTTGAAAATAATTTAATTTATTATTATTTTGCCGAGGGTGTCGTTTTTCAGAAAATTTGTTTCTATATATAAATATAGATTAATTCATGCATGCTCAATTAATACTTGTAGTTTCATAAGTGTTGTTATTTGTATTTAATTTCAATTGACCCTTGCATAAAACAACAAGCATTAAGTACGTGTGACCTCAATGGAAAATGTTGCCATATATTTATGTTATAAACTGCAGTCATTAAATCGTTTAAGTCACTTTAATACGGAATCAATGCCAGGAAAATTGCATTTGGCAATGTGCATAATATTAACTAATTAGGTCGCTGCCAAAGCTGTTTAGTGTTTCACGCATTCCGCCCAAAAGTTACTTCGAAATTCTCCCACATTTGCATAAATACGCAAGCATTCACTTAGCGAAGAAACATCGCGAACCATATGTGGCAATTTCATATTGTGATGTCCTGTGAATAAATCGCAGTTTTGGTGTGTATTGCTACCCATTTGGCATTAGGAGTTCAATTGATTTAAATGCAGTGGCATTTACATTTTCATTGCGTACGCTTTGGAATTTACTGCAAATGCAATTTATAATTTGAATAAAATTCCATTAGTTACTTTTAATGGATGCTGTGGCTAGCATACAATGTACTACTATACATTGCATGGTTACCATGCAAGCGGGAGATTTAGTTGGGTGGGTGGTCAGTTGTTTAATTGATTTAGTGGCTGCAATTGTTGATGCATTTTCCCAGCAACCTCGTCAGCGACAACAGCAGCAACTAAGCATCTATACATGCAATGTATGGAGGTAATTTATAATGTAGTGCAACCAGATGATATAAACAGGTGACCAATCAGAGCGTGTCAGCTACAGTGTGGTTTATTTTAATGGCTTCGGTGCAAGTTTAATGTCAATTCAAAAATAATTAGTCTATTTAACAGAGAATAATTGCCAATCTAGGGCTACCAACAGAATTATATTTAAAGCGTTTCTCGTATCCCATTAAAGATATAAAAATAATAACTTCTTTAAAAATATATATCATATTAAAACACATTTAGTTGATTTATTTTTTAATGGACACACTTAGTAGTTTTATTTGGTTTCAATTTAATATTTTAAAAATAAGTACATTTTCTCATTATTTCATATATTTAATCTCTGCTCTGTTTTGTTTTGTTTTTATATTTTATTGAATAAATTCAACTCGTTTTTTGAGTTATTTTTTTCGGGTTTCTAGTTTTAAAGTTTCATTATGAACAATCGAATTACGTACACAAATATATATTTCAAAATTTGATTCTCATTTTTAACAAAATCTATAGATAATTAATTAGTTTCCTTTATGTTTTCTTGCCTGTCAACGATTAATGAGTATATATAGTATATATATAGATATATAACTGTAAAATGCTGATCGCCAAAGTGTTCCCGTTTGTCGCTGATATTTTTTTTGTTGGTTTTAGATAACTGGATAGTTTTTGATACATTCTTTTTGGGCTCATCAGATTTGTTGCTAGTTTCATTTAACTACATTTAATAACAATGTATAAACATATGCTGGTAGAAATTCTTTATATATATATATGTATGTATATATTGTAATATATTATCCTTACAATTAGCATGCCTTAGCCTTAGCCTACATATAAGAACATATGTATGTCAATATGTATATGTATATTTTACTGGACGTCAGCCTCAATGCAAGCATCCAAAGGATATAACAAAAACAAATAACCACAGGTTATTCCCTTATCCAGCTAAACCATTTATTCAATTTATTATTGAGTAAATCATTATCGTTAAATATTATTTCATCACAATTCACTTTGCATCTGCCGTATATTGATTTATTCATTTACAAAGCGCCCCAATCAACTAGCGCAGTTTTCCTTGGATTTCGGTCTGTTTGAAATAACTTCTATTTGCTATTTGCTAAGCATACCGAATAAAAACACCCTCAAATCAAATATCAATTTGTTAGTAAATTGTTGCTTACATAAATATGCACTCAATCGCATACACACAAACACACGCATACATTCGCATATATCAATTGTTTAAAAAACATTTAGTTATTTGAGCTACTAAATAAACACCTATAGCTTCAGCTAATACTCATAGTTAATGCGATATTTTTAGTAAGTAGGTTTAATTTGATTGGCTCTTCATTTGGCAATATAAGCATGCACCCTGTATTATCCTTGAATATGTCTTAAGCTGTTGTCCTTTGTGCTGCGAAAGATATCATTTTCAATTGAAATCATCACAAATTATGCGCTACTAGCATAATGAGGACAAACATAAACATAAACACAAACATTAATTAGTATCTCGCTTTTGCATAATAAATTGTTTTGTTTATAGTTGCATATTACCATTTTCCTTTGGCTTGGGTTTTTTTCTTCTCTTGAAAATGGAAGAAAAGAAAATGCCATAAATTGCTCAAAGATTTCTGTGCTTTGACTCTGTTTAAAAAAGGTCAACATGGGGTGCTGCTTCCCCCGTCTCCCCCCTCCAAAGTCAAAGCAACTTGAGTGGCACGCGTTGCCAAAGAACTTGCAACCTGCAACGTAATCAAATCTTGTAACCACATTCAAATTGTAAGACTGCCATCAGCATTTTTCTAATTTGTTCTTTTGCTTAACAACTACATTTTTTAAAGATTTGAATACATTGTATTTAAATAATGCTAGTATACCAAACAATCTCACCAATTTAACTTACTCGACTACACTTGTTAATAATCTATTTTTAAAGCTATCGCAACATGCTCGTAATTAAATGATTATGAATAATTGTATTCAAAATAAAAAACATAATTAACTTAGTATTCTTATGCTACACGCACACATAATCCGAGTTACTCCTATTATTTTATCATCAAAGGAACTGTATGATTTCGACTTTGTTCAAAGACTGTCGCATATCTTATAAATTCCACTCACAGATACACACACACACATACACAAATTGCTATCTAATAGAAACGTAAATTTATGGCAAAATCAAATTGGCATTATAAAATCGATTCGTCGGTAATCCGAAGCTCACATACTCTACGACGCTTAATAACTAAAGGCAGAAGATTTGCTTTCACCAAAAAAAAAAAAAAATAACCGAAGGACAGACTTTGATGAAGTTATAAAAATGACTTCAAATAAAACTGGTCCCATGCAAATAATGATGAGATTAGATTCTAATGTGCCTAATGCTTTTTGTTTCTTGTATCAATAATCTAACAAATTATTATCGATCCGCAAATTGATTATAAACAACTGGAATACTCATACTTTTTTGTTCGCTTAGTTTGCGTATTGAGCAAAATAACATATTTAAATTCACGATAATCGATATATTCTCATAATTATCTCATTTAAATTGTCAGTTGTTTTACTCGCGCAATAAACTTGACTTTATTATTATTAATAATAATTGTTATTTATCATAGTTAATATTAACTAACATGTATTTATGCCCAACACATTTATGCGCTTCATGTCACCATCGTTTGGCATCTGTATTTACTGCAAATTACAGTCATCGGATGCGTTGTTAATTTGCTGTTTGGTCTTGCGTGACGCACGTCGTATGAGTGATCTGTGGAAAATCAGAATAAACAAGCGATTGAGTATTGAGTAGTGAGTATTGGGGAGATATCATGCAAGCAATTTATTTATTCTGCTGCTGTTGTCTCACCTGGAACGTGGCTTTAATTTGGCTTCTGCACTGGTACTTGCCACATCGACGGCATCAACCAGATTCGATTTTTTATCACCGCCCACTGCGGGACTGTTCATGCGATTTTTATCTGCAAGCGAAACAAATAAAATTCTATTATTAAAATGTGTGCATATTTTCAATTTTGAATTCAACTGGTTGAGCAATTTAAACATCAACTCATATGCAAATAATATCAAATTATTATGATAACATTTTCTAAATTTTGTGTGTGTGATTCACGCATGACAATTTCCCCCAACACAGAGTGGTTACAAGTATATATGGCAATGCGAATATAAATATGAAAATCCAATTTCCAGGTAACATTGCAATGCTGATGGTTTTCTTCTTCCGTCCTTGTTGCCAATAATGCCAGAGTAAAAGCCAAAGAGCCGCTCATCCGAGAGACGCAGTTACTGGCCTCAGCGTAATCAAAGGATATGGCAAGAAATTCAAACTCCATGTTTGGTAGCCAGGCAACTGACAATTCAGTGAAATACGGCTGCATCGATTTCTGGCAAAGTTACCTACAGCAATTAGCTGATGCGGGAGATGTCGAGAGACCAAAAACCTCAGAGATCTCAGAGTACACAGAAAACTCAGCGTTCAAGGAAATGCATTTCCCAGCTGACTGTTTTCTGATGGATCCGACTTGAGGTAGATTTAAATGAAACCATGATGAATGGTTAACCAACTTAATTTTAAAGTTTTCTTCTCTCTGCTGCTACTGTTACGAAATTTTGCGACTTGAGCTTGCTTCCCAAGAAAGAATGAAAGGAAAATGTTGTTATAAAGTTAAAATTTAGTATTCCCATGAGTAACTCAAACTTTATGTGTTTTTAACGACATTCTATTAAATGAAACAAGCTGCAGACATAACACATTATCTTCCATACTCCCAATGTTTTCATTTCATTTCTCGCCAAACAGTTTTGTAATCTGAATTCTAAGAAAAGAGAGAGAACAGACGTCTGAGCTCTAAGGCTAAATGATTCGATTAAACTGCGCATATTGATTAACTGATTTGATATCCATTTAAAGCGCTTTCATTCAACCTGAAACAAAAGGTGTAATCTAGCATGATGATGAATAAATATTTAACAACAGCGACAGGCTGCGCGTTAAAGCAGAAAACTGCTGCTAATAAAGAATAGATTTGCCTTGTTTGCTACTGAACCAGACCGACAGACCCAGGACAGCTATCATCAAGACAGTTTAACTTCTATTTACAAAGAACGCAAGTTTCTGTAAGTATTTCATTAGCTGTAATGAGCTTCATAAATTAAAAGTTTCCAGTTTGGATTTAATGATAAAAGTAAATGAATTTCTCATGGGGTTTCCATCAATTTGCCATTTGGTGGTTTGGTTAAACGTACCCAAAGGAACTGGATGTATTCTTTAAAATTGTATATTATTTAATATTTCGTTGAACTTTGCAACCTCATAATATATGCATAAGGCAAATACGAGTGTGTTCGCGTACAGTTGTGTCAAGTGCAAACAAAATGCTATCCAGTGCCATTGTTGCGCTAGTTGTTGTTCTTGTTGTTGTTCTTGTTTTGGTTGTTGTTTGATGCGATGAAAATGCTGTCGCTGACACAAAACGCGCGAAAAATGCCTCAAAAACTGCTAGAATCATGGGAAATTCGAGTTTTGTGTGTTGCCTCGCCACACGCTGCGAACCAAACACATTCACACACCCACACCCACACGCACATTGTGTTGCCTTTTTCGTTTTTCTCTTTTTTTTTTGGCTTATTACACGCCTGTGCTACAAATGCACATAGTAAACCCATTCGGGCACAAAGGCAAACACACACACTCTCATATACATAGATGGAATATGCGAGTACTGCGAACACTGCGAGTAATAAGACTACGGAACCATTTGTGCCGACTGTATTCATTAGAGTCTGGGGCGATGCTCAGCTCCCCATAAGAGAAAAAAATTGTGCATATGTGGCAGTATTTTGAGGCAGACCGAACAGCCCAAAATTAAATTACATTTTTATTTTTAATACCCACTGAGAGTCAAGAGGGGTATTATGCACATGAAAGAGAAAAAATATTAAAAGAATAGTACAAATTAAATATATTTTTTCAGAAAAAGAGCGACGTTAATTTGTTTGTTGCAAATTGGCTGACAATGTATAACTCAAAAACTGTAGCATACTTTCAGGTGCCCATTGACAAAAGCTATTTTATTTTTAAAAGAGAATCGCTGGGTATACGAATTCTACTGACAATATGAGTAATTTTGTTTTTATCACATAGAGGTAAAATATATTCAAAATGTCAGTAACATTACACCAATTTCGGTAATTTGTTTGCTGCAAATGGGTTGAAAAAGTAGAACAAAGAAAATATAGTTTCAAGGGTTCATTGAAAAATATGTTCTACTTTAAGCGGAATATATTTTCGTTCATTGACAAAATTGATTTATTTTCTATGAAAGTAAAACATGTTTAAAATATCGTAAAAAGAAAAATATTTGATCGCTTCGGTAATAAATTTATTGTAAATGAAGTAACAAAGTATAAATACTTTCAGTTGTTATTTCAAATTTGTTCTAAACAGAGTATTTGCTGGTCTACTAGCACTGCTGACAGCACGAGTAAATTTACTTATTTCATACATTTTTTTCGTTTCCGTTTTTACTGGTTACACAAAAGGTTTTCATCAGCAGGATGGAGCTGGTTGGTTAGCTGGCTGGTGTTTCAAATGGCTTAAAAACATGAACGAGTCGCCAGCTGTAAAGATGTTTGCTAAATAACATTTTTGCTGTGATACAAAAATATTCGTATGCAAAACTCTAGGCAGCAAGTGTGGCATTCTTCATAGTACTACAAACGAGCATGTAAAAGTTTCAATTGAGTTACGGCTTCAGTTGGCTGACTGTGAATAAAACTGCTTGCGGTTGCGACGCGTCGGCCCCAAAAGCCACAGACCCAGACCACATTACGTTGCCTCGTCTCGTCACTGTGGCAAAAGGGGGGAGGGCGGACGGTGGAGAGAGAGGAACTTATTTCTACGCTACGCATAGGAGCAGAGGATGTGTGTGGTGCTCCTTGTTCTGGCTGTTTGGCTTTGGGTGCTCACAAAGCGCTTACGCGCCCAGCTATTTTTTATGCGCCATCACCCAGACACACTCACACACGCTCATTGAGTTGTCAGCACGTGTGTAGAAAGACCCACATACACACATAGAACTGTGGATATTAAGTAGCACACCTTAAAGCAAAACGTGAGTGATTTGTTTTTGCATTTTGTGGCGCAGCGTACGAGCACTTTTAAGGCAATTACTTGTGGTGGCCCTGGCATGGCCTCAATTCGCGTGATTAACTGCTCAGACTTACATATTCGTATTTGTTGTAGTGGCGCGAGGACTTGGATTTTGATGTGGGTGGGTCTTCTGTCTCGCCGCCCTCCTCCCCAAATACTCTATGTTTGCTATGGATCAGGTGTATGGGTATTGAAAGGGAGTACTCCGACTTATGCACATACTTAATGCTATCGATGCTGACGTTTCTTTGTCAATTGAGCTGTCACAAGTATTTGCTTCCATTTGGCTTTTGACCTTCACCATTCAGGCATCATCAATACAGAGTACCAAGCTTCCCCTCCACCTTATTCCCCTCTACGCACACACCCACATACACAAACATATTCGTGAGCATTGCTGTCATCGACAGTTGTTGCTGTCGGACTTGGACAATGCTTGTCTCTATTTGGCCAAAAATAATTTACAAATTTGCCGCCTGTCGCTTTATTACTCACATTTAATGTGAGCACATGTGTGTGTAACTACAAGTATGTTATGTATGTATGTATGGGTGTGTACACACAAAGGGAACAGCAGGCAATACAAATTGTGTAGCAGCATTTTGGGCGCACAATAGAATAAGAAACTGTTCTCACTCGAGCTGCGCCATTAAAGCTTTAAATTGCATTTAATTTCCACTTTGCTTTGCTTTCGGCCAACTTTGCACTTCCATTTATATGACTTTTGCGGGCTGGCAGAGAGAGGCATAGAGGGTCGGCGGGTTGCCCAAGTTAAATTTTATCAAATGCCGCCAGCAAACAATTAAATTATTGGCCTGGTCGTCATAGCATAGAGGAGAGAGTGAGAGTGAGAGAGAGCGAGTGGAGTGCTGGGCTAAAGACTGGACACAAGCATCCTAACAACTTTTAAGCACGGAAATTATATTCATTATTTTGTTGAAACCCCCAATGGAACGAGGCGACGGACGTGAGACGTTCGGCAATGGGCATTGGGCAGTGGGCGTGGCCGGGAGTAGTGCGTGCCACTTCGGTAGCATTAATTAACTGTTTATTTATATTTGTAACAGGCGTTGCGAGGAAAATTGAAAACTTCTTGTCTTCTGTAACTCGGATATTTCACTCACAACACATACAAAAGTGCAGGGCAACAAAGTTTTTAATGAGATAATATACCTGGGTGATGGAAATTAAATGCTTTTACGGCTAATTAGAAGGTCAAGATATTTACATAATTAATACACGTGCTGCTCAACTTTAGTCCGACTTTCCATTTCGATGGAATCTTATTAATGTCTGAGAATAGCTTGTTTTGTCCTTTTGCCACACTCTCTCTCTCTCTCTTTTGGAAAAAGGGCAGGCTAACAAGATCAATTTCCAATTAATTATAGTCCGAGTTAAATTTATAGAATTTAATGTGAGCTAATCCTATTAAAGCAGCAATATGTTTTCGCACATTATCAAACATAATAAAGGGTAATTTTATGTGGATGAATGATTACAATAAAATGAATTTTAATATAAATTTGATATTCAATTGTAAATGCATTATTGCCGGTGGCCAAATCAATTTAATTATAAATATGCAAATTTTTTGGTGGTATTTTATGTTAAAAATGTCAATAGAACTCTTTCGATTTGTTCAATAATTTTTGCAATCAAACTTTTCGAAAAAAAAACTTCTTGACAGCAAGATATGCGAAATTGACAACATGAATCCGCTTCAATATGAGAACTTATCTGTTTGAATTGATTATTTGTTTGGGGGTAAATTTGTTAGTTGTTAAACAAAATAGAATTCTTTCAAAAGGAATGTTGTTCAACTATTTGGCAAAGAATGTGTAAAATTTTAACAAGCTTGCCTTGGATTTTACAAGCTACGAGTTGAGCAAATAAAAAACACTTCAAATACAAGAAACAATTCCTAACTTATTTTCTTATGCGTATTCCTGTTCTTTGTTTCATCCTTTGTCGTGAGGCTTGTTTTTGTATTTCTAATTTGTTTTTCTTCGTTTTTAAGTCTGTTTTTTTGTTTCTTTTTGGCGGTGTATTGCCTTGCCGCATGATACGAGTATAAATATAAATAATGAAAAGGGTTTGTCTTGGCAACAACTGGATAGGATAGAAATAGAATAGGGACTTGTGCTCGGTGCCTTTACCATTATTATTCTTCTTTCATGTTCGTTTGCCAAATTTTAACAATTAATTTGGGTCAAATACAGAAGAAGCCGCGCCGCCATACGACACAACACGGGCAAGAGGAATGTTAATTACACTCAATTAGCCAAATTGTCGACAATTTGTCAATGTTATGTACACGTTTTTGACAAAACTCAATTCAATTTCTGCTAATTGCGAGCTGATTTCGAAATATAACACGCCAAACACGCCAAGACGTGCTGAATTTCTTGTAGATAAAAAGAAACAGGTGCGCTTAAAACTTCAATTGTACATGTCATATTTAAGGCATAATTGCCTAGATGAATTTCAGCAATTTAAAGTCGCAATTACAGGCAACAGAAATTGCGGAATAATTGCGCAATATATATATTTATTGTTTGTGGAGTTTACGGATTATCTGTGTGCATATTTACACACACTCCAGGTAGCCACGCACTTAATATGCTTAATTATTGCACATCGTAGTTTAATTTGGCATTAATTACTCTGTGATTGCACAGCGAAGTCGGCGTCAGCTGTTTACGGTTCCATAAATCGTTAATTTCTGAACTCTATAAATTTTCAGATATTTCTTTTTGATGCCGAACTTTTCAGTTATGAATGCGTCTGCAAGATTCTCGATGTTCGGTTGCTAACGTCCTTTTATTTTTGCAATCAAATGGCAAATTGATATTTGAAACTGCAGCAGACACAAAGGCATTTTCTGGCAGACAAGTTCGAAATTATTTCCGTTGTCAGTTACCGGTTGGCAAAGTTGCAACATTTGCCGTTTGTATGCGCAAGATAAAAGCCACATCGAGTAGCTTAGCTGATGGATATCTTTGTATACTTCACCATTGTCTATAGGGTATCTGAATGTCACATTCTCCTACTATGTGGCAGATTCATGTCGATTGCAGCCAAACAATTTGGCAGTGTCATTTTTTTTTTCTGCGTTGTCACATAAAAACCAACGTTGAAAACTTTTCCAAAATTCATTCTAGCGGGGGGAACTCGAGTGCGATACTTACTGCGACTGGACGATGCGCTGACGTAGGCGGAGGAACGTCGTTTGAAACCGCTGGGCGCTGCCTCGCCACTGGCACCGCCTGTGCCACCGCTGCTGCTGCTGGCGGGCAGGAAACGGGAGAGGGAGAGTAGGGTCTTGAACAGTTCGGTCACGCTGGTGTCCTCCTTCGCTGAGCACTCAAGCACTTTGGCCCTGCAAACGAAAAAAAGCAAGAAAAAAGCGAAAAAGTGAAAAAAAACGTACAGGTTACTGCCAAACTATGCAAAAAGAGTTGTAAAGTTTTTAGACCAACAGCGGTCCGCATAAATTACGTATACGTAATGCGTATGTCTGTGCAAATACTACATTACGTATACGTTACGCGTGTGTCTGTAAGTAGCCAGCCTGGAATAATCATGCACATTTACATGTCAGCCTTGTGCTAAAAAAAAAAACTACAAGCAAGCTAGTTAAATTTACACAGTAGCAGACCTTTTTAGGGGCATACTTAATCTTAAAAAAAGAGGAAAATACTCAATATTCAATGTGAAGAGAATTAGATTTAAAAATAATATTTTGTTTTGACGAAAGGCAAAATGAAAACACGGTTCAAAGCATTGATATCTAAACTAATATTTTAGATCACCAAATTGTAAAATGTTATACATTGCAAAGTGCTACACAATTTAAAAACATTTTATTATTTTAATTAAAGATGAATTCTATAGCACTAGATTAGCACTTTAATTAGAGCTAAGAATGATTTTGAAATTATGTTTCTGTTTTGAGATATTTATAAAAACTAACGAATTCGTTGAAAAAATAAAAAATAAACGGATTTAAATATATATTTTTTGAAAAACAGAAAAAGTTCCTAAAATCAATCTTAGTTCGAAATAAAGTGATAATCTAGAGCTATAAAAATAATCTTTACTTATTTGTAAAGTTGTTTTAGTTTAGATTTTTTCTCTGTAAATTGTGTGGCACGTGATATTTCTCGCCACACATTAAAACTATTTTAAATTTAGTTAAAAAATATTACATTCAGATATGTCGCGACATTTTTTGCATCATCATATGAATATGTCTTTTTTATTTTGCACTTTTATTGCGATGTTTCAAAGAAAAGAACATAATATAAGAAAACAAGTAAGAAACCTACAGTCGAGTGTGCTCGACTGTGAGATGCCCGCTACCCATTTTGAATAAAAACAATATATTTTGCGGTATTATTCTCAAAACATACCAATTATACTACAAAAATACTAAAAATATCTTTTGTGGTATTATTATTAAAATATACCAAATATACTAAAAATGCTAAAAATATACCGAATGGTATATTTGGTATGTCGATATAGTACCGCATTCAAAATATACCATAGACGGCGCAATATACCAGATTGTCGGCCAAAGCAAATTAGACCCCTAGTAAGTAGGCGGTTTTGCCCATACAAAAGTATTTCTTTTATAATTTCGACAATTTTTATCCGATCGCAACCAAATTTTCAGGAATCATAAATACTCTAGGAATACTCAACAATTACGCTTGTTATTCGATTTTTTTGATTTGCGGGGGCGGAAGTGGGCGTGGCAAAAATTTGAAACAAGCTTGATCTGCGTGCAAGCATAACAAATGCTGTCGAAAATTATAGCTCTATCTCTTATAGTCTCTGAGATCTAGATGTTCATACGGACAGACGGACATGGCTAGATCGTCTCGGCTATTGATGCTGATCAAGAATATATATACTTCATGGGGTCGGAGATGCTTCCTTCTACCTATTACATACATTTCCTGCCGGCACAAAGTTATTATACCCTTATACCCTATGGGTAGCGGGTATAAATATATGCAAAGCGAAACTAAGTTCAGTTGCTGTGAACATAAAGAAGCCAAAAAGAAGACCACATCTAAATTAGAAACTTGTTGCCCTGTATCGATTCTAATACTAAAAATTTTTTGTTTTTGTTTTACTATCTACTTTACTCATATACATTGAATTATATGTATAATACGTCAAGAAATATAGACAATATTGTGTTTATTTTATTTTTTATTTTTGGTGAGGGACAAGAATTCAGTTAGCGATAAAAGCAGTTAATTTAAATGGTTAAATAAAGCTGACATTTAGGACTAAGCTTTATTTTGATTTTAAGCACAAAATGCAATTTAATTACGTGATTATTCTAAAGTTGTTGCTGCTTTTTGGATCTGCCACAGCGCAGATTAAAGGCATTACAAGTGATTATGTAAGTACATATTCAAAAAATCTAAATCTAAAGTAGATATGTTTCAATTTATTTCTCGAGCTGAAGGAAATTGGTGAGTCGAATGGTCCATGCGATGCTTATTGTTTCAAAATGCTGAAGCCTATGCTCCCAACCATAGAGGAAACAAAGATCCAACTTAACTTCTATGAAGATTTCATTCGATCTAAAAATGAACAGATTCTAGCATTGAAAAGGAAACTAGCGAATTTTCAAACTAATGCGATTTTGTACAATGAGAGAATCAAACAAAAGGATGAGCTGATTATGCTCCTCCAGCAAAGAACTTGTTCTGATAACAACAGCAACAAGAAAAGCGGAAAACGAGCTGGTTTGCTTGAGGCCAAAAAGAATGAGACCATTGAGGTTTCCAAAGAATCGAACTTTAACAGTTCGAACCAAATGGAAGCTGATTCGATTGGCAATGAAACTAGAGATGTTTTCACATTCCAAGCCTCCAACTTCAGTTATGCTAACCAGACAGAAGGTTTACAGATTGAAGAGTTGCCTCTAAATTGTCTTGGCTATGAGAATTCATCGGATTTTAACGAGATAATGGTGCCCAATGTGGGTAGACTTCAAGTGCTGTGTAATGAAAGTGGTTGGACAGTGATTCTGAATCGTTTCGATGGTAGTGAAAATTTTTATAGGAACTGGTTTGATTATCGCAAAGGTTTTGGTAATCTGCAGCGAGAGTTTTTCATAGGATTGGAGGTATTGCATCAGATGACAACATATCAACGCTATGAATTGCATATTGAGCTTACGGATTTCCAAAATAATGTTCGTAAAGCCAACTACAACAATTTTATCATTGGCAGCGAAGAGGATGCTTATAAACTGAAGGATCTGGGATCTTATGAGGGAGATCTTGGAGATGCTCTGCCCTACAATATCGGGCAGAAATTCACAACTATCGATTCGGATAACGATAAATGGCCTGAAGGAAATTGCGCCATTTACTATTCAAGTGGCGGATGGTACGATCGATGTGCTAATAGGTAGACTTAAAGCTAAATTGACTAGAAAAATGCATTTTCATTCAATTGCTCTTCACAGCAATCTTTTTGGCAAATTCTTTCACTCTGAGGTAGAGAATAAGCAAGGCATCTGGTGGTACAGATGGAAGGGTTACAAGACTTTGCGAGCTGTCAAAATGATGATCCGCTCGAGGGATTGATCTTTATAAAATGTCTGTATTTGTGTGTCGCGAGTTCAGAACCACAATGCTAATAAATTGCGGAAAATGTGTGCTTAGTCTTTTTGAAATATCATTGCAGGCTTAGTCAGCCATATTTGACGCTTAAATAAATCGTGGCAATAGCAGGCTAAAACGTATATAAAACGTAGCGAACTAATAGCTTGGCTAGCAGCTTTGACAACTTTGTATTTTCAAGTATGACAATCATTAATTTCGGTTTGGTCGTCTTTTCCACAATGGAATTCTTTCCGTTGAAATTGTGGAATACTAGCTACGAAATTTTCAGCACTCATCACTTTGAAAAATGTTCAAAAATCGGAATAAAAGGGCGCGCAAAATAGAGTTCTACTTGAGTATAAGCAAAATGTTGTGTGTTTGTATCTTTAGTATAGTTTCGGTGGATTAAATGTTCTCTATCTGCATTTACGCAACTTTTCAATTGACAAATTCAATAGATCCTTTTATATTTTGTTTAAAAGTCTAAAGTAACAGCGAGAGCAAACAGTAGTAAAAAATATATGATTACGAAATTGACTTTTAAATAGCAATAAACCTATTATTGGTAAAAAATACAAGATTATGGTATGTATAGCTAATGTAATCTTTAAGACACACTTTTAACCAAAAATATTTATACGTTATAGGGTCGGATAAACATTTGCATAGCGGGTATGACGTTGTAAACATTTTTAATGGGAATAGGGTATAAAAAAAAAGCGTTGTAAAAGCACAAAATGTGTAAATTGAAATGCACGTTTTTGGGCGTATTACTCGACTGTCAAATGCCCTGCGATAGAACCGAGTAATTGAGAACTGAACTGTGCTATGCGATTGCATTGTTAGATAGTATAACAATTTCAACAAAATGTTCATTTTACAACGTCCTCGTGGCACACTTCAACGGTGTAGGAATTCTTTTTTTTGTTGTGGGTGCTACAAGCGAGAAAGAACATTCAATGACAAGAGGCGACAGGACACGAAAGCGAATTGCGAAACGAGACAGTGGCAATGCTGGTGACTCTTTGACAGGACAACATGCTGCTGGCAGAGTCAGTTTGAACAGCTAACGATGGCTCTAAATGGCTAAATTAGTCGTATCATGCATTTAGCCAGAGTAACGTATACGCAACTTGCTAGCTTGGCCCACTTAACGGTTCAGTTCTGAATAGTGGGCTAATTATTGGTGTGGCAGACTTAAATGCCACACAAAACAGTTGTGGAGATGCCGAGCAAAACTTATTTTACGTACAACATGCGCAAATATTTATTCATATCTCAAACTCGTGCATTTATTTATTGGCTTTGCGCACACATATTTTATTATTTAATGGCATAAATATATGCTAGCTTGGCATAAAAGCATGAATTATTAATGTAATAAGTGCAATTGCAGTAAATCAAAGTGCGAGCGTTTGTTTATTTGTTTGTTTTGTTTATTAGCAGTTTTGCATTAAAAATCAGTGAACTGGCAAATAGTCAAAAGATTTCTTTTATTTTCTTCCCCTATTTTTTTGGTATTGTGTGCTAAATAAACAACTTGTGCAATTGCAAACATGGCAGCTGAGAGAGATAAATGCACTTTGGGTTATGCACTCGTGAAGCGTTTAACCGCAGACAGACACGCAGCAACAAATTGCAACGCTCTTGTAGTGGTCGCTTGGACCGCCAACATTTATTTGGTGGGCCTAAAAGTAGGCAAAGGTTTTTTTTTTTGCCAAGTAGGAAAAAATGCCAGCGCCACGGCACTAGATGTAGAAAATAGTAGTTAATGTAATATATTTATTAAAGTTATGTTTATGTATGTTAATAATCTAATTTTTGTTAGTTAAATGTTAAATGTATAATAATTGTTTAATGTTAGTAGAAACTTTTAGGATAATTGTATTTTGTTGGCACAAATTTATTAGCGCCATCTGTGTGTGGGGCTTGGCAACAACAAAAATATTTTTGCGATAGATGCATCTTGAGGCAGTGAATGTCAAAGAATGGGAAGTTAAGAATGCATCAAAGATTAACGCCCTATTGACAAGCCAGTTTTTTTCTCATTCGTGCTGGTCATGCAATCTCAAAAAGGAATTTTCTGAATTGGTTGTGACAAGTCGCACCAGGAAAAAAATACATATATAAATTGAGAATTAAGTGCGACGGTCATAAATATTCAGCCAACAGAAATATTCAGTTAAATAAAAAGTGCATAGTGCGAATAGAGAAAGTGTGTGAAAACACCCCTTTTTTTCGGTCAGCTGCCGATAGCCAACAGGCGGGAACAAAATTTGGAGATTTTCTGGTGCCGTCCAAAAAGGCAGGGTAACTATTGCACTATTGCAGATATAAAGCTTACATGTATTCATGATCTGATTTTCCTTTCACAATCAGACGGCACGTAGTTCCATATTGTACTTTTGGATGTTGTTGGTGCTTACGAAGCTAAGCCACCAAGCAAAGCTCATCCACTCCGCTTCGACAGCCGGCAGTACAAAGCTTGTACTAAAGCTTTGAAAGCTTCTGCACGACTGCTGCGAAAGCTGCAGCAGATCAGCTGATAGCTGCAAGCGGGAGTCAGCACTGCAATTGGGCACAAATTTGGAGGAGCGATTTACAGCCCTACCGCACCGCCGCCCCCGCAATTTGGATTGGGAGTTGTCCCTAAGAGGGAAAGCAAGGAGAACGGCAACATTACCCCAGATGTGGTATATGCGCCAGTGACCGTGCGACCACCAGAGGAAATGTCTCCGAAGATGATCGTGCCATAGATGATTGTGTTGTTCAGTATTTGTATTTCGACATTGTTCATTTTGGGCCTTCTGCCACTTAGTTAGTGCTTCTCTGTAATATATTTGGTTCATTTGAAGTCTTGTTTGCGTTCATACATATATGTTGAATGGAAGAAAAACTGTGATGTAAATTTACATATGATTTCGTTGTATAATATACTATGTATCAAATGTAAATGAACTTCATTAGTTACCATAAGTCGTTCTACATATGTCTTGTTCGTAAATACTTTTGTTTTCTGTCATAACTTTGCAATTTTAAAATTACATTTATAATTGTTTGCAAAGTAAACAATGGAACATCTGGCATAAAAGCTCAGATCAACATTTGAGTAGAAAGCTTTTGGTTAGGGCTTTAAATTTTTTTGTTCCACAGCTGCAACCACAACAACATAACAACACACACACACACATATCACCGGCTGTGAAAGATCTTTCGTCGCTGGAGAATGCTGTAAGTGAGCTTTTTGTTTATATCTACGTAGCTTTTTTTCTCGTATTGTTCGCTACCGAGCTTTTTTGTGTATTGCATCTGTTGAATGCAAAGGTTAAAGACCAAACCAAGTTTATCTTTATTTGTTTTGCTGGCAGCTTCATTTCGCTGCGCCTGAGAAACCTTAAGTTTCTTAAGGCTGGGCTTTTGCCGATGGTCCATTGCCATATAAAGATATGGATTCCTAATTAAATAGTTTTATAGTGTATAAAAACTATCTATTATTAGCGATCCATATACAAATTGCAATACGAAATATTGGCTAACTATTTCTATTAATTATATTTATTTCTATATATCTATTTATTTAGTTTTTAAGTATTTATGAAATAGATTTAAATTAGCTTTAATATTTCAACGTCTTTATTTCATATTCCGTCCATGTTATCTTTTGTTTATTTGCCTTTTCTTTATGTTTCTTAATTTAAATAAATTTGTTATAATGTTTAGTATGTGCGAGTAAGTTTGCAAATTTGGAACCATGCAGCATTTGTATGGGGAGGGTTGAGTAACGAGGAGCTTCTCTAAGGGATCCTGTCATTTAAATTGATTTTTCCATTGGCTTTGCAGGATCATGGTAGGGTGGGCGTCTGCACCAATGAGTGCAACGTAAAGGAGAAGTGCTCCAAGTCGAAGGTAGATCCCTAACTTGTCTTTCATCCAGTTTCCTTCTAACTCTTTACCTCTTTTGTTTACTGTCCTTGTATGTCTTTCCCCGATTTTCCCTTTCCTTAAGTACGCGAATTTATTAATAATGTAATTAATCTACGGAAGCATGTAACGGAAAGGATTTTTCCCCTTTAGCCACTCCCAGCCGACCAGACAACAGCCGTAGCGATCGCGTACACCTTTCGTATCGTTACAAGTACACCAGCTTCTAAAACGAACAAGCTTCGTTACACGTTACAGCTTAATTATATTATTTGGCGCCCAAACGTGAGGCCAGGTTAGCGTAATTGTTTTATTGTACTGTTGTATGTTAGCTAGCCTGTCTTCGAAAAAAAAGTAATATTTGAAATACCCTCCCATCTATCCTTTTTCACTCATTCCTATTCCTTTTCCTTGTTGTGAATATCTTGAGCTTGAATGCCTGATGGTTACAATCAAACTTTAGGCAAAGTGTGCAGAATGTTCATGACGAAAGCTGCAGTGTAACTTGTCTTTCGAGAGAAATACTAGCTTCAAACGAGCTGTATGGCGAAAACAAGAGAGAAAACATTGTCAGCGAACCAAAGTGTATTGGTGCTTATGTGGAGTCTTAGCTGGAGCCAAGTCTTCTTGCGGATAAAACTGCAACTTGCCGCTAGACAGAAACATAGCAATCAATGCAAAGTAAACAATGGAGTTCTTCCGCTTTTCGATTTTGTGTTGATCACAACACATAATCTTTCTGTATTTGGATATTGTTCCTAGATATTCGCTTGGAACAAGTAAGTGGTTTCGAACTATTTAACTTGCCGCTATATCTGGAGCAATTTTTCAGATTCCCTATTTTCTTTGTTTTCAGTATCTACTTTCGACTATTAGTTAGCAACTCTTCCTTCGATAAGTGTTGCATGGTTCCAAATTTATTCATGTTATATTGGTATATTTTTTGTTCGAGTTTGAATTCAAGTACTGTTTATTTATTTAATATTGTTTTGTGTTTCATAAGTTATTTTTTTTTGTAAGCAATTTATAAATATTCAAGATGGCCAGACCCGTTAGTGAAAAGTCTAACCCGCTATATCAAAGAATGGCGGGAGAAACTTTTTGTTGTGTATGCTCAAAAGAAGTAGAGTATCCAGCTCAACTGCTAGCAACCGGATGTAATCACTATTTCCATCATGTGTGCTTCAGTACTGCGACTGGAAATAGTAAAGTGTGTCCAATTTGTAAGACTGCTTTAAGCAAATCAACTTTGAGTCTGGCAGAAGAACTAAGTGCAGCTCAGAGTTCAGGCATACAAACACGATCAAAGTCCAAGAGCAGGACAGTAGCGCAAGATCTGTTAGTCGCAGGTTCTAGCAATAGTATACAGACAGGTATACCAGAACCAGTACAGCAGAGTTGTAATGATAATCCAGCATTGGTTGCCGGGCCAGCACCAGTTGTGCAACCAATGTTTAGCTTGCAGCAAAGTATTGCTGAGGCGGTGGCAGCCGCTCTGACGCAGCAGACGCATGTGTTGTCGAAAGCGATCGAAGATGGCTTCCACAGGATGTCATTTAATTCAGTGGCTCAAGGTGGAAATGATCAAGTTCACTCTGCTCCTAGGCAATCGTCTCCAGCCAGGCAACAGCAGCATCAATCATTTGAGCAGCTGTTTGGAATCTCTAACAGAGATGGGGTGGATAGACGAAATCCAGTGCCCGAGATGGTGGCGCCGCAGGCAGAGTTTCGAGAGATGCACAACTTACGGCCTGATAGAATTAGTCAGACCATTTATAACTGGAAGGTACGCTTTTCTGGTCATTCGTCCATGACTGTAGAGGATTTTCTTTATCGCGTCGAAGCGCTAACAAATCAGACACTAGGTGGTGATTTTGAAATGCTAGCTCGGTATGCAAGCAATCTTTTTGAAGGTAGTGCAAGCGAGTGGTTTTGGAGGTATCACCGTAGTGTAACGCGTGTGCGGTGGATTGATTTGAGTATAGCGCTCAGAGCGCAGTTTTCAGACGGACGAACGGACCTGGAAATTAGAACTGCTATCTCACATCGCAAACAAAAGCCGAATGAAACATTTGACAATTTTTATGAGGCGATTGTTAATCTGGCTGATAGGCTCGAACAGCCCATGTCTGAACAGTCATTGTTAGAGGTGCTGCGAGCCAATCTTTTAATCGAAGTCCAGCACGAGTTATTGTATGTCCCAATCAATAATGTAGTGCAATTGCGGCAATTCGTACGGAAGCGAGAGAGATTTTTGCTAAGTACGACTAGATCAATACCAGCTACACGACGTTTTGGTCCACGCCCGCAGATTAATGAAGTCTCAGTGCAAGCGGAATTGGCTACTGGCTCTGACAGGGAAGAGGATGAATCATTTGCTGTTGAGGCGGTGATTATATCCTGCTGGAATTGTCGAAAGCCAGGTCACCACTACCAAGACTGCAAAGCCGAGCGCACTGTGTTTTGCTATGGGTGTGGTGATGCTGATACGTACAGGCCATCTTGCAGAAAATGTATAAGTTCTGCGTCAAAAAACGGGTGGTCTCGTGCACCATTGACAGGTGCACGCAAACTAATATCGAAAGCGACCAATACGGAGTAGTTGATCGTGTAACGACTCCTGAAAATATCCCGGACTTTCTCCACATCCCAGCGATTCCCTTACACAAACGTGAGCAGCAGACTTTGTCGAAAGTTCACGAACATGTAAAAGCACGGTCACGCGACCAAAAACGTAAAAAGACCTTCATTAAGTTAAATAAAGATACTCGCAGAGCACTATTGGCATCTGTGGTAAATAGTTGTAAGGATTTGCGGCCATATGCTGATGTCATCATATTTGACAGAACCATGAGTGGTTTGATGGACACTGGTGCCTCCATAAGCTGCATTGGTGGCAGATTTGCGCAAGAATTGGCAGAAACGCACATTGGTTTTAAACCGATACGTGCAGCTGTACGAACTGCAGATGGCCAAAGCCAAAATATAGTAGGTCGAATTAACACGTCTATCTGTTTTCGTGGTGAATCCAAGAGAATATGGGTGTATATCGTACCGTCATTAACTCAAGAGTTATATTTAGGCATCGATTTTTGGCGAAGTTTTAATCTCTTGCCATTGTTTTTAATGAATAAAGCAAGTGCACACAGGTTAGCAGCGTTAAATTTCGATGACCCATTACAAATACCTTTGACTGATTTGCAGCAAAAGGAATTAGTATCCACTATTAAGGTATTTCCGTCATTTGCTGAAAAAGGTTTAGGCAAGACGAACTGGCTTATGCACGACATAGAGGTGACCGAGTCGAAACCAATTAAACAACGCCATTATGCAGTGTCACCGGCCATCGAAAAACTAATGTATGATGAGCTTGACAGAATGTTAGCACTTGGTGTGATTGAGGAATCCGAAAGTCCTTGGTCCTCTCCAGTTGTTATTGTACGCAAGCCAGGCAAGGTTCGCCTTTGTTTAGATAGTCGCAAGGTGAATGACATAACAGTCAAAAATGCGTATCCCATGCCTCTCATTGACGGCATCTTGAGTAGGTTGCCAAAGGCGAAATTTATCTCAAGTATCGACTTGAAGGATGCGTATTGGCAGATTCCGCTAACTCCAAGAGCGCGCGAGAAAACCGCATTTACAGTGCCGGGAAGACCACTGTATCATTTTACGGTTATGCCGTTTGGGCTATCCAATGCTCCACAGACGATGTCGAAATTGATGGACAAAGTTATTCCACCAGATCTGAGAAATGAAATATTCATTTATCTAGACGATTTGCTGGTAATTTCGGAGTCATTTGACAAACACGTCTCAGTGTTGAGAGCTTTAGCCGATAGGTTAACTCAAGCCGGACTCACCATAAATGTGGAGAAAAGCAAATTCTGTCTGAAAGAGGTTAAATATTTAGGACATGTTATTGGTCATGGTACAATCCAAACGGATCCCGATAAAGTGGCAGCCATTCGTGAGTTTCCTGTTCCGCGATCGTGCAAGCAGGTGCGAAGGTTTTTAGGAACCACTGGGTGGTACCACAAGTTCATAAAAAATTATGCAGAAATTGCTGCTCCAATTTCAGATACCCTTAAGCAGCGAAAATCATTTACTTGGTCCGACGAAGCGCAAAAGGCTTTTGAGAATTTGAAAGAGCAACTTTGTATGGCCCCTGTACTCCATAGTCCTGATTTTGCTACACCATTTGAGATACATTGTGATGCCAGTCACTCAGGTGTTGGTGGAGTATTGATGCAGAAAGATAAGGATGGTAATGACGTTCCAATCGCATTTATGTCTCGTAAATTGAATCGATGTCAGAGAAATTATTCAGTCACTGAGAAGGAGTGTTTGGCAGCGATCATGTGCGTAAAAAAATTTCGAGCATATGTTGAAGGGCATGAATTTGCCATTCATACCGATCATGCTTCATTGAAGTGGCTCATGTCTCAAACAGACTTAAGCTCCAGATTGGCTCGCTGGGCACTCAAGCTGCAAGGTTTTGCTTTTAAGATCGTTCATCGCAAAGGCAGCCAGAACATTGTTCCCGACGCCTTATCACGTGTGCACACTGAAGATTTGTCATCCTTAGGTGTGGATACCTTGATAGATTTACAGTCTGAGCAGTTCGAGTCAAAAGAGTACCAAGAGCTTAAGGACAAAATAAAATCAAACCCGTCTCAGCTACCTGACGTTAAAGTCATCGATAAATATATTTATCGTCGTGCAGAGCACGCGTCCGGCGATCAAGTCGCTGATGATTTGCACTGGAAGTTGTGGGTTCCAAAAGATCTTGTGATAGAGGTATTAAAACAAAGTCATGAGCCTCCTTTAGCGTCTCATTGTGGAATCAATAAAATGTTGGAAAAAATTCGGCGATATTATTATTGGCCAAATTTAGTGTGTGATGTTAAGTCATTTGTAAACGGTTGTGTGGTGTGCAAATGTACCAAACATCCCAATCGTTCGTTACGCCCACCATTAGCTCCAGTAAAAGAAACGCAGCGAATATTTCAAAAGATTTTTATTGATTTCTTGGGACCCTATCCTCGAAGTAAGTCCGGAAATGTTGGTATATTCGTAGTGTTAGATCATTTGTCCAAATACCCATTTTTAAAACCTGTAAAAAAATTCACCACTGATGCTATTATTCGCTTCATGGAAGAGGATTTATTTCATTGTTTTGGTGTACCTGAAACCATTGTATCAGATAACGGTGTCCAATTTAAGTCACATAAGTTCAAGGCTTTGCTCACCAAATACAATGTGCAACATTTTTATACGGCTGTACACGCTCCGCAAGCTAATGCGTCAGAGCGCGTAAATCGATCAGTAATTGCTGCAATCAAGGCTTACGTTAGACCCGATCAAACAAATTGGGATGAGCAACTTAGCCATATCAGTTGCGCATTACGGTCCAGCAGACATTCAGCAATCAATGACAGTCCCTATCGTGTTGCTTTTGGACAACACATGATAGTTAATGGTAATACCTATCCTCTTCTACGAAATTTAGAACTTCTAGAAGACCGTACAGTTAGTTTTGATCGAGAAGATTCCTTTGATATAATAAGGAAAACTGCACAACAGAGTATACAACGGCAGCACGAACAAAACGAAAAACAGTACAATCTTAGAAGTCGAGAAGTAGATTTTAGAGTTGGTCAAGAAGTTTATAGGCGTAATTTTCAGCAGAGTAATTTTGCAAAAGGCTTTAATGCAAAACTGGCCCCAACTTTTGTAAAATCTCGTATTAAGCGTAAGCTTGGCAACAGTTATTACGAGTTAGAAGATACCCAAGGGCGATTCATTGGAAAATATCATGCTAAAGATATAAAACAATGAATCGGGTAGCCAGGAAATTCGTCCAAGCGAGTATCACTCTTTGGAGTTATGACCCCAAAGTGTGATTTTGGCAGGGGGGATTGTAGTGGTCGCTTGGACCGCCAACATTTATTTGGTGGGCCTAAAAGTAGGCAAAGGTTTTTTTTTTTGCCAAGTAGGAAAAAATGCCAGCGCCACGGCACTAGATGTAGAAAATAGTAGTTAATGTAATATATTTATTAAAGTTATGTTTATGTATGTTAATAATCTAATTTTTGTTAGTTAAATGTTAAATGTATAATAATTGTTTAATGTTAGTAGAAACTTTTAGGATAATTGTATTTTGTTGGCACAAATTTATTAGCGCCATCTGTGTGTGGGGCTTGGCAACAACAAAAATATTTTTGCGATAGATGCATCTTGAGGCAGTGAATGTCAAAGAATGGGAAGTTAAGAATGCATCAAAGATTAACGCCCTATTGACAAGCCAGTTTTTTTCTCATTCGTGCTGGTCATGCAATCTCAAAAAGGCATTTTCTGAATTGGTTGTGACAAGTCGCACCAGGAAAAAAATACATATATAAATTGAGAATTAAGTGCGACGGTCATAAATATTCAGCCAACAGAAATATTCAGTTAAATAAAAAGTGCATAGTGCGAATAGAGAAAGTGTGTGAAAACACCCCTTTTTTTTCGGTCAGCTGCCGATAGCCAACAGGCGGGAACAAAATTTGGAGATTTTCTGGTGCCGTCCAAAAAGGCAGGGTAACTATTGCACTATTGCAGATATAAAGCTTACATGTATTCATGATCTGATTTTCCTTTCACAATCAGACGGCACGTAGTTCCATATTGTACTTTTGGATGTTGTTGGTGCTTACGAAGCTAAGCCACCAAGCAAAGCTCATCCACTCCGCTTCGACAGCCGGCAGTACAAAGCTTGTACTAAAGCTTTGAAAGCTTCTGCACGACTGCTGCGAAAGCTGCAGCAGATCAGCTGATAGCTGCAAGCGGGAGTCAGCACTGCAATTGGGCACAAATTTGGAGGAGCGATTTACAGCCCTACCGCACCGCCGCCCCCGCAATTTGGATTGGGAGTTGTCCCTAAGAGGGAAAGCAAGGAGAACGGCAACATTACCCCAGATGTGGTATATGCGCCAGTGACCGTGCGACCACCAGAGGAAATGTCTCCGAAGATGATCGTGCCATAGATGATTGTGTTGTTCAGTATTTGTATTTCGACATTGTTCATTTTGGGCCTTCTGCCACTTAGTTAGTGCTTCTCTGTAATATATTTGGTTCATTTGAAGTCTTGTTTGCGTTCATACATATATGTTGAATGGAAGAAAAACTGTGATGTAAATTTACATATGATTTCGTTGTATAATATACTATGTATCAAATGTAAATGAACTTCATTAGTTACCATAAGTCGTTCTACATATGTCTTGTTCGTAAATACTTTTGTTTTCTGTCATAACTTTGCAATTTTAAAATTACATTTATAATTGTTTGCAAAGTAAACAATGGAACATCTGGCATAAAAGCTCAGATCAACATTTGAGTAGAAAGCTTTTGGTTAGGGCTTTAAATTTTTTTGTTCCACAGCTGCAACCACAACAACATAACAACACACACACACATATCACCGGCTGTGAAAGATCTTTCGTCGCTGGAGAATGCTGTAAGTGAGCTTTTTGTTTATATCTACGTAGCTTTTTTTCTCGTATTGTTCGCTACCGAGCTTTTTTGTGTATTGCATCTGTTGAATGCAAAGGTTAAAGACCAAACCAAGTTTATCTTTATTTGTTTTGCTGGCAGCTTCATTTCGCTGCGCCTGAGAAACCTTAAGTTTCTTAAGGCTGGGCTTTTGCCGATGGTCCATTGCCATATAAAGATATGGATTCCTAATTAAATAGTTTTATAGTGTATAAAAACTATCTATTATTAGCGATCCATATACAAATTGCAATACGAAATATTGGCTAACTATTTCTATTAATTATATTTATTTCTATATATCTATTTATTTAGTTTTTAAGTATTTATGAAATAGATTTAAATTAGCTTTAATATTTCAACGTCTTTATTTCATATTCCGTCCATGTTATCTTTTGTTTATTTGCCTTTTCTTTATGTTTCTTAATTTAAATAAATTTGTTATAATGTTTAGTATGTGCGAGTAAGTTTGCAAATTTGGAACCATGCAGCATTTGTATGGGGAGGGTTGAGTAACGAGGAGCTTCTCTAAGGGATCCTGTCATTTAAATTGATTTTTCCATTGGCTTTGCAGGATCATGGTAGGGTGGGCGTCTGCACCAATGAGTGCAACGTAAAGGAGAAGTGCTCCAAGTCGAAGGTAGATCCCTAACTTGTCTTTCATCCAGTTTCCTTCTAACTCTTTACCTCTTTTGTTTACTGTCCTTGTATGTCTTTCCCCGATTTTCCCTTTCCTTAAGTACGCGAATTTATTAATAATGTAATTAATCTACGGAAGCATGTAACGGAAAGGATTTTTCCCCTTTAGCCACTCCCAGCCGACCAGACAACAGCCGTAGCGATCGCGTACACCTTTCGTATCGTTACAAGTACACCAGCTTCTAAAACGAACAAGCTTCGTTACCCGTTACACTCTCTTGCCACTGTTGCTGCCACTGCAACATGTTAAGAGCCACGGAGCAGGGAACACAGAAAGATACAAACCACAGAGGCTTAAACCACCAGGAAAAAAAGTGCAAAGTTGGCACGTGAAGTGGAAATGTGTGATGAGCAGTGGCAGTTGCAACGGCCACAGATGAGATGATAGAGACAGAGATAGCGCGTGAGAAAGAGACGGACGATGGCATGGGATTGCTTCGGTCAGGTGGAGCGCAGGCGAAAAGTTCAAGGTGCGTTCACTGCAGCCACACCATCAATCTGCTTAAATGTTTAATCCCACCGAGATTTGTATGTATTTGCATATACAGTATAACTATATGTATAAATGGATATCAAAGTGTGTGTGTGTGTATATACTATGAAATCTGTGCTTGAGTGCGTGCGCCTCTTGCGTGTCCGCTTTTATGTAATTATGCCCTGTATTCATCGAGAGTCTCAGCACTTTATCATAGTTAATAAAACCAGGAGGAGTGCTACTTTTTACTGAGTATCTGCTGGTTGTAATATGCGAAACGTGTATTCGCCTCTCACTTGGTTTTAAATAAGTTTATACACGCTTGCTTAAACAGCAACACGAGCGAGTCACGCCCCTTGACACCCCAGCCCAACTACCTCGGTGAACTTTATGGTAAATGCGGCCACCACATTGCCCAGATCCAGGTGGCAAATCAACCCGACTTCGTTCCCTCTCTTCTGCTCGACTTTAAGTGATTTTTATGAGCGTGCAGTTTATTAAGGACACAATTATGTGTACTACGTTGTTCGATGTTCATCAAAGGTAAATACCAAGTGAAGAAGTAAATGTGAGCAACGACAGCGACAAACGGAAATCAACTTTAAGTCGTGCTGACTGTCGACGTCGTGTTTTCGTGTTCAATTCAACAGCGCACAGCTCGATTCTTGGAAATTTATCGCGCCTTCAATGCGCATAAAAATTATTATATACTATGTACGAGTATGAGAATAAATTTGAAATTTTCAAAGATTAATGTATCAACTTTGCAATTCCGCCGCAAGATTTGCATTGACTTGTTTATGTTGCGTGGAAGTTCAAAATACTTTGTTTAATTTAACACAAGATGTTAAGTTTCTCAAGCAAAGTGTTTATCCACAGGGTAGAAGATTAAAAGTTCCCAAGTTCTTGTCAATTAGTCACCTAACTAAGCTATCGAGTAATTTGAAGTATTCTTATATTGTTTTATTGTCTTTGTTAATTTACTCCAAGAGTTGATTTATTTATTATTACTTAAGCTAGTGCTCTAATTCATAAGATTGCTGTGAAAGCAGAGGGAAACGTTTGGCCTTAAATGCTTTGATTGAAAAACTGGTATATTTCGAATGTACTAGTACTTCAATATACGAAAAAATAGCTTTTAATATATTTTAGGTGTAATCATTTGGTATACTATAAGTATATTTTGTGTTTTAAATGAAATAGGGTATTGCAACTTTGATTGACAATCTGGTATATTAGAAATGAAATAGTATACAACAAAGAGCTTTTTATATATTTTTGTATTTTCTGATATAAAAAGTTGGTATATTAATAATACCATATATCTAAAGTTTTGCTTAAAAAATATAAAATATACTGAAGATTAATTTTGAGATTTACTCAAAGATCAAAACTTTAAGATACTACTTTCTTAGCATAAGTTTTCTTTAAGAATAAGTAAGAATGTATTCATTTTTTTTTTTTGAATTTAATATATTTCTAGCCACATTAATGAAATAAAAGTTAAAAAAGGCTGATTTAATTTGAGCACATTATTTATTCCAAAAACTGTGGGAATTCTTGTGCAATCTTTAATAAGTTTAATGTTCAATGAACAGCAGGAGAGCATTGGCACTCGAAAGCGTTGTCGCGATGTAGAACTAGCTACTCAGGACATGGTGCTCATGCATATGCATGCATCTTTGTCTCAGTTTCACAGACTCAGCGTCTTTTTCACGCTGTTTAGCATGCAAAGCGCATTTATGTCGCTCGCCCGTCGAGTGCATTGAACGGCCTTGCACAATGGCTGAAGATGGGAAAATGGCGAACAGCAAATGGCGAATATCAATTCAAGTTGCCGCCAAGTGCGTGGCAATTAGAGTGTATTCTTTACAGTCTCTATTTGAGGGAACTATGCTGTAGTAGTTGTAGTTAGAGCTTTGGGACTGTCCAAATGCAATTTTCACGACTTGTTTTTTCGTGCCCATTGCAATGCAATGGAAAACATATTTTTCCGGGCGCTTACGCTGGCAAATGGCGTTTAACAAGGTCCAAATGATTTTTGACGATGGCAGCGACCAACGAGGCGTGCCACGCCCCAAAAGTGCCACCTCATGGCTGGCAGTCACGCTTTTTGTCGCTTAATTTCATTTGTTGCATTTAATTGCATTTGTCGGCGGCAACAGCTGCTGCTGCTGCTGCTGCTGTTGTGTTGTTGCTGCTGTTTTTGGGGTACACGGATCCTTGTTTCGTGTTGCAACCACGTTTCACATTTGTTTTGGGCGGGTGCAGAGAGGTGCACAAATTTATGGCCCATTTTATTGCGCTTTTTGGGTTTTTGCTTTTTGCTACTATTACTTGGCATTACTTATGAAAATTGCTGCTTTGCGGTTCTTGTGACGCTTTCATTATGCAGCATTTGTTCGCATTTGCCCTAATTGCAGTTCGCATTTGCATTTGGCATTTGGTATTTGTCGATGCAGGAAATGTTGAAATGGTAAATTAAAGCAGCGACGATTTGGTCGCAAAACTCACCTGAGTCGTGGCAATTCGCAGAATACCCAATCTGTGACCTCCTCCTGTCTGACCTCTCTGTGAGAGCTGGCCAAGTCCGCTTTGTTGCCAGCTATGACAATGGGAATGTCCTGTAGATGAAGAGATGAGAGATGCGAGATGAGAATTAGTCATACTACGTTAACCCTGAAGAAGGTGAGCAGCTAGCTCTCCACAGCAACTAAGCCGCTACTGCTGCTGCTGCGTTTTGTGCTGGTTGCCGCTGTGGCTCAAAGCCGTAGTCAAGCCCTAGACAAAGGCGGCTCGGCTATAATTGACACTCTCGCACACTCACAATGCCAGCACAACGCGAGCGAAAGCACAACAACAACAACAACAGCAACGCAGAAAGAAAGTTGACAACGACAACGGCAACAACAACAGCAAAGAACAATAACAGCAACAACAATAGATTTATGAAAAGCAACCAGCGTAAACCAAAATTCAGAGCCCCAAACGACTTGGGGACAAGTTTTATATTTTTAATTGCTTTGGGGCATTGAAATTGGTTTACATGGCGTATGCGTATTTCTCTTCTATATCTTTTTTCGTGTTCTATGTTTTGCCAGTTGCTGTTGCTCTTGCTGTTCATTCAACAACGTCGCTTGTCAGCTTCAGTTCCAGCGCTGTGCTGCTAATTGCATTGAAAATGCAAACCCACCTGAAAGTCGGCACGCTGCTCGCGAATCTCCTCGAAGCACTGCTTAACACACTGAAAGCTGGGCGCGGATGTTGTGGCATAGACGAGCATGAAGGCGTGTGCCGTCGCAATGGAGAGGCGTCGCATGGCGGGGAATTGCATGTCACCGGATGTGTCCAAAATGTCCACCTGCAACAAAAAACAACAACATTTTAAATACAATATACTCGCATGTATTTCCCAGAACAAAGCACAAAGCGCAGGCGGGATAATTGAATGTTTGGTCCATGAAAATGAAAACAAAGTATGCAAAGTAATACATTATAGTGTAAATTTATTCAGGGCTGACATCGTGTTTGCGTTTACGTATGAGCAAATTGATTGATCTGTAGGCACAAGGGCCTTTAATATTTGAGATGCCTTCCATCACGTATACGCCAAGTGAACTATGCTCCTTTCTCTAGCACATTAACCCTATAAACAGCTTGATTTGCGTGCTACAAGCTGGTCAAGCAATAAATTTCCTACAGAGAAATATTAATTTAAATTCAAATTGCAAATTCACATAGAAATTCAAATTTATATTCCAAAATGCTGCAATCCTTATCTTGTTAGCAAGTTTATGGCCGAAATTTATTTCACAAATTGATTTCATGCTTCTCTGGCCGATGGAAACGCAATAAAATGAAATAAAAGGTAATTGATACGAAATGGATTATCAAACATGGCCGCAAAGAGGATTCCGTCTATTGTTTGGGGTATAAGAAAAAAAAAGAAAACCGAAGAAAATCTGGCAACAAATAGAAGTAATCGAAGCATGTTGAAGCTAGTTACTTAATATGAAACAAGCATTCCACACGAAATGGTAATTGAAAATCTGGATAGATTTAGAAAGAGCTCTCACTGTTGTTTATAGGTTTATGCCTTGCAGTTTAAATTTTAAAAACAATTGAAAAGAAATGTATCACATTTATTAATGCACAGGCCAAAAGCATTGTTCATATTCAAAACTCATTTTTCATGTTGCACTCTTGAGGCTTTTGTTTTATATTTTATACGAGTCTACGCTTTAATCCGATTTAAAAAGTGTATTAGACAAATCTGGCAAAATTGCCATTTAATTTCGAAATTTAAATTGAACGGCTCTTCAATGGTTCCGTTGCGGCATCGAATTTTGTCGGTGACAGCGACCTCAGTGAACCCACAAATGAACTGTGATTGGCAGACAGCCGGATGATGATGAAGCGAGACAGATTAATGGGGGAATGAGTGTGAAAGAGAGATAGAGAGCGAGCGATGTTATCTCGATGTAGATGTGCTCGTCGTCGTTCAATGCTCAGTTGATGCCAAATAATCCCAAGTGTCAGCATCTGTTATACATAAATACAGTATTTCTCTCTCTCGCGATACGCATTGTTCCCCAGACACTTAGCCAAGCCAGGGAGCCAAACGGGGCCAACACGGGGCACCGTTTTCCACAATTGGCCGCCCGCAATGTCAACAGCATACAAAAGCTGAGCATTTAGCGATGGCGCGGTTTTTAGCGACACCCAACTGACACATTCATGAGGCGAAGCCAACAGCCAGCAGCAACCGACTAAAGTGGCCCATTGTTTGGGTTGGAGGCCATTGTTCGGCAATTTGTAGTGCATTGTTGCAGTGCCGCGACCGTTGGTCAAGTAATTTTATTAAAAATTGCGCAAAAATGCGCGCAATATAAACACATACTTTATACGGAGAAATATCTCTGTTCCAAGGTCCCCATCTTTTGCATTTGCTTTGTCCTCCAGCTGCGTTGACAAAATATTGCCATTAAGGTCGTGCGCTGTTTGTGGCCACAAAACGCTTAACGCTGCTCAATACTCAACTCGACTTGGTGTGTGTAATGCGTGTAATGTATGTGTGTGTGTGTGTGTATGAGGCCCATTTTGATGGTCGCGACCGCAGCGGGATGCAACAACGCACAGCAAACAATCTGTTAAACGCAACCTCATGTCCGGGGTTTTAGTTAATGTCCGCCAGCTACTAGACAGAGACAGAGAGAGAGAGAGAGGAAGTAGGATACTTTGTATCGAAATTGATTTTGGGGGCAGAGTACGCGGCGTATGCGCAATGTTAAAGCTTTGCTTTGAAAGTACGCATGCCTGCGGCTGGTAAATTCAATCAAATGTTTTGGCATTTTGGGTTCAACTTTTAAGCATTAGTTGCAGGCACCCGCCGCTGTGTGGGGCTTGAGGCATTTTGGTCACGGTATCAAGCGTTAAAATGAAATTAATTAAAACAAAAATGCTGGCGATGATGACACTGTCGATGATAGCAGACGACGCCACCACCAAGGGTGTCAATGTCGCCAACGTCCTAGCCTCGCCTCACCTCGCCCTCAACGCAGTTTAGTCAACATCAATTTGGCCTGCGTCCTGCCATAGCAACCAACAGCAGCAGCAGCAGCAGAGAAGCAGCATCAAAAAGTAGAAGCAGAGCAGCAGCATCATACCTATTAATCAACTTTTTGTTACAACTTTTGCGGCGAGTCGGCGTTGTGTACTGTGGCTGCTGCGTCTCTTTCTCCCTCACTCTCTCTCTGTGTGCGTGTCTGTGTCGATGTCGGTATCTGTGTTTGTGTCTGTATGTTGGGGGCAACTTTGAAAACAGCGAATAATCAGCTCGTATAGCGAGCTTGAAGGATGTGCCATCAAAAGTAAGTTGGCCGAGCTGGCATCCTTCTGCCGCCTCCTTGTACCATCAAAGCAGATAATATCCATAACATGTTGTGCACTCGGGCGTGCATGTGTGTGTGAGTGTGTGTGCTCGGATATTTTGAAGTTGCTGCCACAGTTTTGAGGCAGAGTGTGTAAATTTGATTAATGAGCAAGCCTGTCTAACAGCCTGTCTGCCAGTCTCTAGTCTCCAGTCTCGAAGCATGCCCAAGTTGTGAACACTTATTGTTGCCACAAGGAGGCGGCGTCACCAGCTACACTATTAATCCATTTGCCTTTCATTCAAGCATTTTACCATTTACCATTTACAGCATTTTACATATGCTCAATTTGCGTTTCTAGCACTTAAATGTTTAATCAACTTTCGTTATGGCCACAAGCATTATCATTCCCATCTTGTCTGCCCCTCCCCAAGCCATTTATTTGCTCATGTCAATCTCATTCTCCGACTTCATCTCAGCTCTCTGATGGCATTTCATGCCTATTCTGCACTCAGTTGTTAAGGCAACAGCTTAGAGCCTTCCCACGCACAGACACACGTGTCGGAATTATAAACCAAGTCCTAACTTTGGCTAATAACTTGGCATAAGCTCGTATCATATGAGTTCACGTTTACTCCGGGCAAATTTGGCAGACAAGCTTATGCTTGCAGCGTAATCATCATGTTAAAACCACTTGTAATTCAGTTAGTTAGCAACCAGACACACACGCAGAGAGAGAGATAGAGAGAAACCTTACAATTCGGCATCAACTGCACTTTGCCACTGACCATGTCCTCATTGACCGCCGCTTTGATTTAATTAGTGGCTCACTTCAAATTACTTGACTACGAAATCTACAGTTGCCGTAAACATTGCTGCAACGACGATGGCAACTGCAACTTGAGTGCACCGAAGATGGCAGCCAACAATACGAGTAAATTGTTGCTTAAATGACCTGCTCTCTGGTTGTCACTTAAAACTGAAACAAATTGCAAATATTTCTCAATGTCAAGCAACTGAAATACTCTCATGTGACCTCCGAGAACGCTTTCAAATTGCTGAATAAAATGGAGAATATTAAAGGCATAAATTGAATTTATATGAAACATGAATTTAAGACGCAAATTACAAGCTACGAATGAAATGTAAAAGTAACTACTACATATAACAAATTTAGAAAATATATTGTCGAGTAAGTCGTCAGACTTTTCACATTTCGCAAACGTTAAAGTACAATTGCAATGTGAAAGCATTGCACTAAAAGCTTGTGTCCCTCTGAAGGACTCTTTTGGTGTTTTTAATATCTTACTTACCTTTAGCGTGACGCCACCCAGGTCATATTCACGATTGTAGAGATCCTCGACTGTGGCACGATATTTGTCCGTGTACGACTTGAATAGAAAGCGCTTTAGAATCGAGCTCTTGCCCACGCCCGCTCCGCCCAGCAAAACGAGTCGAATGCGTTCCATGTCCGCCATTTTGTTGCTGTTGTTATCGTCGCTGTTGTTGTTGTTGTTGTTACTGTTGTTACTGCTGGTGCTTCGGTGTTGCCTACTTTTGAGCGCAGTTTAAAAATCGTTTGTCGTTTGTATTAGAGTAGTATTTATGTTTGTCTATTGTTGTCGCAGAAGTCCTGCCTTTGCTTCTGCTTCTGAATGTGCGCTGCTATTAGGGCAATAATTCACTTTTTATTATTCCGCTGATGCATTGTGCTTTCACTCGTACATTTCAACTTGAATTTCGTCATTATATTGTACTGGAACAAGCAAGCAAGCGAACAGCCCTTTCTTGGCTCTATCCTGTTTGACTTGAGCTATTAAATTTGTTGAACTTATCGGCAACACTTGCACCTCCGTCTGACTGGCTGGCTTAATAACAACAGCTTAAGCTTCCGTTGCGTAACTTTTGACTTCCGTTTCCGCTGGGCGAGATGTGTGCGTGTGTGTCAGTGTGTGCGTGGTGCGCTGTGGATGGATACAAAGCAAAAGCAGAACGAAACATTTTAAAGCCAAACTCGTTTTCGTTTACGAGGACGAAGGCGGAAGGAGGAAGGAAGGACAAAAATGCTGTTGCCTAGGGCATCACTATAGACATAACGACGTTGTACTACAAAGGGGAGAATACCGATTTGGATTTCCATAGCACGTAATTTGTGTTTGTTTTCGGGGGCTTTTGTTTATTATTTTATGATAATTGCAAATTTTGGCAGTTTGCCAAAATCGGTAACATCAACATCGCAATTGCAGCAACAACAGCAACATCAAGAATGACGGCCAGCTGTGTTAATCTATTTGCGAATAGAATAGCGCTGCTTTAGACTTATTTCACTCTCAATTCGTGCAAAATATGTTCATGTGAAAGTTCGTGCTCAGATATTCCACATAAATTCCCATAAATTGCAACCAACTAAACTTCAAACAAATGTATCTCAGTCAATTTGTGTGTGTGTGTGTGTGTGTATGTGTGTGTGCATGATTTTGTGAGTGGATTGGTATTCGAGTATGTTGCTGTAATCACAATCTGCGCACGTGTTCGCATGGATATGCTTCGTAGCTGGCAAAGGATGCTAGGTGCATTTACAAATATGATGAACTTAAAAATGTGTGCACGATTGCAAATGCAAACACGCTTTCAAACTGCTGGCTTGCAAATACCCTGTAGCCCAATCAAATGACTCTAGGCTTAAAAAAAATATTAACAATTTCAATGGTAATGGGAGCATACGATATACATTTGAAAACAAAACTATCGAAATAGTGTGATCATTTAATTGAAAATACGAATACCTTTAGTACAATATAGTATGTAAGAAATTGATAATTTCAATAAAAGATCGATAAAAGATCATTAAATAGCAAATCAGTAAGAAAAAAAAACGAGATTAAAATGAACTCAATTAATTGAATTGTGTAAAATGTTAGTAATAAAAACTGAAATTCCACTAAAGTTTAAGATAATGTTGAGACTCTGCATTATACGTTTAGAAACTGACACAAACCTGGAATATTGGCACCTTAAGTAAGTTACATATGAGTTACTGAAGTAGTAAACTAGTCAAAACTAGTAGGATACAGTACAATATAAAATAGCATCAATGGATTGTAAGGACTCATTTGGTGCACAGAACTTTGTGACTTGCTGCTTGCCACGGGGGGCAAATAGAGTAGTAGCAAAACTAGATGGCAAATTGCAAATAAACCCTTCAGACAGCAAAAGCTTTGTGCATCAGAACCGAGTTAAGAAGCCCAAAGCTAGCAGCCTCTTTGAGACTCTATCTGTTAGTCGGTAAACCTAACTGTCTGTCTGTCTGTCTGTCAGACGGTCTGTCTCTGAATCTGTCTATCCGTTTGTATCCATGTAATTCACATGCTAAGTGCAGCAGGCAATTCAATTTGTTAGTGGAAAAGCAGCAGCACATTGAAGCAGTTTCTTAAAGCACAGCAACTGTTTCAGTTGCAGCGTTGATAGCTTTGCTGATGCTGCACAGGTATGCCCCTGTCCTCTTTACCTGATACGTCACTCGATGCTGATGTCAATGCGATGCTGCAGATGCAGCTGTTGTTGTAGTTACTGTTGTTGTTGGTGCCTGTCTAATTGCAATAGCAACGTGATATAATTACGTTACGGGGAAAATGCAATTTCTTGCAATCAGCTGCTAAGATTGAGCGACAGTTGGGTCGCTCAACATGATTGCACCTTTCACTCGCATCCCCAAGCCTGACAATTTCGATTATATTCGTAACAGCAAAGTGTTAATTACAAAATATAAAAAATAACGAAAAAACACTCAAGAGTGTACAAATTGTGCTGATGTTGAATCCGTTAAATTTGAATAGAAATCTCCTGGTAGCAGCTTATTGGCTTACACAGAAACGTGTAGTAATCGGACTCCTATTCGTGTGTAGAAGGTTGTCATGCAATTGGCATTGTTGCTTTCAAGCGTCGCCACTTGACTAACACCAAACAAGTTGTCATCTGAGGGCCAGGCAATTGTGGAAATTGAAAATAGTTTAACCGAATAGCATGCCAAAGCTTTTGTTGCCCACCAGACGACACAAGCTGCAATTTCAACTCCAGCTACAGCTGCAACTTCAACAGTATCCGTATCCGTATCCGTATCTGTATCTGTGTATCTGAGACTGCTTTACTGTGTTTGAGTGTGTGCGTGTGTTGTGTGTGCTTTGCCTGTCTGTGGTTTTACGAGTGAGCATGGCAATTTATTTGAGCTGGGACAAGTTGTCCACACGAGGAAACTGAACACGAGTTAGTCGACAAATTACAAGAGCTTTGCACATGCAAATGCAAATTGGGTGCTCGTTTAACATTGTGTTTATGATATTTCATGCGCTGCAGAGTAAACATAAGCATTTCCTTTGAGTGCGTTCAGCAAATTCAACTCTTCAACCTTACCACAATTATAAGGTATTCAAATGAGAGGTTTATAATAACAAACATCAACGAGAAGTTTAATTACTATCTTATTGAAGGATGTCTGCCAGTTCAGCATTCCCCTTTAATGCTGCATGCGTGTTTGTTTTATTTTGTTTCGTACCAAACTTGTTATGAAAACTCGGAACACTCATGGCTTAAAATGCATTTTTCATTTGCATTTCATTTCAAAGTATGCCGGCAAAAAAGGGCGACAGCTGCCAGGCAGGCAGCAGGGTCATGAAAGCATGTGGATAATTCATGTAATTATACGCGCAGCGAGTTTGTTGTCGTTGTAAATATTATGATAATATTATTTATAAAATTGCAATTAGTGTTGGGAGAGAGCTCTTAATAATTTCTACAGCTTCAACAACAAAAATCAAAATCGAATTTAAGCTTAAAAAACAAAGAATTAATTCAATTTAAGGCAGCAGCACAGTGAGAGCTCAACCTTTGCCATGGTTTTCTGAATAAAATTTTAATTAAATCTACTAGGCCTACACTTTTACACACACAGAGACACACAAAAGCAAGCTGAACAGGATAGCAGCTGTGTGACAACAAGAACAACACCAGCAACAGCAACAAGAGTCAGGGAAAAGGACAAGAACAATTGTGAATTCCTAAACTGAACTTTTGTATTGTTGTCGCCGTCCATTCGCTTTACATTTTAAAGCAACTTGAGTCTCAGGACTTGAATTAATTCTTTTCGCATTTTATACAGGCCAAAAAAGATTTCTCAAATAAAAATATGACTGTTGTTGACATTTCTGCTGCTGCTGCTGCTGCTTCATATTCTTCTCTCTCTTTGTTGTCAAGGTATGAAATATACTCGTATCTCCTTTCTGTGTGTTTTTTTGTGCCCCTAAAACTTTTATGATGCGTGTAATTTTTGGTCGTTGTTTGATTTGCTTGCCAGTTCGAGTGAAAAGTGGAAAGTAAAAAAACCAAATGCGAGACTTTCCCTTCTTATATATGTAATCAATTTTTTGTTTGTGCAGAACGCAATTTTTTTATTTTTGGCTCGATTTTATTGAATCATATGTTTGCACAGATTGAACAGGTTGTTTTTGGCGCAACGTTTTATTGATAAGATAACTTAAAGATGAGTAGAGTCAAGTTGCCTGACATTAACCGACACAGTGCCGTTTGAGATGTCATCAAAAGCACATTTGTCACTTCAACCACAAGCAGCAGCAACAGCAACAGCAGCAAGCGTAAGATGAATAACAACAACGGAGCTGCACTCAAGGCTGCTTTGTGTGCAACACTCGTAATGTCAACGCATAGCACACATGTGACACGATAAAAACCCAGTACAGAGGCTTAAAAACTCACAACACACACCCACAAACAAATAACAACTAACCCAAGGAGGGATCACAGACAGAGAAAGGCGAGCGAAAGCGAAAGTAAGAGTGAGAGCGACAGCATGTGACATACGAGTACATTGAGAGCATGTTGGGGGCTCCGTTGGCCTGACCACGGCTCATGGAGTTCGCAGCTGACAGAAAGTGCTCAACAAATAACGAAGCTAGCTTTAGTCACATGTATACACACATACGCACACACACACTCACACTTCCGGCCATTATCTTCTCTCGGCCAGGCAATGTCTAATAGTTGGCCCGGAGAATTTATAAATATTCATTAGCCGCAACGTTGGCATGCGTTAAAATTCTATTGTAACGCATTGCCAGCTGGTCGAGAAGGTTTTCGGTATGTAGTTTATTAAAATGCCTCGAATACCGCAAGATAACCGAGATGGAAGCTGACAAGCAGCGCCACTGGCAGTTGACGACCAGAGCAAACGCGAGAGGATAAAACGTGAGAAAGAGATGGCCACAAAAATCGCGAAAAAACGTTTGCAACATTGCACTGTGGAGTAAAATCCGTATTTTAGCGAATTAAAGAATAGCCTTTGAATTCAGCAAGCTATCTCCGATACGATTTTTGAATGTCGTAAGTGTTACTTTAAAAGAGTTCTAATTTGTACACTATAAAACAATTTTTTGGTCATTACTTGTATTTTTTACACGCAGATTAAGTTTTTTTTAAATTGCAAAAAAAAAAAAATGAATAACAAGAGTACTTAATTTTTTTTTGTTGGCATAGAATAACTACTTCACACTGCATTTACGTTTTATATGAAGTGCAGCATACTTTTACATCTAATTCTGAATTTTGGCTGATGCTATTTCAAAGCATACTTTTAGGATGCGAATTAATAAGAGTAATGAGGAGCATAAAATTTTAAATTGCGGAAAATTATTGTGGCATACTTTTAGGACGTGTCATTTTTAGTATTCCACAATAAATATTTTGCAGCATACTTTTACGCACCCCCTCAGATTTTGTATTTCTGCTTGCTGCTGATTTTTGTTCGCCTGGTATTTGCCTTTGGCCAACTAGCATTTTACAAGTGATCTTCGATCTCGCTGTGGATTTGGTGATTCGCCCAATTGTTGGGCACAACTATTTTAAAGCATACTTTTAGGAAGCAAATTAATGCAACTAATATTACATATAAAAGTTAAAAATGCGTATATCTCAGTTATCTCGTGTTCGATTTTCAAAGGATATGCATTGCAAGGCTCGTAAGGACTAACTCTATCGATTGGAATCTAATACTTGTACTTTTTCAGTTCCGTTGGCCATATGAAAAATATGTAAATTAATAATTTGAGGATAACACGATAATCGCAAGGACGATCAGGATCAAATTTGGCAGGATAAAAGACGTCACGAGTACCCTTCGATCAACTTTTGACATGCAGAGATCAAAAAGGATATGTCCGAAATATACGCTATATTCTACATAGATTTTATTTTGGATCCTATAGAGATTTTTGTCCTTTTCAGTTCCGTAATCAGCGTGTCATTATAAGAGAAATTCTTGGGCAAAAGGACATCATGATTGGCACTCAAATGACCGAAATACAGGACATTTTAGGAATCATAGACATTTTGTGCAGCATACTTTTACCTTTATTTATGAATCTTTGCTGTTGCAATTTCAAAGTATACTTTTGGGATGTGAATTAATGACTGCTATGCGACACGTGAAATTTGAAATTGCGAAAATTTATTTTGGCATACTAACTAATAACTAATATTTTACTGCTCCTCATATTTTAGTATTTATGTTTGCTGCAAAAAAAAAAATATTTTAGTATTTATGTTTGCAATTTCCTGGATATCTCGTAAGCTTTAAGAATAATAGGAAAACTATGAGCACTATCCGAATGTTTATAAGCCAGTTAACTATTGCAGTATTTATGACTCCCAAAGAATTTGTTTGCAAAATTGTGTGTTAAATTAAACCACTTAAATTTCGCATCAATTTCGCATCAATCAAACGTAAGATACGTAGAAATATGAATTCACTCGAAAGATTACTATCCTGAAATATGAAAAATATTCAATTTTGCTTTGATTAAATTACATATCAGTTTTCTATTAATTCACAAACAAATTGTAATTTTTCCCATGGTGCATTGATGGTACTAGACATGCGTCAGAGTTTATGTATATGAGAGTGTATACAAGCATACGAATGTATGATAGCTGCGCACTACTTCCGCTTGATCGCACTGGCCGCCAATTGAAGATTGGAGGTCAATACTGATAGCTTGCACAACCTTCAGTTTGGACTAGAATGGCCTTAGGTTTTGCTTTCCCAGCAGCTGTGTTTATAGTACATATATCACGAGACGAATACGAATTGTTGTGGGCGCAACTATTAATTATAGCCAGAAACCTAGAAAGCAATTCACTTCAGTAATTGCTCAAGTCGAAACAGAAGACAAAATCTTTTTATACTACTTTTTCCTTACTTATAAATAACACGATTTGTATTCTAACAAAAGTAGATAATTAGTTGCATTTATGCTAGAACCACACCATTTAATTTAAATGTTTTTGGTTATGGTAATAGGGGTTGTGTTGTGGCTTTCTGGCCCTAAATCATAAAATCTATTTTAATGCTGCCATACAAAACAGCGAGTTGTGTGTGTGTGTGTGGCCAATTCAAAACACATGCTGCGCTGAAATGTATGCTAAGCTTTTGACTTGTTTTCGGCAATTTATTGCAATTAATTTAAACTCTTAATGGAGTAACGACCGCAGCAATAAACAAATTATTTTATGATCCCAACCAGGCGAGCATTAAATTTCCCAAAGTGTGTGTGTGTGCTACGCATGTGTGTGTGTGTGTAGTTATTCGCAGTTGCTGCAGACACGGGTTTAATGATTACAAACTGGCGTCAGACGACGATTAAGAACAGGGCCAGAAGCGATGCTGTTAAACTGTTGATGGCTGCGCTGATGATGCCGCCGTCTTTTATGACCGATACACGCACACACACATAAGCACTAGCACTCACATACACACACAGAGGTAAAGGAGGCACGACTACACACGAAAACAAAAGCACCTGGACGAAGAGCATTAAAGCCTTTTTCTGGTTCAATGGTGTGCAGAAAATGGGTCACTAACTGTTACTTATTTATACTAATCAGGGCGACATCGTCGCGTCGCGTTGACGATGATACTCAGGAGCAGCTCCAGTAGTGGAGGTCAGGTTGAGCATCTGAAGTGTCGAGTGGTGACTTTGTTCTGCCCTCAGGACTGGGTCGCGAGCAGGTCTATTGCTCTGTGTGTTATTTGGAGGTTGCTGCTCGTATTCCAGCATTTTGCTTTTATCTGATGCCTTAAGTGTTATTAAAAACTTTGTTGAGGTACCTAAATTTAGCTTCACAATGAGCTGCGCCAAAGTTGAGAGAGAAGAGAAAGTCCTTAACCTGTTCACAGCACTTGGCCAACACTTTTGCTCCTTGTATTGTAGTTCTCATTATGTTGTTGCTGTTGCTTCTGGTCCTCCTGCACTTCGCAAAACTTAATGAGCAACTTTTGCACATTGCAGTTGCAATTGGTTGGCATTTTGGCATTTTGTTTTATGCAAATTGGATTAGCGCAGTGCGAAAAGCTAATAGCTGCCATGTGGCTAACCAGTTTGCTAATTGGGCAACAATTCTTATAATTAAATTGCAAAAGATGAAGACTGTAGAACAGCAATTCAAGCATTTGCCATCGAGTGACTGTAATTTGACTTTGCGCTTGGCGTGTCTCTAATAAATTTGATTGCGATTGAAGCGTGAAAGCCAACGCAAATGGGCGACCGCAATCGCAACAGATTATTTCGAGACCTCATCGTAGTTTCACGAGTTTCATTGCGGCCAAGCTGCAGTCAGTATCTGTTGCAGTAGCTAATAGATGAGCAAACAAGGCGTAGCTGGTAAAATGGAATGCAAAAACTTAATCAGGCGAGAAATGAAGTTGCAATTGCCAGCAGGGGTGAACGAACATAATGTTGAACAACTGCGGTTGCAGTTGCAAACTCAAACGCCTGCGGTTGACATTGACATCGCCGGTCCAGTCAAAGTCCCAGTCTCAGTTCTCTCTCACAGATTGCTTCCCCTTTTCGCTCTCTGTACAGCTGCAGCAACATCTTGAATGTGTACGTCACGTTCCAATGACGACATCGATTGTCAACATCTGTGGCTGGGCCACAAATTAAACACAAACACGACGCAAGTGGCAGGCAGCAAGCGGTAAGAAAGGGAGAGACACGTAGAGACACTAGCACGTATTGGGGCAACATTCTCACTTGGCAAGTTTCTGTCGTGCTGCTGCTTGCTGTTGCTCCTTTTGTGTTTGTCTTTTGGCCCCAAAAGCATGCAAAGCTTTTATCATCATCATCATTGTGCTCACGATGAGCATCCGCATCATAATCATCATCAATGCACTTTCATTGTCAACTCGATTCGACTCGATTCGACTCGACGTGTGCTTTGAAAGTCTCACGTATTCGGACTCGGAGTGCAAAAGTCATCTCCACTTCGCGGACATCTACCGACCGAACTTTGCCCCAATTGCCCTATGACTTTGCTGTTATGTGTTTCTCTCTGACTTTTCTTTGTGAATCGGTCTGTCTGTGTGCAGTGTCATTCGCTATGTAGGTTAATCGCTTAGACAAACCAATGTGTGTGTGCGCTTTTCACGCCAAGGATTGCATTTGCCACAACTTTGACCCTCAGTCTGTGGCGGTTGTCTTTTCCCCCCTGTTCTCTTTATTCCAATTTTGGCAGCTCATGTGTGTTTGCTCAACGCCTGGCCATTACTATGCATGTGTATGTGTGTGTGTGTGTGTGTGGTCGCGTGGCAATAAAAAGCAAACATTTTGCTCAACATTTTATTCACTTGTGGTAGCACAAAAAAAAAGAAAAATTCCAATTGATATTCAACATTTGAATTGTATCGAATCTGTGTGAATAATTGAAATAAATATTGAAATTCTATAAGTCACAAATTTGCATTTATTTTTTGCGTTAGACTTTTGTTATCGTATGTTATGTTTAGAAACACGCGTCTAAAGTAATAAAGGCAGCGTTTGAAATTGAATTTGGCGACAAAAAGCACAAATGGAAAATCAAACTGAACTTGTGCTCGACTTTGTGTTATCCTTTTTACATGAATATGCAATTTTATATTTAAATATAACAAGATAGCGTATACGTAATGTCAAAATATGTTATTATTATTTTCATTACTATTACCTTAAATGTTGACATTTGAAATTTCAATGCAACCATAATAAATTACGTATACGCCAGGTTGGCTGAATCACTGTTAATTAGTAAGTCATGCTATTGGCATTATTATTCTTTGGCATAATTTGTTTTCGTTGATTTATTTTTATTTTGAGCAGCTTTTCTCTGTTTTTAATCGACTCCGGCAGCAAATTCGTTTGCTGCTCCGGTGCACGTTTTGACATTACAAAGTCTTCGGCGTTTGGTTTAATTTCCATTCCCCATTCCTTCTCTCCGCTCTGCTCTGTGCTGTTCCGTTCCGCTCCGGTTTTCCGTTTTCACTTCCAGTGAAATTTCAATTTAAATGAAAAACCTGCATTGTCAAAGAAATGCCAACCAATACTTAGACACAACAGAACACGACTCAGCTGAAGTCAACTGAGCACAAGGCTGAACCGAACGACACGAGCATTATACAGAGTGCGAATATATGCGCTCAGCGCCTTGCTAAAGTTAAATGGCAAATATCTGACGGATAAATTGAGCTTATTTATCAAAGTTTTAATTAAAAACTTCATAGCAGCAATCTCTAAATTGCTAAGTGTGTAATTACAGCTGCGTTGACGGCAGCAACAACAACGAAAAAAACAGCGAAATGCGAAATACGAAATACAAAATAAAAAGTCATGAAAACGGTTTGGAGAGCACACCTCAAAGCATCGCAACCAGACGATTATTCAACGTCATCAGTTTCGAAGGGGCTCGGCCCCAGTGAGAAAGCAGTTCAGAGCGCCCTAATGTATGCAACAAATAAAATTCACACAAAATTGAATTAGACTTAATAAACACGAATACCAAAGACGCCACCAGCTGGTAGCATCTGGGGAGTCCAGCGTCAAAGTCCAAGACCGTAGCCTCTTCCTCCTCCTCCTCCTCCTTCTTCTGTACTTGGTTCTTGCTATTTGCTGCTCCTTGCTGGCGGCAAGAAAAAAAAAAACACAAAAGTCGCAAATAAAAATTGCGCTGAAAGACGAAGTACTAGAAGTAATAGAGAAGCACCCAGAAATTCATAAAGCACGCAACGAGCAACGCGCTTTACGCGTGACTGAATTTTACGGGGAACCGGGAAGGAGTCGACCGACGAAAATACAAAAAAAAAAGAAGCAAAATGAACAAGCGGAAAAAACACGCCCCCAGACCCAGAACCCCAAGAAAACTCGCAGGAAAATCACAAACAACATTCCCAACATTACAAAAGGCCATACGACAGCCAAACGAAACCAACTGCAGACTTTATCAAAGAGAGCGAGAGAGGGAGAGCGAGAAGAGCGAAAGGCACGAGCGGAACGCAAAGAACGCGTTGAGAGCAAATGAGCAAATTGACAAAACTTGAAATATACACTTTACACAACTGAAGCATTGAGTTCTAAGAAAATGTGAGAAGCACTCGAGTGCCGCCTCACTCTTGGCTAATATATGATTATTAATCTTAGGTCGTAATATAGGTCTCATCTTTATGAGTTTTACGCAGAAATGATTAACTTTTGTCGACAAAAAGTTGATTGGCATTAAGTAGATGTAATGACAAAAACTTACAATGACAGAAATAGTATATTGTCATTCACATTTGATTGCCCAAAATTATATTTAAATATGTTTTCTGTAAGCTGACAGAATATTTGCGTAAGCGCATCAGCTGCAACCGTAGGCAATTTATGAGCATCACAAATCATAAGCACACTATATAGTATTCTTTTTTATCATCTATAAAGGAAATTTCTTTTGCACAGTTGGTATGCAAACTGTTTGAAAAGATTTCTCAAAGTGCAGACCGGAAAAGAGCAACACGAGGCGTTGCCAGCTGCCGGCGGCATTGACAGAACGACACGCCAGACAAACAGACAGACGGACGGACGGTGCGAGGGACAAACAGACAGGACAAGCAAACAGCTGAGATGGGCGTACAACCAGCGACAACAGCGAGAGGGAAGACCAAACAAGAGCCGACTGTCGCGGTCGTTTCAAGTAAAACAAATATAAAATAAATTGCGAAATGCCAACAAATAAAAAATGTGTAAGTATAGGCATAAAAACCACCTCAGCTCCGCTCTACCCGATGGCTCATCCAGCCATCCGTCTATCCATCCATCCATTTGTTCGTCCGTCTATCCGCCTACAGGTTGCCGCCCCCGTGGCCTGAGGTCATTGGGCCGCCAACGAAGGAACAGCACAGAGAAGAATAGAGCTGAGACAGGGCAGAGAAGAGCAAAGCAGAATACAGCGCAGAGCCAAGACGATTATAAAGAGATTTGTGTGTCTGGCGGGGAGTAAGCAACAAAAGGGAGAGGAAGCGTTGGCAAGATGAGAGAATAGAACCCAGACCCTTGAACCGTACGCGGACCCATTGCCAATGATGCTGATGAGCCGTTGATGACTGTCATCACAATCACGATTATGATAATAATATAGTAATCGTTATCAGCAGCAATGTTGCGGCAGTTTGTTATCTTTGCCCTGCCAGATTGTCAGTTATTGGCCACGTTAAATATCAGGAAACAGAAGCTATATAAAGCTATCAAGAAATATAGGTCATATTAGATATAATCAAGTTAAAGGGCACAACAAAAAACTGGAGAGAACAACAAAAAAAAAACCAAATCGGACGCAATCTCTTTGAAGCAGCAACAGGATTTAAAGAGCCTACAGTAAGATTGATTCGATGGGATCAGAGAAAAGATTAGACGACCACGCGAATGCTTTGATAATAATTCAAATTCCAGCAAGTTGTGCATAACTGCTTAATATTTAATGCGCTATTTATGGTGGAATTTAGGATTTGATTTTATTATGTGAAATGCTCTCAATGGGCCATAAATAAATGCGAATGCTTGCAAATGGCCCAAAACGATTTGTTTAACTTTAAGCCGAAGGTTATGCTATGCTGCTGGCTTTGTAAACAGGGCTCGTTAAAAAGCCGCTCAGAGTCTTTCCATTAATGACTTTCTTTAATTATGCTCCAAACCCAAATAAAAGGGGGCAACATTTAACATTCAAAATTCGTTGCTTACTTTCAGGCGCTCTCTAACAAAATGCCCTCAATTTGATATTATTAACGCTGCTGCTGCTGCTAGCAAATTGTCCGAGCGAGATAGAGCATGAGGAGGAAAGAGACGGGAAATACACGCACACAACAAAACTGTAAAGGAAAAAAAGTTTTAGAAAACTCATTCAACCACTTTGCATAGCATCGAATCGAACGATGGATGGATATATAGGAACTTATTGATTGCCCCGCCAAAGCGAAGGCACAAAAAAATATTGAACATTTATACTGTGTATATGTATGCGTGATCCCAGCACGTGGATGCTGTGTCCTGTCCTGTGTGTTTGGCAAGCGGAAGTTAAGCAGAGATTGCCAATAGCTAAACAACAACAACAACAACTAAATGGTGGCAAAACGCACATGCTGCTCGTATATCTGGTGTTTGTGTGTGTGTGTGTGTGTGTGTGTGTGTGTTTGTGTGTGTTTGTGACCCTGTCTGGCTGAGTGGTTTAGTCAGGCATATGGCGTGCTTTGATTTGTTGCTGTTTTTTTTTTCTGGGTTTATCGCCACCCAGAGCCCATTCAGCTGCACTTGGCACAACAACAGCAAAGTTTAGCCGCATTATCAGCAACAACAATTGCATATCTTGTGAACGTGGTCTTGAAGGCGCGCAGCAGTTGGCAAACAATGTCAGTGAAAGTTTGCACTGTGTTTGTGGCGTGTTTAAGCCAAGTTAGTTGACTGCCCGTCAGCTTGCTTGGCCAACGGAGCATAAGCCGGCAGTGCAGCTGGCCAATTCATCCTTATTAAAACTGTCAATAGGAAACGACATTCAACTGTCGTGTAGCTTGTGGCATGCTCTCACAGTTGCAACTGTGCCACAAGCAAAAGACAAAGGAGCTCATGAAACAAGAGTAAGAGGGAGAGAGAGAGGGAGGGAGACGGAGAGAAAGAGCGTGCTGTGTAAGTATTTGTGTGCTTTTAGTTTTGATTTTCCACTTGATGGAGTGCAAATTCATGGCATCGCCCTGTGCAGCCAGGTGTAATATCAAATTATAAACATTTCGCCATGCAAATTCATTGTTAATGAGCGGTAAATATTCATCGTTACATTAATTAGGTTACACCACTCATCATGCATTCAATCTGCCACTCATTCATTCACTCACTCACTCATTCATTTATTCATTTTGTTGCATTTGTACTTTATCGCAAATGATGTGTATCATTTACACAAGTTGAACAAGTTGTGTTTAGTTTGAAACGTGGCAACACTTTCAACATCCAACAGCAGACGCAGCAGCAATTACACAAATTGTTGACAACATTTATACTCATGAATTTCGCATTGGGTTTGAAGCATACATAATTTATTCTCTCAACTACCGCCATTATGGCATCCAAGTTGCAAAACGTGCCTGAAACCATTTTTCCTGCCTCCTCCCCTCAACCACCTTGACTTCCCCCCCTCTGGTGCTTTTCGCTTGCTTGAATTGGGATTGAGGGACGTGGGCATTTGTCGCCAAGTTGAAATTGCTTTTAATAAAATACAATTTCTGTTTGCTTTCGGCTTTCGGCTTTCGGCTTGTCCTACATTCCAGGAATGCCCGGCATTTAGACGATGCTCAAAATGAACATTTTGTAGTCATTAAGTGCTATCAAACACACACTCACACACAACTCTTAGAACTTGTTATCAGTTCTTTCTTTATCTGCCTTCTTTAGAAGTATGGTGAAAAATTTCAATAAAATGCCTTAAACTTAAATCAAAATCTGGCTGACCAGAAGATCAACGCATACAAATACACATACAGAGCACACTCAAGCTCAATCAAATGTTTGTGGCACTTTAATCAATGCCTGGTTAGGGCACAAACTGCGGCCACAAAAGCCCATGAAGGCAGTTCATCCATAAACACACGTCCCACACAACTTTGTGTGTGTGTGTGCTTGTTTGTGTATGAGATTTCAATGAAGCCATCAGCTGGCAAGCATTGTGCGACTTGAGTGCCGAGAAGAGATGCTTACAAGTGCTGCCAAAAAGAACAAAAACTATTAAAGTAAGTGGAAATGGGCGCATTAGGGCGTGTACACATGAGAGAGCCAAATAGAACAGGGTGCTTGGGTGCTACCCTATTCGACGCATGAGCGCGTCATCGTTGACAAACTAAAGTAGGTAGACCTTTTGAACCTTTTATGTGCTTTTAATTTTAATAAAAAAAAAATAAAAAAATATAAAAATCGTTGCGTTCGTGTGGGTTGCTGAGCTGATTTCCTCACTTCTGATTGTATTTCCATGCGTTGGTCGCATTTTCAATTTGCACTTTACATAAGCACTGCATTTTTCACCCACAGCTGCTGCCATTCTCAGACGACCTGGCGTATACGTGATATGCAAATGCGTGCGTTAAGCGATGCCTCCAATGACTTACTACGCCCTCTAGCGGGGTCTGTGACTCAGCTAATGCGATCCATTAATAAAGATGGCAGAGTCATCATCGAAAATTAAAGTACACTCGGCTCCAGCTACATTTCTTGACTTTTTGAGGCCACTTCATTGGGCTCATTAGAGAGAATTGCAATTAATTACATGCTCAAGGTGTCAAGCAGCAGTCCAATGACTGCAGACAATTGAAGCCAGCTTACAAAATGCCACATTTGAAGTGGCATACTCGGCCACATGCACGCATTATCAATGCCAAGTATGGAGACGGAATAAATGTAATTAATAGCCAAACAAAACACATGCGTACCTTGACGTTGGCTTTTGTCTGACAAATGATGCGGCGATGCGGTCAAAGCAACCGAAACCTAAACCGAAATGACATGCGGCCTCCCCCCGAAACTTTAATAACTGCCAATGACAACTTTAATGTGGCCCATGGGGAAATTTGTGCCGAAGCAGGCCGGATATAAAGCTAACTAAGTACCAATGCCGCCTTTTCAGGCATCCGGTCTAGACTTCATTATCACAGTCAAATTCTAGCTGCCGCTTGAGCCTGCCTGAGCTTGTGCTCGTGCTGTGCAGTTGCCTGGCGCCAAACGAGCAGCTGTTCACCAAAGATGCGTACTTAAAGATACATACGAAGCAAAAGGAAAAAATAAAAAGAATGAATATCAGCCAGCGGCAGGCGTGCCACATGCTTAGCCATGTACTTATGTTTGTGCGCCGCTGGCTGTAAGTGCGTGAGTCTGCGAGTGCTTGTTATTCCCCATTTGCAGTTGGCAGCAGAATGTTTAATCTACCATAAACACATGACTGAGTATTTATGAGTACATGAGTGTGAGTGTGAGTGCGAGTGGCTCGACAGGTGAGTGTTTTAGCTAAGCTGTTCTGATTTTCGTTTTTTTTTCTCTGTGCTCCCTTGCGAGTATTTTGAATGGTGCTCAGTCAATAAGTTGAATCCTTTTTAGGGATTCAACCAAAGCTTAAGTAATTCATTGGAGCTGGCTTTAAAGCAGCCAGCTTTAAGCGACTTTTCGACAACTTATGCACACTTCAATTCATTATTCATGTGTTTACTCTACAAGTACAAAGGAGTTTGTCTAACATTACCTCTACACTAGTCAACATAAATCTTAAACAACGGGATTACTTAGAATGAAATATAAAAATGGAAAAACAACCAATGAATTTTTAAGTAATTAGAATAAAATTGACGGAGTTGAAATTCTCTTTTCAAGTTGAACAAATAAACTGCAATTGTGTAGCATACTTTTGAGATACATTCAAGAATTTCCACATTAATCAGTTAAATATTCATGCAATTTTTGTTGATTTTTGGAATTTTGTTTCATTCGCTTCCAGGAATCTTATATACATATGGAAATTCTTTGATTTTATTTTCATGAAAATGCCATGCTTTCGATATAATAAAATAATTTTGAATAGAATACTTTGAGCATGCATTTGCTTGTACATTATTTCCTCATGCTCGCATCAAAATTAAAATATTTTTGCTAAGCTGAGCATTTGGTTGGCAAATAACTGCAGGACATCGCTGAGCTGAAGTAATCTATACAAAAGGGAGAAACTGCTCAAGTGCAGAATCAAATCCGATTATAGAGAATATCGCAGCAATGTAAATGTAAAGGGACATAAATACGTTTTTGCTTCTCTTCTTTATATTTATTTCTTTTTTTCATATTTATTTGACAATTTTAGAATTTATTATAGACTCTTGCTTGCTCACACACATCCTTGGTGCCGAAGAGTGCCGCAAGCACTCAGACTCCAGTACACTCTGGATTTTCGGAGGGTGCGAGCCATGTGCGAGCATAATAAAAATGCACAACATGGCGTTGGCATTGTGTGACCAAGAAGCATTCTATTCTCATCCCTGACTGCTGTTTCCTGTGTGTGTGTATGTGTGTGTGTATCCCAGTCCCAAGCCTCCACCTGGCAGAGACGCAAGGGAGCGACTGTCGAGGATCTGGGTTCGATTTGCCATTCGCCAGTTGAATGGCAAAATGGCAAATGAAACTTGCGCCAGCTACAAATTTAATGCGCTTACGATAAATTTTCATTAGACGCGCGAATGTTGCCGTTAACTTTGATCCAAGCGACCGCCTTTTATTGTTGTTGTTGCTGCATTCAGGAGTGCAGGAAACAAAAATTTGAATTGAGTGTCCTTTAAAATGTCGCCACTTGCAGGCAGGAAAGTAGTTGTTGTTGCTGCTGTTTCTTTTTGTGTTGTTTATGTTTTAATGCGCTCGTAAAATGCAAGGCAGGTCACAGCAAGGCTAAGACAGGCAGTAAGGCCATAAGGACGCGCACTAAATGACCACACGTACACACACACACACCCACACTCACACAGAGACACTCGCACATTGTTTTTGTCACTTAGTAGGTCAAAGAGATTTAGTTATTTCATGTTGCGGCTTACCTGGCGTATACTTAATCACCAAAGCTGTAAAACACCATAACACTGTAACTGAAACGAATCCTTCGCAGCCGCGATGGCAACACTCGTGGCAAAGACGAAAGGTCAACGGCGCACTGGCACGTGAGATTGATTAAACGTCTGATTTATTGTTCCTGGCATATATATTAACTGTGTGTGTGTGTATGCTCAGTGCCAAACAATGACTATTCTAGTCGAACACTTCCGCACAGCGCGTTCGCTATTACAAATGGGCTTTCAAAACGCTAAACTCGCTTAACCGTCACTCTTTGGCGAATTGGCAACACCTTCGCTTTGCTTTTGTCCTCTGCCTATTCTTCGCTAAAGAGAAGCGCGCGCGTTGCGTACAAGTCGAAAACTGTTTGGTTGGCAGCGAGTCGAGTTGCTTTTATAAAGCCGCCAACTGATTGCGGCTATGGCATTCAAAACACAACATGTTGCACGTGTGCTTGCAACTAACAACAATACTTCCAGCCATCCACTGCGCAGTCGCAAACTGGAGGTAAGAGCTCAACTTATTTATGGCATGCCAGCCTTTGCCTTACATTTAGCCAGAACCCCAACCAAAGCTTTTTGCTTTCACTTGGAAATGGACGTTGCCCCTCGCGACTGGAAGCGTTTGCCTTGAACATGTTCGCTGCGTTACTACCAACTTCGCGTTGCCAATTGCTGCCCTGCTTTTGGCCCTGATTCGTCTGACAGTTTAATTTACGTTTCACGTTTTACGTTGCAAGCAAGTGCGCTCGTTGCACGTTGCACGTTTGCAGCGTCAAGAATGCATTATACTCATACGTTCAGAGGGCGGAATTTTGAATTCTGAGTTTAGTATGTTTCCTAGAAATTGGCAGACTAATACAATTAAGTTAAACGCACAATGGAAGCATCAGCTTAGTTTCATAAATTACTTTATCAACAAATCCGTTTTGAATGTATGGAAATTAAAGAGTTCCCAGAATTTTATAGCTAATTAAGACTGCATATTAAATGTATAATAATAGCATTTTGATAAATATTATGAAGCTCATTTCGAGTGAAAACAAAATTTACATTTCCATTTGCAATGAAATTGAGAAAATAAGAGTTATTAAATACATATGTTGATGCATTTATTCCTTAGAATCATTCAATCTTTGTTGACTATTTAATTGAGAAAATAAGAGTAATTAAATGCAATTGGCTTGATGGATTTATTCTTTAAAATCATTCAACTTTCGTTGACGATTAAACAAAATATTATATGCATAAAAAAACCGTAAACATCAACAAGATTTTTCCACATACATATTTTTAATATGCATAATCTAATCAATTTATTTATGAGAAATAATAACTGCAAATATTGGTGAAAATATCAAATTTGTAATGCAATTCTGCGAATGTTTATAAAATATAATTTGATACCACATGAAAATTAATTCAAATATCATTAGACTTCTTATGCCCACTGATGAAAATAAATAAGTTTTTTTTACAAATATTTATTTGCAAAATGTTATTAATTGAATCATGAGAAATGTTGTGGGCAAACTAAAATTTATTTTATGCTAAACATAAATACATAAAATAATTTTATTGACATTTCAAATTAATAAAAAATATCATGCATAAACTTAAAATACCATCCATGTTTCACTGCTTATATCAATTCAGATTTATTTAAATTCAAATCATCATAGAATTATATTTTTGGCATATTTTATATTATTTTAGCAGTCAGCCTCTGCAGCGCAGTCAAGTTGAAATTAATTTTCAATTAATAGAAGAAAAAATACGCAATTTGAAACATTTTCATGAATAAATTGAACTAGCCGTAAGCTTAAATCAGAACATGTTGAAAAGCAATTAAAGCCTGACGTTGCCAGGCTTAAAGTGGCCTCCTGCAAATGTCCTTGATGTAGCCTAGCAACCATTGCCCAGCTCAGGTATGCTGTTTGGCTGGCCAGCTAGAGGGCAGGATAGGAGACAAAAGTATGTAGGAGGTCTACATAGTCAGATTAACCACAATCGAATGCCAACGGCAACCGATAGGCTTACAATTAGCTACGCTTACGCACTACAAATGGCCATTCAGCATGCCATGGTCAACATGTTGGGCTCTGATAAGCACCTGTCATTGAAGTCGACTCTCAGAGTCTGAGAGTTACAGGCAGGTGAGTGAAATTTATTTCAATTTTGTGGCTCTTGTCAATATTGACAGATGAAATGTTAATTAACCAACAAGAGCGCAAACAACAAGACCAGAAGAAGAAAACAAACAATCCGGAAAGTGTCTATGATGGACTGAGTGATTTATTATTATATTCGCTCTCGTAGTATTATTATTATTGTTTGTTTAGCACATTGAGAAGAGCATCTGGCTGCCAGCAATGCAGTGAACGGTGAATAACTTGTGAGTATTTATTCAATATTCATTGGGTTGAAATTTAAAGTGTTTGACAACATTTTGCACTTTGCATTCCAAAGCCAAAAAAAAAGGACAACCGGGTGCGATCCGAAGTGACCGTGTGTTGACAGGCATTGAACTCCAGCTTCCATTGATGGCAACAACTTTCTACTCACATGTCCAAGTTTTTCATTAACCTGACTCGACCAGATACGTACGATAGCAGAATGTATGTGTTGGCAGCTGTCTCTGCAAAAGTGTTAACTTGTTTTCTCCGTAAAAGGGGAACAAACCTGCTCACATTTTTTTTTGTTCACTATACCCTCAGTTTACATGGCAAAAATGGGATTTAATAATGTACGGAAGCTGCTTTCATTGACATTATCTCAATTTTTATATATACTATATAAAACGTTACTTTTCAGAATATTAACTTGATTTATTTACAGGGCATCTTCTGGTCACTTACTGCCCGCATTAACTACTTTTATTTGTTTTGCTTTTCGTTGCTTTGTCGTTTTGTTTTTAATGATTCTTTGGCCTGACATTGAGAGTCAATGGCAACAACACGTATTTTATTATCATTCCTGTGGTAACTACAATATGTGTGTGTGTGTGTGTGTGTGTGTGTGTGTGTGTGTGTGTGTGTGTGTGTGTGTGTGTGTGTGTGTGTGTGTGTGTGTGTGTGTGTGTGTGTGTGTGTGTGTGTGTGTGTGTGTGTGTGTGTGTGTGTGTGTGTGTGTGTGTGTGTCCAAGAGCATACAAGTTTTTGGGCATTCTCCACCTCAATATTTATTTCAATTTGCTTCCTTTGGCCCCTTTTATTTTTTGTTGGCTCGCATCCTTTGAACTGTGTCTGACATTTAACCATGAAACGCACAAGGAACGCACCGGAATGTCCAATTCATGAAATAAGCCTGTGGAATACGTAACTGTTTTTATTTCATGGTCACATAAAGTTCTCTCTCTGCTCGGGTCGGTTAGTTCTTCGAGTGGATATCACACACAAAGAGAGAGGGGAAGAAATGCGACAAATGTCACTGCGAAATGCAAAATGCTGGAAGGTAACTTTTTAAATTAAATGCCAATTGCAATATGCACTCAAAAAAAAAAAAAAAAATAATCACATCTACACAAAGCAACTCCATGGTTACCAGAAGCTATCAAAAATATGCTTCCCACTCACCTACACACACACACACACACACACATACACAACTACACAAATACATAGACATAGATGTAGTCGGCACACTCACAAAGTAAGCGCAAATGTGCGCATGACATAATTCCTTAATTACCAAAGTTGTCATGTGCACCTGAAAGCCGAAGGAAACTGCTGCTTCTCCATTTCTCCATGCCGTTGTAGTTTTTATCGCTGTTGTTGCTGTTGCTGTTGTTGGTGCTGATATTGTTGCTGTCTAGTCTGCTTCGTTGTGCATTGGTTACATTGCAACTGTAACTGTCATGTGAACTATGCTGCCTAGAAATCTAAAGATATTTTACCCCAAAAAAATACAGAATACCACTGACGCGTTTCAAATACAAGAATAATTTCAACTCTGTGAGATAAAAATGACATTCATAGTTGAAAATATCATTGAAGAGAAAAAAGGATTCATTTCCATAAAAGAGGCGTCGAAGTGAAATGAAATTTAATTCTTATCTTGCAGCAGAATTTTCTGTATCCTGACTAAGTTATATGTAGATACATTATATCCATAATTAATACATATCGTTTTATAAATAAACATTGTCTTAAATTCAATGTTAAATGCAGAATTAATTTAATAAAAAATGAATTCATCTAGAAGTGAAGGAATTCATTTTAATAAATATAACTGTGCATTGCAATTTTTATATTTATTATAAATTTTTAACCTTACTCCCAAATTAAATTATAAATGAAATTATCGAGTATTTCTATTTAGTTAATCATTGAATTATTTATATTTGTTACTAATTTTTTAAATATTACTTCGTAATCAAATAAAAAATTAATATTGCTGCCACTAAATTTAATTTTTGTAATTGGTGTTTAAATCAATTTATTAAAGAAATATATAAAATTACAGTATGGAATTATTATATAAATTTAACAAAGATTGAGGCTATTCGATAGACCCATCAATATCGTCTGGCATTCGCAAGTCGATAGGGACGAAGATCAGTTGTCAGAAGCACCAACAGTCGTCAATCATAATGAAGGAAGCAGTATTATTTAAGTTAATCGAACTATACTTTAACGCTTAGTATCAATTATCCATATATTAAATAGTCAAAGCTTCTTTATATAACCAACATTACGTAAATAATAATTCCTTTGCTATTTTCTATCACTCTTTTACTTTTCAATATTATTAAAATAAATTGCTGTTCGGTTAGCTTTCAATTTGTAGTTTATCAACATCAACAAAGTTCTTTTGATAAATATAGCCAAAGTCAAAGTTAAATTAATAACTTATTTAAAGTTATGCGAACTTTCGGTTGCTCACACGGCCGTCTAACAATCGCAACTCCAAACTGACAGCTTGCACTAACAGCGGTGTGCCAATTTGGGTAAATATTTCAAAGGAGTCGTCAGTCAGTCATCAGTCGTCAATCGTCAATCGTCAGTCGTCAGTGGCAGTGACAGTGCCACTGGGCAGAAGACATAGGATGAAAAGCGGGAAATGGAAATCAAGAGGGGCAGCTGTATCAATGCCTGTTGCAATAGTCAGTGAAGCGTGGCAAGTTTTTGCGGCACTGTCAGTGAGTGTATATGCAAAGTACAGTGCCTGCAGTTGGCATTCCACGGCTGCGACTGTTGCTGCTAGTTCTACCTCGGCTGCTACCGCTACCTTGAGCCGTGAAATTTCTTATTTGCAGTTGCGTGTGGCGGCATTGCATTTCCTTCCGTTTCCGCCTCCATTGAAGCTGTCGATGCTGTTTGCCGCAGCGGTTTGTGGTGGCATTTCAATTTCAATTTGCTGACGGAAACGTGAAACGTTGCCCGGGACAACGCATAGAAGTTTGACGCAAGCTAACCCGATGCGTATTCCCTTTGGCCGCGTTGCCACCAATTAGTGTTGTTTGGAATGCCACAGCGAGCGGCAAGTAGCAAGCAGCAAGTCGAGACCTTCGGCAAGAGTGAAACAAAATCGCATGAAATGACAAATAAAACGAAAATGAAACAAAAGGCGAACGGATTTAATTAAAATGTTTTACACGTGCGTAAATCCGCACTAATTGTTTTCACTTGACTGTTGCTGATGACTCCGATTTTATTGTTGCTGCTGCCTCCTACTGCTTCTACTTCTGCTGCTGTTGCTGCTGTTGATGCTTTTGTCAGTTCGACAACAATAAACTTTAATTATGTCGCAGCGTCATAAATGACAGCCATGCGAATGCTCTGGTCAAATTCCGGAAACTTAACAAATTAAATTTACAGACGTTTGTTTAATGCGTTCGCACCTAAAAGTAGGCAACAGAAAAGAACTTGCACACTGGCAGCATCATAAACATTTTTGGACTCAAGCCTTGGCCTACTCACAAACTCTGGGGAAAAAAACAGAAAAAAAGAGAAACATGAAATGGCCAAAGGGAAGACAGAAGAGGAGCTTAGAGGAGGCTAAGGATGATTGCAGCAAATTGCCGACGCAGTTGTTGATTTTTGTCCCTGACTATGTGTGTGTATGTGTGCATGTGTGTGTCTATGTCTTATGCCGTATGCCACTTATCGCTGGCATTCAAATTTCGCTAGTGTATCTGGTAGTTATTTTGTTGTTCCTTTGTCGTGGATTGATAGCCACAGTAACTTTGATTTATTGCCAACCGGTTTCCTGGACACGTGAGTGTAGACTCAGTGTTCGAGTCCGAGTTTGAGTTTGAGTGGTTACAGTCCCCGTGGTGCTGACGATATGGCAACGGCATTGCCAAACTATCGCTTCTTTCACTGGACATTGGCAAATGATGGCAACAACGTTAGTTGTCTCTGGGCCAACAAAACAGGTTGGCATTGGCCAGCTAAAACTCATCGAGTTGTTGCCGTTGCCATTGCTCCTGCCTCATGTCTTGGGTTGCAATTTACGAGCTGCACTTGACACTGAATGCTTTACAGCATGAAACCGAGCTGTGGCATTTATATGCTTCCACTTGGTTTAACCAAAACCCATAACACAACCCAAAAAAGCCCACACACAAAAGCCCTAAGCCAACAGACGTTTATTAGCTTTGTGTCTGTTTAGCCAAACTGAAGCACTTGAGCTCTTGTACTTTTTTTGGGCTTTGTTTGTGCCACAATGCACTTAAGTAACTGCAAATTAAATTGCCAACCAACTTTGTGCGTTGAGTTTTATGCAAACAGCAAGAATCAATTAAATCATATTCAATGTTCTGCTTAGTCAAGTCGAACTGTAGAGCACATCAACACTTTTCGAGCATAGCACTCAGAAGTTGCTTGTTGCAGTTCGAGCTCACGGCTATTTCTGGCTTTTATGGTATCCTTTCTCGGTGGTCAGAAGCAAGGGCTAATAAAGCGGGGCCAAGTCGTATTAGCCAGCGTCCATAAATGCGCTTGGCGTTTTTCAATTTCGACTACGACCCAAATCCAATCGGCTTTTGACAGCAGCTGTGCGAACTGTGTCGAACTCTCTCTCTCTCTCTCTCTCTCTCACACACTCTGGCCAACCATTGCTGTTTTCGTTGTCGTTGCCCGCGGCCAGGCTCACAGTTTTGCATTGGAGCTTGAGGCATACGTAAGCCGTTGAAGGCCTTAATGGAAGCCTGCCAAAATGATGATGGGATTGTCACCCTCCAAGTCCGCTTGACCCCACGCCAAAGCTTTGACGCCAACTTTGTATTGCCAACGGTGGCATACGAGTATAGAGTTGTATAGTAGTAGCATACATCAGAAGGTCAGCTTTAATTTATTTCTTAGTTTGTGTAATAAAACACTCTGAGCTGACGTCTACATTTGTTACAGAAACCAAAACAAAAGAGTATTCAATCAGCCACCTCTTTTACTCGCGCTCCAACGCACTCTTTATAATTTATTCTCTTCTCGTTGTCAGTTTATTTTTCTCTCTCCCTTTGCTTTCTCTCAGCGCTGTAAACTACATAGATGATTATGATGATGTCATTTCTCGAGACATATTTACAAATATTTAAAAAACAAAAAGCCACCGTGAACGTATTTTGGATGCATAAAAAAAACTCATTTACAAAATGAATATGAATGCATTTAAAATCAGACTTATAAATAGATAAGGGCCGGCATTGCGTATACTCAACGTAGCGCCAGCTGCTTTCACATTTTTGAATGACTTGGTAATAGACTTCATCCCATCGAAATGGAAAATTTCAAAACAGCATAGAGTCAGTTCAATAATGGAACACATAATTCAAGTTGTTTCTTTGATATGCATATTGCCAAATTCTTATTTTTAAAACCTCAAAAAGAACAGAACATTCTTAAGTTTCCGGTACAACCCACGTTAGTCAAACGCTTATGGAAAATTATATGAATAGGAGTGCCGATTAGATTAAATAATGCTTTATCGAAAAACCATTAAATTAATATTATCTTTAGAACGAAAAAAAAACCCTTCCAAAATGACCAAAAGTAATAAACTGTATATAATCATAATTACAAACCAAAAGCTATAATCAGATTAGAATTGAATTCAGCAGCTAAAGATTTATTCAGTCAGAATTTCTTTACAAAAGATTATAGTGGAGTATATAGGAAGTGATTCGAGTTACACTTGACTCTTAATAAAAAAAAAACAAAGAAATTGATATTGAAATCATAAAGATTTGTAATCTTTGATGTAGATATCAGGCAACGCCCCCAAGATATGTTATTTAATGATCCAACATTAATGACAAATGTTATAATTATTATTATATTATTATAATATAATATATGAATATTAATTTAGTTTATGATGAGTTTCGAGGAGAATTAAGACTTGTTTCTGGTATCATAGAATCAGTAAGAGATCGCTTTTGTGCGTATTCAATTGGATTCGTTTTTCTTCGAGGCTCCATAAAGCGACCGGCAAAAAAGACGACATTGGAGTTGCGAATGAAGAAAAGGAATGGATGATCGACCTTGAAGGTTTTCTTCTGCATATTCAACATCATGGGTACAATTTTCATATCTGATAAAATAATAAGTTACTGTTGGAAATGGTCAGTCAACATTTAAGATTATATTTACATGTTGCTGCAGCAGCCTCAGAACCCGCCTCGTTGACAGAAATGTAGCCACGATGCTTGGCAGCTGAAATCTTCTGTCCGCTTGACGTTGTGAAAAGGCGGCTCAGATCAGCTGAATCTTCAAAGAGACTCGAGATGCCAAGCTGAATAATAAATTAGAGTATTATAAATGTGTCGACATCTAAAATGCAGGTGATTCAAATAACGTTTACCTCATTTAGAGTTTCCTTGAGTTCCAAGTCAAACTCTAGACAAAACTTGGGCATGGCAATCTCCACATCTTCTATCGCCATTCGACGTTCAATATCAGACAAATTGATGCTCTTCAATTTATGTTGCAAATCGAGTAGACCAGTTGTGCGTTTGGGCAATAGGATCAGCAAAGATATGTTAGAGCCCTCGTAGGGCAGTTGACAAGCTCTGGCATCCAGATCAGGCAAATCCGCATATTTGAATTTATCCTCTTGATACATCATGTCCACCTCAATTCGATTGTCCTTGTCCACATAGAAGTCATCGCTCATTGTTGATTCCGGAGTAAATGGCTTCTCAAACTTACCCTTAAAGTATAGAGCATTCACTAACACAGCACTTGTGTCGCCATTCACACATTCTGGAGATAGAAGATGGTTAATCTTGTTCTCAGTGTCGTTCATGACCAAGTCGTTAATTCTTTTCGTGGCTTGCACTGCATCGGCAAACTTCAGTGTTTCAGGCTCTGATAAGAAATAATCCTCAGCGAGTTTTTTGAAGTCAGTCTTCAATGTTTGCGTTTGATTTACAAAAAGACGATTCACAGATCGCAACGTCAATTTGTCACCATAAATACAATTCTTCTTCCAAAACTCTTGAAATTCCTTGGCGATTTGCTGTCGATCGTCAGATTCGAGCTTTAGTCCATTACGCAATTCAGCGGCTGTATCTCCGTCAGCGCCCATTAACGCATAAAGAAGGGATGATTGTATCGAAAGGGGTGAGATTATAACATTCGAGGAAGAGTCTAGATTCCCGCCAGCATTTTTGCCAGCTACCAATGCGTCGAACACATCATTTGCAAATTCATTAAAGCTTTCCTTCATCTCGATTATGTTTCAGCACAGCACTAGAACTGTCGAAAATGAAGTATTTATTTCATATCCGTAACCGAACTGCTTTGTTTATATTTAATTTAAGTTCCTTTCATAGAATTTTTCACTTTGTTGATTACCTTAAGTTATCATACGTTCGCCCCACTTACGATAAGAAACATATCTATACAAAAGGTGTATCATATCTATTATTATTATTTTTTTTTTTTTGAAAATAAAATGTTGTCTTAATTAGTCTATATTTGGAACATGTTTGGAACAGATTTAACATCTCTGCACTATTTTTGTTACGAATTCCAAATAAAATACTTATTTGAAATTCATTATATATATTATTTACATTTAATTAATTTGGGTATTCACAACACTTGAAACTCCAACTGATAAGATACTCAATTCCTATTGCTAGCTCTGTCAACATTCAATTAAAACTGAAATATATATTTACACAGCACATATCTGAGCAGAAGGTAAGGGGGAAGTACATTTCAAAAATTTGTTTTGAATAACACAAGAGAATTAAGCAACTTAATTGGCAGCAGTGGACAAAAGCTATAACAGAACTAACCGTTTAAAGTGAATATATAGAACTGACTAAGTACGCGGTGAATCAGCCTAGAAGCATTGTCAGAAATATTTCGCAAGATAAGATAATAAACAAAAAGATTGTAAAGAGCAGACCGCCTGGCTGAAATTTTATGTTGTACTGTATACTCTACGCTCATTGAATACTGACAAAAAAAAAGAGTAATATCAAATGTTTTGCAAATGCATCATTGCTATTGAAACTCTAATCTGAGTTCGATTAAGTGCAAATCGAATGTAGGCCATCAATATTATATATTAGTTAGTTTAACTCAACAATTAATTGATTCAGTTCTTTTTGATACTCCACATAAAATACAATGTGTTACAATATTAATACATTATCAACAATTTGGGAACTACACCAAAATGAAATCGAGTTTGTTTTCGAATGTCTATAAAAATTATCAGCTCAGTTTGTCTTATATACATATTTACTTATTTACGTATATACAATTCACAAAAAAACAATATTCATTGAAATTCATAGATAAGACCAACGACATCGACACATGAGGATTATTCATTTGTTTTCAGACAGTCTGATTCGTGCTTCTGTTTAAACCACTCGTATATTTGTCTAAGCGGAGAATTGAGTTAAATAAGTTATTGCTTCTTTCTGATAAAAAGGCAAATTGTTTCGTAAAATGGAGCGACTTTTGCAAATTGGTGGTAAGCAATTTAACAACAACTGATAAGAACTCAGCAAGTGAGAGTGCAAACGAATTCAACCAAAAGAGCGAACGAAACAAAAGAGAATTTGTGCTTTTAAGAGAAGTGAAATTAATTAAGAGATCAACGTTATTGTTATGTGGATGTACACAAATATATTCGCTCTTCTATTTAAGTATGTGGGTTTGCGTGTGAGTGAGCAAGTAAAAAGCGACTGTGAAAAGACCGCAAGCATTCAGTCATCAACTCGACGCCAAGACAAACAGATATCTCAAACCAAATATAAATAAAAATAAAAATAAAAACAAAAACATAAAAAGCATTAGAACAACCAAACCACCGATTGTAAATCTACTTCAAACGAAATCAGTATTAATTCGTGAGTAAAAAAACAGAAACTATGTAGATGATGACTCAGCCTATGGGAATTACAATAATTAATTAAATCGTACACTCATTCATTACGCCCCGCATAGTTTACTCAAAGGTTTATTTTTCTTCTTCACAGTTTGTGTGACACACTCGCTACTGCTGTTGCTGATTTTACAGCCACCTCTGAACTACGCCCAAGTCCACGTCCATCACCAATCCAGAAACAGTATGGCTAGCCCCGATAGCAACAATGTGGCCGAATTCTCGCGCCGCTTGGCCACATTCTCGATCAATGTGTACAACAAACTGATCACGCAGAAACCCAATCAGAACATCATCTTCTCACCCTTCTCAATTCAAACCTGTGCAGCCATGGCCCGCCTAGGAGCCGTAGGCGAAACAGCTGCCGAATTGGATCGCGGCCTTGGACTGATTTCGAATAATGAAGCACAGATTGCCGAGAGTTTCCACAATGTGCTCGCAACTTACGAGAACAGTAGTATTCTGCATATTGCCAACAAGATATATATCATGACTGGTTTCCAACTCAAAGATGACTTCAGTTCACTTATCTCAAAACAGTTTCTATCCGCTGTCGAACCCGTAGACTTCTCCAAAAATGTTGAGGCTGCAGGTAAAATTAACACCTGGGTGGAGCAGCGCACCAATAATCTCATCAAAAATCTGATATCACCAAGTGCATTGGGTCAAGACTCGCGGTTGGTGCTGATCAATGCGATACACTTCAAGGGAAATTGGGTACATCAATTCCCAGAACATATGACTCACAATGAACCTTTCCATTTGAACGACGCTGATAGCATTGAAGTACCCATGATGAACTTGAAGAAACGCTTCCGATATGCGAACCTAGGTGATCTGGATGCCACAGCACTGGAATTGCCCTACAAAGACTCGGACTTGTCCATGCTGATCGTGTTGCCGAATAGCAAAACTGGTCTATCACAACTGGAGGAGAAACTTCGCAGCACTCCGCTATCCCAGATTACGGGAGCACTCTACTCGACCGATGTGATTGTCAAACTGCCGAAGTTCAAGTCTGAGTTCGAGGTAGAGTTGACAGAGACCTTCAAGCAGGTAATCTGACTATTAACTCAAATAATGAACTCAACTAATCAATCCTTTAAATTATCAATAGTTGGGCATGACGCATTTGTTCTCGAATGATGCGGACTTCAGCAAAATGCTCCAGAGTCCTGAGGCGTTAAAGGTATCGAAAATCATTCACAAGGCCTTTATCGATGTGAATGAGAAGGGCACTGAAGCAGCTGCAGCCACCGGTAAGTTTAAAGATTTTGTTTCTATATTCCATTTCATATCTGTGATGTATGTATGTTGAGGTGTTGAGCATGTCTTTTTTTCTGTGTTCACTATGTTCTTCATATCTGTTCTCATTTGGTAGACATAGAAGTATGCGTCAAATCGTGCATCATCTCTCTCGTGGAACCCATCGAATTTAATGTAGATCATCCATTCATCTATATGCTGGTCCATCAGCAAAGTCTGCCCTTGTTCTTGGGCACAGTTGTGGCAACTTGAGTCATCGCCTAGAAAATAAAAATTATTATTTATTACACCCACTTTAATTTGCGAGTTCTTATGTAGATCAATAAATTGAACTTACAAATTGCATTACATATCTGAGAACTTATTTCATCGTGGTAGTTTTGATTGTTATTTCATATTGTTCAATAAATCATTTCCTGTTTAACTTCCACCTAGATTCAGGTATTTATTAATTAAGAATTTCCATTTGTACAGCCATGATCATGAATCGTGCAAGATCTCTTCAACACGAGGCAAGGCCCAAGTTGTTCTATGCAAACCAACCATTTATTTATTATATTGTCAATAAGCAGGCACTAAATGTTTTTGCTGGCAAAATAGAACAATTCTAAGATGCTTATTATTTACCGTTTATCGAATTTAACATATTATCATTCCACTAAATAAAAAAATTATAAAGCTATCGTTTTATTCCACTTTACCACAAAATGTAGACTTACCTCGTAAACTTAAATTTATTAAGAGCCCTTTCTGATCTATTAATTCTACTGGGTCAAACATTTAATTTCGAGTTCTTTGCTTATCCATCATATTTTTAATTGAGTTTAATTGTAAATATTTTATTTTATTATCTTACATTTTCGTCAACCCAATTGGCCACATTTTCTAATCATATGTGCTTGTCTTGTGTCTATTTTTGTCTCTCACTTTCACAGCAATGGTTGTATCTTGTGAAATGATGATCATCTCATTTGAACCGGAGCCCATCGAGTTTTTCGTTGAACATCCATTCTCTTATTACATTATCAATGAGAATAATGCGGTGCTGTTTGCTGGCAAGCAATGTGGAAAATTTTAAATTTAAAGAAAACAAAATTTTGTCTAAAATTAAAGTCAACGCTTTAAGTTTTATTAAAGAAAAATTATTTATTGGCAGCTTCTAAATTATAATAAAATTTTTAATTAATTGCATTTACATTAAGACGAATAAGTTATATATCAAAGAATCCACAACATATTTCGGTACAAAACATATTTATCTGCTTTCCTTGATAGGGTAATCATAAAAAATATATACAACATATAGTATTTTATATGCTTTAGTATTTTAGTATCTCTCATTCTCAGTTGCTGTTCGTCAAGTTCGTCACACATTATTTTCATTATTTGTAAATAATTGTCCTTGCTCGATTAGGAGTCCAATCATTACCAGCAGAGCATATATTTAAATATTTTGTCATTAATAAAAATCTACTAAAAACATATTTTAAGTATGTGGAAGATTATAATATTAAATAAACATTTTCCAAGATTCTGATTGTTTTTTATATCTTTGTCTGTTGTTCCCTTGACATTTTATTCACTCGCAATCACAGATTACCTCACTCATATTCAAAGGGTATAATCTAACAATGTTTGTTTCGTTTCTGTCTCTCATTTTAACAGCAATGGTCATGGTAAAGTGCAGCATGCCTATGTTCCCACAGGAGCCCACTCGATTCTACGCAGACCATCCATTTAACTACTACATCATCAATAAGCAGAGCTCTGTGCTCTTTGCTGGGAAGTTAAATAAACCTTAAATTTAAAGGGAATCTTTTTCATAAATTTAAACAAGCATGTATTTATCTTTTAATAAAAGCAACATAAAATAAATTAGAAACATAAATTCGTAAAATTTGACTCATTATATTGACTTATTCACAGTTTTTCGCATAATGCCAGTGATGGGACTCCGTCGCAAACATTTTTATGCCAGGCATCCGTTTGCCTATTTTATAAAGTCCCACAATAATGTCCTGCTTTTTCAAGGCAAGCATGTGGGTTAATTTGAAAAGAAAAGAAATATCTTAAGTGAAATATAATAATGTAATAAAAGAAATACACTTCTTATTAAATGAGTTTTTCATTTATGCTGTATATTATATAATTGGAAGAAAGCTCGAAATAATTTGTTTGCAACATCCTTTCAAAAATAGTGCCAGAAGAAAATAGTTATCGCAAATAACAACGGCCTGACTAAGAACATATTCGGATACAAATATGAATTGAGATTGGTAACAAAGCTATTTAAAAACACTAGCTCTTAAAACTTTAAATCAAGGTAACTTACTTAATCTACATACTGAATTAATCATGTAAGAAAGCTACAGTCATGGGTAATAAGTAATAAGAGCAAAACAGTGCGACAACATTCTTAAAATATATAAAAAAATACTAAAGCTTTCCGATGGGTACTACATACATTCAAAATATACCATACAATTCAAAATATAGCAGATTGTCAGCCAAACGAACTAAGCCCCATTATTGACATATAATATTATTTTTTGGACAACTTATTCTTTTATCTGACAACTAAATCATAAATACTTGCAGAATTTACTATATGTTCCAAAACTCACAATTATAGCCTCAGAAAAGGGGCGTGGCAAAAATCGAAAGACGGTACGTGCCAAAATAACAATTGCTGACGAAATAAAAATTTAAGTTCAATCTCTTATATACTCTGAAAACTAGAATTCCATACTGACAGACAGACAGACGGATATATACTTTATGGCGTTGAAGATGCCCCCTTCTGCCTGTCACATACAATTCCTGTAGGCACAAAGTTATAATACACTAGTACGCTATGGATAGCAGGTATAATAATATTAAGTATGCTTGATTACAATGAAAAGTGAAATCACAACTGGTCTTAAATCCAAGTAGTAACGGCACTTTGAATTTACAATACCTTCTTATGAAAATTTTTCCGTAAATTCGAAATGAACGTGTCCAATTCCCATGTAATTTCAGTCGTAAGCAGAAAATCATTAACTAGTTTAAAATTTTCAGTTTTTGTAGTCTGACTAGTGACAACTTGTGTATTCAACTGAACGGTTTATTCTGTTTGATATAAAGGCAATTTATTTAGTGAAATGAATCGACTATCGCACAACGGTGGTAAGCATACGATATGCAAATAAAAAGAGAGTATTAATTTGTGAAATTTAAAGTATCTCCGATAAATTACCTAAATGATACACATATTTACCTTGTGGTCCAAAGTTGAACATAGCCTTAATCTCTATTAAGACTATCAAGAACTAAATCAGTAGCTCAGAGCGGACTGACGGATATAGTGTCAACTATATATTAACTATCTTTATAAAGTCGTACATTTTTGGTAATGGCGATTTTTTGAATTTTGGCCCATGAGCGCAACCACTGTGCATTGTCAAGTCGAATATTTCTTTTCCCCCTTCACAGTGAGTGTGGCATACTCGATCCTCCTGCTGCTGCTGCTTACAGACATCCCTCTCCATACTGCCCAGGTCCAAGATAACTCCTCTAGATTCTCGCACCGATTGGCAATATTCACCACCAATGTGTACACCAAACTAGTAACGCAGAACCCCAATCAGAACATCATCTTCTCTCCCCTCTCTATCCAAAGCTGTGCAGCTATGACCAGGATGGGGGCCAGAGGCGAAACAGCTGCCCAATTGGATCGCGGTCTTGCACTGATTTCTAACAATGAAGCACAAATTGCCGACAGTTTCCACAAAGTACTTGCTGCATACAACAAAAGTAGTTATATTCATATTGCCAGCAAGATCTACATTAAAGATGGCTATCATCTGAGGGATGAGTTCACTTCAATAATCTCCAAACAGTTTCTATCCGCTACCGAGCCCATAGACTTTACCAAAAATATAAGGGCTGCAGGCAAAATTAATTCCTGGGTGGAACAACGAACCAACAACCTCATAAGAGATCTAGTTCCACCGAGTGAATTAGATAATAATACGCATATGGTGTTAATCAATGCGGTACACTTTAAGGGAATCTGGGTGCATCAATTCCCAAAGAAGACCAAAAAAGAACCTTTCTATTTGAATAATGCCAAAAGCATTAAAGTACCCATGATGAATTTGAGGGAGCGTTTGAGATATGCAGAACTACGTGATATTGATGCCACTGCATTGGAATTACCCTACAACAACTCGGACTTGTCCATGCTGATCGTGTTGCCTAATAGCAATAATGGTTTGCCACAACTGGAGAGGAAACTTCGCAGCACTCCGCTTTCCCAGATCACGAGAGCACTCAACTCTGAAGATGTGATTGTCAAACTGCCGAAGTTCAAGTCCGAATTCAAGGTGGAGTTGACAGAATCATTCAAGCAGGTATATTAATTATTAGCACTTCTACTAACAATGAGATTAACTGATCCGTATGTGAAATAGCTGGGAATGACAAACATGTTTTCGAATAATGCTGACTTTAGCAGAATGATCAAAAGTCAATATGGCTTAAAAGTCTCGAAATTCATTCACAGGGCTTTTATAGACGTGAATGAGAGGGGTGCCCAAGCCTCTGTATCCAACGGTAAGTCCAAAGGTTTTGTTTCCTTATTTTTAATTGCACTCTTTTCCCAGCGCCATTTAAATATACATTGAATACTTATATAACCATTTGTTTTTTGTTTCCGTCTTTTATTTTAACAGCAATTAAAATCGATTTCAGAGCTTGCATACCGATGATCTTACGTGCCGCTCAGCAGATACAATTCTATGCAAACCACCCATTTATCTACTATATCATCAATAACCAGGGTATTGTACTCTTTGCTGGGAAGCTACTTAAACCTTAAATTGAAATGGAATTTATTATTCTTAGCCCAAGTAATCTCAACAAACAAATCTCAAACCCTTCAATTCAATTTCAGGCATTTAAACATTAACAATAAATTAAAAAGTTCAAAATAAAGGAACCACAAATAAATATAAAAATAAAAAAAAATATATCTAGATACAGCATTTTTCTTACACAATCCAGTACCAAATAAATTTAATTTTACTCGCTCTAAATGTATTGTGAAATTAAAATTATATATGTGTGATTAAAATGAAAATGAAATCACAACGGTTTTTTTTATCAAATTTGTTCCCGTCCTTTAAATGTACTAACTTATACAAAAAACATGTACAAATGTTTCTAATTCCTATTGAAATTTAATGGCATTGACTAATAAAAAATTCTCACATTTATATAATAATATATATGAATTTCCGCTACCCATAGGGTGTAATTGTATAACTTTGTGGCTGTTACATACAATCAGAAATCAGTTTCGACACCATTCTTGAACAGCATCAACAGCCGAGTCGATATAGCCATGTCCGTCAGACAGTTTGTCAGAAACTATAAAAGATCAGAAAAGAATTTTCTAAAGTAATAATAACTACAGTTGCAAACAGATACAAATTTTTAAAGTTATTTAAGAACTACTTTTGTATGCCAAAACGTTCCTAGTAGCTTTGGCTGACCATCTGGAATATTTTGCGTATCTGCGTCTCTTCATCTGATCGAACACCTAGAGCTCAGAGACTATAAGAGAAAGAGACTGCGCTCTAAAATATTTTACACACACTTGTGAAGTTCATAAATTAATATTTTATAACATAATGCTACAAAATTTACAATTATCACATTTTATTTAATTGTCCACACTTGAATTATATAACGTATGAGCTTATAAAGCTGATCAGGAAAATGTATATGTATACCTATTTCCTTTATAAATATACTTACACACAAATGTATTAGTAATATAGCGAGAATAATCATTCGTTCGAAAATAGCGAGTCTAATTCCGTTAAAAATCACTAATTGCTAAAACAACATTGACAATTACTATAAATACTCGTATTATTCACTTTCTACGCAAAGTTAATTTTGCACTTGCAACTTGATTGTTTGAAGTTAGGCGTGATGGCGTTGGTAAACAGAAGGTTCAGTTTTCTCCACAAATTTCCGCAAATCGGTGGTAAGTAAATCAGAAAGAGCGAATTACAAAATTGCAAATTACTATAATAAATGTGAGAATCGAACAGAATAACGCATATCATTATATATTAGGAGCCAAAATGTTTAATAAGTTGAAGCTTGTGGAAAGTTTATATAAATAATCGGTCTTTATTTCCTCTAAACTTAACACCAAAAATAATTTGAAAAAAGAAAATGTAGCTTTAAGTCGCCATTGAGATTTAGGTAAATTCACACACTCATTTGTACATATGATTCTCTCTTGCACAGCCCGTATGACAAGCATGCTGCTCCTGATGCTGGTCCTATTTCAGGCGCCTCTGTATTTCGCCATAACAAGCCCAAATTGGAGTGGTATACCCGAATTCTCGCGTCGTTTGGCCATATTCTCTACCAATGTGTACACCACGCTGGTCGCGAAGAATGCCAATCAGAACATCATCTTCTCACCCTTCTCAATCCAAACCTGTGCAGCCATGGCCAGGATGGGGGCTAAAGGTAACACAGCTGCGCAATTGGATCGCGGTCTGAAACTAATTTCCAATAATAACGCGATGATTGCCGATAGTTTCCATAAAGTCCTTGCTACATACGAAAAAAGTAACGTTCTTCGTATTGCCAACAAGATCTACATCAAAACTGGGTATCAGCTGAGGGACGATTTCCGTTCACTAGTCTCCAAAAAGTTTCTATCTGCTGTCGAGCCTATAAACTTTGAAAACCAAAAATTGGCTGCAGACCAAATCAATTCCTGGGTCGCATTGCGAACTAACAACCTCATAAAAAATATAATTTCACCCAGTATATTAAATTCGGATACGCGATTGTTGTTGATCAATGCAATACACTTCAAAGGAAACTGGGTGCATCAATTCCCAGAGATTAACACCAGGAATCAACCTTTCTATTTGAACGATGCCAAAAGCATCAGGGTACCCATTATGACGATGACAAACCGTTTGAAATATGCAAACCTACGTGCTCTTGATGCCGCTGCATTGGAATTGCCCTATAAAGACTCTGACTTGTCTCTACTGATCGTGTTGCCTAATAGCAATACTGGTTTGCCACAGCTGGAGAGGAAACTTCTCCGCTTTCCGATTTCGCAGATCACGAAGGCCCTCCACTTTGGAGAATTGACTGTCCATCTGCCCAAGTTCAAAACCGAGTTCGATGTGGAGTTGACAGATACCTTCAAAAAGGTATCTATAGTTTTAACACTACTATTAACACTGACTTTAACTAATCTTTATGTGAAATAGTTGGGAATGACAGATATATTTACGCATAGGGCTGACTTTAGCAGAATGCTCAAAAGCCCAGAACGACTGCATGTGTCGAATATCATTCACAAGGCTTTTATCGAAGTGAATGAGAGAGGCACTGAGGCAGCTGCATTCACTGGTAAGTGTATCTTTGTTTCCCATTCAAGATTTAAGGAACGATTTTAAATTTATATATTCTCTCTCCCTCTCTCTCTCTTTTTAATAGCTTTAGGCCTAGAGGACAGAATGTTGAAGCCTACATTTAATGCCAACCATCCATTTAATTATTACATTGTCAAGGATCACAATATGGTGATATTTGCTGGAAAGCTAGTAAACCCAACAAAATAAAATGGTATATACATGAGAACTTTACTGTTGCGACTATTAACAAGATCATCTAATATAACATTTAAACGAATTTGAAAATTAAATATATTGAACATATTTTAGTAAAATGAATTTAATCAAAATTATAATTGAAAACAAAAACATTCTGCGAAAAACCGCGGCTTTAAAGACAGCCGAACAGACTAGAAGTAGCACAAAATTGGATCATATTGAGTGGCCATTGATAAAATGTATGCATTCACACATTCACTTACTTACTTCTCACTTGCATAGCCCATATGGCAAACATGCTGCTCCTATTACAGGCACCTCTAGCCTTCGCCCAAGACCAGTCCAGTATATTCTCGCGCTGCTTGGCCAAATTCTCCATCAATGTGTACACCAAACTAGTCGCGCAGAACTTCAATCAAAACATCATCTTCTCACCCTTCTCAATCCAAACTTGTGCGCTATGGCGCGTGCCAAAGGTAAAACAGCTGCTCAATTGGATCTCGGTCTTAAGCTGATTTTCAATAATGAAGCACAGATTGCCGAGAGTTTCCACAAAGTACTCGCTGCATACGAAACAAGTAAGAAAGCTACAGTCGAGTGTGCTACCCATTTGAATAAAAGCAAAATATTGTGGTAATAACCTCAAAATATTGAAAAGAAATATGCATTATTCTCGATCTTGATTTGAACTCGAGTTAAAAAAAAAGTTTGTACCCCGAGCGGGGTCGAACCTGAGTACCCCGGTTACCACAACACACATATGCTTGCACCCTACCAATAGAGCTATCGCAGTGCCTCTATACATATAGATACAAATATAGAGGCGAGCATGTATATACGTATACGCATACATACAATACATACATAGAAGGCGTTTTCGCCCATACAAAACTATTTCTTTAATAAATTAAATAATTTTTATCTCATCGCAACCAAATTTTCAGAAATCACAAATAGCATTGTTATTATTGTATATACTCTTGTTATTATTGATTTGCGGGAGCGGAAGTGGGCGTGGCAAAATTTTGAAACAAAATTGATCTGCGTGCGTCTCTGAGATCTAGGTATTCATACGGACTGACGTACATGGCTAACATATATAGTCTCGGTTGTTGACGCTGATCAAGAATATATAATATAATATATACTTTATAGGGTCGGAGATGCCTCCTTCTACCGGTTACATACATTTCCTGCCGGCACAAAGTTATAATACCCTTCTAAAAGTAGCATTCTTCACATTGCCAACAAGATCTACATAAAAGCTGGCTATCAGCTAAGGGATAAGTTCAGTTTAATAATTTTCAAAAAGTTTATATCTGCTGTCGAGCCCATAGACTTTAATATCGACCAACAACCTCACAAAAGATATAGTTCTATCAAATACATTGAATGGAGATACGAAATTGGTTTTGATCAATGCAATACACTTTAAAGAAAACTGGGTGCATCAATTCTCAGAAAAAGATACCAGAAATGAACCTTTCTATTTGAACACTGTCAAAAGCATCGATGAACCCATGATGAACTTGGTAGAGCGTTTGAGGTATGCAACACTCTATAACCTTGATGCCACTGCACTTGAATTGCCCTACAAAGACTCGGGCTGGTCTCTGCTGATTTTGTTGCCTAATAGGAAGACTGATTTGCCACAACTGGAGAGGAAGCTTCGCATAACTCCGCTTAGCTAGATTACGGAAAAACTATACTCGACTGACGTAATTATCAAACTTCCAAAGTTCAAGTCCGAATATGAGGCGGAGTTGAAAAATACTTTTGGGCAGGTGTATTTAATTTAAAGACTTCTACTAACAATGAATATAACTAATCCTTATGTGAAACTACCAATAGCTGGTAATGTCCGAAATGTTCTCGAATAAGGCTGATTTTACCAGAATGATCACAAGTCCGGAGCAGTTAAAAGTGTCGAAAATCATTCACAAGGCTGTTATCGACGTGAATGAAAGGGGCACTGAGGCAGCTGCAGCCACATGTATGTTTAAAAATTTTCCCAGTTCCCCAGCATATTAAATATATTTTCCAAAGTACATTAAAATTACTATATAAAATAAATGGTGAATAGAACAACATTGACTAATACAAAATTCACACATTTATGTATATATGAATATACGCTACCCATAGGGTGGAATTGTACAACTTTGTATGTATGTAACATCCAGAAGAAACCAGCTGTGACACCATAAAGTTTAAACATTCTTGATCAGCGTCAACAGCCGAGTCGATATAGCCATGTGCCCGCCCGTTCATATGAAACACTGAATCTCAGAATCTATAAAAGTATAATAACTACAGTTGCAATCAGATTTGTAAAACGTTCCTAGTTGCTTTGGTTGACCATCTGGAATATTTTGTACTCTATGGTACATTTTAAATGTGGTATTATCTCTCTATACGCAAATATATATATACTTTAGTACTTTTTTCTGTATATTAATAGTTAGCGGGTATCTCACAGTCGAGAATACTTAATTGTAGCTTTCTTACTTGTTTTGATCTGCGTCTATTCATCTGACTGAACACCTAGAGCTCAGAGACTATAAGAAAAAGAGACTGCGCTCTAAAATATTTTCTTTTTAAACACACTTGTGAAGTTCAAAAATAAATATTTTATAATGCTACAAAATTAACAATTATCACATTTTATTTAATTGTCCACACTTCAATTATATAACGTATCAGCTTATAAAGCTGATCAAGAAAATTTATATGTATACCTATTTCCTTTATAAATGTACTTTCACACAAATATATTACTAATAAAGCGAGAATAATCCTACGATCGAAAATAGCGAGTCTAATTCCGTTAAAAATCACTAATTACCAAAACGACATTGACAATTACTATAAATACTCGTATTATTCACTTTGAACGGAGAGTTAATTTTGCACTTGCAACTTGATTGTTTGAAGTTAGGCGTGATGGCGTTGGTAAAAAGAAAGTTCAGTTTTCTCCACAAACTTCCGCAAATCGGTGGTAAGCGAGAATCGAACACAGTAACGCATAAAATGATATATTAGGAGCCAAAATGTTGAATAAGTTGAAACTTATGGAAAGTTTATATAAATAATCCGTCTTTATTTTCTCTAAACTTTAACACCATTGAGATTTAGGTAAATTCACACACTCAATTATATGATTCTCTCTTGCACAGCCCGTATGATAAGCATGCTGCTCCTGATGCTGGTTCTATTTCAGGCGCCTCTGTACTTCGCCCAATCAAGCTCAGATAGGAGTAGTATAGCTGAATTCTCGCGTCGTTTGGCCATATTCTCTACCAATGTGTACACCACGCTGGTCGCGAAGAATGCCAATCAGAACATCATCTTCTCACCCTTCTCAATCCAAACCTGTGCAGCCATGGCCAGGATGGGGGCTAAAGGTAACACAGCTGCTCAATTGGATCGCGGTCTGAAACTGATTTCCAATAATAACGCGAAGATTGCCGATAGTTTTCACAAAGTGCTTGCTACATACGAAAAAAGTAGCATTCTTCACATTGCCAACAAGATCTACATCAAGACTGGGTATCAGCTGAGGGATGAGTTCAGTTCACTAGTCTCCAAAAAGTTTCTATCTGCTGTCGAGCCTATAAACTTCGAAAACCAAAAATTGGCTGCAGACCAAATCAATTCCTGGGTCGCATTGCGAACTAACAACCTCATAAAAAATATAGTTTCACCCAGTATATTAAGTTCGGATACGCGATTGTTGTTGATCAATGCAATACACTTCAAAGGAAACTGGGTGCATCAATTCTCAGAAAAATCCACCAGGAGTCTACCTTTCTATTTGAACGATGCCGAAAGCATCAGGGTACCCATTATGAGGATGACAAACCGTTTGAAATATGCAAAACTACCTGCTCTTGATGCCGCTGCATTGGAATTGCCCTATAAAGACTCTGACTTGTCTCTTCTGATCGTGTTGCCTAATAGCAATACTGGTTTGCCACAGCTGGAGAGGAAACTTCTCGACTTTCCGATTTCGCAGATCACGAAGGCCCTCCACTTTGAAAAAGTGATTGTCCATCTGCCCAAGTTCAAAACCGAGTTCGATGTGGAGTTGACAGATACCTTCAAGAAGGTATCTATAGTTTTAACACTACTATTAACACTGACCTTAACTAATCTTTATGTGAAATAGTTGGGAATGACAGATATATTTACGCATAGGGCTGACTTTAGCAGAATGCTCAAAAGCCCCGAACGACTGCATGTGTCGAATATCATTCACAAGGCTTTTATCGAAGTGAATGAGATAGGCACTGAGGCAGCTGCAGTCACTGGTAAGTGTATCTTTGTTTTCCATTTAGGTTTTAAGGAACGATTTTAAATTTATATATTTTTTCTCTCTCTCTCTCATTTTAATAGTTATGGGCGTGGGCGTCAAAAGTGTAAAGCCTGGATTTATTGCAAACCATCCATTTAATTATTACATTGTCAAGGATCACAATATGGTGATATTTGCTGGAAGGCTAATAAACCCAACAAAATAAAATGTAAAATATACATGAGAACTTTACTGTTGCGACTATTAATAAGCTCATCTAATATAACAATTAAAAGAATTTGAAAATTAAACGTATTGAACACATTTTGGTAAAATTAAATTAATCAAAACTGTAATTGAGTACCTAAGCCATTATCTTGGGTTCACAGCTCAAAGGAACAAATATTACTGGTAGATAAAATCAAGAACGAGTCGAAAATGCTTTTCAATAATCGCCATATAGGCATTTCCAGAAAAAGGTTCAGTTAAAAACATTTAATTAAATGAATTTCAAATATGTTTGTATATATTTCATGCAATGCTGATAATGTTATATTTTTTTTTTTTTTGTGGATATACATATATTCCATATATAATCTTATATTTCATGAAATAGACAAAAGTATTTCATTTAATGAAGCAGGTGGTTTTGATTTACTATATGTTTAATCACTACTTTACACTCGGAATTTGTGTAAGGTACCGTTATCCCTAAGCAAAAAAAAAAACACATTTGAAAGCAACTGTAGCTAACTATTTTCATCAAAAGCAAAACACTTTTCGATTTGTGTGTTCAGAAGGAGACATGACAAAATAGTGCTATCGAAAGGTTCTTTCTATCTCTTATAGTCTCTGAGATCCAGGGTTTCATACGGACAGACGCATAAACTAAGGTAACGAGTATAATCATAGAGGATGTTCACGACACAATTTTATATGGTATAAAACGGTTGGTGCATTCGGATTTTAATTGGATAGGTACATTTTGTTATATAATATTTTGAATCTAACAGTAAATCGATCTACGAAATATGGATATATTCAGCTGTAGGTTTTGTTTCTTGTGGAAGTCAGAATAGCTTAGTATTAACGTATTACAGAATGCGGAGAAATTACGGATGTCAAAAATTATTCACAATAGTGTTATTGATGTCAATTTTGATGGCGCAAAAGCATCTGCAGCCCACGATAATTTCGAAATGAATCCAAATAAAATAAAATGTTTTATATCTCAAGCCTACGCTTTTCAATATTTATTTGGAAAAAATATATCTCGGGTCACCTTATAAAGCTGACCAAGAATTTCTAAATGTTTGCCTGTTTATTTTATAAATTAATGTAATGTAGTGAGAATAATCCGGAATTCGGGATAATTCCCTGTATAATTCCGTTAAATGTCGCTTGATTAGCAGAACAGCATTCACAATTAATATAAGTACTCGTATTATTCACATTCTATCCAAAGTTATTCTTTCACTTGTTGAAGCAGCTTGAGTATTTCGAGTAAGATTTGATAAAAAATAAATTATTTTGTAAGTAAATCACAAATATTCAAATAGAAACAATTACAATTATTAAGATTTAATGATAATATAAAATTACATAATTGAGAAGTTAATATCTCTAGTAAGTGGAGTATTGAATATGCTCTACTTATAATAATTGAAGTGTGTCGATAATTTATATGTAAATTATTTGCATTTAAAAACAAAACAAAAACATTTTACAAAAAACCGCGGCTTTAAAGACAGTCGAGGAGAGAAGAACAGAAGTATTACAAAATGTGGTCATATTGAATGGCCATTGAGACATAGATAAATTAATGCATTCACACATTAATTTATTTGATTCTCACTTGCACAGCCCTTATGGCAAACATGCTGCTCCTATTACAGGCACCTCTAGCCTTCGCCCAAGACCAGTCCAGTATATTCTCGCGTCGTTTGGCCATATTCTCTACCAACGTGTACACCACGCTGGTCGCGAAGAACTCCAATCAAAGCATCATCTTCTCACCTTTCCCAATCCAAACCTGTGCAGCTATGGCGCACATGGGTGCCAAAGGTAAAACAGCTGCTCAATTGGATCGCGGTCTTAAGCTGATTTCCAATAATGAAGCACAGATTGCCGAGAGTTTCCACAAAGTACTCGCTGCATACGAAAAAAGTAGCATTCTTCACATTGCCAACAAAATCTACATCAAGACTGGGTATCAGCTGAGCAATAAGTTCAGTTCAATAATTTTCAAAAAGTTTTTATCTGCTATCGAGCCCAAAGATTTTACTCAGAATGTAAGTGCTGCAGACCAAATTAATTCCTGGGTCGCACTGCGAACCAACAACCTCATAAAAGATATAGTTCCACCCAGTATATTGGGTGCGGATACGCGATTGTTGTTGATCAATGCAATAGAAAGGTTTCAAAGGAAACTGGGTGCATCAATTCTCAGAAAAAGACACCAGAAATGAACCTTTCTATTTAAACACTGTCAAAAGCATCGATGTGCCCATGATGAACTTGGTAAAGCGTTTGAGATATGCAACACTCTATAACCTTGATGCCACTGCACTGGAATTGCCCTACAAAGACTCGGACTTGTCCCTGCTGATTTTGTTGCCTAATAGGAAGACAGGTTTGCCATAACTGGAGAGGAGGCTTCACATTACTCCGCTTAACCAGATTACGGAAAACTTTACTCGACTGACGTAATTATCAAACTTCCAAAGTTCAAGTCCGAGTACGAGGTGGAGTTGAAAAACACTTTTGAGAAGGTACATTTACTTTGAAGACTTCTACTAACAATGAATATAACTAATCTTTATGTGAAACTACCAATAGCTGGGAATGTCCGAAATGTTCTCCAATAATGCTGATTTTAGCAGAATGATCACAAGTCCGGAGCAATTAAAAGTGTCGAAAATCATACACAAGGCTGTTATCGACGTGAATGGGCACTGAGGCAGCTGCAGCCACAGGTAAGTTTAAAGGTTTTGTTTCTATATATGTAATTGCACCACATCCTCGTGTTACATGCAGAAATTGCATATTATTTTTTGTTTTTACTTTGTTCTCAATTCCCAGTCTGCTAAGCAATATTTAAGTTCCCCAGCATATTTAATATATTATCCAAAGTACATCAAAATTACTATATTAAATAAACATTTTTCATGTTTCAAACTCCTTTCAAAACACTTGATCAAAACGTATAATCTAACCATTTTGTTTCGTTTCTATCTCTTATTTTAACAGTAATAAACATTTATAGCAGAGCTGCCAAGCACCCACAGGAGCACAAGAGATTCTACGCATATCATCCATTTAACTACTATATCATCAATAAGTAGACCATTGTGCTCTTTGCTGGGAAGTTAATAAACCCTTAAAATAAGAGGGAATCTATTTCATAATGTATTTGTCTATTAGTTAAAACAATTTAGAAACCTTTAATTTATAAAATTTTACTTATGACGTATATAAACATCTAATTTAGTGCCAAATCAATTTAATTTTACTCGCTCTAATTGTAGTGTGTAATTAAAATTCTGTATGAAAATGAAATACAATGGTTTCTATTTCAGAGTTTCTATGAGCCTTTAATTGTATTATGCATGCATGTTTAAAGCAAACCGTAAACTTTAAATAAACGTGTCTAATCCCTAAAAGTCAAAGGTGACCAGAACAACATAATACAAAATTTCCACTTTTATATACGCTACCCATAACATAGAATTGTATAATAACTTTGTGCCAACGGGAAATGTATGGTACAACCAGAAGGAGGCACCTTCGTCCACATAAAGATTATATATTTTTGATCAGCGGCTGGCTGTCTGGCCGTATGATCATTTAGAGCTCAGAGACTAAATGGCTGTAATTTTTCGACATCAACGGTTGTTAATCGACAAAAAAAAAATCGAATTTTATGTATCTACAATTAAAACTACTAACTTGATTTCTGAAAATTGCTTGCGATCAGATAAAAATTAATTTCTATTATATTTGCTTAGTAGTTTTAATGTGTCTTAACATCAATACCGCATTGTTTTGTTTGTTGTAATCGCAATAGTGCATTATTGCATGAAGAATAAACTTAACTTATGTCAATGAGAATGAAGCAGCTTCAGCTGCAGCCTCCCGAAAGTATGGAATGAATCCAATAAATTATATGATTTATGTTAAAATATTTATTTTTAAAAATATGCTTGCGAAGTTTTCAATGAAATATTTATTAATATGCTAAAAATGTAACATTAGCACATAATATCTATGAAGTTATCCTCACTTAAAATATATATAGTCTCAGCTGATGAAGCTGAGCAAGAATTTAAATATGAATGCCGGTTTGTTTGTTTAAATGTACTCAAGCACAATTGTGTAGTGCATTAGTGTATCATGAATAATTCTCAGTTTGAAAATGGCGAGTCTAATTCCGTTGAAAATCACCAATTATGAGAACAACATTGACGAGCACTATAAATACTCGTAGTATTTACCTTCTACGGAAAGTTAATTTGGTACTTCTTGAATCAACTGAAGTATTTGGTGTTAGAGGTGATGGCGTTGATAAAAAAAGAGTTATTCAGTTATATTTGTAAATTTCCGCAAATCGGTGGTAAGTAACTCACAAATACATGAGACACAAAAAGCGAGAGAAATTAAAATTTTTTCAAGTAAAAGCGAGAATCGAACGGAATCACACATCATAATATCAAATGAAATTTTAACATTAAATTTAATAGGTGTTATCGTACTATTTTCTTCCTGCTGTACTGATTCGATACTTAATAAAGAAGCTAATTATTTAAAAAAAAAATTAAATAGGAAAAACAATCGCAAGCAAATAGATTATTAAATACAATACGTAAAATAGAACCGTGTGTTATATTTATATAAAGAATAATAATTTCCCATACTTCAATTAATGCATCACACATTCATTTACTTGATTCTCCCTTGCACAGCCCGTGTGACAAACATGCTGCTCCTGATCCTGTTCCTATTACAGGCCCCTCTGCACTTCGCCCAAGACCAGTCTACTCCAGACAGCACAAAAACCATAAATATGGTTGATTTCTCGCGCGGCTTGGCCAAATTCTCCTTCCGAGTGTACAACCAACTGATCAAGAGGAAACCCAATCAGAACATCATTTTCTCGCCCTTGTCAATTCGAACAGGCGGAGCCATGATTCGGATGGGAGCCAAAGGAATTACAAGAGGGAATTTAGATAACGGCCTTGTACTTGTTTACAAAAAAGAAGCAGAGATTCCCGAGAGTTTTCACAATGTGCTCGAAGCTTACAAGACCAGTAGCATTCTGCGTTTTGCCAACAGGATCTATATCAAGGCTGGCTATGAGCTGAAGGATGAGTTCAGTTCAATAATGTCCAAACAGTTTCTATCCGATGTCAAGTCCATAGACTTTGACAAGAATGTCGAGGCTGCAAACCAAATTAATTACTGGGTCTCACTGCGAACCAACAACCAGATAAAAGATATAGTTCCACCAAGTACATTGAATGGGGATACGCAATTGGTGTTGATCAATGCGATGTCCTTCAAAGGAAACTGGGTGCATCAATTCTCAGAAAATCACACCAGAAATGAAGCTTTCTATTTGAGCGATTCCAGCGGCATCAGGGTACCTACGATGAACATGCTAAAGCGTTTGAAATATGCAGAACTATCTGCACTTGATGCCACTGCACTGGAATTGCCCTACAAAGACTCGGACTTGTCCCTACTGATCGTGTTGCCTAATAGCAATACTGGTTTACCACAGCTGGAGAAGAAACTTTCCAATACAACGTTTTCTCAAGTTACGGAAGCGCTCTACTCGACCGATGTAATTGTCAAACTGCCGAAGTTCAAGGCCGAATTCGATATAGAGTTGACAGAAACCTTCAAAAAGGTATGTATATTTTTTATTAACACTTCTACTAACAACGATCTTAACTAATCCTTATATAAAATAGCTATATATGAACGAAATATTTTCGGATAAGGCTGACTTAAGCAGAATAATCAAAGGCTCAGAAAAACTGAAAGTGTCGAAAATCATTCACAAGGCTGTTATCGAAGTGAATGAGAGGGGCACTGAGGCAGCTGAAGCCTCCGGTAAGTGTGAAGAATTAGCATTCACTTGGTTTCTCTCTTCTCACTTGGTTGTTTATCTCTATAATTTTAATAGGAATAGAAAAAGTTACCCATAAAACGACACGTATATTTAATGCCGACCATCCATTTAATTATTACATTGTCAAGGATCATAATTTGATAATATTTGCTGGAAAGCTTGTAAACCCAACAAAATAAAATGGTATACTTAAGAAGACTTCACTGTCAACAACAAGCTCTTGTAATATCTTTTAACATAACATTTAAGGAATTAAATATATTGAACACATTTTCAAATGGCACTGAATAAACAAAGGCAATGGGTTAGCTTACGATTATTAATTGAGAGCAACTAATATGCGGTTCAAAACCAGAACGCTTTATTTGAGAATGCTTTGCAAAAGACGTCGTGGTCAATCAGCAATGGAAATTTCCAGGAAAAGGTTCAGCGAATCGATATTATTTTTATTATATAATATTTTCTTACGATCGGAAAGAAAAGCCAGTTTGCTAATGCTTAAATACAATCTGAACATAACATATTTCATTATTATAATTAAATTTAAATTGACATTGTTACTGTAAATATTTCACAATCATATACAAACATAATATCTGTAAATGTTATTTATAAATTTAAAAAAAAATTATGTTTTTAGACTGCTTCGTTTCGCTGCTAGGATAGCTCGTATTTTTTTAGACCCGTAAAATATTTATATTCTTATTAACGTCAACCCCTGAGACGATATAGCATGTTCATTTATCCATCCAGTCAAAAAGACTGCAAGATACCCGGTTTTAATAAATCTTAATGCTACAATAACTAGTGCTATCGAAGAGCTCTATCTCATATCTATCCCTGAGATCCAGTTTTTCATACGGACAGACGCACAGACAAAAAGACAGACTGACATACGGATATGTCTATAAGCCAGTAGAACAATAGAAGTAGTTCAAGAAATAATTGTAAATGGTAAAATACCGCTGTTCAAGTATATTTATTACACCATGTTCCATGTGCGAAATAGAGCTTTCGGTATACTTAGTATTTCTTAGTATACTTAAACGATACACCACACTCTTTTGCTTTTATTGAAAATTAGTAGCGGTTGTCGCATAGTCGAGCATATACAAAGAACATTATCTTTCATTAAACTATCCTAGCTAATGTGTTAAACAATGCGGAGGCTTTTTTAATAACACGTTTCTGATGTTTTTAAAAAAACATTTTTGAAAATACTAAAAGTTTAATATTTATCACAATTTACCTAATTGTCCACACTTCAATTACGTATATAACGTATCAGGTAATAAAGCTGATTAGGAATTTATAAATGATTGCCCATTTGTTTTATTAATGGACCTAAACACAAATGTATTAGTATTGTAGCGAGAATAATCATTCGTTCGAAATTAGCGAGTCTAATTCCGTTAAAAATCACTAAATTCCAGAACAACATTGACGAATACTATAAATACTCGTATTATTCACTTTCTACGCAAAGTTAATTTTGTACTTGTGGAATCAACTTGAGTATTTGATGTTAGAGGTGATGGCGTTGATTTATAAACTTCCACAAATCAGTGGTAAGTAAAGAAATTTAAATTTATACAAATAAAAAAGCGAGATTCGGACAGAATCACAATTAGTGATATGAAATTATATTATCACAATTTAATGTGAAACAACAAACACAAGAAACAAAATTCTTTAGATAAACGATAATTATATACTACAAGTAGAACTGAGTGGACAATTTACATAAAGAATAATTATTACCAATAACGCACAGAATTTTGTCCTATTTATTTAAGACATAGATAAATTAATGCATTCTCAGACACATTTATTTTATTATCCCTTGCACAGCCCGTATGGCAAACATACTGCTCCTGTTGCTGGTCCTATTACAGGCTGCTCTGCCCTTCGCCCAAGACCAGTCCAGTATATTCTCGCGTGGCTTGGCTAAATTCTCCATCAACGTGTACACCAAGCTTGTAGCAGACAACCCCAATGACAACATCATTTTCTCACCATTCTCAATCCAAACCTGTGCAGCCATGGCGCGCTTAGGAGCCAGCGGCAGAACAGCAACCCAATTGGATCGCGGTCTGAATCTGATTTCCAATAATGCGATAGAGATTGCCGAGAGTTTCCACAATGTACTAACAGCATTCGAAAAAAGTAGCGTTCTTCGCATTGCCAACAAAATCTACATCAAGAGTGGCTATCAGCTGAGGGATGAGTTTAGTTCACTAATCTTCAAAAAGTTTCTATCCGGTGTCGAGCCTATAGACTTTACCCAAAATGAAAAGGCTGCACGTGCCATTAATTCCTGGGTGGAACAACGAACCGAAAACCTTATAAAAGATCTGATTTCACCAAGTGCATTGCCTCAAGATACGCAGTTGGTGTTGATCAATGCGGTACACTTTAAGGGAACCTGGGCCCATCAATTCCCAAAGATTGACACCAGAAATGAAAAGTTTTATTTGAACAATGACAATAGCATAGAAGTACCCATGATGAAATTGACGAAGAGATTCAGATATGCGGAACTAGATTTTCTTGATGCCACTGCACTGGAATTGCCCTACAAGGACTCGGACTGGTCCCTGCTGATTTTGTTGCCTAATAGGAAGACTGGTTTGCCACAACAGGAGAGGAAACTTCGCGGAACTCAACTTTCTCAAATTAGGGAAAAACTCTACTTGACCGACGTAATTGTGAAACTGCCAAAGTTCAAATCAGAATTCAAGGTGGAGTTGAAAAACACTTTTAAGCAGGTATATTTAATTTAAAGACTTCTACTAACAATGAATATAACTAATCTTTATGTGAAACTACAATAGCTGGGAATGTCCGAAATGTTCTCAGATAAGGCTGATTTTAGTAGAATGATCACAAGTCCGGAGCAGTTAATAGTGTCGAAAATCTTTCACAAGGCTGTTATCGACGTGAATGAAAGGGGCACTGAGGCAGCTGCAGCCACATGTAAGTTTAAAGGTTGTGTGTTGCATGTAGAAGTGGCAAGTTCTTTTTGGGTTTCTCTTTTTTTAATTTCTTTATGTTATTTTATCCTTTTTTTAAGGTACCTTTTATATATAATTTTGAAATTTGACTAACCATTTTTGCTTTGTTTCTGTCTTTCATTTTAACAGCAATTGTATTTATTCCTAAAATGGGTCACATAAAACCACTGAAGCCAAAAAAATTCAATGCAGATCATCCATTTAACTACTATATCATCAATAATCAAAGTACTGTGCTCTTTGCTGGAAAGCTACTTAATCCTTAAGGAAAAGGGAATTTATAATATTTAATCTGATTAATAAAAATAAACGCAATCTAAAAGCCTTCAATTTCTAATATTTGATTTATTATGTTGACATTATGTTGAAAGTAATGGGACTTCGTCGCAAACATTTTAAAGAATTAAAAAACCACAATAACCACAAACATCATTAGAAGCAAAGGCATTAGCTAAACGTTACATATGGAAAGAAATTGTGCCCTTTACGTAATTCAGTACCAAATCAATTTAATTTTATATACCCTTAATGATTTTTATCATAGTTGTTACATACCTTTACTTGCACTTTTTCATATAGGTTCAAAATGAATCGTAAATTTGAGTTAATTGTTTCTAATTTCCATTCAGAAAAACATTGACTCAGATGAAATGAATATGAAATTTTACATTTTGTAAACGCCAAGAGAAAATGTGACTAAAAGACAAACGGAGGCATCTCCGACTTCACAAAGTTAATTTTATTTTAGAATGGCAAGCGTAGTATTAAAAGTATTAAAGTATTAAGTAAGAAAGCTACAGTCGAGTGTGCTCGAGCATAAAAGCATTATATTTTGTTGTATATCTCAAAATATACCAAAAATACTAAGAAATATATCAAATGGTATATTTGGTATATCGATATAGTACCACATTCAAAATATACGATAGACGGCACAATATACCAGATTGGCAGCCAAAGCAACTAAGACCCCTAGTAAGTAGGCGTTTTTGCCCATACAAAATTATTTATTTAATACCTTCCACAATTTTTATCTGATCCCAATCAAACTTTCAGGACTCATAAATACTATAGTTATTATTGTATACGCCAAAACTCGCAGCTCTAGCTTTAAATTACGCTAGTTATTCGATTTTTTTGATTTGCGGGGGCGGGCGGGGGCGTGGCAAAAATTTTAAACAAACTTGATCTGCGTGCAAACATAACAAATGCTGTCGAATTATAGCTCTATCTCGTATAGTCTCTGAAATCTAGGTGTTCATACGGACAGATGGATAGGCAGACAGACGGACAGACAGACAGGCGGATATGACTAGATCGTCTCGGCTGTTGACGCTGATCAAGAATATATGTACTAAATACCATTCTAATGGTAGCAGCACTAACGCGGACAAAACGGACCTTATCCTCTTCACGAAGAGGTATAAGGTACCTGCGTGGTCCCCCCCTAAAATAGGCTGCACCATACTAAAGCCGAGCCTAGCAGTAAAATACCTAGGTGTGGTCCTGGACAGCAAACTGTCATAGAAGCTTATCGTGTTAGAAAGAAGAAGAAAGCCACCGGAGCCTTGTACATGGCGAAAAAGATGCTTAGTTGCATTTGGGGCCTATCTCCTAATCTAATGCGGTGGATATATGTACATCTCAGTTGTTCGCCCTATCCTCACCTATGGTGTTATAGTGTGGTGGCAGGCCACGGAAAAAAGGACGTACCTATCCATCATGGAAAGGACACAGCGTCAAGCGCTACTGTGTATCACAGGCGCTATCAGGTCGACGCCAACTAAAGCCCTCGAGGTAATAGCTGGCGTCGAACCGTTGAACCTATACGGATTGCCGCAACAGGCAATCTGGGTCTGTTAGGCTATGGTCACAGCGCCATTGGTAGAGAGACTAGTAGAGACTTGGACTATACTATCCCCCTTACCTGTACCGACCATATTAAAACAATATTCTTGGAACCGGACTAAAAACCTAAACCTCTTCACCGACGGGTCGAAGATGGATGATGGTGTCGGAGCGGCCGTATACTGTCCAGACCCGGTCTCCAAACATTCCTATAAACTCCCAGACCACTGCAGCATCTTCCAGGCGGAAGTTTTTGCCATTGGCAAGGCTGCCTAATTGGCTCGGGGTTTACAGCGTAATCATAACTCAATTAACAGCTTTGTTGACAGCCAGGCTGCAATAAGATCAATATACTCTGATGTGGTCAAGTCCAAAGTTGTCCTGGACAGCAGAAGAGCAATAGAGTCGCTGAACGCATCTGCGGTCGTGCGTATCTATTGGATCCCAAGCCACCAGGGCATCGATGGCAACGAGATCGCAGACTCTCTCGCCAAAGAGGGAGTGGGGCTCGATGTCGGTAATATGTGCAATGTTCCGATATCCCTGCGAACTCTAGGCAGAGAAATTGAGGTGCGCTCTAGACTTCAGTGGGACGCTAGCTGGCGCAATGCCAACTCGTGCAAAACTGCAAGGCTGATGTGTGCCTCTACTAAAAAACTTAACCAATTTCGTCATGCAGCTTTCAAGGAAAGACTGCAGACTAATGCTAGGCATTTTAACTGGTCACAGTCTGTCGGCTGTCCATGCTGTAAAGCTGGGTATCACGAACAGTGATCAGTGCAGGAAATGCAACGAGCCCGGGGTTAAGGAAACACTCGAGCATCTTCTCTGTAGATGCCCAGCGTTATCCCGACTCCGGTTGAAATACCTTAATTCGCCGTGCCACAACGATCTTCGGGACGTTTCACGGCTACCTCCTAGGATGCTGCTGGCTTTTGCCAAAAATGCATCCATAGGGGCAGCCGGTCCTACCTAAAACCTAAATACCATTCTACCCTATGGGTAGCGGGTACGAGTATAAAAACTATTATAACATCAGTCATTATGATAAGATGCTCAAGAAATAATTTGTATGTTCAAAAACGTCAATCTGGTTTATTTTGTTTAATGTCATTTTGTGACGAGCTTAACCAATGAATTAAATAGTGCGGAGCTGTTGCGGGTGTTAAAAATGATTCACAAAAGTGTTAGTCGTGTCACTGAAAACCAAACTTTCTTGCTTTTATTGAAAATCAGAATCGGTTGTTATACTTAGAAGAAGTTGAAGAATATTTTCTTGCGTTAAACTAACTTAAATGTGTTAAACAATGTGGAGCCGATACGAATAACAAAAATTATTCATCCTAGTCTTATTAATCTCAACAAGAAAGGCGGAGGCAGCTGCAGCAAAATAATGATTTATGTATCAAGGATGGGGTGTCAAATATTTATTTTTTTAAACACTATTCTGAAGATTTTAAATAAACATTTTTAAAAATGCGAAAAGTTTAATCTTATCACATTTTATCTAATTGGCCACACTTCAATTATACGATGAAACTGATTAGGAATTTATAAATGATTGCCTATTTGTTACATAAATAAACTTAAATACAAATGTATTAATATTGTAGCGAGAAAAATCGTACTACCGAAAATAGCGAGTCTAATTCCATTCAAAATCACTAATTACCAGAACAACATTGATGAATACTATAAATACTCGTATTATTCACTTTCTGCGCAAAGTTAATTTTGTACTTGTGAAATCAACTTGAGTATTTGGTGTTAGAAGTGATGGCGTTGATTTATAAACTTTCGCAAATCAGTGGTAAGTAAAGAAATTTAAATTTATATAAATAAAAGCGAGAATCGGACAGAATCACAATTAGTGATATGAAATTATATTATCACATTAAATTAAAAAGAAACAAAAATCTCTAGGAAAAGGATAATTATAACATATACTGTAAGTAGAACCAAGTGGACAATTTACATATAGAATAATTATTTCCAATAACGCACAGATTTTTGTCCTATTTAGTGGTCTTTAAGACATAGATAAATTAATGCATTCTCAGACTCATTTACTTGATTTTCCCTGGCACAGGTCATATAGCAAAAATGCTGCTCCTGATCCAGGCCCTATTACAAGCCCAAGACCAGTCCAGTATATTCTCGCGTGGCTTGGCTAAATTCTCCATCAACGTGTACACCAAGCTTGTAGCAGACAACCCCAATGACAACATCATTTTCTCACCATTCTCAATCCAAACTTGTGCAGCCATGGCGCGCTTGGGAGCCAGCGGCAGAACAGCAGCCCAATTGGATCGCGGTCTAAATCTGATTTCCAATAATGCGATAGAGATTGCCGAGAGTTTCCACAATGTACTAGCAGCATTCGAAAAAAGTAGCGTTCTTCGCATTGCCAACAAAATCTACATCAAGAGTGGCTATCAGCTGAGGGATGAGTTCAGTTCACTAATCTTCAAAAAGTTTCTATCCGGTGTCGAGCCTATAGACTTTACCCAAAATGAAAAGGCTGCACGTGCCATTAATTCCTGGGTGGAACAACGAACCGAAAACCTTATAAAAGATCTGATTTCACCAAGTGCTTTGGATGAAAATACGCAATTGGTGTTAATCAATGTAGTACACTTTAAGGGAACCTGGGCTCGTCAATTCCTAGAGTTTGACACCAGAAATGAAAATTTCTATTTGAACAATGACAATAGCATCAAAGTACCCATAATGATAATGACGGAGAGATTCAGATATGCGAAACTAGATTTTCTTGATGCCACTGCACTGGAATTGCCCTACGAAGACTCGAACTGGTCCCTGCTAATTTTGTTGCCTAATAGGAAGACTGGTTTGCCACATCTGGAGAGAAAACTTCGCGGAACTCAGCTTTCTCAAATTAGAGAAAAACTCTACTTGACCGAAGTAACTGTGAAACTGCCAAAGTTCAAATCTGAATTCAAGGTGGAGTTGAAAAACACTTTTGAGCAGGTATATTTAATTTAAAGACTTATAGTATACTAACAATGAATATAACTAATCTTTATGTGAAACTATCAATAGCTGGGAATGTCCGAAATGTTCTCGAATAATGCTGATTTTAGCAGAATGATCACAAGTCCGGAACAGTTAAAAGTGTCGAAAATCTTTCACAAGGCTGTTATCGACGTCAATGAAAGGGGCACTGAGGCAGCTGCAGCCACAGGTAAGTTTAAAGGTTTTGTGTTTCAAGTGGCATGTTCTTTTGGATTTCACTTTTTTCCATTTCTATATGTTATTTAATGTTTTTTAAGTTAATCCTTTCCCAGTACGTTTTATATATAATTTTAAAATTTGTCTAACCATTTTTGTTTTGTTTCTGTCTTTCATCTCAACAGATATTTCATCTATAGTTCTCTCAAGTACCAGAAAACCGCGGGCGAAAAAATTCTATGCAGACCATCCATTTAACTACTATATCATCAATAAACAGAGTACTGTGCTCTTTGCTGGAAAGCTACTTAATCCTTAAATGAAAAGGAAATTTATAATATTTAATCTGATTAATATCAATAAACGCAATCTATGTAAAAGCCTTCAATTCCTAATATTTGATTCATTATGTTGACATTATGTTGATAGTAATGGGACTTCGTCGCAAACATTTTAAAGAATTCAAAAACAACAATAACCGTAAACATCATTAAAAGCAAAGGCATTAGCTAAACGTTACATATGGAAAAAAAACTGCGCCTTTTACGTAATTCAGTACCAAATCAATTTAATTTTATACACTCTTAATGATTTTTATCAAAGTTGTTACATAAATTACTTGTACTTTTCATATACAATAGGTTCAAAATGAACCGTAAATTTGAGTAATTTTTTTATAATTTCCTTTCAGAAAAACATTGACTTAGATGTATGTATATATATGAATATGAAATTTTCACATTTTGTAATCGCTATCCATAGTGTAGAATTGTATTATAACTTTGTGCCAAGAGGAAATATAACTAAAAGACAAACGGAGACATCTCCGACTTTATAAAGTGTTCACTATCAATGTTGTTGTTGCACACAAGTTAATTATACCCGTTACCCATAGGGTAGAAGGGTTATACAAAGTTATAACTTTGTGCCGGCAGGAAATGTATGTAACAGGTAGAACGAGGCATCACCGACCCTATAAAGTATATATATTCTTCATCAGCATCAACAGCCGATACGATCTAGCGATGTCCATCTGTCCGTCCGTCCGTATGAAACACTGGATCTCAGAGACTTTAAGAGATAGAACTCAAATTTTTTTCCGAAAGCATTTGTTATGTTTGCACGCAGATCAAGTTTGTTTCAAATTTTTGCCACGCTAGAGTTGCGAATTTTAGTATATACTATAATTACTATAGTAGTTATGATTCCTGACAATTTGGTTGCGATCAGATACAAATTGTGGAAGTTATTCAAGAAATACTTTTGTATGGGCAAAAACGCCTACTTACTAGTGCTCTTAGTTGCTTTGGCCGACAATCTAGTACATTGTGCCGTCTATGATATATTTTTAGTATTTTTTATTTTCGGTATGTTTTGAAAATAATACCGCAATATTTTGCCTTTATTAAAAATGTGTAGCGGGTATAACTTTCTTACTTGTTTTTTAATGGTATATACAATAATTACTATAGTAATTGTGGTGTGCGAGTTCGAATCCCGGTCGGTGGTGCTCGAGCTTAAATCCCGATCGAGAATACATGCATATATATATATTTTTTTAATATAATATTTTGAGATTATTACCGCAATATTTTGCTTTTATTCAAAATGGGTAGCGGGTATCTCACAGTCGAGCACACTCGACTGTAGGTTTCTCACTTGTTTTATTTTAAAATGGCCAGCGTAATATTAAATACTATTATAACATCAGTCACTTTGATTAGATGCTCAAGAAATAATGTTCAAAAACGTCCTCAATTACTCCGGTTTACAATCTGGTTTATTTTGTTTAATGTAACTTTGTGACTAGCTTAACCAATGAATAAAATAATGCGGAGCAGTTGCAGGTGTTAAAAATGATTCACAAAAGTGTTAGTCGTGTCACTGAAAACCAAACTCTTTTGCTTTTATTGAAAATCAGCAGCGGTAGTTGTAGTTAGATGAAGTTGAAGAATATTTTCTTGCGTTAAACTAACTTAAATGTGTTAAACAATGTGGAGCCGATACGGATGACAAAAATTATTCATCCTAGTCTTACTAATGTCAACAAGAAAGGTGGAGGCAGCTGCAGCAAAATAATGATTTATGTATCAAGGATGGGGTATCAAATATTTTTTTTTAAACACTATTCTGAAGATTTTAAACAAATATTTTTAAAAATGCGAAAAGTTTAATCTTATCGCATTTTATCTATTTGGCCACACTTCAATTATATAACGTATCAGCTGATGAAACTGATAAGGAATTTATAAATTTTTCATAAATGAACTTAAATACAAATGTATTAATATTGTAGCGAGAATAATCGTACCACCGAAAATAGCGAGTCTAATTCCGTTAAAAATCACTAATTACCAGAACAACATTGATGAATACTATAAATACTCGTATTTTTCACTTTCTACGCAAAGTTAATTTTGTACTTGTGGAATCAACTTGAGTATTTGGTGTTAGAGGTGATGGCGTTGATTTATAAACTTCCTCAAATCAGTGGTAAGTAACTTGCAAATACATTAGAAACAAAAATCTAGAGAAATTTAAATTAATACAAATAAAAGCGAGAATCGGACAGAATCACAATTAGTGATATGAAATTATATTATCACATTAAATTAAAAAGAAACTAAAATATCTAGGAAAAGGATAATTATATACTATAAGTAGAACCGTGTAGACAATTTACATAAAGAATTATTATTTCCAATTTGGTCCTATTTAGACATAGATAAATTAATGCATTCTCAGACACATTTATTTTATTATCCCTTGCACAGCCCGTATGGCAAACATACTGCTCCTGTTGCTGGTCCTATTACAGGCTGCTCTGCCCTTCGCCCAAGACCAGTCCAGTATATTCTCGCGTGGCTTGGCTAAATTCTCCATCAACGTGTACACCAAGCTTGTAGCAGACAACCCCAATGACAACATCATTTTCTCACCATTCTCAATCCAAACCTGTGCAGCCATGGCGCGCTTGGGAGCCAGCGGCAGAACAGCAACCCAATTGGATCGCGGTCTGAATCTGATTTCCAATAATGCGATAGAGATTGCCGAGAGTTTCCACAATGTACTAGCAGCATTCGAAAAAAGTAGCGTTCTTCGCATTGCCAACAAAATCTACATCAAGAGTGGCTATCAGCTGAGGGATGAGTTTAGTTCACTAATCTTCAAAAAGTTTCTATCCGGTGTCGAGCCAATAGACTTTACCCAAAATGAAAAGGCTGCACGTGACATTAATTCCTGGGTGGAACAACGAACCGAAAACCTTATAAAAGATCTGATTTCACCAAGTGCTTTGCCTCAAGATACGCAATTGGTGTTGATCAATGCGGTACACTTTAAGGGAACCTGGGCCCATCAATTCCCAAAGATTGACACCAGAAATGAAAAGTTTTATTTGAACAATGAGAATAGCATAGAAGTACCGATGATGAAATTGACGAAGAGATTCCGATATGCGGAACTAGATTTTCTTGATGCCACTGCACTGGAATTGCCCTACAAGGACTCAGACTGGTCCCTGCTGATTTTGTTGCCTAATAGGAAGACTGGTTTGCCACAACTGGAGAGGAAACTTCGCAGAACTCAGCTTTCCCAAATTAGGAAAGAACTTTACTCGACCGACGTAATTGTGAAACTGCCAAAGTTCAAATCTGAATTCAAGGTGGAGTTGAAAAACACTTTTGAGCAGGTATATTTAATTTAAAGACTTATAGTATACTAACAATGAATATAACTAATCTTTATGTGAAACTATCAATAGCTGGGAATGTCCGAAATGTTCTCGGATAAGGCTAATTTTAGTAGAATGATCACAAGTCCGGAGCAGTTAAAAGTGTCGAAAATCTTTCACAAGGCTGTTATCGACGTGAATGAAAGGGGCACTGAGGCAGCTGCAGCCACATGTAAGTTTAAAGGTTGTGTGTTGCATGTAGAAGTGGCAAGTTCTTTTTGGGTTTCTCCTTTTTTCATTTCTTTATGTTATTTAATCCTTTTTTTAAGGTAATCCTTTCCCAGTACCTTTTATATATAATTTTGAAATTTGACTAACCATTTTTGTTTTGTTTCTGTCTTTCATTTCAACAGCAATTGTATTAATTCCTTTAATGGGTCACATAAAACCACTGAAGCCAAAAAAATTCAATGCAGATCATCCATTTAACTACTATATCATCAATAATCAAAGTACTGTGCTCTTTGCTGGAAAGCTACTTAATCCTTAAAAAAAAGGGAATTTATAATATTTAATCTGATTAATAAAAGTAAACGCAATCTAAGAGCCTTAAATTTCTAATATTTGATTTATTATGTTGACATTATGTTGAAAGTAATGGGACTTCGTCGCAAACATTTTAAAGAATTTAAAAACAATAACCACAAACATTATTAGAAGCAAAGGCATTAGCTAGATGTTACATATGGAAAGAAATTGTGTCCTTTACGTAATTCAGTACCAAATCAATTTAATTTTATACACTCTTAATGATTTTTATCAAAGTTGTTACATAAATTACTTGTACTTTTCATATAGGCTCAAAATAAACCGTAAATTTGAGTTAATTGTTTCTAATTCCCATTCAGAAAAACATTGACTTAGATGTATATACATGAATATGAAATTTTCACATTTTGTAATCGCTACCCATAGTGTAGAATTGTAGTATAACTTTGTCCATCTGTCCGTATGAACACCGAGATCTCAGAGACTATGAGAGATAGAGCTATAATTTTTTTTGTTGACTAAATTTGTTATGTTTGCACGCAGATCAAGTTTGTTTCATTAGTCTTATTAATGTCGCTAGTCTTCTTAATGTCAATAAGAAGGGCGGAGCAGGCAGCAAAATAGGGATTTCTGTATCAAATATTGATTGTTTTAAACACTCTTCTGAATATTTTAAATAAACATTTTTAAAAATCCGAAAAGTTTAATATTTATCACATTTTATCTAATTGGCCACATTTCAATTATATAACGTAACAGCTGATAAAGCTGATTAGGAATTTGTAAATGATTGCATATTTGTTTCATAAATGAACTTAAATACGAATGTATTAATATTGTAGCGAGAATAATCGTACCACCGAAAATAGCGAGTCTAATTCCGTTAAAAATCACTAATTACCAGAACAACATTGATGAATACTATAAATACTCGTATTATTCACTTTCTACGCAAAGTTAATTTTGTACTTGTGGAATCAACTTGAGTATTTGGTGTTAGAGGTGATGGCGTTGATTTATAAACTTTCGCAAATCAGTGGTAAGTAAAGAAATTTAAATTTATACAAATAAAAGCGAGAATCGGACAGATTCACAATTAGTGATATGAAATTATATTATCACATTAAATTAAAAAGAAACAAAAATCTCTATGAAAAGGATAATTATAACATATACTGTAAGTAGAACCAAGTGGACAATTTACATATAGAATAATTATTTCCAATAACGCACAGATTTTTGTCCTATTTAGTGGTCTTTAAGACATAGATAAATTAATGCATTCTCAGACTCATTTACTTGATTTTCCCGGGCACAGGCCATATTGCAAAAATGCTGCTCCTGATCCAGGCCCTATTACAAGCCCAAGACCAGTCCAGTATATTCTCGCGTGGCTTGGCTAAATTCTCCATCAACGTGTACACCAAGCTTGTAGCAGACAACCCCAATGACAACATCATTTTCTCACCATTCTCAATCCAAACTTGTGCAGCCATGGCGCGCTTGGGAGCCAGCGGCAGAACAGCAGCCCAATTGGATCGCGGTCTAAATCTGATTTCCAATAATGCGATAGAGATTGCCGAGAGTTTCCACAATGTACTAGCAGCATTCGAAAAAAGTAGCGTTCTTCGCATTGCCAACAAAATCTACATCAAGAGTGGCTATCAGCTGAGGGATGAGTTCAGTTCACTAATCTTCAAAAAGTTTCTATCCGGTGTCGAGCCTATAGACTTTACCCAAAATGAAAAGGCTGCACGTGACATTAATTCCTGGGTGGAACAACGAACCGAAAACCGTATAAAAGATCTGATTTCACCAAGTGCTTTGGATGAAGATACGCAATTGGTGTTGATCAATGCAGTACACTTTAAGGGAACCTGGGCCCATCAATTCCGAAAGATTAACACCAGAAATGAAAATTTCTATTTGAGCAATGACAATAGCATCAAAGTACCCATGATGAAATTGACGGAGAGTTTCAGATATGCGGAACTAGATTTTCTTGATGCCACTGCAGTGGAATTGCCCTACAAAGACTCGGACTGGTCCCTGCTGATTTTGTTGCCTAATAGGAAGACTGGTTTGCCACATCTGGAGAGGAAACTTCGCGGAACTCAACTTTCTCAAATTAGGGAAAAACTCTACTTGACCGAAGTAACTGTGAAACTGCCAAAGTTCAAATCAGAATTCAAGGTGGAGTTGAAAAACACTTTTGAGCAGGTATATTGAATTTAAAGACTTCTACTAACAATGAATATAACTAATCTTTATGTGAAACTATCAATAGCTGGGAATGTCCGAAATGTTCTCGGATAAGGCTGATTTTAGTAGAATGATCACAAGTCCGGAGCAGTTAAAAGTGTCGAAAATCTTTCACAAGGCTGTTATCGACGTGAATGAAAGGGGCACTGAGGCAGCTGCAGCCACAGGTAAGTTAAAAGGTTTTCCAGGTGCCCATAGGGTATCATAACTTTGTGCCTGCAGAAAATATATGTAGCAGGCAGAATGATACATCGTCGACCCTATTAAGTATATATATTCTTGATTACCATTTGTCCGTCCATCCATTTGTCCGTATAAGCACCTCGATATCCGAGACTATACGAGATGCAAATATATATTTTTTCGACTGCATGTTGTTTGCAAATCGACCACACAAATCGAAAAGTGTTATTTTGAAGCTAGGGCCACGATGGTATATCCCATAATAACTGCAGTACTTATAATTCTTGAAAATTAGGTAAAAATTTAAGTTATTGACGAAATTATTTTGTATGGGCCTTCGTAGCTTTGGCTGACAATCTCGTACAATCTATGGTTAATCTCGTTGTACTCTATGGTATATTTTGTATTAAGTACTAAATCAATATACCATATGGTAGATATTGGTATTTTTGTGTAATATTAATTTTGCAAACTTTAAAAATAATACCGCACTGTTTTGATTTCATTAAAAATGGGTATCTCACTGTCGATCACACTCGACTGTAGTTTTCTCACTTGTTAATCGTTTTTATGTTACTGCTAGTCCAACCCTTTTATATGGGTTTAAACCTTATCTAACCATTTATTTCGTTTCTATTTATTATTTATTTAAAAGCAATGATCGCCGAACTTGCGAGGTCTCGCATATTCCTACAGGAGCCGAAAAATTTCTACGCGGACCATCCATTTAACTACTATATCATCAATAATCAGAGTACTGTGCTTTTTGCTGGAAAGTTACTTAATCCTTAAATGCAAAGGGAATTTATAATGTTTAATCTGATTAATATCAATAAACGCAATCTTAAGTAAAACCTTCAATTCCTAATATCTGATTCATTATGTTAACATTATGTTGACAGTAATGGGACTTCGACGCAAACATTTTAAAGAATTCAAAAACAACAATAACCACAAACATCATTAGAAGTAAAGGCATAAGCTAAATGTTACATAGTTACATATGGAAAGAAATTGTGCCCTTTACGTAATTCAGTAACATATCAATTTAATTTTTACGCTCTTAATGATTTTTATCAAAGATGTTACATATCTTTACTTGTACTTTTACCCATAGGGTAGAAGGGTACTATAACTTTGTGCTAGCAGGAAATATACTATATTTAAGGTATATATATTCTTTATCAGGGTCAACAGCCCAGACGATATAGCCATGTCCGTCTTTCACCTAGATCTCAGAGACGATAAGAGATAGAGATATCATTCTTTTATTCGACAGCAATTGCGCCCACTTCCGCCCCCGAAAATTGACAAAAGTCGAATAACAAGAGTTATTTTTGGTACATTCAATAATATCTATAGTCAATATGATTTCTGAAAGTTTGGTTGCTCATATAAAAAATGTTGATGATATTTAAGATAAACTGTTGTATGGGGAAATCGCCTACTTACTAGGGGTTTTAGTTGCTTTGGCTGACAATCTGGTATATCTCGCACTCTATGGTATATTTTAAATGTAGTACCTAAAATAGCCTTTAATATAATTTTAGTATTTTTTCGGTATATTAATTTGGTATATTTTAAAATTAATACCGCAAGTCGAGCAGATGCGAATGCAGCAGATGCAGCTTCAGCCTCCGTTAAGTGTGTTCCAATATATCATATTTAAATAGATTATAACAATGTTATTGAATTCTTCATGATAATGCTGTTGGATATGATCTGCATAATTTGATAAGTTCTATATTTGTATTCATTATACATTTAAATAGTTGTATAAATATAATTAAACTTTTTTTAGCACGTGTCACCTTCTTAAAAAAATTTTATTTTATTTATAATAAAAATAAACAATAATTGGAAATTTTCTGTCTCCCATTTTAATAGCTTATGGTGTTCTTGGAGTTTTTAATATCCTCAGACCACATTCGGTCATTGAACAACTTTATGCAGGCCATAAATTTTATTACTTTATTGTCCAGGATCAAAATAGTATATTATTGGCTGAAATCCTAATGAATCGAGAAGAATAAGTTGATTTATGTATCCAGACTGTGCAATGGGACAGTTTACAATTAAATATTTATTTTCTATAAATAAGTTTTTACGATACGATTTGCGAAAATCTGAATATATATATAAATTCGGCTGAAATGTATTGATGGCTGTCTGTTTATTTGATAACTGTACTTAAGCACGAAGGAATTAGTATTGTAGCGAAAATAATTCTAAGCTCGAAAATACCGAGTCTAACTCCATTAAAAATCATTAATTAGCAGAACGACATTGACAATAAGTATTCGTATTATCCACTTTCTTTACACTGCTTGAATTGCAATTTATTCAAATAATACAATCATTGAGACATAGATAGATTCACACAATCATTTTTGTGATTCTCTCTGGCACAGCCAGTATGACAAACATGCTGCTCCTGATGCAAGTTCCATCACAGGCACTTCTGGGATGCATCAATTCCCAGATACTGACTCCAGAAATGAAGCTTTCTATTTGAACAATGCCAGAATCATAAAAGTACCCTTGATGAACTTGGAAAAGCGTTTGAGGTATGCAACACTATTTGATCTTGATGCCACTGCACTGGAATTGTCCTACATAGACTCGGACTTGTCCCTGCTGATCGTGTTGACTAATAGCAATAATGGTTTGCCACAGCTGGAGAAGAAGCTTTCCAAAATCCGTTTTCTCAAATTATGGAAGCACTTTTCTCGACCGACGTAATTGTTCAACTGCCGAAGTTCAAATCCGAACTCAACATAAAGTTGACAGAAATGTTAAAGAAGTTATATTAATTATTAACACTTCTATTAACAATTAGCTTAACTAATCCATTTGTTAAACTACCTCTAGGGAATGACTGAAAGCTTACTTTGACAGAATGATACAAAGCTCGAAGAACCTGAAAGTGTCGAAATTCATTCACCAAGCATTTATTGACTTGAATGAAAAGGGCGAATTGTCACTCACTTGGTTTCCCAATATTATATTCACAACTTAATGAAAGATTTTAAATTTATATATTTTTGTTCCTTTCCATAATTTTAATAGTAATACGTGCACAATTACGAAACTTATATTTTACTTATCTAGATAAAACTCAAAAACACTCATTGCTGTTGCTATAGCGCCCTATACATTTGGCATATGTCCGGTCCCTATGCCTATGTATCGCCAAATCAAACCCATAATGATGCCACGATACACTTCAAGCGCAATTGAAAGCATAAGTTGATTACGGGATAAGAGCAGAAATGAGCTTTTCTATTTGAATTACGTCGAAGCATCGAAGTACCTCTGAAAAAACATATCAGATATGCAAGTCTAGATGATTTTGATATCGCTACAATGCAATAACTCTACAAGGACTCGGACTTGTTCATGCTGATCGTGTTGCCAAATAGCAAAACTAGAGGAAAGATTTTGCTTTCTCAGATCGTGTCATGGCTCGGATGGTAAGAGATCCTTTTTTAAGTCGTGTTTAGATTTATATTCTATATGATATGATAGCGCAGCACAGTATATTTTGCGGAAAAATTACTGAAACCTTCAAAACAAAAAAAAAAACAAATAATTTGAACATTCAAATACTAATATCCATGCACAACAAATTTTTTTTTAACTTTCTTGTCGAATTTATGTTATTATAGCTCTTGATAAATGGATATGGATCTTCAATGCCAAAAATGAGTAGTTTTAAACCTAAATAAGTCGGAATACGTCGAAAACTAATTTCAAAATAAAGTTTTTATAATTTTTATATAGAATTTACTCTTATACATTGCTATTAATGTATAATATGTATACAACTACAATAATGTCAAAAACAAATTTAATTTATTATCGCGGCGGACCTCCTCACGGAACTATTCATATGCATACGTATTAAATCTTCTATATATTATATATATGTACATATGTATGTATGTATGTCGTCGACAATGAAGCGTAAGTTCAAAACAACCGTGTTAAATTCACTGATTGATAAGCAGTACAACGTCGACAATTGATTATTGTTTACTTGTTGGCGACAGTCTAAATCGAGCTTCTGTTTAAATAACACGTATATTTAACTAAACGGCAGTTTGTTTTATTTAAATCCTGAAAAACGGAAAACATTTATTGTACAATGCGTCGAGTTTTGCAAATTAGTGGTAAGCAAAAAACAATCAGCTGATTAACATACATACATACGTATGATATTAGGGAGCGGAATATTTTTGAACAAAAGAGCGAACGGCACAAAAGAGAATCTGTTATTTTAAGAGAAATCAAATGAACTGAGTGTCCAAACCTGTTGTATACATATTCACATGTATGTGTATGTGAGACTACGTGTTTGCTTGTGTTTATTGTGTGGAAAAACAAATGTGAACAGAGCGCATTTATTCAGTCAGCAATTTGACGCCAATGCAAACAGAACTGAGAGCGAAACGCTTAGAGTCGGAAAAAAATCAAGAAAAAAACAAAACATTGGAGAAAGCTACAAACAGAGACACGCACATACGGTGGCTCCACTTGAAACAAAATCCATATTTAATTCGTGAGTTAAACAAACAACGCAAAACGGCTAAACAACGCCAGATAACGAACAACATCTACCGAGGTGACTCAGCCAGTGGGAATTACATAAAATAATGATATCATTCGCATTCTATTATCCCACACATCGACATCTCAAATGCTCTTTTCTCCTCCACAGTCTGGGCGACACACTCTCTTCTGCTGCTTCTGCTTTTACAGCCACCTCTGCATTTCGCCCAAATCCAGCATCAATCCAGATACAGTATGACCAGCCCCGATAGCAACAATGTAGCCGAGTTCTCGCGCCGCTTGGCCACATTCTCGCTCAATGTGTACAACAAACTGATCACGCAGAAACCCAATCAGAACATCATCTTCTCACCCTTCTCAATTCAAACCTGTGCAGCCATGGCCCGCCTGGGAGCCGTAGGCGAAACAGCTGCCCAATTGGATCGCGGCCTTGGACTGATTTCGAATAATGAAGCACAGATTGCCGAGAGTTTCCACCATGTGCTCACAGCTTACGAGAACAGTAGCATTCTGCATATTGCCAACAAGATCTATATAATGACTGGTTTCGAACTCAAAGATGAGTTCAGTTCACTGATCTCCAAACAGTTTCTATCCGCTGTCGAACCCGTAGACTTTGCCAAAAATGTTGAGGCTGCAAGCAAAATTAATTCATGGGTTGAACAGCGTACCAACAACTTGATAAAAGATCTCGTTCCGCCCAGTGCTTTGGATAAGGATTCGAGATTGGTGCTGATCAATGCGATACACTTCAAGGGAAATTGGGTGCATCAATTCCCAGAACGTGATACCCGCAATGAACCTTTCCATTTGAACGACGCTGATAGCATTGAAGTACCCATGATGAACTTGAAGAAACGTTTCCGATATGCGAACCTAGGTGATCTGGATGCCACAGCACTAGAATTGCCCTACAAAGACTCGGACTTGTCCATGCTGATCGTGTTGCCGAATAGCAAAACTGGTCTATCACAACTGGAGGAGAAACTTCGCAGCACTCCCCTTTCCCAGATCACGGGAGCACTCTACTCGACCGATGTGATTGTTAAACTGCCGAAGTTTAAATCCGAGTTCGAGGTGGAGTTATCAGAGACATTTAAGCAGGTGAGTTCAGGATAAGCCCTAGTTAAATTATGAACTTCACTAATCCACTACTTGAAACTATCAATAGTTGGGTATGACTCAATTGTTCTCGAATGAGGCGGACTTTAGCAATATGCTCCAGAGTCCAGAGGAATTGAAGGTGTCGAAAATTATTCACAAGGCCTTTATCGATGTGAATGAGAAGGGTACTGAGGCAGCTGCAGCCACCGGTAAGTTTTAAAAGTTTTGTTGCTATTTCTTCAATTGCATTCCATCATTGTGTTGCACGTTGAGGTTGCATGCCTCTTTATTCACGTTTGTTCACGTTGTCTCTTCACTCTTGTCTGTTCTCATTTGGTAGGCGTGGTGGTGCGTACCAAACGCAGCATCATATCGCTCGAGGAACCCATCGAGTTCCATGCAGATCATCCATTCATCTATATGCTGGTCCATCAGCAGAGTCTTCCATTATTCTTGGGCACCGTTGTGCGGCTCGAAGCGGGAACTTCCGCCTCTTGTGCCCCAAAACTCAACGAACGCGACGAGCTTTGATGGCATCGCAAATAGATATAATTGTTTATAAAAACAACTTTAAATTACGGGTATTTTTATAGAATAATAAATCTTGCTTGTTACAATCGTATACCAATATTAACTGCAATAATCGTGGTAACTTTTAGTATTAAGTTCACCATCCATCAATCCACACTTTGCATTATATCGTATATGTTTAATAATGGACTTTTTATCCAAATGTTTTATGTCTTCCAATTCTACAGCTGTAATCATGTGTGGCATTACGTCCCTTAACTTTGAACCACAACCCATGATCTTCTATGCAAACAAACCCTTTTTCTACTATATTGCCAATAAACAGGGACTCATCCTTTTTGCCGGCAAAAAGCAACAATTTCCAGATGTTATCTAAATATTTGATTTATGATTTCAAACTGCGAAATATATATTTTGACATGTATTACAACTATTTGTGATAATAATAAAAGTATTAAAACAGAGTCTTCAAACGCAATCTAGTTTGGTCGATTATCGGGCAGGTTCATTTATGTTGTATTTTTAGCTTAATTAAATTATTTCAATTACATTATTAATGATTAATTGACCCCATTTGTTCAAAACTTAACATCGGTGCATGTCGTATGTGTGTTTTTTTTTTATTGGTTTGTCTATTTTTCACGGCAATGGTTGCTACTGGTAAATTCTCATTCGAACTGACGAAGCCCCTGGATTTCTTTGTTGATCATCCATTCTCTTATTACATTATTAATGCAATGAATACAGTTCTCTTTGCTGGCAAGCAATGTAACAATTTTGAGAAATATTTCCATACTTTATAGTACTATATATAGTCTATAGTCATTACAGTATAAATGATGTACTTTAATTACGTATGTACCTTAATTGAATCATTTAAACAGCATGACTAGCTCTACATATGTAAAGTTTGTTGTTACTCAATATTAAAAATCGTAATTAAATACAGTTCTTTTCATATTGTGTACTTTATTACAACTCTCATATTAATGGTAAATTATATAGGTGCACTTATATATCATCAAAACGCTAGAAAACTAACACGCTAACCAATATCTTCGCATTATATCTTGGACAATCATAATCAAAATTTATACTACAATCTTATTTGTTTTGTATATATGTATCTCTGTCATTTTAACAGCTATGATCATGGTTGGGTTCTCCATGCCCATGATGCCACAGGAGCCCAATCGATTCTATGCAGATCGGCCATTTAACTACTATATCACCGATAGGCAAAGAACTGTGCTCTTTGCTGGGAAGTTACTTAAACCTTAAATGTGATATGTATGATCTAATATCAATGCATTCCCATGATGGCAACCAATATTATAATATCTCTATTGTTTTAATACTAATCATGAATTTATTTGACTTGTAATAAACGCTCTCTAAATCCGCTAATAATTAATTTTCAATAACCTCAGGACTTCGTATAATGGCAGTATCGATGCTCGTTCGCAAACGCTTCTTCGTTAGACATCCGTTTGCATTCTTTATTATGTCCCAAAATAATATCTTGTTGTTCCAAGGCAAGCATGTGGGTTAACTAAAAAATCTATGTATATATATTGATATTACATAAAAAATTATATTTAATTATAATTTTATGAATTAATAAATACAAATAATTCTCCCTTGTGTACAAAATACTATTGCCTTTTTTAAATTAAATGCACAATATTTTTTTTTAATTTATATACTAATTAGGTATACCAGCAGTTGGATTTAAAACGACTTCAACGTCGCGCACAAAAAATTTATTTAAAAACAAATACTCGTTTACATTGAAAAGTGTTGCCAGCCTGAAATTGTGTTGGAGTTTAGTATTTTTTGGTATATTTTTCTGGCTTTGAAATGTATTTGTTTGAAATGTTGCTTGCGGTCACACTCCACCACAGATGTTGAAGAAAATAGCTTTCTTATAAAAGCTCAGTCCAATTAGTTTTTGAGTGAATGCAGACGTGTCGCGGACTTCATATTAAATAAAAATCGAAGCACTGCAAATGCATATAAAAAGTAAACGCCGCATTCGATTAGTCAACAGTGCATTCTAGAGTATATAAGCATTTTAAAAAGCTAATTGAAGAATAAATACGTGTGCAAGAACAAAAGTGATAAGCTATATATATTTATAAGGGATTTGAAACGTTGCCAAAGAGTAATTTTTGTATTATACAGTGAGCGAGCGAATAGAAATCTGCCACCAACACATATTTCCACATTCTCGCTTCCTATACAGTTTCTTCGTGCTCGTGCATCGCGTGTGTTTGCGCGGCATATTAAGCGTGCGTGTGTGTGTGTGCGAGTGAGTGTTTTTTTGTGTGTAAACGAGAGTCAAAAGAGACTGCAAAATATACACACATACAATACTTTGCGGCAACGTTTTGCTATCAAATTCGCTGAGTAAACTTTCGACTTCAGTGTTTTGCTGTTGTCCCGCTGCCAGTGAGAGTGTGTGTGTGTGAGAGAGAAGTGCAACAAGAGGCACGTGAATGTCGCAGAAACACCATCAGGCCTATCAACCGCTTGCAACTGCCGCGGCAGCCATGGATAATCCGGCGATGAGCAACAGCAGTAGCAGCAGTGGCAGCAACGATGACGTTGCCGGTTTGGAGCCACACGGTTTGCCTGCGACATACTCGTCACAACAACTCGTAGCATCAGATTTCGATTCGATGGAGCGACTACGAGGCAACGAGAGCGTGCCAACACAACCCCGCGCCATAACCGTTAGCCAATGGTTCACCGTTGGCGTCCTTTGTTTTGTCAATCTCATCAACTACATGGATCGCTTCACAATTGCGGGTAAGTTCAATTGGGTTCATTTAATTCGATTAGAGAGCAATTGCATCAAATGCAAAGAGTGCGGGTCACGCATGCAACGCTTAAATTGCCCATCAGCAACATCACTTTCTCTAATTGGAGATAAAAAGAGCTATTGTTCTTATAAAGAGAGCGCCCCTACTAAATTAATGGAACGCTTGCATGTGCATCGTATTAGAATTATTCTCTTTCAATTCCTGCCACACTCTTAAATTCTTCGCGCGGCTCGAAATTCGCGGAATTACAGGAGGGCGTTATTATGCGTATAAAAATACATGATATCCACTCTTACGAGAGGGTGATCCTACTCTTCTTTAAAAATAAACTAAGTCCTCTCTCTTCTATCGGTGTCTTGAAGTCTTTATAATGTACATAAGCCCACATGACATCCACTGCTTCAAAAGAGAAGGATGCGCAGGCGCATTTAAGTTCTAGCTTGATTTTGTTGATGTTGTTATCATCGCGTGTTTCATTGCTCTCTCTCTCTCTCTCTCTCTAAACACTGTTTATAAAGATAACGCAAGGTAATACGTTGGATTAATTTTGTTACGTCACAGCTACTAAATTGAGCTATTTTTATGACTGCGTGTGAGAATTGCGCACAGCGGAATATCACGGCATAAACAAGCTTTCCGATGAGTAATCACAGTTTACATTTGAATCATACGACCTGCGCTAATAGAATTCTCTTATCGTGTACTCACATTATTTTCTGTATATCACACCATGATACGACTTACTCCTCAACAATCAATCACTGGTCTAGTCAAATTTCGTGAAATCTTAACACTATTATGCGAAATAACCGCCTGACATGGTGCGATATCGCAAATCCGTCTCGACGGCTATGCGGGTATTATTTCGACTCCAAATGTTCCTCGTGATCGGAGACTGTTTATTCTAGGTCTGCATCGCATCGAAAAGAAATTTCATAAAGTACATATTTATAAAGAGTGTCGAATAATACTCGTCAAGAAACTCGCCACTCCACTGCTTGATCAGTTACAATTGTGTGTTTACTTGTAACTATTTTAATCGTATGGCGTGATCATTGCGTGAATCACAGCTTTTTTTTACAATCTCGACTCTGTAAGGAAAAATAATTGGAAACTTGTTTATGGGGAAAGATTACGCTAGCTCATTTCATGGCAAATAATACTCAAACCAGTTGCACAAATGGCCTGATTAGGTACACTTATTATACATCTCCACGTTCCACTTAATCATCGTGAAATCTACTATATTTATGGGTGTTTATTTTTAATTAATGGCAACCTTTCTGCACTGTATTTTAGAATTTTGCATTCCGGTTTTGCATATTCAACCTTTTTGTGCTTTTTGTCTGTTGAATTTAAACTTGAACTTTTCAGCTTAATCATCACATTTGCAACATGACCAATGACACTTGTCATTGATGATAACAGTGCGAGGCAACACTGCAAGCAACCCAAGGGCAAACAACATTCGAGAAAGTCGTTAACCAATACTCTTGCATTTTGGCAATACAATTATAGTACTTTTTAAGCCCCTGAAAGCTTTCTTAATTGACTTGCACATTTACTAAGCCCTTAATTACCAACCAAACCACAAACAATCGTATGATTCTTTTTTAATCGAAATCAAGTTGTCCGAGACTCATGACCGCGCATTAAACAGGAAATTATATTATTCTACATACTATATAATAATAATAATAATAATAATTTACACAAATTGAGCGATAAGTTTATCATACTTATATTATGCGAACTCATACGCGATATGCAGATTGAGCGTCATGCGGGATATTTATACGCTTATTCATGATTCACATTCATATTCGTATTCATCGTATCACACCACTTTGTTTGTCATTCGGGCGTGGGGGTAATTAGTTAACTCTTCTCTCCACTCTCGTTTACTTGCATTTGCTTATTGGGCATTGTTGCCAAAACAAACAGAAGATGATGTGATGCTCTTTTCTCATTCTCCTTGCATTTGTTTTTATGGTTATTAGGTATCAACAGGTTAAAGCAGTGCAAAGAGCTTATAACCTCTCGGGACCCCACTGAAATCTGTAGATTAACAGTGCTTTAACATGGCATTAACATGATAGTGAGTCGTTGCTGTTATGTGTTATATCTTGTAGCCGTTGGGTGTGGGGCTTTGTTTGTTCAAGTTATCGGCTCGTTAACAATTAGTTCGGATGCGGTTGCAGTTGATAACAGTTGATAAGAGCTATCGGTTATCGCACAATTTACGACTATTTGCTTCTTATCTGCAGTTGAACTTAGCAAACGTGGAATAAATTGCATTTAGCAATGCACATATGTATGTACATAGATAGGGCACGTGGCCAGAACAAGCTCAAACTAAATTGTGTGAGTGGCATACGTTTTATAGTCAAATTTGGTTGGTTAACCTTCAATGTTGCAAATTTTCGATTGTGCTTGGATTTATTATGTTGCGACACACGGCCACGACATGCTCATTATCATAATCGTATCGTACTCGACAAAACTGCGTTGAATGTGGCGAAACTTTTTTTTGGTTTTTATGGCACATTCAGACAGACATACGCTTTGCTCAAAAAACATCGCCTGATGTCTGCTTCGTTTAATGATATACGTTTAATTATAACTTAAAGCGTGAGCCGTGGCCTCAAAGTCTCCCACTTTGACCCCACTGTAGTACAAATGATCTCAGATTTTATAAATAATCGCATGACACGAGCCACATTTTATCGCCTGATATTTCGTTGCCTGGGTAATCCTCTCATTGCCGCCTCATTTGTAATTCACGTTCCCCAACAAAACAATTTTGGGTGTTTCATTCATTCAGCAAAATATCTGCTGATGCAAATTGTTGACAAACTACATTTATATATATGTTATATTATATATTTACAGTGAACTTTGTTCGCTGTTTTCCCAAAACAGCTAACAGTGATATAGATTTAAATATAAGTGTGTGAATATGCTTGCTTAGCTATATAATACTGTGAATATATATAGACAGACATCTGTATACAATTGTGTATATTTTGAAAACAGGCCATGCATTGCCTGATGCTTCTCTACGTAATCTTTTGGCAACATTCCAAAACACCCCTTAATGCCTCCCCCAAACAATACTCGTGCAATAATTGTCAACAATTTGTGGTCGATTGCAGTTGGAATTTGAAATTCAAAAAATAAATGAGAAAAGAAAACTAAAAGCAGTGATACTGACCATTCTGACCAAAACAAAAAAAACACTTGCTAAAGTATTACGTGATGTTTTACTATTCAATATTTGGAACGCTGTCCATTGTATCATTCAATAGATAATAATATTTCAAATTTTATTCCCTCAGTCGCTTTATTTCAATTTGCATAACACAAAATTGAAACTGTTGTCAAACTTTTGTTTAAATTATTGCAAAATGTAACCGAAATTGAAATTCCCATTCAAAACTTTCGTTTTGACAGCGACCTCAATCAAAATTTCACTGAAATGGGGCGTCTTTTACCTAATTATTAAATAAGTTTTCATATATGTATATATATTTATATTTAAATATAAGCAGAGTATGTCTCCTGTATAATTGTGATCTCTTCGAACCTTATACATAAATATTCACAACTAAATAAACATTTGCAATTTTGTTTAACGTTTCGTAATTTTCGTACAATGCTTGTTCCGATTTTGTGATTTGCATTGCCGTCAAAAACTGTCAGATGTTGACATCGTGTTGTTTTTAGCTGCATTTTACATTATTTCCCTTTTTTCTTTTCGCATTTCTCATTTTCGTTTTTGTTTTCTATGTCAATGACCGTCGCACAAAGACAAACGACAAGTGTCGACAGCAACAACCTGTAAAAAGCACAAATTGAATAAGCAAAAACAACAACTAAAACAACCGCAACAATAGAAAAGTTAACACTTTGAGAGTGACAGAGATGGAGAGAAGAGGAGAGAATGAGAGGCTGCGATCGTTCGGTCGGTCAGTCGGTTTTGTCTATGATAATCGAAGCGCGCAGAGCTGCTTAAAGCGATTTCTACTTTTTCCAAATGAAAGTCTTTTAAGCTTTCCCGAAATAAAACGAAAGGGGAAATTTGTTTATTAATAACATCAGTTAACGCTCTGAAGAAGCCTTTTAACTGACGCTGCAGATCGCGCGACTTTTCAAGGCCAATCAGAATTGCCAGAAACATTTTCATTCATATTAATGAGCCAGAGAGCTGCTTGACTTGTTTTATGTCTCCACTCCATGTATAATATTGCAATATCTCCATTCTTAGTCTCCAAGTGCGGCTAGTCAAGTGTCTGCTACTAACTGGAAGCGCTTAAGTTCCGTCTGACAAAATGTAACCGACAGTCTGAGTGCGAGCGAACGCGAACAATGGGAACAGAGCAACAGAGAGAAAGAGAGTGCGAGAGCGAGAACAACCAAAACTGGTTCTCGAATTACTCTCCAGTTTCTATAACCGGCAAAATATGTCGATTCTCTCTCGCAATATTGTATTTGGTATACACTTATAATAACAACAACAAGAACACAACGCACCAAGCCTTCGTCGCGACGTCTGGCCCCCTGCCAATCTTGGCTCTCATGCTCCTCCGTTCGTCCAACAACGAAGACAGCACAATGCTAAAAATGCCATAAACAAACGGGTGAACGGGCGAAACTTGCAAATTTTTGCCTGTACATGTTTGCTAGCTTACATGTACACACCCACACACTCGCGCCCGCACGCTTGTGGATCGAAGCTCTTACTCACAAACACACGCACTCACCAATGCAGGCGTTGAGAGAGACCAACACAACGTATGGATGCATACGTACATATGTATGAATGTTACACACCCCACATTGCTTTTATCGCGTGGCGCTCGCTGCTCAGTTGGCGTCCTCGTATCGTTACGTCACTGGCCAAACAAACGCGCTGATTGGTTGAAAAAATCGTACGATAAATTTCTCAAAAGCGAAATGTGCAAAAGACCCAGAAAATGAAATAATTAAACATAAAACGTCAGCCGACCGTTTGCGGTGGCTGCTGATTCACTTCGTTTGACTTCGTGCCACGTCGAGCGCAGCGTTCGTTTCGTGCTCGCTCTGTCGCTCGCTCAACGAACGACGGTCACAACTTGTTGAGCTTTTCGGCCAAGCTGTATTATCGTTGCTGGTGTGTTAATGTTACTAATGGTATTGGTATTAATATTGGAATTGGTATTGGTGTGTGCTGCTATTGATATTGCTAATGCCGGCTCTTGCGGCCGGCCTTCCCCTCGATATTTCTCACAATTCATTGACTAACGAATCTTTTTTTGGGTTTATATCTTCGCCATATTATTTGGTGAGTGCTTACGCACCCATAGAACCTTATGCCGTTAGCTGTGGGCAGTTATTAAAGGCCAATGCACGTATTTATAAAAATTCGTTTGGATTGTGCATCGTTAATTATAGGAAATTCAAGCATAATAAACGCAACGTTGATTTCAAATTTTAAGCGATGAACAGTTATTGTCTAGGTCGTGTTGACAATATAATTTATGGCCATTTAAGTGACTTGCATATCCGCCAGTTAATGAGAAATATATAAATACAGTCAAATATATATATAGATAGATGATCAGCCGGAAATACGAGCACGCGCATACGGAAAACCAGCTGGAAATGATAAATCATATGCATATTTTATAAAATGTTCTGGCTGAATTCGTGATTTCAGTTCTGTTTGTTCTTATCAATGCTGGCAGAAACAAAACAAACTGATATATTATATTTATCAACAAATTGGCCCGACATTGGCCAAGCTGATAATTGAAAATAATTGCGATATGAATAAGGTTACCAATTATTTGCTTACTTTTATTTGTTTACACTGCCATTCGATGGTATTTAGACAAGGCACAAATTAGCTTTCCTTTTGACATTGAAGTGCCATTATGAAATGTTAAGTATGTTACAGTTAGTATTTCTTAACATAGCAACATCAATACTGCTGCTATGGGAATGTTAACAGTGCTGTTAAGGGCAGCAGGTTAACAGTAATTAGGCAACTACTAAAGTTTACCTTATTTCAATGGGCGGCCATTAAAGGTTAAGCACAAATAGTTTCTCTCGTCGATCGCTTACTTACATAAAACATTCGTTATATGGATACGACGTTTACCTAAGCAATTAGCAACACCAGACCCAGCAACTAGCTATATACTAGATTTAACAATCACGCGCTAATCTATAACTAACTAACAGCAGCACTTGAGTAAACTATATCTTTCTTATTTTTCTCTCTCTTTCTTGCAGGTGTGCTAACTGATGTAAAGACAGACTTCGGTATAGACAACGATAGAGCGGGATTATTGCAGACAGCCTTTGTCGTCTCGTATATGGTGTTTGCCCCCCTCTTTGGCTATCTGGGAGATCGCTATCCACGTCGCCTGCTTATGGCCGTGGGTGTCACATTATGGTCAACAACAACAATTTTGGGCTCGTTTATGCATCAGTTTGGATGGTTCCTCACCTTCCGTGCCATGGTCGGCATCGGCGAGGCCTCCTACAGCACAATAGCGCCAACGATCATCTCGGATCTGTTCGTGAACAGCGTGCGATCCCAAATGCTGGCGCTCTTCTACTTTGCCATACCCGTAGGTTCGGGACTCGGGTGAGTTATCAACAAATGGAAATAAGATATAGTCAAATGGGGTATAGAGTATATAGTATGGTTAAAATAGCAGTTTTAAAAAGACAAGTAGAATCCTATAAAGAAAGACAGTAGGAAGTATAGACAGCATATTTATGAAATATTAAAGAAAATAAACGGTATTTTAACAGATCTTATCTTTCGGAAAATATTCCATTTACAAGCTAAATTCAAAATTTCTGAATCCTTAACAACTTCCAACAAAATGCTAACCTATTCTATTTGAAATGAGAAACTCAGAACCAACAGAATGCTAACAGACAGCTTTTAAACCTTATCATAGAAGTACTTTCCTATTCAAATGATTGAATTGAATTTAAACACAGCGCAACTGTTAAGAAGTACAGAATATAAACAGACCTTATCAGCATAGTTGATGCTTTCATATTTAAATGATTATTCCTTGTACAATCAAAATATAGTATTGTTGTTAAATCAAAGTCCAGAAAGTTCAATAAAATATGAACATAAAAGTACTGTTAGAACCTTATCACAGTGTCATATTCGATTCGAAACAATTATTGCAGGCGACTTTCGAATACAGGTCATTGGTAGTCTAGTCATAACTCGGGGGGTAATCTATCTCAGCAAGTGTGCCACATAGATAGTTGCGCAGACGAGGCTACGATTATGATTACTCGCCTGATAAGACAAGTCGCTGCTCTGTTATCAGCTGTCTAGTTCCGCGTAGTCACGTGTTTGCCTGCCACAGACTTTTGGCTGTTCTCGCGTGAGAAGCTGTCGCTGTGCTGTGTTCGCTGTTGATGATTTGATCACTTACGGGGTTGAGTTGAAAGTTTAATTGCACATAAATTTAGTGCTTTAGTTATTTATAGCAAATCAAATGCGAAATTTAAACTCAATTAAGTGGAATTCACTTAAGTGGGGTCAATTGGGGCCGCAACAAAAAAACATTTATGCAATTGCCTGCCAATGCAATGGCACTTCGTCAATTCCTCAACAACTAATTTATGCCCATTTCTATACACGCAGTTACATTGTTGGCTCAAAGACAGCGCATTTGGCCAACAACTGGCGCTGGGCACTGCGTGTGACTCCCATTCTGGGCTTGATCGCCGTCGTGCTGATCTTCCTCATCAAGGATCCCAAGCGTGGCGCCAGCGAGGCATCGCACAATCTGCAGCCCACATCCTTCCTGACCGACGTCAAGGAGCTGGTGAAGAATCGCTCGTTTATGCTCTCCACGGCCGGGTTCACGTGCGTGGCCTTTGTGGCCGGTGCACTCGCCTGGTGGGGACCAACCTACATCCACATGGGTCTCAGGATGCAACCCGGCAACGAGGACCTGCAGCTGGATGAGTAAGTATAGTCCTTGCACAGTGCGACCCTTTCTGAGAATAGTCCTTTACATCACATCATCTGAATCTGTTGTTGTTGCGTTAAACGAATAGTGTTAGCTACAAATTTGGACTCGTCGCAATGGGCGCTGGCCTCATCGGAGTGCCATTGGGATCTGTGCTCGCCCAGCGTTTGCGCGGTCGCATCGAGAACTGTGATCCGTACATCTGTGCGGTTGGATTGTTTATATCGGCGCCCATGGTCTTTGCCGCGCTCATCTTGCCACAGACGAATGGCACGATGTGCTTCATCTTTGTGTTCATTGCGCAGGTTACGCTCAATCTGAGCTGGTCTATTGTCGCCGACATGTTGCTGGTAAGCATCTCTCTCGACAGCAGCAACAGCAAGTGCAACAGCAACAGCAACTAACTATTTGTCCCAGTCTCAGTTTTAAAAGCTCCCTTTTTTGCTTAACACACATTTTGTTAACCGTTTTTTTTTGCCTGCCTCTTTTGCCTCTTGTTAACCCGCCATCCGTTCAATAGAGTCTCATTCGTGTTTGGCCTTATTACAATGATCGCTGGGTTGCTGGGCGTGCCGCTGGGTTCAGTTCTATCGCAAAAGCTAAGGAAACGCTTCCCCACCGCCGATCCAGTCATCTGTGCCGTTGGCCTGCTGCTTAGCGCTCCGCTTTTGACCGGCGCCTGTTTGATTGTTTCCAGCCAAACGGCTGTCACATATGTATTAATCTTTTTCGGTCAATTAGCTTTAAACATGAACTGGGCAATTGTTGCGGACATTTTGCTGGTAAGAGAAACGCATACAACGAAAACCAAACCAATCGAAAGAATGTATGATAAAACACACATTGCTAACAAATTTAATTTTGTAACCACTATCACCAAATTGTTGTATAAAAATGTACACTTTTTTTTGCTTTCGTAATTTTGCACTTTAGTTAATATTGAATTTGTGTGTAAACATTTATTAACTTTTTACTGTTATAATACCACAATATCCCACACATACACGCCACGCTTACTCCAAACACACATAGACACACCCTCTAATACCCTTAGCCTCATTACTTGGTTGCGGTGCATTCATTTTGTTTATTGGTGAAAGTTCCCCCTAAACTCATCCTCCTTGACTTCCTTAGCTTTGATACCCGCTATGAAAAAGGTAGAAGGGTCTAATGGTGCAATTAAAAATGTAACAAGCAGCGGGATCAATTATATTACAATAATATCTGAAATGAGAAAACTGTTCAAGATCCAATAGATTGTAGTAAGTAGCTAATGTTGGAAACATTGCTTTATTTTTCGTAATAATACTAATCACTTTCTGAATCCCCAAAATTTCATTACAATCGCTTAAAAAACTTGAAAGTTATACAAAAATCAGTTCATAGAATGAAAATCACCTATTACGGGTATCTCAAAGTCGAGCAGACTCGCCTGCAGTTGAATCACATTCTTATGCACATGGAATTGGGGGAGATAACCACCCCCAAAACAGAAGTCAAACCCCCTGAGGGTGCTATACTGAAAAGAAATTCAGAAATTACATTACACATTCATTCTTGCATCCTCCCCCAAAAAACATTTTGCATCCTCCACCATTTCATTCCGAGCGATGAGTTTGAACTAGACATTCCTTTGGAATGGGAGAGATTATTTATGTGTCAGTCACGTTTCAACAAACAGTTGCACAACCTCATTTTTTGTTCAGCTGATCATCAGCTGAGGCATATTAGAATAGCTTGGACTATTTTGGGGCGCGCATCAGTTCCGCTTTGGCTACGCGGCGTATGAGCAATGTGCGTTCGCTTCCTCAGCTGTTTGCGTTTGCGTTTGCTCCGCAAATAGCCAAATTTTAATTGGCCTTTCGTTCTCAGCGCTGATTATCTAACCAGGTCCAAAAGAGCTGAGAAGTGGCGCCATCGCATTGCCGTAGTATTTATTATTGTACATTTTAGGCTTGTAGTTTGCTTTTGTTATTGTTTACGTAGTGGTAACCAGTCTCGCCTATGATTTAGCTTTATTTTATTGCAATGGATATCGAATATTTTAAATGCTTCTTTGCTTATTATATTTATTTTATTTTTTTGCTTTTCTAAACACGCTCACACCTTGCATCACACATATCCCTTGTACACACACATTTATTTTTTGTTTATAACAGTAAACAGTTAATGTAGATATTTGATTTTTGTTGTAAAAAGAAAAACTTTTGCGAAAATGTAGACAACAAATTGCCACAGTCAAAGTCGAACATTTTGTTTCGGTCAGTCGCAGCAGACGGTCGGTCGGTTAGAACTGTTCCCATGCGCGCATAAGCCAGCTGTTCCCACTTTCGATTAATGTAAGCGGCGACGCAAACCCAATTGGCGTCCCCGCTACGACCTTGTACTGAAGTGGCGCCATCTCTTGAGAGCTTTCGAAGCTGTAGAACTTTTGACTGTGGCTTTTGCACATCTTTCACTTATTGGCACTGCTTGTAACTACTTGCTATTCTAATTAATGCTGTTGTTCTTGTTGTTGTTGTCGGTAACACTGCTTGTTTAGCTTTATCACTTTAAAGTACATCACTAATTGAACCTCTTGCTATATACAGTATGTGGTGGTGCCCACACGCCGTTCAACTGCCGAAGCCTTCCAAATTTTAATCTCACATGCTCTGGGCGATGCCGGCAGTCCGTATTTGGTGGGCGCAGTAAGTAAAACTAATGAACGAGGAATGAACAATTTGATTAATTAACCTTTTCTAACTTTAGATATCCGTTGCAATTAAAAACCATCTAAGCTCGGAGCCAAAGATGATCAGCAATCAGAGCTTCCAGAGCATGTCGCAAGTGTTGGAAAACGCAACGGAAACCGTCACCAACACTCTCAAAGACATGTCATTCAGCCCAAGAGTAGGCGTAAGTAAATCTCACTTTTTTTGTAATTCGTATATTAAGTAAATTTCTACCTTCCACCCACAGAGTTCGGAGGATGTTATCAAATTCGAGGCGCTACAGTATTCACTTTTCTCCACGACCTTTGTGGAAGTGCTGGGCGGAATTTTCTTCCTGTTCACCGCATGCTATGTGATCAAGGACAGACGCAGAGCCGCTCAAGAGTCTATGGGTAAGCATTAAACTAAACTAGCAAATACCCCGGGGTATGCCAAGTCCAATCTACTATTCTAAAATCTTTACTTCGATTTCGGTACACTTTTGGCGCCGCTCTCAACATTAGCTAAAGAATTGAGACTGGCGCCAGGCGAGAACAAGAAAGATATCTTCGATTCGGAGTGTCTGGTCATGTGCACCGATATTGCATTGCGAGAGCGTGCGTGACAACATTAACCACGCCACTATGACTCCTAGTATTTGTAGCTACCTACTTATTTCGGCCAAATGTTCTCGGTAGGTGGCTTTTACCAAAATTGTCCAAATTCTGTTTCGTTTCGTTTGTTTGTCGTTGGTTGAAACTAACCGAAAACCATGTTGAGAAGGTCAAACTTCCGTGATCCCATAGTCATAATACCTACACACAAACACACACATACCCATACACATTTACATATACACGTACAAAAACGCCAAAAACGCTCTCGTAGAAATGTTAATGCTGCCCAATTCGTGATGCGATCGCTTTATCTGTCCCTAACATCTCGTTTAATGTTATCTTTTAAGGATTCCGACTGATTCTTATTTAATACAATCCAATATCTATTCTTGCAGAATCCAACAATCCGCCACAGATCGCTAATAGGCCGGAGCTAGTGGGCTAATATCGAGCGATCCATGAAGTCCTACAGCGCACTCAATGCGTAGGTCTTTTGGGTGAAATGTTACTGACTGAAAATCATCTATAAAATAATTTATGAATACACCTCATGCACATACATACATACATACATCTACGTACGTAAATCAATAATCACACTACATACGTATATATATATATATATATATATATATATACATACATATAATTTAACACACACACAAACACACACACATATTGTCGTATTATTTGTAAGACAAAAGCAATGTGTATTCATTAGGGCGCATGTTCCTATCAAATCAGTTGATAACGACAGACAGCTATACACTTATCAAAAGCGCGTGGATCACAAGTCATAATCATCATATTCTGTACTCCTCCTATTGCATAGACATGTAATTACTTTTAGGTCATATTTAATTTTACACCACAAAAACATTTGCTCCTTTGTCTTTAAGTTTTACCTGATTCAACAAATATATATGAACAAACCCCATTTATTGTAAATAGTTCGGCATAAATTGGAATTTCAGTTTGAATTAAATGAACTCTCTCGTTTATCTCAGGCATGAATGGGGTATTATATAAAAATTGTGTATATAAAATTAATATATTTAACGCCCGGCCATAAGTGTTAAGCGCGAAGTCTCTATATACATACGTAGATATATGCATATTATAAATATTTTAATTATATATTATTAAATTTATTTGTATCTGTAACCGTAGTTAGTGCGTTTAACAAATTGGTCTTTAAACCAAAAGCGAAAAGGAAATAAAAGCAATCTGAAATAATATAATCACTAATTCGAGATTAATTCGATTCATTCTATATGGTATGCGCTCTTTAATTCGTAAGTATTTTATATATAAGAGTATCGCAACATTTCCAAGCAAATAAATTCAAGAATACTTGTGTTCCATCGCTCCATAAAACTTAAAACCATTTGATTATTCCATAATAATATGAGTTTTTCCAACATAACGAGTAAAATGCGAAAAATAGCTATTACTTGTGAGGACTCCACAACGAACTGATAATGAATTTGCGACGGAGGTTAAGCGGTTTGACCTATATTATGTATTGATTACGTTCGTATTTTTTTTAATTAATCTCTCTGTGCATGCATGAAAGCTTAATCAAACTCAATTTCTATTCTGATGGAAAATAATATATTCTTGTATACCAATTTTTAACAAGTAAGAAAGCTACAGTCGAGTGTGCTCGACTGTGAGATACTCGCTACCCATTTTGAATAAAAGCAAAATATTGCTGTATTATTATCAAAATATATTAAAATAATAACCACAAAATTACTTTAAAATGTCATATGGTATATTTGGTATATCAATGTGGTACTACGTTCAAGATATACTATAGAGTGCAAAATATACCAGATTGTCAAGGCAACTAAGACTCCTAGTATTCAGGAATCACAAAGACTATAGTTGTTGTATGTACCAAAATTCGCAATTCTAGCATTGTGGAAAGTAGACGTGGCAACAATTTGAAACAAACTTGATTGCCTGCAAACATAACATATAGTCTCTGAGATCTAGGTGTTTATACGAACATGACTAGATCGTCTCTCCTGTTGACGCTGATCAAGAATATATATATACTTTATAGGTAAAAGATGCCTTCTTCTACCTGTTACATACATTTCCCGCCGGAACAAAGTTATAACACCCTTCTACCCTATGGGTAACGGGTATAAACATGCGAGTGCGCTCAGTATGAAAATTAAGAACGGTAAGGTCGAGTGTACCCGACTGTAAGATACCCGCAACTCATTTTCAATAAAAGCAAAACAGTGCATTTAAATGTACAAACTTAATATACCGAAAACATATTTAAATATTGAATTTGGTATATTCAAATAACAAGTGCTGTCAAAAAATTATAGCTCTGAGATCTATGTGTTCGTAGGGACAAACAGACGGACACGGCTATTTCGCCTCGGAAGTTGTCGCTTATCTCGAATACATATATTTTATGGGGTCGGAAATATCTTCTTCAGCCTGTTATATACATTTCCTGCCGGAAAAGATTCACTTTATTTAATTAAATACAATATTCGCCAATTAAAATAAATCTCAAGTTCACCCTATATACTGTAGCTCAAAAATTGTATATTTGAAATTGATTATACGAAAACGTATAGTATGAGTTTGGTTCTTATATAATCTATACACAAATATAAAAAGAGCTAAATGAGTAATTCGTCTTGTCTAGTTTAACACAGATGAGCTTTACGAAGCAGCAGCAAACTGACTCTCACAACTCTTGCGAGAGCAGCGTTATCGCTTATTGTAAATCGGCTGGTTTTATTCTAAATCGTAGCTTAGCTGATCATAATTTCTACTCACGAACTTAGTCACAATTTTCACATTTGTACGAACACTTGCTTGTGGAATGGAAATAATGGAGGCGGATCGTATTTACATAGAGATTGCTTTCAATGCGGAATTTATATATTTAAAAAGGGGGAAATAAGATGTGTAATTAGCAATTGGCAATATGGGCTTATCAATAAGTAGCAATGTGGCAATATGGCAATGTCAAAATGGTTCCCATGCCAGAAGAATAACGTTCATCAATATGCGAAAAGGAATACCAGACGGATTATCTTAAAACATTTCGATTGACCTATCTCGCTTTCGCGCCCGGAGTAAAATTGGACAAGAGTGTTGTTGATGTTCATCATTGCGCTCTCTTCTTGAGCGTGACAATGACAATACAAAACAAACTTTATGATTCTATTATTTTTTTTGTTTAATGTTTTTATAACAAGAATTTGTGGATGGAATAGAAAAAAACTCCTAAATATCAAGTTAATAAAACAACATAATTAAAGCAATAAAGGTCATGTTATTTTGTTTCCACTCTTATGTCATTAAAAAATTTCTTAGCACTTCATCTTATTTGGATCGCTTTCGTAACCAATAACTGAAAATAGAACAAAATCGGAAGACATTTTTTTAAATCATGATGACTGGTAAAATAGGTACTGGATTGATGAAGTTCGTGGACAGTAGTTGGAATATCACGTTTCTATACAAATCAAGTTTCTGTGCAAGGAAGTGGTAATTAGGGTCACATCTCATTAATGTCAATTTAGGGGTAATAAAGATGCAATTTAATTAGGGTCACCTATTGAAATGTCAAGTGTGAGGTAATAAAGATGCAATTTAATTAGGGTTAGCTGTGGAAATGACAAGTGTGGGATTTGTGTGACGAATCGTACGCGACCCGAGACGGGGCGATGAAAGGATCGGGGTCGGGGGCGTTTCGTCAGACAAATCCTTCGGAGTCGGGGTCGAGGTCGCTTGTCCCGAGACGCCCTCGAGGTCGGGGTCGCATTCGGTCTCGCATTCGGGGTCGCAATCGAAAACGATTCGTAGATCGAGGGCGAAAACGTATGACGAACACGTGCTACGATACGCTCTCGAGGTCGAGACCGAATGCGACCCCGACCTCGAGGGCGTGTCGGGAGAAGCGATCTCGACCCCGACCCCTAGGGCGTCTCGGGACAAGCGACCTCGACCCCGACCCCGACTCCGAAGGATTTGTCTGACGAAACGCCCCCGACCCCGATCCTTTCATCGCCCCGTCTCGGGTCGCGTACGATCAGATAAAAATTGTCGAAGTTATAAAAGAAATACTTTTGTATGGGCAAAAACGCCTACTTACTAGGGGTCTTAGTTACTTTGGCTGACAATCTGGTATATTGAGCCGTCTATGGTATATTTTGAATGCGGTACTATATTGATATACCAAACATACCATTTGGTATATTTTTAGTATTTTTTAAGTTTTTTCGGTATATTTTCAAAATGATACCGCAATATTTTGCCTTTATTAAAAATGGGTAGCGGGTATCTCACAGTCGAGCACACTCGACTGTAACTTTCTTACTTGTTTTATGCTGTGTTATCAAATTGCAACGGAAAGTTTTAAGTGGTCTTTGGACTTTAAATTATCGATGCAATAGGATATTTTTGTTTGTGCTGATTAGTCGCCGTTGCGACGAGTTTATGTTAGAATATGATCTTTATGAGAAAGCATTTGGAAGTTAGGGGAATAATTACGTGAAATTGTAACGTTCGAGTAGTGAGTGCGTTAGTGGTATATGGTATGGTATGGTATCATATAGTATTACTTTCAAAATATACCATATCATACAAAATATACCAGATTGTCAACCAAAGCACCGAAAATTCGACTGCACCAGCTTGTTTTTTGCCATATACAACTATTTATTTTAAACAATCTATAATTTTTATTTGATCACAACAAAGTTTAACTTTAAAATGCATAAAAAAAATTCGTTCATTCGTTAAAGCGTATCTTTCAATGTATATTCGGCAAATTCTCTATCTCTTTTGATCCTGTGCTAAAGAGGTAGTTTATTTAATGTCTTGAAAACAAATAAAAATGCGATTGCTACAATACATTTATATAATAAAGTGGCACAGCTTCAACTCTATTAAAGCACTTATGTTTTTTTTTCTTAGGATCCTAGGCCTTATATAGTAAACATTTAATTTAAATCTCTAAAGTATATCTCTTTGAGGACCCTTTTCTATTTGAAAAGGACATTTTTGCTTATTTAAACATTGAATTTAAATCTCTAAAGAACTTCTCTTTAAGGACCCTGTTCTATTTGAAAAGGATATTTTTGTTTATCTATACCACCACGTCACACCGAAATGTGCTTGAGAAAATGTTGTATTATTTTAGTTTTTGTAATATTTTATTAGGTTTTATTATCATAATAAAGTTTACCACTTCAATACTATATTAAATGTTGCAAATAACGACAGGATTGGGATTTATAAATAACAACATTTAATTAAAAAATTCCTGGTTTAAATTCAGAAATAATAGCATATTAGGTAATTAGTTAGAAACCCAATCAATATTTTGTAAGTCCCACTATTTACTAGTTTTGCAAAATAATCCATTATATGATATCAAGCTGGGTTTATAACTCAAGAGGGGTGTACTATTTCGAGACAAGCAGAAAATCGTGCGCTGCAGATAGGTAACAGATAGTCTTATACAAACAGGCACCGCTGCGCATTTACGATCTCACACCATCTGCCAGAACGCATGATCGGACCTGCATGCGTCATAAACTTAAGCGATATAAGATAAGGTTATCCTACTTTACAACTGTCCAGACTAATAAACTATGAGATAACTATTGATTATAAGGCTACCCATTGTAAACTATAAACAGATAATAATTAGACCTAAACAAACATTAGTTCTTAAGATATTGTATATATAAACCCTGCATATTCCACAATAAAATCAGTTCTTAACGAAAACTCGTGGTATTCACTTCTCCGTGCTCAATTTGTTTCAAGCACAGATTGCGGCAACGAAATTGTAACTGGTATCAAGAACCGGTGGCAGACAAAAAACAAACTTTTCAGCTAACATTATTTACAAGTTCTAAACTCAATTAATATTTTGTAAGTATGTATTATTGTCCACTATTTACTAGTTGTGCAAAATAAACCATTATATGGTATCAAACTGGGTTTAAAACTCAAGAGGGGATAAACCGTAATATCGATTTGACCCTACATATTCAGGTATTTAAGGCGGAGATCTACTATTTTATCTACCTATAACCAACCTACCTATGTATACCTATCAATCAATATTAGTAAATACGGAAAAATAAAGAAGAAGAAAGTAAGAATGTATTATCTTGCCAAAAAGTTTTATACAATTTGTTAGCTCGCCAGTCTAATCATTTTAAAATACTATATTAATTTTAAAATATATACTGAGCATGTGAAATACGCAAATTGGCATTGCAATCAGTTTATTGACATTAATTAAACACAACCACTCTAAAGAACAATTATCAACGTATAAGAAATACACACGTATGAAATTACTCTCAAGTACTTACAAAATATAAAGATTTGTTTACATATGTTAGTAACTGCATATTTTTTCAAATTTATATTTAATCTTTTGTATTTGAGTATAGGAACACACACATACATTCATTTTCAACAAAATCTTATCGCTCTTTTTGAGAATATAAATTGTTTTGCGTCAGATGAAGAATCTCGACAAAAACGCCCATGAACGTTGCCCCAACTACCGAAGCGATTGAAAATGAAGTGTGCACAAAAATGAGGTTTTCTATCCTGCAATAAAAACTAACCGCGATCGGAGCAGGGTAACCCCTACTTCTCAGCACGTACATATGTATGTCTGTGTGCACACATATACAGGCACTTATGTAAGTGATTGCGCTTGTGTTGGGAGGTATATAAGCACCTAAACAGCATGACGAGGCTTCTCAGTTCGTTGTGAAACTCTGAGACGAGCACAACGCGAGAGATGCGCCTGATCGAAGAATTTTAATAGCACAGAACAAATTTAGAACATGGAGGGAAATTTGGTAATTTTAATTTAATCTTAGTTTATAAAACAATAATATTAAATCGAATTTCCAACTTAGTTTAAGACGATGTTTGGACTGCCCACGAGTCCAGAGTCCAGTGAGGATTACAATACAGATACTAGTGATGATGATGTGGAATTTGTTGGAACCTATTTAATGGAAGCCATGACAGATCAAGAAAACGTACCGAATATAACCTCAAATTTAGGAAAAATGGCGTCTGTATTGACAACTCCGCCAATGTCACCACAGGACATTCACAACCTGCAACCCAGAGATATGCCATCGCTTACGGCCATGTTATCGAACAATTATTCTGGCTATACTCCAACTGGATACATTGTGCACATTCCCTGCTTCCTGTGCAAGGAACCGTTTAACAACATTAACAGTCTGAAGGAGCACCTCACGATGCATGCTAAGCAATTGAATGGAACAATAATAAATAATCCCACACCAACTGCACAATCAATGCTGCCCACTGATCTGTTCAGTGGAGCACCGTTAATAAGCACGAGCACAGAACATGCAATTCCGCTTGGTGCACCAACTCCCGTTCCGCCTACAAGTGTCACAATGCCACCAACGGAGCCAACGGAGACTCTCACATGTGAAATATGCGGTAGGGTGCTGAGATCGATACTGGGACTGACGCTCCATGTGCGGAGTCACTACAATCCGGACCGACAGAAGTATGTGGCAAAGCCATTCAAGTGCCATCTGTGCAGAAAATCCTACAGACGTCAATCCAATTTGCAGAAGCATATGACTTGCAGACATGGCATGCGTCCCATCACAGAAGCACTACCTCCACTTCCACGTCCTACTGCAGATCCAGTTCCCACCTTAGCTTCCGATGCGGCTTCAGCTACAATCCCAACTGCGGCTGCACCTGCAGCTCCCACAGCCGCAGCAGAACCTCCAGCGGTTAGGCAAACAGTTCCACGTCCAATTCAGCCACCGCCAGATGATGAGCTGAATATCAAGCCGAGCAAAACAATCATTTGGAGCACCAAACTGCTAAATGCCGTCGCCGCTGCCAATTATAGTCCTGCCGTGGAATCCGCCTCCAAGTACATCGCACCCACGGAGGAGAGCAGTCAACCGTCGATCTTTAGGCCACCGCCAAAGCAGAAATATGCATTACGTTCCCCCTTCTGCAATCCGTATGTTGCTCAAGTCAACGTCAAATCGTCAGTAATAATAATAAAATTATTCTATTCTTTTAGAAATCTGTGGGCGGACTATGATAATCACATCCCATAATAATCTCGACTTAAATACTTGTGCACTATATGTGCATGATGATTTGCATTAAGTCGAACGAGGCTATATTAAATATGTGCTCATTGCAATTGCGATGACAAGCTGTCGTGGGAAGTTGAATTCAATGACGATTATAGGGCTCCATCGTCAGAGGCAATGAAACGACATTAAAATCCGATTCAATATCGCCCCATATTTCTCCTGCAATCGAGTATGCGAGCGCTTTCAAAGAAGCTTTTTTTTTTGTGCTGATAAAGCAAAAAATCATATATGTATATGAAATCAGAAACCCGAGAGACTGTTCATCGTTTCTTTCACTCGAAATAATAAACAATAAATGTGATTACGCTTACCAGTATAAAGCATGTCAGCAAAATGTGGATGTAGTTGAGAACTGAATTCAAAATGGAAAACAGCGATATTGACGTTACTACTTATTGTAAGTAGACTAAAATACTCTGTGACAACAAATCGTTATATGCAATAAAAAAAAACCCAATATTATAAACTAATAAAAAAAGCATTTTTTATAAGAAAAACAAAATTTCCATTTCAGATTTTTCGATCAGATTCTTGAAAAAAATTAAAAATTAACAATCTGAGACATTTTGAAGTCAATTCATTTCATAAAAGATAGTGAAATTTCAATTTTCTTATCAGCCAATTTTAATGAAATAAATTATTTAATCTCATTCCAAAATATTCTACAAGTTTCAGCCTCCAAGCCTTTACCGTTGTTATATCCGATTCCCATAGGGTAGAAGGGTATTATAACTTTGTGCCGGCAGGAAATGTATGTAACAGGCATAACGAAGCATCTCCGACCCTATAAAGTATGTATATTCTTGATCAATGTCAACAGGAGAGACGATCTAGCCATGTCCGTCTGTGCGTATGAAACACTGGATCTCAGTGACTATAAGAGATAGAGCTATAATTTTTTTTCGACAGCATTTGTTATGTTTGCACCCAGATCAAGTTTGTTTCAAATTTTTGCCCCGCCCACTTCCGCCCCCGGAAAATCAACAAAAATCAAATAACAAGCGTAATTTTAAAGCTAAAGTCACGAATTTTTGTACATACAATAAAAACTATAGTAGTTGTGATTACTGAAAATTTGGTTGCGATCAGATAAAATTTAATTGATAAAAATTGAAGTTATTAAAGAAATACTTTTGTATGGTCAAAAACGCCCACTTACTAGGGGTCTTAGTTACTTTGGCTTAGAATCTGGTATATTGTGCCGTCTGTGGAGTATTTTGATTGTACAAAATACATATGCAGTCTGGCAAAAAAATTTTGTATTTTGACAGTAAATTATTTGGTATATTTTGAGAATAATACCGCATTTTTTTGCTTTTATTCAATGTGGGTAGCGGGTATCTCACAGTCGAGCACACTCAACTGTACTTTTCTTACTTATTTGTTGTACATTGAAGATGGTTCAACCGAAGAGTGAATCAATCAGTAGAAATGAAACTTTACAATATTTTTTAAATACACGAATAATCATAATTAACAAAGTGGCTTGAATGGAATCAATACATTATAAAATATTCTTCATTTATGTGGTTATTTCAATAGAGATAAGAAATTCATGATTTGTGCGATCTTGAAAAAACAAAGGAAATCAAATATGATGAAATCGGGTTCAGTCATTTATAAAGAATGTAATTCTTTCCGGTTTCTGTTGATAATAAAATAGATGTACATATGTAAATCTGAGGGTTAGTATCACAACTAAATAGAACTGAGAACTTGTCCAGCTCTGGAATTTCTATCAAATAGTATTGATTCTATTCTAATCTTCGCGCTTGTAAAAGAAAACAGCGGATGAGCGGTTAGTCAAGTTGTTATACAACATAACAAATTTTCATACGTTTAATATCCTTCCATATGTGTGCAGAATAATAAAATGAAATTGGAAACACACATGAAGCCATTGAAAGACTTAAGGCCCTTGAAATTCTATCTTGCGCTTCAAGTGAATTTTAAGTTCTAAAAATAAACAAGTGTGCGCGTGATAAACTCGATAGTCTTGACAAAATTCGTGATCTCTTATGTATATGGTTGACCAACTATCAGATTTAATTTAAAGTCTCTGCTAGATTTTTTTTTGTTAGGGTTTCCAATGACCCATATCATCGAATTTATTGCCAGGACGTTAAGCAAACTCTAGGAGCACATCTTCACTTCGTAAATGATGACGCTATATTTAGAAGAAGTGAATTATTCTTAGGAATTTTTTCAATAAATATGAAAATTTAAATAAATACACAAGAAACTGGTAAAACACTAACTAGTAAATTCCCTAAATTAAATAACAATTCTAAAATATTTAACCTAATGTTAGGCTACTAATTGAAACCATTTAATTTCAATGTGCTTATCCTCATTAGGTAGGAAGAATGGAATGGAGAAGAAGAAGCTTCGTTAGCTTCTTCCTAATAAACGTGTGCTATAAAAAAATAAAGCTAAAGCAGACTCTTCACTTAGCCCAATAAATTAAAATTATAACCAAAAATTTGCACTCTAACAGCATACACACTGCACACTGTACAGTGCATACAGAAACTTGTTTCTGTGGTTGTTTTCCAACACTAATGCGGCATTTTCACTTCGTTCTTCGTTCCGCTAAAAAATAAACACACCCCTACACATATAAACAGACATTCTGTTTATCTCTCATTCCCAACAGTTTCGTTTTAACTCGCATCAGCTGCGGATGTGAAGAGAGTGCGCGACGTCGTATCCTAACAACATAAACACACCGAAGCTTATTCTAAATAAATAAATGTGTACATAAATATATGTATGTAGGAGTACACACCAGACTATAGATGCAATTTTTTCTGTGAGACTTCCTAAGCGTGGAAAAATTAAAGTTAGTGTCGAACATTCCAATATTAATATTGTAAACTAATCAAGTAAAATTTTAATTGATTTTCAACAGCCGAAAATACCTTAAAATGAACCTAAATGGAGAATATTTTATCTCTGATGGACACGCTAATTTAACTACTCCACTTAAAATGAAAAGCAACGATAATAGTGAGGAATGCGATGGTTTTGCAATGAATTGTTTTCTCTGCCCGCGAATATTTACGGACATCGATGAGCTGCAGGAGCATTTATCTGTGCATTCCTTGGAACCCCCAAGTCAAAACACTACGACGCAACAGTATTTCAACTGCAATGTTTGCGAACGGAGTCTGCGCTCTGAAAAAGAACTAAATAAACATTATAAATACTATCACGAATCAAATATGTTAAGGAAAGCCAATGAGGCAAACCAGCGCTTCGAATGCAAATACTGCGAAAATATTTACTTATCGCAAAAAAATCTCCAACTTCATATGGACTCACATCATGGCACAAAAATAGAGAGAGCAAAGAGAGCAAAACACTCCGACAAACTTTATGTAGCAATTCAGCTAGTAGAGCGAAAACAAAAATATCCACCTCGATCGCCATATTTTAATCCGTAAGTGTTTATCCCGCCTCACTTTAATAAAATATTTACACCTTCAAATAATTTCAGAAATCTCTGGATTAATCCCAATGATCATGTTTAAATCCATAGTTTGGGTAAAATGCAATTGTTTCCTTGATTCTAATTCGACATACAATTAAATAATTATTATATAATTTTAATCTAAAAAAAAATAAATGAAAAACAAAGTGATGCTTTATTTAAAATTTTATTTCGCTTTCTAATATGTATATATAAGATTTATGGTTTATAGTACAGCATAAGTTATTTAATTTCGTTCGGGTAGTTTATACATTCAATGAAATAATTCGGATCATTTTGTTTCTTGAAACATACAAAACAGCTTTTCCAGCTACCTTTTAAGAATTAACTAACTTTTTATTCTTTTGTATACTGTTTTATTGCATAAGGTTTTTTTTTTATTCTTGTTTTTTTTTAAGCTTAAGACAAACATTCCTTACCAGTCCAATGCATAATGCATGCAATACCAAATATCTATCTGTTCCCAATACAAATATTGAAATAAGTTGGCTAACTACAATGAACTACATGTTATGTGTTACTCGCAATAAACTCCACGCCATAGTTTAGTCATACTGACAACTTAAACATAATTAAATCGATATACAATTATTATTTGGAAAATAAATACTACTGAAAACAGCTAAAGCAAGGGAAAATCAGATTAAAAAAACAATAACAATGTGTGGTGTACATGTGAATGTTGCAAGCAGCTAAATATTAGTGACAGAAATATAGATTACCAGGAAGGAACGAACATTGTTTAACTTAATGCTTCGTTTTTTGAAACGCAAAGCAAATCTGACTAAAAGGAGAAAAAAAATAATTGTAAAATGTATTTTTATTGCTATAATAAATTACTTTGCTCTTGACTCTTCTCACTAGTATTTGCAGGCTATGACGACTAAATATGTTGTGACAGGGATTTTTGCCTTTCATTGTATCAATTTATTGAATTAAATAATCTTAGTTGGTGATTCCCGTTTTTGTTTGTTTTTTTTTTTTTTTAGTGCAACAAATTAACAAATAAATAAATACATGCACTTTTTTAAATTATCTATGCCAAGGGGACAACTATTTTTGTTTTCTCGCTTTTCAAACGCGCATGGATTGTTCTCATGGCATGCACTTGATGGTATTAATTTAATTATATATCATATATTTAACATTCTCTCTTGTGTACACGTCTTATGCATTCGAATGCTATAATGCATTTTTTTTATAAATTGGCTATTGGCTGATTGCAGTTGGTTTGCCAGGCCTGCCTGCGTTTAGTCGAGTTTTTGTTTTTTTGTTGTTTAGTCACCAGAGTTGTTTATGATCGAAGAAACTCGTATTTATGTTGTATACAATAATAGTAGGATGATTTTCTGCTTATATACTATTTAACCTGAGCCCGAATGTGTTGCAAAAATTCATAGTATGACAAACTAGATTCACTGCGATCGTCCGTTAATCTCTCAATAAATTGACCCTTCGCCGTGCTCGTATCCCTAAAACAATTAAAATCAATTAATAATGAAAATTGAGTACAATAAGATTCTATCAGAATTTACCTGATGATTTGCACTAAAGGCGCATAGGGCTTATCGTAATTCAAACGTAATATGAAACGTTTAAGCACATCATTTTCAGTGCTAGCCACATTTGGTAAACCATATACATAGTCCGTAAGTTCCGCCGTTGAGCTAATGCCTGCAAACGTATAACAGCATTAAGGACAATTATTTTACCATGCAATTTCTTTAAACTAACCAAATAATGCCTGCAGAACATCGGCAGGTACGTTAATGCCAACATACAGCATAATTAGCGTGCCACAGTCCATTAAGAATATCGATCGTGAGTCCAAACTGCAACACAAGATAGATTAACAAGAAATCCAAATTGAAAATTTAGCTTGTGGTGATATAAACTTACTGTTCCGCAGACAATTGCAGGCGTGGCACCTCAGGCAAACTATCATCTTCATCGTCGTCTTCGTCTTGCGTTACATTCGAGTTGCGCGCATGATACACGAGCCCATCGACTTTGTACAGCTCCGGATAGATGTACTTCATAAGCTGGTCTAGCGGCAACGTCTTCATGCAGTCCATCGAATAGACGCGATCATCCAGACGCGTGCTGGTGCCCACGCGGAAAGCGGGCTGCAATAAGAATAGACATTAAGAAAAAAGATTCCATAGTTTGTTCGAGCTAATACTCACGTGCTTCAGCAGCGCCAGAATGTAAAGTGGCAATAGAGCCAGACTGCGTGGCGCTATCAACTGGCCAGATTGACCAGATGGAAGATTTTGTGCAATCTTAAATGCATTGAACACGTCGATGGTTGCATTGATGAAAGCGTCCCGAGCATCGGACAAGTTTGATGCTATCGAACGATCCACTGCCATTTTGGAAAGTAATCCCACAATGGCTTCTGCGTCTGCCGAATGCATCACTTCAGGCAACGATGCTGTAACCGGCAAACAGATGGTATGGACACGAATGCGTCGTTCGCCCTCGCTGTTTGTGTAGAGCAAAGCGGCTTGGAAGCAAATGGTCTTGACGTCGGTGAGACTCTCCTCGTACGATATTTGCATGCCATAGCCCGCATCTGGATTGACATTGGGCAGCGACAACAAATCCGTGCTGCGCACAAAGAAGTTGCCATGGAATGTGTGCACCTGCAAGCCTCGTGTGCACCGTATGCGCATGACGGCCTCGAAGCCAATCTTGCGAGTCAGATAGCGCTTAAAGCACTGTCTGAACGAGTCCACCATATGCTGCTTTGTCTTCTGGTAGAGTGGGAAGTGATGCACGCAGCCACCGCTGTGTTTGCTGACGCCAGCTGTATCGCATAAAGATCAAACATTAGAAACGATATAAAATCTGTGCAATATATGTAGTCTTACAGATGGTGGCCATATCACTATACTGTTGATTCATCAGAAACATGTCCACAGCAATCTGATAGCCAGAGCATTCCAGAGCGTAGCGTTTGTAGAAATCGGTGGCTGGATTCAGATGCGCTACATCTTTGGCCGATCGGTTGTTGGGATCTTCGCGCGGCTCCAGCGCCCCAGGTCCCTTATTGGGAAGGCACGATTGAAAGACGGTAATTCGACCGCCAGATGCTTGCTGTGCATTACATTTTCGAATTAGATTCGTCATAAATAATACAATCTGTTAATCATCACTCACCATTAGCTTAAAGGCCACCTGAAGTGCAGCACCCAAAGCAGAGCCGGGATCATGCGTGTGCGCAAAACGTTTGGGCAGCTGCTTTAGCAGATCCTTGACCAACTCCTTGCACTCCTTCAGATTAACGAGCAAACTGTCTGGCCGCGGCAAGAATGGATCATCAATATCCAGCAGTGTCATCTCATGCGGTTGATTCAGACCCTCTGCCATGCTATAAAAGTGCACAAAGCTGTCGTAGCAAATGAAACCCACTTGAGTCCTTGCATCGCCAGGCATTTCATCCAGATGGCGATTCAGTACAGCACACGCTGTCTCCAGATAACCGCTCTGTTGCGCAATGATGGAAACATCGAAGAGGAACAGATACATGGCTGGCTGTGGTGGACGCAGCATATACTCCGATGGGGCAATGAACTCGATGGTGCTGGAACGCACCTCAGGACGGCGCGTGACATCGCCGTAGGTCTTTGTGGCCGGATCAAACTGGAAATCATCGGGCACTGCAAAATAACAAAGTTAAAACAACTAAATTTGGAATACACGTATTGTTAACTTACGCTCATTGACGCGATAGCAGAGATTGCACTTCCACATTTTACTATCTACAAAGTAGACGAAAGGATTGATGTAGGTGCGACACAGTCGACAGCGCACAATATTCATGCACTGGATCACGGGTAGGCTCTGTATGAGAAAAGTGCATTAGTTAGTGTATACGCAAAAGAATGTCTTTACTTACGTTGACATCGCGGAAGGGATGAATGACTATGCCTAGTGGCAAACGTGACTTTTGCAGCAGCGAATTACTCTCGGGGATTTTGGCCAGGGTGCAACGTATGATGCTGGGATTGCAATTGATGGATTCATGGAACTGATTGTGCAACACCACTTTCGGTGGTGCCAAGGTCGCGGGCGATAGTATATGCCTATTCTGCATTAGATCAATGGTGTCCTGTCCCCACAGTCGACTAAATCCTTGCTGAGCAACACTTAACGGAGCCGTCGATGTCGTTGTACCCTGTGTTTGATACTGCAACGGTGCCGTGCTGGGTATTTGCTGTGCTCCAAACATGCCAGGCGCTTGTAACTGTTGTTGCTGTGGAGGCATCGGTTGTGGTGGAAACTGTTGCTGCTGGGGAGGCATCGGCATCTGCTGTTGCTGGGGCTGGAACTGCTGCTGCTGCGGCGGCATTGCCTGTGGATAGGCGTGCTTGTAGGGATATTGTGTTGGCTGTTGCTGTGGCGGCTGCGTTGACTGCTGCTTTTCCGTGGTTGGTGGCGGACCAAAGGGCGGCAGCTGCACCTGGGAGGGCATTGCTTGCGTTAATGGCGGTTGCGCAACGAACGCCTGCTTCATCTGCAGCTGAGGATTGAGTGGAGGCTGCCATTGAGGTGGCCGCTGGGCTGACGGCGGTGCAGCTGCAGTCGTGCGCTGCAAATTGTTGTTCTGTTCCGCAGCTGAAGTTACTGGAGGAACGCCATATGCCACCTTCTGGTTATCCAACTGCTGTGGCTTTGGAGCAGCCTTGGGTGGCCCATTCTGTCCCCCAAACACACTGGCTGGGTTCCGACTAGGCGGCACGGCGGCATTAAACGGCGTAACCATGGGATTCTGCATATTGGGTACAACTCCCGATGCAGCGAGCAATGCATTGGCGCCAATATTATCCAGCGGCGGTACTCCGCCAGCCAAACCCGTGGCAACTCCACGGAAGTCACTGCGCGGCAAGGATGTTGTCACAGATGGCGCAAAGCTGTTGCTGGGATTCAAGTTCATGTTCTGCAAGTTGCTAGCCAAGCTGGTAACTTGGCTGACGGGCGGTTGCGTTGCTGCTGCTGGCTGTTGTTGAGGTGGTAGCGTGGCGCCCAACGTGGGGCCCAACTGACTGCTTGATTGTTGCTGTTGGGGTTGCATAGGCGATCCCAATTGCCTATCAGATAGCTGCTTGGGCACTGCTGTCGCACCCAGCGGCCCAGGCGCAAACTGCACATTGGATGACACTGTGGAGGGCGGCGGCGCTGGTGCCGACTCCATTGAGGGCAAGGTGTAATTGCTCGGTATCAATCCTGGCGATGCCGTGCGCGAGGATGTTGCACTAAGTGCCCCATTACTGCCATTACTAATCACAGCCGCTGTTGTTGGTCCATTCAACGTGGGTGGTCGAACTTGCGGTGGCAGATGACTCGGTGGAGCTATCGTCGCAGGCCCATTGCTCAGGGCTGACGGCGGCGGCATAAACTTGCTCATCACATTGCTATCGAATTGGGGCTGCGTCGCAGGGGGAATCTGGCCTGTGGCATTTAAAGGATACTGCGTTGGTTGCGCCGCCACCTGCTGCTGCGGCTGTTGGAATTGCACTGGTTTCAGTGGCGCCCCAAGAGGAGGCAATTGCTGCTGCCGCTGTTGTTGTTGTTGCAGATGCGGTTGAAGAGGTAAAGGCTGCCCATTTACCAAGCCGGCTTGATTGCCATTTGCCGCAGGTGGCACAAAGTTTGTATTGTATGCTGACATTCTGCTAATTCATGGGATGCAGCTGCAAACAATAGAGAAAAAGAAACTCGATTAGTCATTTGGCATTTCTCACGAATTAATCAATTCAAATTTAAAGCTAATATCTTGTTCTTGCCAACAAGGCCAAGCGAAGACGAGCAATGTGTTGTTATCTTATCATGTGAAAAAGAGCAAAAGAAACCTAAAATAGTTGTTTGGTTGACTCAGTGTTGAACCAAACGTGCTCCGATAACAACAGACGCTGCACAACAATTACAGCAATTGCCAACCATGGTCATTGCCACGAAGTGTTGACAAATACTACAATTAACAATAACATTGTCTGCACGCGTATTTACCATATTTACTTGTTTATTCAAGTGGGGGGTGGGGATGACAACGAGAACACAGTTAGTGACTAGAATAGTGAATGTGGATTTGAAATCGATAACAACAATATTGAAATGAGGCGGTGCACTCAACACCCAACGCGAATGGCGCCCTAACACCAAACAAATAAAAATAAAGAATGGAGTCAAGGTTACAAAAGAGAGACAACCCAATATGGAGCGAATTATCGATAAAGTATAACATCCTAATTAGAAACTTTTGTTGCTGGAGTGCATAGTAATTGTCATTTGCACTGCACTTTGCGTAACCAATTTGAGTTGGTTGCAAATTGGAAGCCCTTATCTTGTACATATAATATATAGGCCTTATTTTAATTGAAAGAAAACCATTGCAAACGTATGCGTGACGAATTTAATTTCAATAAAACGGACTGCGGACTTGATAAAGCGTTTATTGAACTGACACTGACACTGCGGCGACGTCGACAGAGACTGCGGACGCTTAAGTGGAGCTTAAGCTCGGCATGCTGCTGATCGGCCTGATGCTTAAAGCTTTCTACATTTTCCTCTCTCGCGCTCTCACTCTCCAATCTCTCTGTTTTTGGCGAGAAGGTGCGGAGCGCTTTTATGCTGCGCTTTATGCTTTATCAACTTCAAGTGTAGACGACCATGTGATAACAAAACAACTCTATTGTAAGTGCTATGTCGAGATAAAAGATAACTGAAAACAATGTTGATGACGTCGCTAGGGGGAAGGAGTGCAGAGCCACGAGTTGTATGGCAATGGTAGGTGGAATTTTATGGTGAGAAGCATAAATGAATAATGCAAATAACTAAAGCTCACCGTTTTTGTTGCCAAACTAATTGTAACGCTGGAAAAAGGGCGTTGGAACGTAAATGTGTGTATGTGTGTTTGTCACTCTGTACTTGACCAGCACTTGCACTTTGTAGTTGGCTCTTCCTCTTCTCGCCTTAATTGGCTACTGAGGCATGCACTCACTTTTCACTGTTGCCTCTCTTCGGCCACGATATTTTAACTTAATTTCTTGTCCGATTTGCAGCTATAGTGATGACTTTTGTTACCAATTCTATTTGGAAATAGCACGCAAGAAAACGAACTTTTTTTTGCTTTTTCTTGGCTGACAATGAACAACGGCGCTGCTGCTTTGCGGGCCTCGGCCTCGTATCTCACACACACACTCACTATATCGCTCTCCTCGGTTTTGCTCGCTGAGCGATTTTCGCGTTTTCGCCTAATCTTGTTGTGTACCTGAGTACGTAGCTGATGCAATCTTTTATCACCTTTCCCAGCACCAATTACGACGTTTAATTTAATGGACCAATTGCTTGCAAAATTTTTCGCATTGCAATTTCAGCCTCCTAAAAACTAAACACTAAAATTTAGAGCCACGTCAATTTTTATCAAAAAAGCTGGCAGCACTGCCAAATGTCAAACTTTGGTGCTGCCACCCATGAAGAAAAAGGTTCAAATGTTTACCTAATTTTTTTGTCTTTTTTAAAGTGAAGCCCTGCGTTAAATCATAGCATTTCTCAAAAAATGTATTAAGATCCGATAAATAGCAATAAAAACGCACAACAAAAATTACCATCTGGTTACACTTCGTGTGGTATTTTAGTATTTTTCCGCTTGCCACAGATTAAGTTCAAATGAACAAATTGATGCGCGCACAACGCTCACAATTCGAAATATACCAGCTCGATTGGTGAGTCTTTTATATTTTCAATGAGAAATAATTTGATTTTAATTTTTATTTGCAATAATAGTATAATGGCTGATTTAAATGCTATGGGGAATAGGGTGTTTGCACTTTTTGAAAGAAATTCGTAAAAATATATGCACTCATTGGTGTATTATTTGTATACACATTTTATGTACGTATTGTTTTATATGTTTAATTAAGTGGGGCTGTCTCTATATTGAGTTACCTATATTTATGTATATTTAATTATTATTATTCAACAGTTGAAAAAGCGTAATATTCTTTATTCGTTTCATTTTGCGTTAACTTTGTTTTGAGTGAGAGTATTCGGTAGTTTACAAAGAAAAACAGCTTTGCATTGTGGCTGTTGGATTTTTGGCAAACTCCAACCAAAATTAGAAGCTAACTATTATTAATTCTATATTTTTAGTTTTGTGTTTTTTGTTTGTTTTTAATTACTGCATATTGCAAACAATTCGTTGGAATTTTGGCTGCGGGTTTGTAAGTAAAGCTTTTATCTTTATTGTGACAATGGAATTGAAAGTATAATATAATACTAAAGTTATTATTCTTTTTTTTTTATTTTATTTGACAAAATCAATTGTGCATTTAAAGTTTTGAAAACAGGAATTAATTATTTGTAATATATATGTATCTATTAGATATCTCATGTATTGTATTTTGTCTATTAGAGTCTTTTATTTAAAAAATAGAATTTCTATGCTTAAATACCTAATCCTTTTTCTTTTTTGTAATCTACAACTTCTGATATACATATCCCATAAAGGGTGGGCATGTGTGCTTGTATGTTGCGTGTGTGTTGTGTATGTTATAATAGTGTATTGTTTTGTAAAAGGTATTTTCGTATTTGTTTTGTTTTAGGTGTTCTTTGTTTTGCAGTTTACTGCGATTGCCTTTGAAACACTCTAGTACATAGTTATTTAATAATAAGTTGCTTTATACGAATATATTGCGTAGAAACTATTAAAGTGTTAGCTCTGTATATTGTTTGTCTTGCAGTTTATTAGATTCATTTTATCAACCATTATGTTGTATTGTGTCGTTCTCTGTTCTCATCGTTCGACTATCGTTCTCAACTAACTACCTAAACTTGGCTTTCTTTTCGTTTGTTATTTTGACTTTTTGCGTATTTAAACTATTTACAATTAAGAAACGGACACTCGAGACTGGCCACCAACTGGTTTCTTATAACTTATCTCATAATTCATATTTCTGTAAAACATTTAGTTTCCTGCATATGTTACGTTGTATCATCGTCAGTGTTTTTAAGGGGTTTTGTTTTGCGCACTTGTGGAAATTATACAAATAGTTGAGGCTCATTCTTGATATGAATCACACACGGATATATCAATGTGTGTGTGAGTGTGTATAAAAACATCGTGTATTGGCATTGCATATTGCTCCCAATAAATTCATTATCTTTTGGCCTCCTTCTCCTGCAAATACATGCGCTGACTCAGCGGTTTCGTGTAGATCCAATTCTCACCAATCGGCTTAAAGTGCTGCAAATAAGAAGACAAAAGGATTAGGATTCCATGTGAAGATTAATTATAATAATTGCGCACCTTGTGCTCCCAAGCCAGATCGTATTCCTTGCGCACCTTGGCCTGATCTCGTTGCTGTTGCTCCACAACAAATTTGGCATTCGTGGCGCGCTCAATATCATTGAATCTGTACGAAATGGCACATCAAATATAAAGATTAATAATAATACAAATTGTTTTTAAACATAGTTGCTAGTTGCTTGTAAATAGGAATAAAAGTTTTACTTGAGTCCTGCCGTTACTTCCTTCCAAACACGTCGTGATTCATATTCATCCTGCTCAACGATTGGTCGAACTTGTTTCTTAAATATGGGTATGCGATTTACGTCAACGAATACTTCGGTTTTCTAGAAAATTAAAGTGGAACATGGTCACCTTTTAGACATACGTTGTTCACGTGAAATAGACACACACAACATATCTACACAACAATATATGATGCATAGGGAATTACGAATTAAATATGTTACATATACAATATACATATATCTTTATACAGGCAATTTAGTTTAAAATTTTGGAGATAAGGCTTGAGGTTTAGGATTCATTTTCTAGATAAACAAAGTAAACACACAGAAAAGTGGTCCCAAACTATTTAAGAGAAAAGTACAAGAATCGCATAGGTACATGTAGTAGGCAAATTGGAGCAGGTTAAACAGTATATAGATTGATGGATGGATAGGTAGGTTAGGTAGATAGATAGATACATGGATGTAGCTGCCAACTCATGGTGTGTTGTTTGTTGCAGCGATTTGGGCGCAGATACAGATACTGGGTACTGATAGTAAAACATTAGCAGAAATTAGTTAATACACAACTCTACAGACACAAAATACAACAGAGGGAATTTGTTATCTACAGCATGCCAGTTGCAACTTACGTTCTTATCATGCCACTTGGCTTCCATCAGACCGCTCCACTCGCCAGCAATCGACACAAATGGCTTCTTATCGTTGGGCGAATATATCTAAGTGCATAAACAGAGACAAAGCATTATCATACAATGAGGGTTGATTTAATTACAATGTTTCGTATTAACCAACCTCAGCGCTGACTTTATTGCGTTTACCGCCATAGAAGGGTTTTGTCAGAAACTCAATATTGGCATAGTAACCAGTTTGGGGGCATTTGATTTCAACTGAGCCGCCCAACTCAATCCAAGGCACCGTTAAAATAGATCTGTAACCCAAATATCTCTCGTTATTCAGAAAAAAATGTTAATCTCAAATGTATATATATACCTGCCATAACCATTTGGGAAAGTTACAATGTACTCTTCGCTACGATCGACAAGGGTGACAACGCCCTCGCCAATGTTGTGCACTCCAATGGACAGACCCAAGAACTTTGATTTCGTCCAGACATGAGCAGTAAACGTAATCTTCTTATTATAATGCTCTGCATAGAAGGCTGAAACTGTAAGAAATTCGTGTTAATTAAATCTTAAAATAAATGTCTAGCATAATAAATACTTACTTGGTGGATGATGCGACACCTGTTCAGCCAAGAATGTTAGCTGATCCCGTCGACACCAGGGCACGGGACCATCATGCACCTCCTTGCCATCTTCGGATTCACCTGCATCCAAGAATTAAGATGTTAAAAAGTCTTAAATTGTGTCTTTTATCTATATATTTTACCTGGAATATCCCAATGACATTGAAATACTTCACCCAATATGGGATTGTAGGGTTTCTTGGCCACCGCGCTCTTGCGTCCAGCATGATAAGCACTCAAATACCAACGACAAACTTGCACAATGCGATCCCTGGGGTCATCCAGTTCTGAGATTCTATAGGCATCATAAATTATTATGCAGTGGTAAATGGAAATCTTTCATGCGTCGCTGTGTAACTTACTTAAGAAACAAATCGGGATGGGCAAAGTAATCGGCGTACATTTCGAGCAGAGAACGTCGTTCCAAGATGAACGTGGGTAGCACCACTTTGGTGAGGTCCATGCCAATCTTCACCTGCGACAACAGATGCGTTATCATTGAGCCATGCGCCTCCATGCTAAGGTCCATCTCCTCCTCCTCCTCGTAGAGTGCATCGTAATCGATGCCATTGTCATAGCTCGACGAACGTGAGCTCGGCACTTTGTTCGATTCGGTCTCTTCGATTTCGGGTAACGTCGACTGCGTCACTGTTGTTGCGACTGGTGTTGCTGCTGCTGTTGATGTTGGTGCGATTGCTGTTGTTGCTACTGCTGCCGCTGTTCTTGCTCCGGCTGAATCGTAGTTATCCGGCGGCTTTTCGTGCGTGGGTGATGTCTCCACAAAGCCGCGCGTGGCACTGCAAATATTAACACAAAAAATAGAGATACAGAATCCATTGAAATGCGGCTCACAGAATGCTTGAAGGACATGCATAATTAATAAACGGCTCAAATTTAAATGTACATATATGATGTCAGTGTCTACTCGCTCTCTTTCTCACTATCTGTGTGTCCCTCCTCGGCACACTACATGTTTGTTGCTAACTTCATTTAGTATTTATAAAATACAACAACACTGGAAGCAGAGCAAGAGCAAGGAGCAAGTGTTGCTTACCTTAGGCTAACACGCCGAACCCACTTCTTAAACATGGTAACACTGGTGGTGTGATGCTTTCAGCTGCGGATGCGACTGCAGTGGACGCTGCATGCAAAACTTTAAAATGGCGACTGTAAACCTTCGTTGCATATTTTACGGCGCCAGCTGCGCGCAACAAATCAAACAACACATACACATACAATAAGGAATACACATATGCATATAAATACACACACGTAAACTAAATCGAACCTATGCGAATTTCGCCATTATTGAGCCAACATTTTTTTTGTTTTTTTCCTTTTTTTTTGTATTTTTTTTTTTCAAGAATAACAAAGAAAGCCAAACTGTCAACAGTCAACAGACGAATGACGAACGTAACCATGATACAATTATACAAGGTAGTCTCGTCGGAAAATAGCTTTCGTCAGTGCGCATTCGTATTTCGACGCAAGAGGTTGTCTGCGGACGAAATTTTTAGCGCAATTAACCCTTATGCAAAATTACTTTTTGCCATGTATGCCGTAGACACGGATAGAATTAAAACATTTAGAGAATTAGAGAATTCTCATATATATTATTAATATTGTTCATAAACAATTTACATTTTAAAAATATGTGAAGGAGACATTAACATTAGCTTCAAAATATGTAAATATTAATATCATCGTCAAAGGGTTAATGCGCATTTCATTGTCGTCTCGTTCACACTACCACGCTGTGCCCCTTTCACTCGCACTCATTGCTAACATAGACTGGGTACCAGCTTTTTTCCGACGAGACTACCTTGTATAATTGTATCATGAACGTAACTACAAACCAACACAGGACAATCGTCACTCGTCGTCGTACGATGTGCCGACCGATGCCGACAACGGTGCTCGTCAGCTGTGACGAAGACCGTCGGAGGCAGTGTTGCCAAATCGGCTTACGCGCTCCTTGCAAAATTGCATGAATTATTAACAGGCGACTGACCAACTTAAATACTACGTACATGTATATGTATGCATGCATGTGCGTACACCTTTCTATATATATATGACCATATGTGCATATGTATATGCGAGCTGCAGCTTGCAATGCAAAGAGCGCATGCGCTGCTCGACTGACGAAAAGATATCAAAGAGGGGGAAAAGAGTAGCACAAGTGCACGCACACATAGACATACATACATACGTATCATATGTATGTATGTAATGGAAAATGTGTGCGATGTAGTAGTGTCAAATGAGTAAGCCGGCAAACCGCTCACAGCGACAAACGCAGAGAGATAATTGCTGTTTATCTCGCTTCGTACTGTGATGTCAGCAGCTTGCCTCTTTTTTTATCTTTAGCATTTATGCTTTGCACACTTACCAGCCAATTGGTGAGCTGCCCAGGCTTGTGAACGGATCATCATAGGCATCATAGAAGTCTTCTTCACCTTCACTGCTCGAATAAGAGGTCTCTGGCACAACGAGACCCAACGGTGCTGTCGTGGCTGCCAATACAAATTAATAAAACATGCAATCACATTCAAAAAATTAATCAATTGTATTTCAATTTGAACTGCCCCATTTCCCAATGCCATCGATTTCGTGCTCATTAACAAGCTACTCGGCTTGAGCATGACCCTGAGCAAATCTCAAAGAAACCAATCGAATAATAAAAAACTCACCGCATCACACATACGCTGAACAAAAAATAAACTTTGTTCAGTGAGCATAAAACTGAACGCATTAACCATTCGCATGGGATTGAATGCTCAGAACAAACCGAACGCCACAGCGAACTGACTCTTTGACAGTGTTGTGCAAAAAATAAAACATGTCGGAAGTGTGACCCCCAAAATACGATTTCCTCTTGCTCACTTCACAATGAATTGTTTTCTACAATCAATGCAAATTATTCATCTGAATTTACATCTGGTTCACTTTGGAATATACATTTTTGTCTGGAATCAGTGCAAACCTAACGGCATAGCGAACGGACTCTTAACAGTGTTGTGCAAGCAATCACCGCACAAAACAAAAATGGCGAAAGTGTGACCCCCAAAATATATGTGGTATATTTGTTGTATGTACGTGGATGACATTTACCGTTTTCCGTTGCTGAATCATCCTCATCGTCGCCAGCCATTTCGTTCTTGAGTGCCGAGATGGCCTCGCTACCCTTTCCTCCACCACCTCCTGCTCCTCCTCCAATGTTACTAGCGTCGCCAGATGCCATTGCCATTGTTGTTGCTGTTGTAGTTGTCATCGTCGGCCCATTGTAAATGCCATTGATGGGGTGCGCCATATTTTTGGCAATTTGTAGACTCACAATTGAGTGCTTGATATGATCCAACATGGCCTGTAAAATATAGTAGAGCGTAAAATAAAAATAAAACAAGTGCGCACGTTTATTACAATGCACTGGCCAACTACTAATTAAATAACCAGATTGAACGAACTCTGCTTAAAGTACCTGCCCAGCGTAAGTGGCTCGTCTGTTTGATTTGCCGGGTTATGTCTCTGTAAACAGAACACACAAAACAGTTTGTGCCACGAAGTTTGCAAAAGAAATGAGCAGCTGTTTGCGTCGCGTCGCCAGCTGGCGCAACTTGGCGAAAATTCTCATGCCCAATGCATATCTAATAATACGCCTCAAACGGGGCGGGGGTGGGAGGGGAAGGGTAACCCTGAACGCTAACCCTGAACTTGAATTGAAAATCAATATTACATCTGTTTCCCTGCAAATTAATCTGACACAAAATCATTGTTTGTTTTTTTTTTCAGTGTAAACATTTCTCACACGTCGTTTTTTGTTTCTACCCAGAATCCTCATCCCTAAACAAATGGATGATGAGCAAGAGTTGGCTAGCATTGAGAAGCTGCGTGTTCAATTTGAGGAACACAAGTTGCACTGCGAGCTGCAACGAGAGAAGCACAGCAAGCTAATTGGACACTTTAAGCTGGACTCTGCCATGAATGAGTTAAACTCGAATATGAAGGAGCTGCGCCTGGGGATGAATCAGCTGCATCAACTGCAGAGAGACTTGAGCTGCTGGACTAATGTCGATGCCATCGAGGAGTTGCCGTCTAGCATCAGCAGCGAGAGCATCGAGGAGCAGCCACTGAAGGTACCTAATTGCTCGTCTAGTTCAATTGATATGCCTTCTAGGCAGCTGGAAGAGTTCAATAAGCTGCCATTAGTGGACCAAGACCAACTTGTGATTAGCTGCGACTCGCGTCCATGTCTCTTTGCCAACTGTCGCAAGCGCGTGGATAGTCAGCTGCTGTTGCTGCACTACGTCAGCGACCACAGCAACGCTGATGATGCCTGCAACTTTCTGCACTCTCACAAGCTGTGGCAGGATCACCATATTGTGCTATCCTTTGACCCCAGGCGCTGTGAGCTGCAGCAGCAGAAAGTTATTGGGTTGCTCGACTACACTGGCTTCAATTTGCCAGCTTGCAGTGGGATTTTCAGCAGTTTTCTCAGCCAGGAGTTGGGTCAACTGCAAGGCAATGTGCAGATTGTGGTATTGATGTGCAAGACTTCAACCCATCTGCTGGCAGATGCCAGACATCAAGTGTTTGTCATCTGGCTGGTGACTCCCCAGCATCAGTTACAACTGAAAGCTTCTCTGCGTCTCTGTGGACGCGATGCAGCTGTCCAGGCGAACAGCACACTGAATGTGCGGCCAGTGCAGGATTGCCCGACGACATCCGAGTTTTTGGCCGTGAATGGCGATTATTGGCGCTTGTCGCATGACGAAATACAAAAGATATCGAATGACTTTCGTGATGAACTGCATCTAGATGTTGTCATTGCTCAGCCCTCCACTCCAAGCAGTGCAATTAGTTGAATAAATTTGAATAAATACTTACACTTGCGTTGTCCTGCAACGCTTTGCATTTGACCTGCTCGGCAGTGTCGCTCAGCTCAGCAATGCGTTTGTCCAGCGCCTAAAACGTGGATTAAAGATATGTAATCAGTGAACTAGTTATGCAATTATAATGCATAATATAATACTCACATTGGTCTGCTCTATCATGAGCTGCAGATAGGCATCCGCTTCGGTAACACGTCGCGCCACGAGCTCCAAGTGATTGGAACGCTTGCCGCCCGACTCTTTCGTGTAGCCGCCAGCAATGTAGAAGGCGCTCTGACTGTCCCACAGACGCGAACGATTCGCGTGCCGTCGTATTGTGTCCTCCAGACGTCGCACCCACTGTTCACGCTCATCGCTGTGCCGCGCCTGCAATGGATTGTGTGGGTTGTTGCGATGGTTTGCCAATAAGTTTTATCGTTTATGGCGCCAGAGCGGAAGGAAAGGGGCAAAACAAAAAGGTAGATAGACAATCAGCGAAAAAGACTCGAAAGGAAATCATCAAAACAAACGAAATGTTTATAATGCACACTATATAGTAAAGCATAGAGTATATAGTAGGTACATATGTATGTATTAATAGACATACAGTTCATTCTTACATTTAGACATTTAAAATATGCCTTGTCAAGTATTGTGCCTAGTATACATATGTGTGAGGGGTATACGAGACTAAGCCTCGATTTGAAGCATTTGTAGTTAACACTTAGGCGTAATCCTTCTTGATCATAATCCTTACAGTAATGCTATCTGCTAAAATGACTGTTTAGGCTGTCAGTTTATATTTCTATGATGAGTGTTTAGGCTAAAATGAGTGTTTAGGCTGATAGTTTATATTTCTATCAGTCAGTCAATCAATCGTTAAATGTGTTCGATTGAAGCGAAAGCTAAATTGCGTTTTGGCTTCATCAAATCCCTATAGAAATTGCAGATCACTAATTTTTACTGTTTCAATCAGTCAATCAGTCCGTCAGTCAGAGGTAATCGCTAATATGTTCGTGTGAAACGTATTATAGTCTTATTGACATTATAGATTCATTCATTCAGAAGACTTACCTGAAAGTGAAAGGTTTTGTGATCCACAGTGATGGTGAAGGTATTATCCTCCTGATCGTCGATGCCGATAAGCGCGTCTTTGAGGCGCACACAGCCACGTCGCACGCCCTTCATCATCTTCTCCTTGGACTGAACGAAAGCATACAAAATAAATATAAAATGTTAATAGCATATCGATTAATAGAACGAAATTTGCAATGAAAAGTGTCCGTCTGTTTTATGACGTATGTACAGTTGCGTTTACAATTCATCATAATTCGTACATTGTGTGCACTTAGTATAGTTGCTAAGTGTCTCTCTTTGCATACATTAGTGATTTTGGAACGTGTTGAACCCAGCGGTTCAAATTCGAGTGAAGCATTTAACAAACGCTCACATATCTTCGATAAGTCGGACACGCTGGTTCGTGTTCTGTTTCCCTAAACCGCACTCAACAGGATTCATATTAATTCAAACAGGACTCTTAAGGAACTACCCAAAATGGAATCGCAATTATGTGTGTTTAAAGATTTGTCTTGAAGACTTTTACATTTTTTTTTTTGGAAAAACAAAAAGTTTACAACTTTCTTTTTTATTTTTTTAGCTTATGAACACCCGAGGATCATGTCGACTCCCACGTTTATGGTTACAGTCTTGGGGATATATCTGCTGCTAGTCACTAAAATTGGACCAGAGTATGTTAAAAAACAACTATGTATATAGAGGGCCATTCTCGTGACGAACTTATCGCACTTTGGCCGAACTGAAATTAACAATTCAATTGCGTATAAAGTGGATATTGCGTTTGATCAATTCCCAATGGAATTGTATTGATTTACAATTGAAATACTCTACGTAAAAATGTAAATAGTATATATTTGTTTACGTCTGTGTTTTTGTACTTTAAGATTCATGCTGTTCCGAAAACCGTTCCAGCTCAAGAAGCTAATCATCACTCATAACATTGTGCAAGTTGTTAGCTGTATATATGTTCTCTTTGAGGTAAATTCGGTTTACATCATTCAGTTAGACGATTGCTGCGATTAACTACTTTCATCATTTGTAGATTCTGTCTATCACAGAGAATAATATAATCTTATTTTGGAAATGCAACACAGTGGAGATGACAGAGTCTCGGACAAAGCGCCATTTCAGCTTGTCATACTTCCTCTTCTGGCTTAAATTATCTGAGCTGATTGAGACGGTGATCTTTGTGCTGCGCCACAAGCAGAATCAAGTGACTAAACTGCACATCTTCCATCACATTACCACAATAACTTTGATCTATATGCTGATCAATTATAATGAGAATGGTAAGTTCCATCTATATATCTATATCAAGCAATGATTGAATTGAATGACTTTCCGCAGGAACTGATGCACTCTTTCCCGTATTCCTCAACTCGATTGTGCACATCGTGATGTACTCATATTACTTGACCGCTGCTGTGGCCGCTCCGAGCATTGTCCGTGCTCTGACGCCAGTGAAGAAATCCATTACCATGATGCAGATGACGCAGTTTGCACTCATCATTTTGCATGCGATATTGGCGAGTCTCAATTGTGGCGTTGATCGCGTCGTTTTCGGATACTTTATGGTGGTGATAGTCCTCATGTTCTATGGATTCTACGATTTCTACCGAGGCTCCTATAAGAAACACGAGCTGAATCGCAGAGAATTTGCAGCTGCATCTCGTGCTGCAGCTGGAGAAGTGCCAACAAAAACGTTGGAAGTTAATTAGGCCGAATACAAATATACATATATGTATATACTACATCTTGTAAATCATACGATATACAAATACATGCTTACGAATTTGAATCCAAAATGTATGTGGGCTTGGCTGTGTGACTCGTACACATATATGTTCAATTTAACAATTTGATTAATTGGTCGTCTATTGAGAGACAGAGAGAGGGAATGCGAAGGGAGGCGATGGGGAAGCTGATTGTTTGCTTTGGCTTGACAGATAAGATAACAATTAAAACTGCGACAGCCAGTTTATGTAGATAAAATAACACCATCCGCTGGCTCATCAGGCACGATAACAATGACGATGTGGATCACTCACCGTGTAGTAGGATAGCAGGCCTGCATTCTCGTCCAGCACAAAGAAGCGATACTGCCATCCCTTCATCACGTTCGTCCATTTGCTCAGAGTGCCCTCCAGTGTGCCGGCCGAGGTTGAAGCCATGTTACATCTGCTGAGCTGTTGTTGCTGCTGCCGTTGCTAATGTTACTGCTATACTATGAGGTAGCGCAGTGTTCGCCTTTTCCCGTAGTCGTTGTCGTTCTCGTCAGCTGATCTCTTTGGCCGCTCGTCGCTTGATGTTGTGAGGGAGACGAATGTTGATGTTTGTGCCCTGTGACGTAACAATCCTCCTACTCGCACGTACAATCCCAACTTTACTACGCTCGTAGCGGGGTTTGAAAAACAAAGCATTTATTGTTATGCCGTACTTGTGCCTGCTTATTAATGGTTCGCTTGTTGTCTCGCTCATCAGAGCGAGTGAGCTAACCTTCTAGAGTTTTCACCCCACATTCGCATTTCAACAGAATAATTCTCGGCCGTGCAGCAACTCTGCTTCAATGTTTATCGATAAATTATCGGCGGGCACTTAAAACTCTTAGTTTCTATAAAATACATTATTCATTCATTTATTGTGCAATCTTGACAAATAAAATGCGCAAAATGTTTAACTCGTGGTCTTAAGGTCATAATAGTTAATTCGATGCCTTGTTGAATGTTTCTTTCCATCGTTCCAATACTTGCCTCTAGTGGTACTGTTAATACTCTGTTAACAATGGCGATTTAAAAGACGTTTTATTAAAAACATTTCGACTGCTTTGAAATAAATTGTTTTTTAAATCAATCTTTATTAATTTTCAAGCTTAACATTAGGAATGAATGAAATGTTTTGTGTGTGTGTGGTAATGAAATTAACAAATTCGAATGGTATTTTTGCCCATAACAACAATGGCGCCCTCATCTTGTACTTCCTTCAGGGCATCTTCGAACTGCTCGCGTGTAATCATCTAAAAATAAACAAATATCAATAAAACTGAATGAACTATGACAGATGAAGTATTGACTTACAATTTGAGAGCCTTCCTTGATCTCCTTGAATAGTTTTTGATAGGGAACCGTAGGCACCTTGCCCTTTTTCTTGAGATTTTCCTTGATAGCAGCAACGAGATCAGCGCGTTTCTTGCGTGCGGCTGTAGACAATCCGGTGGTCAAAATGCCCACATCAATCTTACCCGACAATGGATCTGTAGCCGATTGTTTCAAGGCCTCACGATGCAGTCGCCAAGCTTCCTCCACATCCCGCAGTTCCACCTCATTGCTAAGACGCACCTTGGCATGGGCCTCCGAAAGACGAATCAAACTCTCCAACTGCCGAGGATAAGCAGAGATTTGGCCGCGACCAGCGCCAACTTTACGCATATCGACGTATGCCTGAATCAAACGCTGCTGCGCCTCATCTGATAGTGTGGGCGAAAGATGTTCACGAGCATAGGCAATGTAATCGCGTAGCACGCTCATATCAAACATGGTGTCCTCCTCCTCGTGGCGTGTCACATAGTACAGCGATACCAAATGGCTAGCCAAGCGCTTATCGAAGAGCTCATCCTGCGGATCCAGCACCAAGAAGATCAAATCGAAACGCGACAGCAGCGTGTGCGGCAACTGCACATTGTCGATGATGTTCTTGCGCTTATTCCACTGCGACTCGGCGGGATTGGCTGCAGCCAGTATGGAAGTGCGTGCATTAAGTTGACAAATGATGCCAGCCTTGGCAATACTCAAAGTCTGCTGTTCCATGACCTCGTGGAGCACACTGCGCGTCGAATCGTTCATCTTATCAAACTCATCGATGCAACAGACACCATTGTCCGCCAGCACAAGAGCGCCACTAGAATACAAAGATTATTATAATTTATACTTGGTATTTATTAAGATCTCCATCACTTACGTCTGCAGGACAAGTTGACGTGTCTCTGGATCCTTGGTCACATAGGCAGTCAAGCCCACAGCGGATGAACCACGTCCCGATGTGTATTGAGAGCGTGGCACTAGATTGTAGACATACTGCAACATTTGTGACTTGGATGTGCCGGGATCACCGCATAGCAGCAGATGAATCTCTGATCTAAAGTTCTGGCGACCGAGTGTCGCGTGTTTCTTCTTGGTGCCGCCAAAGAGCTGGAGCAGAATGCCCTTCTTAATGTCATCATTCTCATAAATTGAAGGAGCAATTGCACGCGCCAAACGATCATAGATATCGGGCTTCTTGGATAGCAATTGGAGCAGCTCAACACGCTCTGGAGGGAAAATATGATCCTTACTGTAAAACAAAATATATTAGCCAAAGTCCCAGTCAACTACTGTAACAGAAACTCACCCCTCTTCCTCCTCATAGAGTCGTTTGTTGTCCACCTTGCGGAAATGAACGACATCGATGTGCGTCTTGTACACACTCTTCACATTGAGACCCTTGCCCTTGAGGGGCATGGCACGATAGATGCCAGTGACAGTGACACGATCACCAGGCTGCACTCGATCCACCAGATCATTGTGGGCATACAACATGACATTGTGTGGTGTCTGACCAGCAGCCATATCATCGGGCGACTCCTGCAACTTAATGAGCTGTTTGTCGGTGAATTCACTACGATTGTGAATGATTCGGAAGCAGTGATTCGTGTTACAGTTGGTGCAGAGCGTTGGCTGTGCAATGCGACCACGATCCACTTCGACAGTAGTGCTGTAGGAGCAAATGTTGCACATAAAGAATGCTTCACGCATCTCAGGTATGACGTTAGAAGAGCGAATGACCATGCCGCTAATACTGATCAATTGATCCATATCCTCGGGATTCAGGGAGCGCATGTTACGCGTTTTGTCCGCATTGAACGGACGCACTTGGATCTGATGCTCCAAAAGCGCAGCTGGATAACGTTCAAAGAACATTTCATTAATGGCCATATCGAAGCCAGGTATAACTTCCTGTGGATAGCAAATCAACTGGCGATACAAGTCCTGGTCAAAAGTCTTCAGATGGGAGCAGTTCAGATTTAAATATGGTTCCTCCAAGGTATGAATCTCCTCCAGCTTTTGCAAGTACAACGGCTGATTTACATCAATATTCTCTGAAATCTCATCCTGTTCGGCACTCGGATCTATGAAGCGCATAATGAATGATTTGAATTTGGACTTGCATTGGCTGACGACAACATTGGTGCCCCAGACAACCAGCTGGGGTCCAGTTGAAGCCTCCGACACTGGGTCTGTGGTCTCCGAGCCCTTCTCTGGTATGGTATCGAGCTGTAAGAAACCGAATAGTGTTAGGCAACAGCCAAAAATTGTTAGTTGCATTCTTCACTTACCCCCGAGGCGCCACCAATAGCCACTTGGCGAATGCGCTTATCCGTGCGTATATCTGGACGTGCACGTAGTGGAGTGCCGCGTATTCCAGAACGTGGCGTACGTATCGAGCCCATGGAACTCGGCGTGCCATAGTTGAGCGGCGAACTCAAGTCAATCTCACTCATGCCGCCCAAACCACGCGCCGGACTCGTTGCCGGCAAGCTGATGTTGGCCGGCGATGTGGGTGGCAGACTTATGTTGTCCGAGGGCCTGCCTGGCTGCCGTCCTGGACCCATGCGCATTGGCGTCTCCACATCCTGCGTAGCGATTCCTAAATAACCGACAATTATTGTTTATGAACGGAATTCATACGAATGTATAAAGCTCATAATTACTTCGCGTTGGCGTTCGCGCTCCTTGCTTTGGTGTAGCACCTCCCACATTCGGTGAACGAGCGGGACTTGACATATTTTATTTTAGCACTTTTGTTAATTACAACTTTATTTCTTTCGCAAGAAAATGCAATCTGTTGTTGCCGCGTTTCTGTCTGAGCTGCGCTGTGCTATCGTTGTTGACTTTGCGCGGGAAATTATGACAGTTGCAGCTGCGACGCTTATGTGAAGTGCTGTGAAACGCTAGCAGTTGGACATATCAGTGCTGCAAAATGTAATCTTTTAATATGCCGCGTAATTGCGAATTCGAAATTTGCGACATTTAAATGCATTTGATTCAAAAGAAAATAATAAATTATTGCGCATGATATACGCTAGACCCAAAGTCAGCATAATAAGATCAGCTGAGCGAATGTTGTTAGTCTGGCCTGAACTCTACGACTTGGTGACAACCCTGCCCTTTAGCAAGACTGATTCTACGTCAGTTCAGTGTCGGTTTAGACGGCAACAAGGCGGACTGAAGTTTGTTGACAGTATCAGTGTCGTCGAAATTACCAAATTAGCAATATATTTATGTTACGATTGTGCCGTTTTCTTCAATTCAACATTTCTTTTGGCCTTAATTTTCAAATTAAAGTTCATATAAAGCAATAAATTAATAATAAAAAATGTAAATTAAACACAAGTGAAGCAATAATAAGAAAAAAAACAACCACATAAATTAAAATAAAACCAGGCAAAACAAACAAAACAAGAAAAAGTTAAGAGAATAAAGTCAAATTGTTGGAAGCGAAATTCTATTGGAAATAAGAAGGCGAAAAAAGCTAACGGGTTTTATGCACATAATAAAATTGGAATCAATCGTCTCCTCTCCCTCACTGTTACCGTTGCCGCCGTTGCCGTCGAAGTCAATGCGGAGTAATAAATAAATAAGTGCTAAATTGATTGCTCCAATCTCGGATACACTCACTGTGTAATCATGTCAAGCGAAGAGATGTTATACGCTAAGGTATATTACAAGTTATATTGATGCCCCACAAGTGCATTGTTGGCAATTGCGCGCTGTTGTCGTTGTCAATGTTGTTGTTGTTGTTGTTGTCGCAGTCAACGTCGCTGTCGACAGCACCCAATAGTGTTAAGAATGGGAGCTTATAAAAAAGACGCATACATAATGACAACAATAACAACGTGCATTGCATGTGAGCAAGTGTGTGAGTAAGCGCGAGTGAAGAGTATGTGTGTGTGCCTGTGTTTGTGCGCCCATTTCATTTGTACCATTCTTCAGTTCTTCTATTTGACCCCATCCGCCTATTCGCCGTTATTGATGTCATGCCTGCTAGAGAGTGTCATGGTGCATTTTTAGAAAAGAGAATGTAGTGTGAGTGAGGGAATGAATCACAGTCTTATCAGAATTTTGGTGTTCTGATAAGCATTGCGATTTTTCTAATGTACGGGTGATTCTGAGTTGATGTCAATTATAATTTGTCGCGCGTCTCTGTCAGTGTATGTTTGTGCGCGAGTGTGTGTTTGAGTGTGTGTGTGTGTGTTTGTATTTTGTTTACGTTATGCAGAGAGTCTTAGCCCCGGCTTTAGTTAGTTTACAAGCTGTTCGGCCTTGCTCATTCTCTATTGTCGCAGGTCAGGCTCAACTTTTGATTTACATCGATTTCTTTCTGTCTTAGGGCTCCAAAATATGGATACCCCATCCGGAGCAGGTCTGGGAGAGCGCCACGTTGGAGGATAGCTATCGTAAGGGAGCTGCCTGCCTCAAGATCCAGACTGAGTCGGGTGTCCTCAAGGAGATCAAGGTGAAACCGGATGGCAGTAATCTGCCGCCACTGCGCAATCCTGCCATCCTGGTGGGCCAAAATGACCTGACCACGCTATCATATCTGCATGAGCCCGGCGTGCTCTACAATTTGCGGGTGCGCTTCTGTGAACGACAAATCATCTACACTTATTGCGGCATCATTCTGGTGGCCTTTAATCCGTATGCCGAGATGCCGCTGTACGGGCCCAACATCATACGTGCCTATCGTGGCCATGCCATGGGCGAACTGGAGCCCCACATCTTTGCCCTGGCTGAGGAGGCGTACACGAAACTGGAGCGTGAGAATTGCAATCTCAGCATCATTGTTAGCGGCGAATCGGGCGCTGGCAAAACCGTTTCGGCCAAGTATGCAATGCGTTACTTTGCCGCCGTCGGTGGCTCAGAGTCGGAGACGCAGGTCGAGCGCAAGGTGCTGGCATCTTCGCCGATCATGGAGGCCTTTGGCAATGCCAAGACCACACGCAACGACAACAGCTCGCGTTTCGGCAAGTTCACCAAGCTGCTGTTCCGCAATCATATGGGTGTCATGTATCTGCAGGGCGCCACCATGCACACGTATCTGTTGGAAAAGTCGCGAGTGGTGTATCAGGCGCAGGGCGAACGCAACTATCACATATTCTATCAGCTGTGCGCGGCGCGTGCCAAATATCCTGAACTAGTGCTGGGTAAGATTGCGATTACGATTATGCAATGCATACTGTGTTCACTAATGATTCTTTTTGGTTACAGAGCATCAGGATAAATATCAATTCTTGAATATGGGCGGTGCCCCGGACATTGAGCGTGTCTCGGATGCTGATCAGTTCAATGAAACGGTACAGGCCATGACTGTGTTGGGTTTCTCCATTCAGCAGATCGCCGATATTGTTAAGATCCTGGCTGGCATTCTGCACTTAGGCAACATTGAGGTGTGCAAAAAGTACAAGGATGGCAGCGAGGAGGAAGACACTGAATCCTGCGAGATATTTGTAAGCAAAATGCATCTAATTGTAATTGTAATCAACTAAGCTCTCTATCTCTCTATTCGTTGGCAGCAAAACAATATGCACCTGCAGGTGACGGGCGATCTGCTGAAGATCAACGCTGATGATTTGCGTCGCTGGCTATTGATGCGTAAGATAGAGTCGGTCAATGAATATGTGCTGATACCGAACAACATTGAGATGGCAATGGCTGCACGCGATGCGCTGGCCAAGCACATCTATGCCAAGCTCTTCCAGTACATTGTGGGTGTGTTGAACAAGAGCCTCAATAATGGTAGCAAACAGTGCAGCTTCATTGGCGTGCTCGATATCTACGGCTTCGAAACGTTCGAGGTGAACTCGTTCGAACAGTTTTGCATAAACTATGCGAACGAAAAGCTCCAGCAGCAGTTCAATCAGCACGTCTTCAAACTGGAACAGGAGGAATACCTTAAGGAAGGTATCACCTGGACCATGATTGATTTCTACGACAATCAGCCGTGCATTGATCTCATCGAGAGTCGACTTGGTGTGCTCGATCTTTTGGATGAAGAGTGTCGCGTTAGTAATTTAAAAATGTTGTAACATTGCCGTATTGACTCCTTTTTCTCTTGTTCATTGTGTAGATGCCCAAGGGATCAGATGAGAGCTGGGCAGGCAAACTAATCGACAAGTGTATCAAGTTTCCACACTTTGAAAAGCCACGCTTTGGTACCACAAGTGAGTATTCAAACAAATTAATTTAAAAACTTTCGATAAATCCTAATTTACTTTTAGGTTTCTTTATTAAACACTTTTCGGACACTGTCGAATATGATGTAAATGGTTTCTTGGAAAAGAATCGCGACACAGTGTCCAAGGAACTGACCAATGTGATGGCACAATCGAACATGTCGCTGTGCAAACAGGTCATGAGTCTGGAAGAAGTAGACACACTGAGCACAGATGCCAACAAGAATACTACCACTCTGGGAGGTCGTGTTGTCATCAGTGCTAATCGCAAACAGGTTTGTTCAGCAGTCAGCGATGATATTAGCTTCTGTTTAAACTGGCGCATAATCTTAAATCTTTGTATTGCTAAATTGTATTTCCATACGCTTGACATCATCTAAACCAAACCACTGTTTCACTGTCCAACATTGTCCACTGTCCACCATCGAATACACTGTCTCCAACTTGGCATGGCTGGCCGACAGCAACTCAACGAAACGCGTCGAAGAGTTAGTTTCCATCTTTGTTTAATTTACGTTCTATTGCCAGTTATTTTAATTATTTTATTGATTGCCATTAGGTGGTGCCATCGAAGCAGCATAAGAAAACTGTTGGCTCACAGTTCCAGGAGAGTTTGGCCTCGCTTATCTCCACGTTGCATGCCACAACGCCACATTATGTGCGCTGTATTAAAGTAAATATATATATTTATTGACTTATCGATTTCGAATTAGTAATAAACACACACTACGCTTGCTTCTAGCCTAACGATGACAAGACGGCCTTCAAGTGGGAGACGGCAAAGATCATTCAACAACTCCGCGCTTGCGGCGTCTTGGAAACTGTACGCATCTCGGCAGCTGGTTTCCCATCACGTTGGTTGTATCCCGACTTCTATATGCGTTACCAGCTGCTGGCGTATCGCAATCAGATCGATAAAAATGACATGAAGCTATCGTGCCGCAACATTGTGCTCAAGTGGATTCAGGACGAGGACAAGTATCGGTTTGGCAACACACAAATCTTTTTCAGAGCCGGTCAGGTCGCCTATCTGGAGCAGGTGCGCGCCAATCTACGCAAGAAATACATTACCATAGTGCAGTCCGTGGTGCGTCGCTTTATCAAGCGGCGTCGCTACCTTAAGCTGCAGGCCATCATCTCGGGTATACAGCGACATGCTCGTGGCTATATGGCGCGTGTGCGTGCCCAAAAAATGCGAGAAGTACGCGCTGCTCTCATCCTGTCCAAGTACGCTCGTGGCTGGCTTTGTCGGCGTCGCTACTTGCGACTTTGCCACTCGGTTGCCGGTATTCAGCAATATGCACGTGGCATGCTGGCTCGTAAACGTTTCTATGCGATGAGGGACTACTATCGCGCCGTGCAAATACAGCGCTTTGTGCGCGGCGTCCTTGCACGTCGCACCTATCAGAAGCGGCGACGAAACATTATCATTTGCCAGGCGGCGGTGCGACGATTCTTGGCGCGACGCAAGTTCAAGCGCATGAAGGCAGAGGCCAAGACCATATCGCACATGGAGAACAAGTACATGGGCCTGGAGAACAAGATCATATCGATGCAGCAGCGCATCGATGAGCTCAATCGCGACAATAGTAATCTGAAGCACAAGACCAGCGAGATTAGTGTGCTGAAGTCAGTATCTGGGATTGGTTATGCTTATTGCTTGATTTTATAGTTTCATGTTTTCTTTTTCCTTGTTTTTTTGCTTGTTATTTCTGTAGAATGAAACTGGAGATGAAAAAGAACTTGGAGTTTGAGTTTAAAACCATTAAAGCTGCCTGTAATGATAAGGATAAGCTAATCGAGGCACTTAACAAGCAACTCGAATCGGAGCGCGACGAAAAAATGCAGCTGCTAGAAGAGAACGGGCATGCCCAAGAGGACTGGACAGCACAAAAGCAAATGTGGTGCATGGAGAATGAGGAGCTGCGAAAGCAAGTGGACTCCATGATTGACATGGCCAAGAACTCGGAGAGCAGTCAGCGTGAACGCGAGGAACGTATGCTGACAGAGATCGACAACAAGGAACTAAACGAAGCTTACCAGCGCGCCATCAAGGACAAGGAGGTGATCGAGAATGAGAACTACACGCTGAAGGAGGAACTGAGTCGCATGCAGCAGCATCACAATGGCCTCGGACCCTATAACATGCATCATGCCCGCTCCGCCAGCAATGCGTCCAGTCAAAATGATGAGGACGTTGGCTACGGCTCGGCTAGGAACACATTGGACATTAACAGAACGCCAGATCTGACCAACAAGAGCGGTACTTATCACAGAGTATTTCCCAAGATTGATTTTGATATTTGATGTATACTTCCTTGCAGATTCATTCTTTGACAGCACGAGCATTGTGGTCAAGCTTCGTTCCATACTCGAGGAGGAGAAGCAGAAGCACAAGTATTTGCAGGAGCAGTATGTCAAGTTAGCCAGCCGCAACAAGCCCACCGAGGATTCATTCCGGTAAGCACAGCATCCTTTCCGCTTTTAGTTGAACACACACACACACAACAGATACACAAATTAGTTCTAGTCTAACACTGATTATGTATATTATGTATTGTTTGCTATACACTTTGCCAATAGCGTCTCCGAGCTTGAAGTAGAGAACGAGAAACTCCGCAGCGACTACGATCAGCTGCGCACAAGCATTAAACACGGTGTTGAGATCAACGAGCTCAATGGTAAAATTCGCCCAGATCGGTGATACGCCGACAGCATTTGATCCATCTACATTGACAATTTTTTTGCTCTTCTATTCCCGTCTTGTAGCACAACATGCCGCACTTCAAGAGGAGGTGCGTCGCAGACGGGAGGAATGCATTCAGCTGAAGGCTGTCCTGTTGCAACAGAGCCAGGCGCTTCGCTCTTTTGATCCGGATAACCTGCAATTGCGTGCCGATGGCAGCCATGTCAATGAGCTGATGGAGGCATTCCAGGCACAGAAACTGGTCAACAGGCAATTAGAGTCCGAACTGAAGGCCATAACAGAGGAGCATAACAGTAAACTGGTGGAAATGACACAGACTATCGAACGAATCGGACAGGAGAAGGGTGAAATGCAAGAGGCGCTATTTAAGAGCATCGATGAGTTTGACGACGCCAATGTGGATACACTGAAGCAGAACGATCGCTATCTGCGTCTCGAGCTGAAGAAAGCCATCACACAGTATCTGCTGGTGCAGGAGGAGCTTAAGTTGGCTAACGCCAAGCTATCCGCTTATAGGCAAGACGGTGGCAAGCTGGAGAACAAACTGGAAGAGGAAATGATACGCAACAAGGCAGCGAATAGCAATAGCGATGTGGGCGCCAATGTGGCCAAACAAAAGTCACAGAATCCGCTTGGCTTGATGAAGTTCCACAATAGTGATCTCGATAAGATCTTGCAACGTCTCTTGAGTAATCTAATGCCGCGCACCGTTGTTGGACTACTACCCGGCTTTCCAGCCTATCTCATCTTTATGTGCATACGGTAAGCAATGTGGAAAAAAGAGTTTATTGGAAAAGAAGAAATTCTTCAACAATTTTTAAACAATTTCGCAGATATACAGATCTGACTAATGCTGACGAAGATGTGCGTGAACTGCTGAGCAAATTTGTGATGCAAATTAAGAAAATGCATCGCACTCCACATCCGATTGAGAACCGCGTCATCTGGCTGGTCAATTCAATAACGTATGTCAATAGTCAATTATTAGTTTCGTTTATAATCAATTTGTATTTGCAGTCTATTGAATCTATTGAAACAATACGGCGACGTCGAGGAATATGTCAAGTTTAATACGGAGAAACAGAATCAACAGCAATTGAAGAACTTCAATCTGTTTGAATATCGACGCGTCATACTCGATCTCATTGTCAATCTGTACCAGGCGCTGGTCATGCAAATACAAGGTCTACTTGATCCAAAGATTGTGCCAGCAATATTGAACAACGATGAAATACAACGGACACGTCATCCGCATGGCATGCGCAATCGCAATTTTGATGCCCAATCGTCGCCGGGGCACGGCAATATTCCGGCATGGAAACAGTTGATTGGTCAGCTCGAGCATTTCTATAAGCAATTCCAGCACTTTGGCTTGGATGCTGTCTATGCCGAGCAGATATTTAGTCAACTGTTGTACTTTGTCTGTGCCGTGGCTCTCAATTGTCTGATGCTGCGTGGCGACATTTGCATGTGGGAAACTGGCATGATAATTCGCTACAATCTTGGCTGCATTGAGGATTGGGTGCGCGACAAGAAAATGGTCAGTTGAACAAATCGCATTAAGTTCTACCGTATGAAACTAAACATTTTTTGTATTTAGTCGAATGATGTATTGGCTCCACTGGCACCGCTGAATCAAGTATCCCAGCTATTACAATCGCGTAAGAGCGAGGAGGATGTGCAAACCATTTGCGATCTGTGCACGTCGTTGAATACAGCCCAAGTGCTGAAGGTGATGAAATCCTACAAGCTGGACGACTACGAAAGCGAAATAACCAACGTGTTTCTGGATAAACTAACCCAGAAGTTGAATGAACGCCAAATGGTAATGTACAACCGAATCTTGCTATAGAAACGAGTTTTATAATTATTAATTGCAGCCCAAGGTCGATGAGTTTACGATGGATCAAAAGTTCATACATCCCTTCAAGGTAATGTTCAAGTACAGCGACATCAAGTTGGAGGAGATTGAGTTGCCGTCGCATTTAAATTTGGACGAATTCCTCACAAAGATATAAATGTTTTGTATAGCGTCGTGTGTATTTTTGTCAGCATTAGTTTATCGTTGCCATTTGACCGTCATTGCATTTTGTTTTTAATATTAAATAAACCCTCCTAAGTTAATACAATTTAAATTAGCTAAAACAAAAAAAAAAAAAAGAAAATGTTAGTGAAATGTTTGATTAGAGAGCCTAGCAATTGCCTAAATGTAGTTCCTGTTTAGTTTAAAATGAGCCCCTTATCGACAAATCCTTGAATTCAAATTGGTTCGAAACCAATATCAGAAATAATTATTTAGTATGTTTAAATCGCCTGTGTGCCGGGAGTTAGACTCTCAAAACGTAGAAAACAAAAGCATTCCTAAGTTGCAATAAATAAAAAACCTTGTACCTTAACTTAGAAAGAAAAAAGTACTTAAAGAAATGTGAAAGATGAATTATATAGTAAATGATAAACGAAACTCTATGTATACAAAGGCCGATATGTTGCCTTAAACGTTTGCAATTCAGAGACTTGTAAAGTGTTAAGATAACTATATACACACATTTAACAATAATACAATACAATAATAATATATACTATAGTATATATATAAAGAGTGTCTTTTTGGCTCTGTAACGAAGCTGTATTCCATTTATGTATTCTTTTTTTTTTGTGAAATTTACCTATTTCTATGTATTAATGTGTATTCTCACTTAGCGCGATTCAAAGAGTGATTTCTGCAAACATGTATAATTTAATTGAAACCAACTGTTGGCATTTCTTTGATTATGAATATGATTAATATGTATTTATTTATTAAATATATACATACACATGTACACTGAAATTAAACAAATGAATTTGTACTAAGGCGATCTAGAATACTCGTCTCAATAAACGAAAACTCTTATTTAGCATTCAATTGTCGCCTTGGACAACTTGTTCTTGGGCAAATCGAGGGATGGTAATCGTTGTGTAATCATGCCCGTTGCCACAGTCATTCCATTCTCGCGAATTGTAAACGCTTGTCCCGGCGTCATGACCATCTTGCGCATCAGCGTCACACGCACTTTGCTATGCTCGCCCGGCATCAACATGGATTCGTGTGGCACTGCAAGAAATATATGTATACTACTCAGTATGTTTTTTCATTAAAGAACTTCCTAGCTTACCCATATCAATACGAGCCGGCGTGTTCCAAGTCATGCTGAACAGTTGTTGAATGTACTTGGAGAGCATGGGTTTGACACGTCCACCCTCGGCACGCGATAGCAAATACATTGACGCCTCGAAGTGATTGGATATATTCTCAGAGCCGGTGGCACACAACAACATGCCTCGTTCCACCGCTGAAATCTTAATACCACGCAGTAAAGCGCCCACATTCTCTCCCGCCAACGCCTGAGGAACGCTCTTCCGGAAGATCTGTATATCACTGACGGTGGTCTTAAGGTTTTGATTAAAACCCAGCAGATCAGCATCGGCATTGCGCAGAATGGTGCCACGTTTGATGGTGCCAACGACAACTGTGCCGCGACCGGGCACCGTAAATGCATTATCAATGGGTAGAATAAACGGAGCAGTTGTGTCACGTTTGGGCGTGGGAATATAGTTATCACAATGTTGCAAAAGCTGCTCGATAGCCGGCACACCGAAACTGGACTGATCACCACGCAGTGCTAGCAACGCAGAGCCACAAATAACTGGGCTGTTGACGCCATCAAAACCAAAGTCCGTTAACATTTCACGCATCTCAATCTCGACTAGCTCGAGCACTTCTTGATCCACCAAATCGGCTTTGTTGATGAACACCACAATGCGTTCAATACCTACTTGCTTGGCGAGCAGCAAATGCTCGCGCGTCTGTGGCATTTGTCCATCTGTGGCTGCAACCACCAGAATTGCACCATCCATTTGCGAGGCACCAGAAATCATGTTCTATAAAATATAATACATTACACCAATTGTGTGCTCAATGATACACAACTCACCTTGATGTAATCCGCATGACCGGGACAGTCGGTGTGTGCATAGGTGCGTTCCTTGGTGGCATAGCCAATGTGGCAGGCATTAATTGTGATGCCGCGTGCCTTTTCTTCAGGCGCTCGATCGATCTGGTCGTAGGATACATAGTCAGCCAGACCCTTACCAGATTGGATCTTGGTAATGGCTGCCGTTAATGTTGTCTTGCCGTGATCCACATGCCCAATAGTGCCAACATTGCAATGGGCCTGCTCACCCTGACTGGGATTTGGTTTAACACTGCTCGAAAACCAGCGGGAACTAGCACAACTCCAGCTGCCATTAATCAATGAACGTGGAAATGTTTGCAAAACAACTGCATCGCGATGCTTCCAAAGTCTGCCAAGCAAACGTCTCATTGTCAGCAATGTATGCAGTACATACGTAATCGTCGTCAAGTTGCACGCCGCTGTTTCACCAAAACAACATCAGCTGTCTTTGCTATGCGGCTGATGAACAGCAGCTGATTGCGATCAGTGTTGTAAAATAGCCAAACGTAACTTCATTCAAACTAACGAATCGGTTTTAGTTTTGCATGCAACGTTTTATTTATTTGAATTATTTTCGGCTTTTGGGAATGTTTGTGTTTGCAGTGTGGTTTCCGGTGCCTCGGGAGCTTTCGCATTATTCCGAATGATTTTGTGAGTACGCTTCATGTGCACACCAAGACTCACACGCTCGGAGAACTTGGTATTGCAGAGACTGCACTGAAGTGTTTTCTCCCGATGGATGTGGCGATGCTTCACGAGTGCATTGGCGTTGGTGAACGACTTTTGACAAATTTCGCACACCTTGTCTCGTATGTTTAGATGCGCTTTAATGTGATCTTTGAGGTCCCGTTTCGTTAGAAAATCCTTGGGGCACATAGCGCATTTAAATGCCCGAATTTTGGTATGAACTGCTGTCACATGGTTGCTCATTTGAATTTTTTGCTTAAACGATTTACCACAGAATTCGCAGACAAATGGTTTGGCTATGTGGCTATCATCATGGGTACGCATATGTGCACTCAGTTGACTGGCAAATGAGAAGCTGCGATCACATAAACTGCAGTTAAATGTTTTGCCCATGTGAACACGTTGATTATGCTGCTGTAAATGACAACGACGCTCGAAATGATTCTCGCACAGCGTGCACTTAAACCAGCCGCCATCGCCAACCTTATGAGCACGAAACTGATGTGCCTGTAGAGCGTGATCGGTGCTGAAGCTATTTTGACAGACGTCACATGGAATTTTCTGGCGGAATGTTGTCGTTTTCAGGAAGCCCTTGCATGTCTCAATGTAATGTTTTTCGGCCCTCAACAATCCAACTGTTTGGGTCTCTGTTAGTCCTTTGATTTTGCGGGAATACCATTGACGCAAATAGAGCACACTGTCATAAACATCATAGTGGGTAATGATGCCAAGTGGAATCTCCTTGGTGAGCAGATCAGTCATTTCGATGTATGCTCTTTTTCGTTCCTGAAGATTAGCGAACTCCTTGTTTGTTGAATCGTATAATTGCGGAAACTTAGCATACAACTCTATGAAGTATGTTGTCAAATGGTTTGATTCAATAAACGATAGCTGTAATACAAAGTTTAGAAAAAATAAGTATATGAAATCATACAATATTTAATGAATGCAGTACCTTAATTTTATTCTCGTCACTGTCCTCGTCGCTTTCCGCATCATCAAGATCACAGCGTTTCCCTAGGAAACTATACATTTCATGATAATACAATGGTAACTTCGTCAATTTCTTTGTACGTTTTTGACGTGTTATCACTGCATATTGACTATGAAGACTCGATATGCATTTCTTCAGCTTGTAATGTGTGAGATGAACATTTACACTGGCTTTTAGCTGATCAATTAAGTTGGCGTATGCTGCACTGCGTTTTTCCTTGTTTTTATATGCAGCATTTTTGGGATCCCATAGACACGGATGTCCCTTATATAGTTCAATAAACTGTGTGATTCGCGGATTGCGGCGATAAAATGTAGGATTGAACTAAGAATAATACTATAAGCATTTAAGGATTTGTTTTTAATTCATAAAATTCTTACTTTTACTGTTGGCGCAAAGTGTTTCTTTTCGCCGCTCTGCTCAGTTAGAGAATTATCATCCATAAGGCAAGACACGGCCATAATAGGGCATTTCTCTAACATCTAAATAAATAAAAATTTGAATTAATTAATAACAATCGATTATGAAACTATTAACTGTAACTTTACCTCATCATCAGTATTGAGCTCGCTGTCGTTATCGTTATCGTCCTCATCTTCGCAAGTCAGACCGCTTGGCAAATCAACAAATGCTTCCTCGGCTAAACAATCCTTATTGTCATCATCCTCTTCAAACTCGACATCATTATCATTGATTTCAGTTTCACTACTGTCTTCGTTTGGCATTGATTGAGTTTTATGCTCGACGGTTCTACTGCATGATATTTTATCATCATCTTCGAAACGCACTTTGTGTGCATTTCTAATGTGTAAAATGAACTCTTGCCACTTTTCCAGATTTACTTCAACGTTGCAATCGTGTTGGCAATGCGAGCAGCTCAAAAAGAACTCTTTGTAATTGTTGCGAACGAGAAGAGTTCCACAAACCACCATTTTGAGCACATTGAATATTGTTTTTAGCAGATGGCTTTAAATTTGCAAATTATAAACAAACAAAACACAAATTGTTGTTGCATCTTAAATCTCCAATTAACTTATCGATACATATGCCACCAGCTGATAAACAGTGTTGTGAAAATTCAAAAACAATACCCGCCAATACTGTCATTTATATGAATAGTAATATATTTATAAAAAATAATTAATATTCCATTATATCAAATGGGAATAAGTAATTTATCTTTATTAATAACAGAAATTGTGTTTTGCTTTCGAAATGTTAACTTTTTATGTATGTAATAAATTATTAACAGGGTTTCTTAACTTAAGATGGGTTTTGGTGAGTTTTGCGATGCCGACTAAAACCGGCTGGACACGTAAATGTAGCGCCGCAATCGTCGCACTTCTTATCCCTGATATTGAGATGACTCTTCATATGGGTCTTTAGCAGAATTCTCTTCCGAAACTTTTTGGGACATAAGTCACATGCGTAAGGGCGCAAGTCAAGATGCGTTCCATTGATGTGATAGTCGAGTAATAGTTTCAGTCTAAAGCCCTTTCCGCACAACTCACAGATGTACGGCTTTTCGCCGGTGTGGCAGCGTATGTGAACCTTCAGATCGGCCTGCAGCGAGAAGGTGCTATCACAGTAGTCACACTTAAGCATCTTTTCACAGTGCTGCCGCAACTTATGGCGCTCCATGTCGGTAGCATTCATAAAACGACGCGGACACTGTGAACAGAGGTAGGGCAGTTCACCAATGTTATGCGCTTTGACCATGTGAGCACGCAGACTGTAGTCAATAAAGAATCGTTTGTCGCAGTATTCGCAGCTAACAACAAAGCTCTCTGCTTTAGGTGGCAGGAAGCTGCAGAGCTGTAAGTAATGCAATTCGGCTTTGTTGCAGGGTCTTTGCAAGACTTTCGACTTAACGCGTCTCAGACACATATAAGCCCATTTCCGTAATCTTACAATGCCCATGTGCACTTCTGTCTCATTGACGCGCATAGAAGGTGCCAGTTGCTCTGAGATTTTAATGTAAGCTTCTGATCGGGTTGTTACACACTTGAATTCTGGCAAAGAGCTGTCGTAGAGCACCGGAAAGTTGCCATAGGCTTCAATAAAGCTGGTTGTCATGTCGTTGATGCTTTTAAAGTCCAGCTGCAAAATGTTAATATTTTTATCTGAATGTCAATTGTTTTAATAGCAAAGTTGTTACCTGTATTACATCCGTTTTGCCCTCCTCGTCGTCCAATTCTGCAGAGCAATTGGAAGTTGAGAGAAACTGACATCTTCTGAAGTATCGCGCAGCAATTCCAGACAATTTCTTCTCCTCAGCATTTTGGGCAGCAATGGCGTATTGATTCAGCAATTGATCTATGCTTTTCCTCAATTCGCCTTTCGTGAACAGCACATTGGCCTTCTTATCCATAACTTTACTTATTGTATTGTAGGCCTCACTTTTAGCAGTTTCGTCCTGAAATAATGGATGATCTCGATTCCAGAGGTAGGGGTGATCCTTAAATGCTTCAATAAAGTGCAATACCCGTGGATTGTGCCGAAGAAACGATACTTTCAACTGAAAATGAAATGTACATATATTACTTTTACAATCCGTATTTAACGTATTTCATTGCCATACTTTGCGCTTCAAAGTCAATGGCTTGTTTCTGCTCCGTTTTTCAGTAGGGTCGTCGGAATCATCAGAATCACTAGAACTGCATTCGAGCTCCCGCCTAAAGTCATCATCATAGTCAGATGAGGAGTCTGTTAGGTGCTCAGTTATTACTTCAGCCTGATCTCTCAGATCTGGTTCCTGCTGAATATCGAATTGCACATCATCATCCAGTGTGGTGAATTGTGCCGCATTGTCTAGAAGTTCATTCTGGTCCGTGGAGGTACAGTAATCACTCGCCGCAATCGCATTTTCGGAATGCGCGTCATATTCCGCTTCTTCAAGATATTCGTAATTTTCCTGTGGCAAAATATGTATATTGTTACAAGGCGAGCAAACTGTAAATTTACCAACTTACATCAAATTCCACATCATCGTGGACCCAAGCAATGTGTTCTTCATGTATGCTCTCTGTATCTGAGTAATACTCGTCGTTTTGTTTTAAAACTTTCTCAAGTTTTACATTTTCCTTGTCCGTCTCGTCATTCAATGAATGATCATTCTTAATGTGGGACGCGAATTGCGCCCAGTCCTTCAGATCGGTTTGAGTTGAACAATATAAGCACGTTAAGTAGAATTGTTTATAGTCCGTATTGGTGATAATGCTGCCGCATATCTCCATTATTGTTTTGGTTTAACTAACAAAAACAACAAATGTATGCCAAAATCCAATGCGCTCAGCTCAGTCCAGCTGTTGGCAGAGAAGTGTTGCATAGCGAACAGATATTTACGATTATAATCACAACCTATCGATTATAGTGGCGCCTACTTGCTATCGAAACTTTTTTTTTTAAATATGCAGAAACACAAGATACTATTTAGTTTATTTGTTCAATTTATATATTTTTAAGTAGCTGTTTCGTCTGCTACTATAGTTTCAGCTGATTTCTGAGCACTATTGCGTACAATGTTGTGTGTACGTTTCATATGAGAATTTAGGCCAACAAATTGAGAGAATCGCGCATCACAAAGTTTGCAAACGAATTTCTTGATATCCGAGTGTATTTGTCGATGCCTAATAAGCGAGTGGCAGCTAGTAAAGCCTTTGCCACATGTTGAACAGATTTTATCACGTATATTTAAATGACTTTTGATGTGGTCCTTAAGATCGACCTTTTTTATGAAGTCCTTTGGACACATGGTACACTTAAAGGCCCTTATTTTAGTGTGTATGGCTGTGATATGTGCCTTCAGCTGGTATTTTAATCTGAAGGCCTTGCCGCATAGCTCACACAGTATGCTATTGCCCGTGTGTGTGCGCATATGCACGCGAAGATCTGAGTTAACGGCGAATGATCTCTCGCAGTAATTGCACTTGTGTGTCTTACCAATATGCACACGTTGCATATGTGTTGCCATTTCGCTGCGTGCAACAAATCTCCGCTCACACGAAGGGCACTTAAAGGGCAAGTCGCCAATGTTGTGCACTTTGTGCATATGTACTTGGAGCACATGATCGGATGAAGTCTCCTGCTGACAGATCTCGCAAATAAGCTTTTGTTTTAATGTTTTGTTCGGCAAGAAGTCGCAAGCCTTCAAATAAAACAATTCCGCCTCATTGGCTTCCTTAACATGCTTTGTACTCTTGAAATTCCATTGACGAATTCCCTGAATGGCAAGATAGATATCATTGCTGCTAACGTCCCCGATACTCGCAACAGTGGCTGCTTTTATTTCATCATATGCTTTTTTGCGGACATCCATCTTTGAGAAGTCTTTATGTTTGTCATCATATAGTTGTGGATAATTGCTATATAGGCGAATGAAGTTCGTTGTAAGCGTATTTTTTTTAGAAAAATTCAACTGTAAGAACAAAAGTTATTGTAGAAATTTAAAAAACACGACGGCTTATAAATTACCTGTATCAGTCCAATTTCAAAGGAATTTTTAGAGTTTGCGCCACTTGCTTTTAGAAAGGCACATCTTGTGTAGTGATTAAAGGGAACTGAGTTCGGCTTTTGAATTCCGTTTGAAACGCGCTTCCCTACTGTATTATATTGCGTGTGCAACTTTTTGATTGCTACCTTCAGAGAATGTTCAGTAAATACGACGGCTATACTGGTTTCCAGTTCAGTAATAAGTTGACGATAAGCTGCTCTACGTGCAATCAAGTCCTTATACTTGCTGTCGCCAATATCCCAAAGACATGGCTGGCTCTTATATGCTTCTATAAATGTCAAAGTGCGCACATCCCGTCGAAAGAATGACGGATTAAACTAGATAGTGAAATATTTTCGTAAGTCGTTAATATCTATGTATATATATTTGTATGTACCTTATTTGTGGGCAAATACGAAGAACCCTCGTCCTTATCCTCATTCTCTTCTGATTCAGCATTGGATCCAGTTTCCATTGATTCATTTTCGCTCGAACTAGATTCAGATAAGGAGGAGGGAGGTCTTGAGGACTCTGTGCTGGCTTTTAGAAACGCACATCTTGTGTAGTGGCTAAAGGGAATTGAATCCTCTTTTTGACTTCCATTTAAGACGATATTGTGTATTGCATTATACTGCATTTGCAACTTTTTGATTGCCGCCCTAAGGGAGTGGTCTGTGAATATCACGCCAATATTGGTTTTCAGTTCCGATCTAAGTTGACCGTAGGCTGTTTTACAGGCAGCTGGATCCATATACTTGCTGTCATTCCTATTCCAAAGACATGGTTGATTCTTATAAGACTCTATAAATGTCAAAGTGCGCACATCCCGTCGATAGAACGAAGGATCAAACTAAACAGCGAGATATTGTAGTAAATGAAATATATATTTATAATGAAATGTACCTGATTTGTAGGCAAATATGAAGAAGCCCCTTCCAGGACCTCTTCGTCCTGCTCTGATTCAGCTTTGGGCGCATTTTCCCCTGATTCATATTCATTTCCATTCGATATAGGCGAGGCTGGTTCTGTGACATCGGCATCTATCAGTGCTTTAAGTTCAGTTTCAATTTCTTTCTCACTTATAGCGACGTCAAGTGATTTATCCTGAATGCAGTGGTCTTCGTCCATAATTTCCTCTTTCTTTAATTGATTTGTGGTGTCCTTAAAAGTAGCTCCATGCGTTGTACGAAAGTGCAGCACAAACTCGTGCCATTGATCGATCGCCACATCTATGGTGCAGTACGAACATCGCATTAGGAAACTTTCAAGGTCGCTGCCTTTGGATATAATAAAGCCACAAGTCTCCATAATTGCAATAGCATTTAATTAAACCAAAAATAAACAATCGTTGCTCAAAATGTTGTTTTAAAACAGCTGATTGCCAACAGGCTGCCAACTTGCGTCACAATGTTTGCTGAGCGGTATGTTTCTCCACCTCGATGTTTTCGATGTTTTTTATAGTCCCACAACGATTCTTTAGAAATTAATTACAAATACAAATAAGAAATTATAACGTTTTTGAGCGGAAATCTAATCAGTGGGAGGAGTCTATTTTTATGTCGAGAAAAAAATACTTCAACTATTAACAAGATTTTATACTTTTGCTATTTCAAATGAAGCGCCGTCGAAAATACATCGCTTACATGAAGTGTTACCAAATTGCATTTGTAGTATATTGTTACTTGTGGTCACACCGCAGTACATCTTTCAGAAAAAAGTCTGACTATTTGTTTACCTGTCAACCAGACCGGGACGGTGTTGTGAATCTTGTGTCATGTTTATGAATACGCCATGGCAATGGAGGAGCATAAAAGTCGCCTTGTCTACACATTCTATATGCTAACATTGTTTCTGTGCGGTGCCGTGCTGTTTCTTATTGGTTTCTTTCCCGCCTCGTATTCTGTTGCCGAGCAAGAAAGCAGTGTGCCCATCGACCGTCCAACAACACTGCATGGCGAAAAGTAAGTTTGTTTATCAGTAACTGCCACATATGCTGGGTCCACATACTACAATCAATCAATATATTGTTGGCAGGCTTGAACCACCACCGTCCAGCTACAATTCGTTCATACTATTGCTGATCGATGCCTTGCGCAATGATTTCCCCAGTGAGTCCACTATGCCGGTTTCCCATGAGAGGGCTTGCCTCAAGCTTAGCCTGCACGTCGATATACCGACGGTGACGATGCCGCGATTAAAGAGCATTACCACTGGCACGCTATCGAATTTCATTGATATTGCCCTCAATGTGGGACACACAGAGCAAGTGGAAGATTCGCTGCTGCATCGCCTGAAGCAGCGCGATGCTGTCGTCTCATTTGCCGGCGATCACACATGGGTGCATCTCTTTCCCAGTGAATTTACACGCAAGGCCGAAAATAATGATTCGTTTTACGTAAATGACTTCTATGAAGGCGACAAGAATGTGACTCGAACATTGGAATTGGAGTTGGAGAAAGAAGACTGGAAATTGCTTATATTACACTATCTGGGCTTGGATCACATTGGTCATGTCGAAGGTCATGCTAGCCCAAAAATAAATCACAAGCTTAAAGAGATGGATGATGCGGTAAAGAAGATATTGGACCACAAGGCAAGTAACTCTGTTACATTAAAAAGCCAATTTAAATGAATTTAATGTTTGACATACGCTAGAACATGGAGAACTATCTGCTGTTATTGACTGGAGATCATGGTATGGCTGATGGCGGTGGCCATGGCGGCAATACGCCCGCCGAGACTTCTGTGCCGCTCTATTTGTATTCCAAGAACTGCAGCAAATATGCGTAAGTAAAGTAGATATTGTGTACCTTATGACGTAGCACTAAAATCATTCATTTTTAGGGGAAGCACAAAGCGTTATAATCAGATCGATTTAACGCCCACGCTGGCGTTGCTCTTGTCTGTGGAGATACCGACCATGTCCATTGGTTGCCTAATACCGGAAATGCTGCAGACTTTAACTTTGGAGCAGCAGATGTATGCCTATTTCTACAATGCACATCATCTGCTCAACAAGGCGAGAGTCAAGTTTGGCCACGAAAGTGTTCGTCGTAGCGGTGAGCAACAATAACCCATAAATTAATATTTCAACTATTTATATTCTTGTTTTCTCAGATTACTTCGGTTGGTATCAGAATGCAACGCTGTTGCACAAGAATCTGCTTGAACCACTGCGCTTAGGCGACGGCAGCAGCGCCAGCAAAGTGCACTATGAGAACGCCAAACTAAATTATTTGCGTGTGGCACGTGAGATATCCGAACAGTTGTCCGAGTCATTGGTGAAATTCGATTACGGTTTAATAGCTGTCGGATTGGCGCTAGCAACAGCGGTTAGTAATTATCATAATTGGTTTTAAATTTTGTATGTTTATTAATTAGTTTTTCCATACTCTTTAATACACAGACATCGCTGCACATTGTGCTGAACATTCTGTTTCTGGATGTAGCAACGGAGCAACTGGGTCTGGATATTCTAAAACTGGGGCAGCTGCTTCTGTCACTGGTTATTGGCATTATGTTAAATGTAGTGGGTCATATGCTGGATCAATTAATGACCAGCTCCATGCTGCAGAGCCTGCTGTTGCTATTTCCAATAGTGGCATCCGTTTATCTATCTATTGATGTGGCCCAGGCGCTCATTAAGATTGCCCTGCCGCCGTTATATGCACGCCGCTTGAAGCTTTCAATACCGCTACCATTACCACTTCTGCTCTGCTATGCTATACGCACCTTCACACTGGGCTCATCCTCCTTCATTGAGTTTGAATACAAGACCTGGTATTATTTGGGCAATACACTAATATTGCTTGTTGCATTGAAGACGCTGCGTCGTCGCATCACCAAGGCAAATGTGGAGCTAGATGGACGGCATTTGCATAAAATTGCCTCGGCTTGCCTGTGGCAACAGCGCAAGATCTTTGTGGTGCTTATTTTGCTCACGCTGATGCGCTATCTGCACCGCTTATCGAGTATCAAGAGCACACTGATGCTCTTTTCATTGCTGCTGTTCTGGGCACGCCTGCGCAAGTTTACGGACACGCCGCAGGCCATCTTCAACGGCATTGCATTCATGCTAGTCTACAGTTTCAGAGGTCTCAATGGGCAGGTGCAATTTTTCGTGCTGCCCGATCAATTGGCGTAAGTTTGAATTGACATTATAATCGTTCATTATTATTATGTCATTATTTTCTTCCTGCAGTTCTCGTTATGTGCTCGCCTTGTTGGTGCTCTTCTGGTGCTGTCTTGCTCTGGTTTTTGTGCTCGGCTATCGCACAGCTTTGCCGCAACAACAGAGTGGTCAGAGCTTGTTGGATGGTCCACCTAAGAGCAATCTGCTGAAGCTGCTGCAAACAAATCTGACATGCTCACTAATACTAACTGCACTGCTGTACAAGGTGCAGAATATTGTGCTGCTGCCCACGCTTCTGATCACGCTGGACGAGACCTACAAACTGTGCGAGGCTTATGGCACAACAGTGCGCAAATTCTCGGTGCGTTTAGTGCATGTCTACAAGATCATCATGACCATCTTTGTGGCGAGAATGTTTTACTTTTATCAGGGCAACTCGAACAGTTTGTCCACCATTGATTTGACACCCGGCTACATTGGCCAGACCAGCTATAATCCCGTCATTGTTGGCTTCTTTGTCACCCTCAACACGTATAGCGCCGAAATACATTCCTTCCTCTATCTGATTGTCCACACTTTGCGTGCGGATTTACGCAGCGTTGGCATCATCCAATCATTGCCCTCATATGCCAAGGCAGCAGATTCCATTGTGGCACCCTTATACGCCGCATTGGTCATGTTGCCAGCGGCCTTCTATCTGTGTCTAATGGTTGGCTTTCGCTATCACTTATTTATCTATTCCGTCTTTTCGCCCAAAGTGCTGTACGACTGTTATACTGTATTAGTCTTTTACTTGGTATTCCTATCAACGAGTTTGTACTTTAAATTGTTTAAACGCGACGCTTAAATATTAATTAATTTAAAAGCTTTAAAAAGTATTTTACTAATTCATTGTAATCTTATGTTAGTTGCCTTCCACGCGCAATGCGTAATGTATGTCATCGGGACTCACGTTGAGCAGTATCTTCTGGAATAGATCGTTGCGCGAGTGTTCGCAGATGATGAGACGCTCTGCGCCCAGCTTGGAGCAAATGTTCAGAGCACGTCCTGGTGCTGGCAGCGCAACGCCCATAAACGTGGCAATTGTTTCGATCTGCGTGTAGACGCCATGGAACATTGTTTCCTCGACGCCAGTGCGTGTCACCTCAGCTGCGACCGCTTGTAGAAAGATTTGCTCCATTCGCGAGCAATTCTTGATGGCTTGCACCTTGGCACTAGCTATCATTTCACCCAGAGCTTGTTGTACATGCAGCATGGTAACGCATTTGGTTGCCGCATTCGCCGTTGGTTCAGAGCCGGTGTCTGCAATTTCAGTGGCACGACGACAAATGTCAAGTGCACGACGAGCATCACCCGACACAGCGGCGACTTTTCGTGCCACCAACTGCACTGCCTCGCCCTTGAAGGCCTCGGAGCCAGCTAAACGCGCTGTGACAATCTCCTGCAGCTGTTTGTGCGTGTACGGCTGGAAAGTAAGTCGTGTTAGGCCCAAACGTGATGTTACCTTGCCTGAAAGAACGATTTAGTTAGCTGCCTGTTTGACAATCGCACGATGCTTCAATGCAACTCACCCATCAGCAGACGTTCGGGCAAATCCATGGTGTTTGCTATAGTGACAACCACCAGATGTGCCGCAGATTTTGTTGGCCAGTCGAGCAGATTGTAAACAACATCCTGCCGGCGATTGCACAATATATCCAGCTCATCCACAAGCAGCACTGTGGTAAGTCGACGCGGCGCTGGCGTTGTGAAACGCTTCTCCAGGAGAGAGTGTGCATGCTCCCAGGATACAGTTTTGCCCGTCAGTTGCTTGTAGATTTGCACATACGCTTGACGTGGCTCCGTCAATCGCATGCCATTTATCTCCAGAAACTCAAACGCTGGCAGCTTGTCTTGCTCAACCAGACGCTGCAGAGTGCGTATAACTCCCGTAACCGTAGCTGTTTTGCCTGTGCCCGGCACACCAGAGACATACATGCAACCACCGCACTGATCCTGAATTTTACCCTCCAGAAAGCTGTAGATATTGTCAAATTCCTTCTCGCGGCATGGCAGACTCTTTGGCACCACGGAGACATGAAGTTGTTCGCGCGCCAGTTGCAACTGCGATTTGTGGCCGACGTCTAGCTGTTGATGACGCTGCTCCATGCTCGGACTGAGTTCCCCAGCGCGTATTTTCTTCATCTTCTGTGATGGCGTCATAGGCGCATCCTCCTTCTGCTTAGTGCTTGTGCCCGTGGTGCTCATGCGGCGTGGACGTCCTGGCGACTTATGTGTTGACTTCTTTGGTGTATAATCCGCATCATCGGCAAGTTTGGAGCGACTGCGCTTTGGCGTCGATATAATCTCATTGTTGTCAAAGATGCGCTGTTCCACAATATTGGAGAGCTGTATGCTGCGCCTAGGCGTACCATCGGCTGCAAGTTTGTAAGATTAGTAAAGGCATTTATATGCGTCAAGGCAGTTTACTTACCTAAACGTGTGGTTGCTGATTTGAGAATGCTTTTGCGGCGCGTGGAGGGCGTCAGCTCGTTGCCCAATGTCTCGAGCGGCTCTTTGGTTTTCTTAGTGGGCGTGTGGTAAATATCGCCATTACTGGCACCCAATCTTTTTCTGCCCTGCTTTATGGGTGTATGACTGTTGGCCTCCAACACCAGTTCTAAGGGATCGCGAGAATCGACAGATGCAAGTCGTGTGGATTTCCTACGTTCGGAGACGCGTAGCTTGATTTTCATGTCATTTGAGGGCGTCTTTGGATCGGGTGTTTGCTGCACAATCGAATAGTTCAAACAATCCGAATCGGCTGTGGTGTCTGCTCCCTTGTCCAGACTGAGATTCAGGTTTCGGCGAGCTGCCGATGCCCGGGACTTTGGTGTAACGACTTTGGGATTTTTTTCGGTGAGTGGCGATGCCATCAAATAGTTTGCATTGATCTCAGCCGCCGTCTTCGACGTACTAAGGGTCTTTTTCTTCTCGGACAAACGAACTACCGAGCCGCCGACAATCTTGATGGGCGACACTTTGTTCTCGCAGTTATTGAAATGATTGACATCCACAAATTCTGGTGGCACATTGGCCGCCGCAATCGAAACGCGCCTACGTCCAATTGATTTTCGTGCTGAGCCAACTTCCTTTGTTGTGCTTGTTTGAGATTTTCGACGTTTATCATCCTGTTGCTCGTCAAGTTGAATCTCCAGCGGAATAAGACGGTATGATGATTTCTTCTCCTTAACGAATTTGTAGCGCGTCACAAACATGGGACAATTGGGTATTGCAGCTTTGCTTCGCTGCAGCTGCTGCTTCATTAGCTGTTCGGCACTGAATTGGCAGCTGCCTTCAAAGACAAGACACTTGCGAAAAATGGAGCCCAGAGCTACGTCGTTGTCGTAGGGACGATGCTCCTCGATGACTTCAATGTCAAAATCAATGGCCAAGTCGTCGTCATCAAAGTACTTATGCGGTATGGCCTGAGGGCGTGAGTACCACTGGACAATAGCACGACAGGATTCTTTGCTGCTCATTTCCCGCAGTTCATACAGATGCAGTATCTTGGCGATGTCACAGCCGTCCACAGTATCGGGTTCTGCTGCGTCCGCGTTCGCCACGAGTATGTAGTCGCCAATGGAGAGCGTCAGCGGTCCGTACACACACTTTTTGTAGAAGTAAACGTTGCGATGCTCCAGACTTTTGACAAATGTGTTTGGCTCGTGGCTGCCGATCCAAATGACCTGCTGCAGACCAGCACAAATTGCATTTTCGTTATTGACCATCGCGAACGGTACACAAACAAATATTCGTAGTCAGCAATTGGAGAAATGGGTTGCGTTCCAATTTTTTTTCTCTTTTCGCTTCACTCAATAAATAATACACCAATCAGCAGCTTGCCGCGCTGCACACTAGTTTTGGCGCTAAAAATTGTAATCGTACGATCGTTTTCGATTAATCGATTTTTTTCAAGACAGTCATGAGATTACTGTTATCCAACACTGAATTTGAAATAAACCCTTGTCGGCGCGAAGATCAAATTATATTAATGGAGCGAACTGGAATTAATGAATGTTTAGATGCTTAGGAATGATTATGAACTATGTTTGTTACACCTGGAATTCAAACTTTAGATCAGAAAACATAGGGACGTAGGGACGAAATATAGACAAAAGGAGGTCCGTAACTGTGCCAGTGATTTAAGGATTTAATTACATATTATTTTCCCCTTAAATCGTGCCGGATCTATTTAAATGATCAGCTACGTTAACTTGCGAGGCAGCACGATTTTATATGTATATGTGCCATATGTGATAAGGCATTCACTTTCTTGGCTACTGACCTGTCCCAATCTGCGGCACAAGACAGCGAAGAACTGTTTTTATATGTAGGTGGTGTAATGTCATATTTCGTAAGCATTCCTCACTCACACATGGCTATAAATGTGAATTTGGACGAGTTTTCATTATATATATATGAAATATATTGTTGTCGGAGCATCAGAGGCTTGTACACTAGTATTAGTACATATGCGTATGCTTTTATTTATGACTTTTAGTAGTAGTAGTTGAGTATAATGTATTTTTGGGTACGTAATGAGTACAAATATCAAGCAAATCGAATCAAACATTTTGCATTGCATGCATAACAAATTTCATTTTGGTTTTTCATATATAATATAACATTTATTTTGAACATTTTTTTTCTTCGCTTCTTTTTAATATGGCCAATGAAGTTTCGTCCACAATCAAATAAATCAACAAAGAAGCATTGGTTGTGTGTGTGTTTGTGGCCAGGGGGGTGTTCTAAGTACGCAAATAAAATCACTATATTGTGTGTGATGCTTAAATTAAAATTAATCACAATTCATATACATACGTATACAAAAAATACATATATAATACTAAAAAATTCTTAATAATTACAAAATCAAGGAAATGAAATCACTGGTCAATTCGAAAGCTGCTCGATGACCAACTCAAACAGTACAAAACAAAAGTCCTACTGCAAATATTAAGCACATAACTATTACATGTTGTTGTTAGCGGAAGGGTATGCACAGGTTGTTGTACACTTTGTACTGATCCGCTAGATTCGCGTCGACGGTGCGTCAAGTGTTTTGTGTGTGTTGGGATCTCTTGAGTAAAACTAACAGATATCTATATAAGATGAGTTAATGCTTTGATAGATGCATGCGCCCATTGCGCCTTCTACTCTAGTCCATCTATTCAATTTCGTGGAAGCGCAAAATGGCGCGTCCGGGTATCTCGGAGTTGCACAGCTTCTGGATGACTTCAGCGGCTTGCTCGCATGGGAACACCGAATACGGTGGCGGCTCAATCTTTTTGTTTGCCACCAATTGCACCAGCTCCGCCAACTGTTCAGCGCTGCCATTCGATATTGGGATGATTTCCTGTTGATACTCATTCGAGAGGCGCGAGAATTTCGGCAGCAGCTTCTCAGCCACCTCCTCGCTAATGAGAACCACGCCGCCCTTGGACAGGCAGTGCATGGAACGATGGAGACTTCTCGAGGTCGTGCCAAAGTCAATGACCACATCAACGGCACCGCCGCACACATCCTTGGTGCGTTCAATGAGCTGTGGCTCGTACAGACACTCGTTCCACTGTACGACGCTGACACTGTGAAGTAGATGAAGTATTCATTTTTAATATAAGTATAATGAGATGAGTTGGTATGATGCTCGACTTACTTCTTGATCTCTGTAGCTAAACGGAATCCTTCGTCGCGCAGACTGGCCACTGTGATGTCCACATTGTGCGCCCCGGTCGAGGCGAAATGATAGGATGCAATGCGCACCGCCCAAAGAGCCAAACCGCCAGTGCCAACTATCAGGATCTTGCACTTCTTATTCGGATCCGTTGCAGCGCGTTGATTCAGAATCTCAGTCACCACGGCCTGTGCCTTGAAGACGGCATTCATGGCCAGCAGAGCGCCAGTCGGCAGCATTGCGGCTTCTTCCATTGGGAGACCATCCGGTATCGGTACAATGTGCTTCAGATCCGGCACGACCATCAACTCAGCATAACCGGCAGGAGTATCGTCGAATGGATAGACAATGACACGCTGTCCAATGCTTAGGCCGCAGTTGTTGGCCTCTGTGATCTCCGAGCCCAAGGACTCAATTACGCCAGCAACCTCGAAGCCCGGAAAGAATGAGCCCTCACGTATGCCCTGATGGGCTGGAGATGAGATCGACGACACCGATGGGCAATAATCACTCAATTCGGATGACACGGACGACACGCTGGTTATCGAGTTGGAGCGATCCCTGCGACGATAGCAGGCTCCAGCGCACACGATCTTGATGCGGGCGCCATGTGCCGGTGTATCTTCAATAGGCACGAAGAAATTAAAAACGCAGTTCTTTACACCCGGTCCGGGTGATTCAATTGACACCTGTCGGCACAACTTATTCATGTTGTGTGTATGTGATGGATGCGAATGCTCGGGATCAATTGGGGGCAACGCAGACGTCAAGGAGAGTCCGTTAAGCGACAAAGATGAGGTATCTGTTGTTCCGCTGCAAGTAGAGATACGAATTTCCATTTAAAATGTGTCAAATATAGTATTTCACAATATTTTTCATAAGAATTTGAGCAATGAGATTTTTCGGTCTAATTCGTCATCCAGATTTCCACATTTCATTGATTAATCTTAATATTATAAATAAATTTGGTATCATTTCACTTGTTTATCAAATTTAAATCGAGAATAAACAGTCTTGTTCACTATTTTTAGTTTTACTAAAAAAGTTAGAAGATTTAGTCACTTTATTGCAATAAATATAAATTTATATGAATTTATTTATTTTTTTTTTAGTTCACTAATATATTTAGTTGGTAGGATTCGAAATAGTTTTAAGAAAAAATTAAATTTTTTCTACAAAATTATTGTAAAACGTAACAATATTAATTGAAAAAAATTATTTCAAACAAAATTTTTCATGAAAAACAATGTCGAATAATTCTATTCAGTGATGATCTCATGTTCAATTGTAAAAGTTTGAGTGCATGTGGAATATATAATTTCAAATAAAATCTTTGAAATATTTGGTAAGAATTGTCATCAGTTTTACAGAGAAAGAAAGTAATTTCATCTACTAAAAATATTTCTTCCGTAAAATACAATATTTAATAACATTTTTGCTTTTCAGCTTTTGGGTATGAGTAGGCAGTTTATCATTTACATGCCTCGATTCGGAACAAGGTCATATAATAGATTTTGTTTGAAATCTCATTACAAAACAACACGAATGAATTGTTGAATCTATAGAGAGCCATTAAGTAATATTATTATATGATCCTTATGGTGTTGGCTTTAATGCGCACATCATGACTTATCAATTTTTGTTTCACTTCCTATGTAATTCTTTATTTAGAACAACTATTGTTTCAATGCCAACCGCAATAGTTACAAACACAAACAAAAACCATAAATAATAATAACGATTATTTTCAGGTAAATATTTATTTTTGTACTTTGTTGCGATAGACACGACAATGTTTGAGAACAATCGAAAGGTCAAGTGGACAGGTGGATTTTGATATAAATATGCAATAGAGTTGAATTCAATTATACGATAATTTTCGTTATGTTTTATTTATTGAGCATTTGTCATGTCAACTTTTCCATTTGACAGAGAACTATTGAAGTGCCCCAAGGCCTTTAGCTTGACACCTGTTGGCACCAGGGGGAATTATCAATTGATATATTATCACTGTACTCATATTCATTATTTCACTTATTAGGGAAGCTGAATGCCATTATCGTTATTTCAATTTTATGGTGGCTATTGAAAGCTCCCATATAAATCTAAATAGGTCTTTACCTTATTGAGCTAATCAAATTGTGCTGTTGACTGCAAATATCGACCGGCATTGTGTATTGATTTTTTTATTTCTTTCACTTTTTGTAATGTTTTTTTTATATATTGATAAAGCCTTATAAAGTTGTTTAAATTTATTGCTAGAGTTTTTTATTTCAAGCACTTTCACTGTGTGTACAGCGCGTAACAGATTTTTCTTTTTAAGTTTTGCTATTGCTCGCTGCGATCCAGTTGCTGGACTTGTCGAGCGCACTTCCAAAGAACAACTGAAATTTTCCTGAGACGATGCGCGCTCTAAAAAGCAAAATAAACCGGCAGCAGCGACGGCGACGGCGTCAACAGTGGTGGAATGAGTTGAAAAACAAAGCTGTACAGATACACTCACAGCTCACACACACACACACATAAGTGTGTACATGCAGAGAATGCATGCGCTGAGCGTGCACGCTAAGAAATGAAATGGAAATATCTTTAATAAATGAATAAGCTTGCATATTTGCACAAAAATCTCAGGCATGAATTTGCCGTAAATTACAGAACAACTATAATGGAATAATTACTACTAATGATGGATTTTATATTAAATCGAGTGATTTCTGTCAGTGTAGACAGTTTGTTTTTGTTTATCTTTTGTTTTGATTTGTGCGTACATACATATGTACATACATATCTGTAGATACATTTATGTATATAGATATGTCACCAATCGAATTAAGAATTCTGAACAAAACAAATACAAGGCAGTCTGTAAAAAACATAGAGTTGAAAACAAAAACAAATAAAAATATTTATTTATTTTGATATTTTGTTGGGGTAAACAGCACCGGCGCGTGGATGTGTTGTCAAGCGGCGTTAAGTATATTTTTTATTTATAAATTGTTCTAATAAATTTTTAAATGTTTATGTGCATTTGAATATATTAGGGGGCATCTCTATATGAAACGCTGAATTAGTCACGTTCTCCCTCTTTGCGTGTGGGCATTTCATTATTCCTACATACAAACAATAAGATCTATTGAGGTCTAACACTTATTGATAAGCTTTATTTACAATTGAAAATTGTTATTTATTTCAAATAAAAACAAATCAACAAATTACTACATCTAAATACATACATACATAACAAGGCCTATGTATTTATGTACTTGTTTAGATATGTGTATACTTTTTGTTTGCTAACCGGGCGAGAGATGTTTGAATGGAAAATGAGGGTCAACACTACCACAACAACAACAAACATGTGTGTGCTGCGTGATTATCACGCACTCAACGCGTGCAAAACTCGTATGTATGCAGTACATCAGCCGGCTCTGTTCTCTTCCAAACTCTCTCACTCGCTTACACCCATAGAAAATCTTGTGCTCTCTGTGCTCTTGTTTTGGTTCTCGCTCTCTGTCTCACCCCCAACTCCATCTGACTGGAGAAAAAAAAGCGCATTGGCCGCCGCTTGCTGCTCTCAAGCAACTCACAGCAAAGTTATGGTAATGTAGCGCTGAAAACGGAATACGGAGATAGAAACTGAATGTGCATACATCTTCTTTTGTGCGTAAAACTGCCTTTGTTCTTTGTTGTGTCCACAAATATAGATATATACATACATACGTATAAATTTACACACAGAATTGCATTGATAAATATTTTGTACGTATCTGCATCCTGATAATAAAAATTTCAGAAATCTTTTGGCAACCTTAATGAAAGCGTCTGAGGTCATTTCACGAAATTTACAGTTTTATTAACATTAACGCAATGCATAATTTAAACATAATTATCTTCAATGTCTGAATATATTTGCGCTTACATAATATATTTGTTTACTTAGGCGTGTTTATGGATTTTTCTGGCTTTCACTCTTAGAACATGATAACGACCATACTCAACAAATGAAATTTTTCACTTTGATTCAAATTGAGTTAAACAACCTTTACCCTGCAAATATGAAGGCACAGTTACATTTATGCATTTGACTTTAGTGTCGTTTCAGCTCAAAAAACTCCTTTTACTCACGTTTACAGGGTGTGGAAGCGAAAGTGCCATAAACTTTATAGCATTAAGTTTGGCAATTCGAATTTATTGAAAAACACGCACAGTCTTACAAAACATACACATATACATACATACATATATATAAGTACATATGTATGTATGTATGCGCATTAATTAAGTTCAATTTATGTTGTCGTGTTCAATAAATGAAAACATTGTCAATTGCAAAAAAAAGAGGATGGATCAATTGTTAAAATTCGACTTGTGAGATCAGCATATGTTGCCGTTCTTGAAATGTTAAATGAATTCTTGATTCTTGTTATTGTTTTTGAGAAACTTTTCAATTATATTCATTTGCAACTCAGTTGCGAGGCTCTGTGGAATTCTTCCATTCAATTATACATATTTCTTAATCAATCAAATGATGATTTGCATTTGTCGCGCCTTAAAAATGTAGTCCAGTTGTTTTTAACGCGGCCTGTAACTCATTTACAAGTCATCTAAATAATGTAACAGAGATTATGCAGCAATGGGACATTAAATTTTATTGTAATCGTTTTGCTTGCATTTAACCGGAATGAACTCTCTATACATCTTGATGCTATTTATAGGGCCTTTGTTTTGTTATTCTCAACGATCGAGCACAAAAGGCCATCGCAAGCGCTTTGCGGGTTGTGATTATGATTATTGATATTAATTTAATTTACAATCCTCATATAACTACACTCACACAAACATAGACTTGTATACAACGCACTCTTAGCATTTATTAATTGCTGCGTGTGGCTTTCTTTTGTTTTCAATTTGAAGACTGGACTGTGGAGCACTTTTGACGTCGAGTGGAATCTCCAGGGGCTGATAGAATGGCCACGAGTAGCTTATTTATTTGTTATGCACTTAATCAATATGGTCATCGCAATGAATAGTTGTTTATGCAAAAGGTTTACCTTTCTTTAATGGGTACTACTGCTTTTGATTAGATTCCGAATATAGGTATAAACATAATATTGCGTGCTCAAAAACTATGTTTCTTTGGGTATGTATATTTATGTATGTATGTATGTATGCTCAAAAGGTATTTACCAATGTGTGTATGTATGTATGTGAATGTGTGCGTTTACGCAGACGCCCAATTTTGGCATGCGACTTTTGAATTACGCAGCGAGAATGTCAGGGAAGCGCTACGTGACCATTGAAAGGAGCGTCAATAACCAAATTTATGCTAACTCCTGATTTAATTATGTGTGATTATATGTAAGAATAAACATTACATTATAGAAACTTCCACTAGTCCATATGCCTTAAAGAGAATTGCGTAATGTCGCGTAATTTGTTGTAAGTCTTACCTTATAAAAATTTAAATTGTAAATCGACTCAAGTCGTTGGTAATTGGCTTTTCCAAGCTTTTGAATAACTGTTTTATTTATCAAAATAGTCAATGTGGCCTTCGTTCCACTTGTTAAATGTTAACTATGCACACGCTTTCCGGAGCGTTAAGAAAATGCAATAATTCTTTGCGCTTCTTGTTTTGCTTGCAAATCCTTGTTCACTGTGTTATACAGGACCGTTGCCGCACGGCATACAGCTCGCAGAAGGACACATTTGACTTTGAAATCTCCTTTGCTGGATACAAACGAAACAGCGAAATGTAAGTGTAAATATAGGAAACGATTCTGCGCACAAACTAAAAATGGTTTGATTTTCAAACATAACGACATTGTTTGTATATTTTTCAACACTATTTTTTTGCTGCATTTGAAAATGTCTGCTTGATATGAGCTACCTGACTGAAAGCTGACAGCTATAACACTTCATAATCGATTGTGTCAATTGTATTTCACCACCTCTATAATGTTTTTTGGCGGTTCTCGATTGTTTAGAACGTAATTGATTTTGTTTTGAAATAAATTGCATTATTTACAAGTTTTTCTGTAAGCAGACTACACATGAAGCGTACGAAAGCAACCACTTCACGGGCTGTCAAAAAGAAGCCAAAAAAAGAAGAAAGCAGTAGCAGTGGCGAGGAAACAGAGTTGGAAAGAACTTCTTCACCGGAACGGGAATCAACTTCACCCGGCTACAAAAATGTAGATCAGTTTATCGGGTATATGCAAGATCAACGCTTAGCATCCGCAGCCGACGTGCACGACTTTGCGTTCAGAAAGAATCGCGTTCGTTTGCTAAGCGCGGAAAATGATGTGAAGGAATCCTGCAAAGGTGGCGTTGTTTTTTGGATGTCCCGCGATGCTCGCGTCCAGGACAATTGGGCATTTCTGTATGCGCAGCGTACGGCACTGAAACTGGAACTACCGCTCAGTGTGGTATTCTGTTTGGTACCAAAGTTCCTTAATGCGACCTTGCGACACTACAAATTCATGCTGGGAGGATTGCAGGAAGTGGAGCAAGAGTGTCGCAAGTTGAACATTGCATTCCATTTGCTTCTTGGCCCCGCTGTGGAACGTTTGCCGGAGTTTGTCGCTGCCCAGGACATGGGCGCGGTCGTGTGTGACTTTGCACCTTTAAGATTGCCCCGTCAATGGGTGACGGATGTGACAAAAGCCCTACCGAAGAACGTGCCCTTGCTCCAAGTGGATGCACACAATGTTGTGCCCGTTTGGGTGACATCCGAGAAACAGGAGTATGCGGCTCGCACCATACGCAACAAAATCAACTCCAAGTTGCCAGAATTTCTTACCGAGTTTCCTCCCCTCATTAAGCATCCACATGGCAAAGCGTCCAAAGTCAAAGATGTGAATTGGGCGGCTGCACAGCAGCAGCTCACTTGTGACATGAGCGTGGATGAAGTGGAGTGGGCCAAGCCGGGCTACAAGGCTGCTTGCCGTCAACTCTACGAATTCTGCACGCATCGCTTGCGCGATTTCAATGAGAAGCGCAATAACCCCTTAGCTGATGCAGTGTCCGGTCTGTCGCCGTGGTTGCATTTCGGACAAATCTCGGCGCAGCGTTGCATTCTGGAGGTTAAACGATATGCGGGCAAGTACAAAGCTTCAGTGGAAGGGTATTGTGAGGAGACCATAGTGCGACGCGAGTTGTCGGATAACTTTTGTTATTACAACGAAAACTACGATAGCTTGAAGGGATTGAGCGATTGGGCGTATCAAAGTCTCGAAGCCCATCGCAAGGATAAACGCAGCCCTTGCTATACACTGGACGAACTGGAGCAGTCGCGCACCTATGACGACCTTTGGAACTCGGCGCAATTGCAGCTGGTCAATGAGGGCAAAATGCATGGATTTCTGAGAATGTATTGGGCTAAGAAGATACTTGAATGGACAGAAACACCAGAGCAGGCGCTGGAGTATAGCATATTGCTGAACGACAAATACAGTCTGGATGGCCGTGATCCCAATGGTTATGTGGGCTGCATGTGGTCTGTCGGGGGTATCCATGATAACGCATGGAAGGAGCGTGCCATATTCGGCAAGATTCGCTATATGAACTATCAAGGATGTAAACGAAAATTTGATGTTAATGCATTTGTCATGCGATATGGTGGAAAAGCCTACAAAAAAGATGATAATTAATGCAGTATTTTTATATTTGTTAAATGTAGTTTGTAATCTGGTATTCTTGTATTATAATTATGAAAAATTACACATTTTGTTTATTTGTTAAAGTTTGTAAAAAACTTGTTTTATTTTGAGACCTTTAAAATCTTTATTTTCTTCTTTATAAATCACTTATTCATTAGTTGCCCAAATCTGATTTGCAGTCCAACAGAAAAACATCTATCACCGCATAAGAATTCTTTTTTATTTAACGGAATCTTATCTTCAGTTTAAATTCTCACTTATATTTTGCAGCCATTCTGTAGTAGCCAGTAATTAACATTATTAAAAATTTTGTATATAGCTTCAAAACTAAATTTCTTGAACATTTTTAAACCATACCCGTTCAAAAGCTTACATTCTGTTGATTTATTATGATGTACCAGAAGCATTTATTATTTGTTTTCGCAAGGTATAAAATAGCAGTAGAGTTAACATCTATTATAGGTCGCTAGGCACGCCTGGCGCTCTAATCCTTTTCAGCAATCTTTGTAAGATGATCCTCAATTTCCTTCTCGTCGAGAATGCGGAACTGGCGATTCGACTTGGTCACCACGCCAATTTCAATGCCATTGGGCTTGAAGTCAACAGCCAAAACGCTCGACAAACAGGTGATGGCCAGTTGGATGGCCTTCTCTTCGGACAAGTTGTTCTTGTACTTCTTTTCCAGATAACTATTGGCCTCAATCATTTTGGCGCCCACCGAGCATGCCTGGAAACCACAATAATAACCAGCTGGATCGGTTTTGTACACGCTAGGTCCTTTCTCATCATCGTACGAAATTAGCACCATGCTGCATCCTAGTGGACGCATTTCGGCGTTCTGTGTGTACACCTGATTAATGTCGGCAATACGGCGACAGAGAATATCAACCGGCATTTCATAACCGTATTTGTAGCGGAAGTTGGCGGCCTCGTAACGTGCTTTCTGCACCTGGGAGCGGGAATCGGCTGTAAAGCAAGGTTTAATGTAATTAGATTATTAAAGATATGTAAAGGGTTGAATGCTTACCAATGCGGCCAGTCATGACGCAGCCAATCTCTTTCGTGATGCCAAACAAATGGGTCACCGTCTCGGGAACAATGTTTTTCTCCGTCACCTTCTTCTGTGTAGCTACAACGGCACAATCACCGCTTTTTAAAGCCACCGAAGTGATGTTCTCCTGCGAAATGGCCTTAAACGCATACTCTGCGTATTGCCCAAAAGTGTCCCAGTCAATTATTTATATTGTTATTAGATTGTTTGATCAGAAACTTACCCACTTGGTAGAGGCGTCCCTCAGGAGAGAAAATGGTAATGTGTCTATCGAAACCGGCAGAACTTCCTCGCGACATATTGTTTTATGTAGTTTGACTGCTGCTGAAAGTAAGCAAGCACATACAGATATTTCTGTTTATTCATTTTGCATGGCGTACTTACACTTCTTGGAATTATTATTAACAAAACAACTTGTAACTCTCTGATCTGGCGGCTGGCTTTTCGTGAAGACGAAATTTTATAAAGTCATTCCGTAGAGATGGCGGAACATCGATGACACTATATCGATACCGATTAGATTTTTTAACATGAATTTTCAAAATATCGTTATTCCAATAATAAAATTTTAAAGTTTTAATTATTTATTCCTCAATTTGTCCAAATTCAAAATAAATAATTTGAATTATTAATAATTGCTTTTTTTTTTTATAAAGTTTAAGCTTAGTTTTTTTTAATTAGTTTAATACCAAAAAAGTATATGTTACTCGGTGCATGGTCACACAGCTATGAGTGGTTTGAATGGCAATAGTGAATTTATTGGTATTCAACCATTTTTGGATTGGCATTTGCACTAGTGCGAATGGCAAAATAGTAAGGTAAATATACGATTTGAGAGGCTTGTAACAAAAACAAATAATATTTAAGCGTATGTTAAAGTGTTAACTTTAGTGTAAAATCGGGTTTTCGCGGTTCTGCATTACGAAAATGCATGAGGATGACTTAAAAAATCAATTAACAATTGCGCGGAACGAGATTAACAACTTGAGGTAGAATACAAAAAAATCCTTGATGTTTTTGTTGAAGTTCAAGTTCAATGTTATTTACATATGTTACCTTGAATTCGATTACATGTGCAGACAGCAAGTGCGCAACTTACAGCATGTGCAGCGCAAGGACATTGAGACAATAAACCGGCTGCTGCAGGATTTTCGCTGTGAAGGCTGCGCCAGCAAAAATGTCAAGAGCAAGGACAAACTGGACACAAAGCTGCTACAGCAGGTGCGTTTGGACAGGTAAACACAGGAAGGCTAAGCAACTATACTCATTTCTCACTCGATTGCAGACAAGCGGCAATGAGAAGAACAGTGTGAATGGATGCGGCGATGATGTGGCCCATTTCAAGCCCATTGGCATCATACGCACTGCCTTCCCAGAGAAGCGTGCTGTGCCCCGTCAATCAAGTGTTGGCAGTCGCCTACGCAGCACTGTCCAATTAGGCGACAGTGTGTTTACAAATCCGGAGCATTCGTTGGAAGGATTAGCGGACTTCTCGCACATGTGGCTCATCTATCACTTCCATCGCAACAACACGCATCCCAAGGCTAAGGTTGCCCCACCTCGTTTGGGTGGAGAACGTGTAGGAGTTTTCTCGACCCGCTCGCCGCATCGTCCCTGTCCCATTGGCTTGTCTTTGGTGGAAATTGAGAAAATCGAGGGTTCCACTATTAGCTTCTACGGCACGGATATGGTAGATGGTACACCAGTGCTGGATATTAAGCCTTATATACCCTACTATGATGCACCAGCTCTAAGTGTTGATTTGGGCAAGTTGTTAACCCTTGCATATGTGGAAATGTGTTTTGTAATATTAATTTTTATGCACAATTAGCTCGCCCTGCCGTGATTCCCAATGAGAACAGTGCTGACTTTTATGATTCACGCCAGGAACCCGATGGCGAGGAGTCTGATCTCGAATTATATGGCGCCGCTGGCTACTCGGCCAGCGCTTTGAACGGAGACGACTTGAGTGGAAATTCAATGCAGCCAACACCATTGTCACTTCCACCGTTGCCCAGCACAGTTCGGGTTCCCAACTGGGTAGTGGCCAGTCACCGACTAAGCGTGCTCTTCAACGAGCATGCTGAGGCTCAGCTGTTGGAGCTGCAAGTTCATAAGCAATGCATCATTGACATCTTGGAGGCTGATCCGCGTTCCGTTTATCTGCGCACAAAATACGGCTCACAAATCTTCACATTTCAGCTGAGCGAGGTCACAGTTACATGCAAGTTTGATGACAAGGCTGGCAGCGTAACTGTTGTCCAAGTGCGACGCAATGAAAATATCCAGGTGGCGGCGCTGGATGTCGAGCCACGCAACGCTTAACGCTTAGCAAAAACCAATGGGCATTTTAAATGAGTTTTAGATTCTGCATTCTGTTCCCCGAACTGCTTGTAGTAGAGTTAATTACGTGTTATTTTAAGTAAAACCAGTTGAGGAGCTTTAACAATTAAAAACAATTTCAATTTGTCGGTTAAATATTAAATATACGAGGCAAAAAACAAAACATAAATTTGTGTTTATTTGTAAATAGTGGTTAATTTTTTAAGTATCAATCTATCTATTAAGCAAATATTCATTTTTACATTTTCTTTGCAGCATGACAACGCTAACTTGGCCAGAGTTTCTTTATCAGGCCAAGCAGGTGCTGGAAATATCAAACGAATTAAATGATAACTGGATATTGTGTGAAAAAGTAAGTGAGGTTCTTTGTAAGTTTTATAAGTCCTAATAATCAAACCGTTTGTTCTTAGGATGAGCAGGAGCCCAACAGCTATCTGAAGTATACGCAGAAGATTAAAGGCAAAGCCAGCGAGGATCTCATAAGTGTAGAGTACCACATAGTCTATAGCATTTCTTATCAGGTGCCTGTGCTCTACTTTCAAGCGCACAGATCAGGTAAATTAATAATTAGGAGCTTTAGGAAGTAAATAAATTTATATATTTTTCACAGACGGCAGTCTCTTGGACTTGGAGGCGACATGGAAAACCTTTTTGCCGGACACATCGCGTAGTGAACTCTATCAAATGCTGACACAAATGGAACATCCGGTGTTGTTTCGTCCATTCATGGCATTTCATCCTTGTCGCACCACTGAAGTCTTGGCACAATTTGGCGAACCCAGTGAAAATGTATTAATTACTTTTATAAGTTTATATGGGCCGTATGTGCAATTAAATTTAGCAAACGCTTACGGTTTGCATTCGCAAATAAATAAATAAATATAGGATATACTTGATAAATAGTTTTTATTATTGGTTGTTTTAAACACTGATTACAGGCGTGGTTGACATATATTCATACATATAATATATATGGTTATGATTCTTAATTGTCTATATATATTGTGGATCTACCTATACATGTACAACACATACAAATACGCATTTGATAAACTACATTTCATAGCATACTACGCTGCGTATGTGTAATAATGTTTAATATATCATCATTAATAAGCGGAGGCAAGTTTCAAACTGAATTGGAGTACTTAACTTAGGAATACATAATTATATATGTATATTTATATATTTTAACACTTGAAGCTACATTTAATGGCACATATATGAACTTGCTTCGATAGTTAGCAATATAACAATGATACTTCCATTAATTTATATTTATTTAAGCACTCAGTGTGTATGCTGAATGTGGTAAAGATTACAGTAATTTATATACAATTATATGTTCACTCGTTAAGTATGCGTTGCTTTGGTTATTGAGTTAATAATTTATTTTCATTAGGCTAATCCTGATATATTTATAGTATTTCCCTAATTCTATGCGGATTCTACTCACTAAATTGAAGTTGTTGTAAGCTTTTTTGTTTGTTTTGCTGTTTGTTGTTTGCTGTTTTGTTCTCTATGCTTGTAAATAAATACACTTTAGTCTGTAGTTTAATTCGCTTAGTGACAACTAATTACAATGCATTCTACATTTTGTGTAGTGCCTGCATTTAATGTTAGTTCCTAATTAACTTTACCTTGTCAAGTTATGCAGTTTTGCATTTGCGTATTTTGTTCCTAAGAGTTAAGTTCATCTCATTTATAATTAATGTTAACTGGCTACTGTGTGGCATTTGCATCCTGACGCCAAGTCACAATAAGGATGATCCTTGCTTGTGGGCGTGAGGAGTTGCATTGAAAAATGTTCTTTGCGTAAATTAAATTAATTTATTTACACATCTTCTTCAGTGTATATATTTGCTTTGCTTTGGTAGTCGAAATAAATATGTATATATTTTATATGTGTATTTATGTGGTACACTTCTTTACACATACATTTAGAGTGGAATACATATTATAATATTTTTGTTTGTGAATTGGGAAACATAAGGTTTAAAAATGCATTTTTCTGTACTTCAGCTCTACAAATATTACAAAATAAATTTGAAAAAGAGGAACCGTTAATATATTATGATAAAAATGAGTATTTCTTTATTGTAGAATTAACTATACTTTCATTTGGATAACTATTATATTAAGAGTATATGCATATACTTTCCATAGATGTATCTAAATCGAGGATACTTATATGTGTTTACATTTGCAAGGAATGCTTTGATAATATCAGTTAAATTATATCTAATCTAGATTAATTACCGATCTATTGTTCTAAAAACGACTAATGCACCTCTATGATTAAATAATTCAAGTTTTTTAGATTTTTTTTAACTATTTACAAACTACTATTTGTAAGATCTTTTAACAAATTTATTTCGATTCATATCTCGAGTTGTGTGTACTTTTGGTTTCTGTTCTTTGTTAATAATATTTTCGAGTATTTGCTTTGGCAATTTCATACATTTTATACATATACATATATGACTATATCAAATATACATTTCTTATTATAAACTCGTAGTTTGTTCTTCTTTTGTAATTCATTATATGTATTCATTTTATCAAAATTCATTTAAAGCTGCACCATTTCATTGATATTGTGTATATCAAGTTACATTGTTCTATATACAATATATGTATGTACATATAATAAATAAATAACACGTATATAACGTTCAATATATATATATATATTTTGAATTACATGTAATATAGTTAGTCGCTGTGCTGTGCATATAAAATATAATTTTTTTTATTCATTTTATATTCCTGTTGTTTTTTTGTGTGTTCCGAGATTTAAGCCGAAATGAAATGAAGCCAATGATATGTTGTTTCATTAAGTAGGAACTTTAATCAAAAGCAAATTGAATTTCTGATAAAACGATAATTAACGGAAGAAAGTGCACAGCACGCACTAATTACGACGGATTTAATTGTAAATATGTATGTTTGTTTTTGTTTTTGTTTTCTTCTTTAATGTATGTATATATAGTTGTATATTTATTTATTTATCTGTGTGTACAAATTGTGCACTATTTTTAAAAATCGCACTACAATGTTTGGTCTCATTTTAGTTGCATTATTGGACAAGTTTTGTTTAAGTGTATGTGTGTGTGTGTGTATGTTGTTTGTTGTTGTCTTCTTACGGTATCTAATATACATAAATAACAAATACGTGTGTACTGCAGTACATCTAAAGCTTTCACTTGGTTAACACTGATGCGCACATAACTCTGAGATTTCAATTCAATTATTCACTTATCCTATTTGGGGAAATGCCTGGAATGCTAGCGACTTAGTACCACGGATTAATTGTTGAAACATCGCACTCGATGTGGCCGTTGAAATTATACTCGGTGTAGACCTGCTCATAATACTCGAAGTACCTGTTAAAGTCGTACTCGAAGTATTCGTTGCAGTTCTACTCGGAGTACAGTTGGCACTCGTACTTGAAGCACTCATAATCGCACCGTAAAGCATTAGTTTTTAATTTTTCGTTTTTTCTTTTTTATGACTTAACATTGTAAAGCTCTGCAACTCACACACTAATCATTTAAATATATATTAACAGGTTGATTTTGGGAGTGGAAGTTGGAGTTGGGATAAATAATAATCACGGTGCAATGCACTAAGGTAAATTGTGGACGGTGGTGCTTCTGGTGACCTTGCGAAATTCATCATCCAGCTCATCGGCGGATTCAGCGGCCTGTCGTCTGTGGCCGATGAAGTCGCTCGATGCGCTGCGCCTGAATCAGCTGCACAGCATATTGAAAAATCCCCGTCCTTTCTCTGAGCGCGGCGCCATCAGCATAGGAACTTGATTCTTGTGCGTTACTTTGATCTGCAAAACACAAGAAATATTTACATAAAATGCATGATGAACAGAAAAGAAAGCTAAAATCAAGTGTGCTTGACTGTCAGACACCCGTTAGTCAATTTTAAACAAGTAAGAAAGTTACAGTCGAGTGTGCTCGACTGTGAGATACCCGCTACCCATTTTTAATAAGGGCAAAATATTGCGGTACTATTTTCAAAATATACCGAAAATACTACAAAAATACTAAAAATATACCAAATGGTATGTTTGGTATATCGATACATCACACCATTCAAAATATACCATACACGGCGCAATGTACTAGATTGTCGGCCAAAGCAACTCAGACCCCTAGTAAGTAGGCGTTTTTGCCCATACAAAAGTATTTCTTTAACAACTTCCACAATTTTTATCTGATCGCAACCAAATTTTCAGGAATCATAACTACTATAGTAATTATAGTATATACCAAAATTCGCAACTCTAGCTTTAAATTTACGCTTGTTATTCGATTTTTTTGTTTTCCGGGGGCGGAAGTGGGCGTGGCAAAAATTTGAAACAAACTTGATCTGCGTGCAAACATAACAAATGCTGTCGAAAAAAAATTATAGCTCTATCTCTTAAAGTCTCTGAGATCTAGGTGTTCATACGGACAGACGGACAGACGGACAGACAGACAGACGGACAGACACACAGACGGACAGACGGACATGGCTATATCGTCTCGGCTGTTGACGCTGATCAAGAATATATATACTTTATAGGGTCGGAGATGCCTCCTTCTACCTGTTACATACATTTCCTGCCGGCACAAAGTTATAATACCCTTCTACCCTATGGGTAGCGGGTATAAAAAACTGGAGCAATGCGAAAATCGTATTATCTTTAAAATACACCAAATTCAGAAATTTTGCAAAAATATACCTATGTAAATGTATATTAATATACTACTCCATGTAAAATATACCACAAAGTACGCAATATACCAAATTCAGTATAACGGTATTATCTTAAAAATATAAAAAATAAGTATACCAAAAATCTAAAAAAGACCAAATTTTATATTTGGTATGTTAATATACTACTGCGTGTAAAATATACCATAAAGTACAAAATATACCAAATTGTCTACTAAAGTATTTGTTGCCGGCTTTTGCACTATAAAAATCTTTCATTACTAGCATCTAAGATTTTAATCTGCTCTAGAAGTTCCCTCTTTTTGTCTGTCACATACATCATTGCAGTCAAAACGTTATAGTACCCCCTTTCTTCTCCTTTATAGCTAGCGGATATAAATAATAGTGAAGTATAAAACACTTACAGTGCAGGGCATTTGCATCCAGGGCTCGCCATCGATTTGCATGGGAAATGTCTTCTTGGTTTTAATGATTACTTCACTGCATTGAGCCAAGCGTCTGCCGGAAGCACGCAATCCTGTGCGCACTTGTCCCATGTGCAGACAGTTCTCGAGGCCAATCACTTCGATAAGACGATCGCCAAAGTCTGTATAAAAATTGTCGATTATTGGAGTAGTCTTTAATATACTCATATTTAATGCTTACCCTGTATGGCCACTGAAAGATCCACGGAATTAAAGCTGGTGGCTGAGAATTCTTTGTCGCTGGACTTGAGTTTTTTGCTCTTGCCAAATGGCCCGGCACTCTTGCGTATGCGCTTCTGGGACAAGTGCTCGCCCCACAAATTGGAGCCGCCGTGAGTATAGGGTATATTGAGTAGTGCCACGCCCTGCAGATGCGGCCCATTGGCCAGGTCCAAGGCAACGCCATCGCACTGCATGCCAAAGAAAATGGAAAGTAATTGAAGTAGGTTCTTGTTCTTGTCTGTTTACATCATCGCATCTCATCACTCACCACAATCTCAATATTCTCATGCAGATTCTTGCAGGATGCGGCAAAGGTTTCAGAGGTGGCGTATTCAAAGTACCACAGCTTGTTCTTCATGCGGCTGTTGAATTTATGCGGATTCTTTTCGCGTTCCAAATGAAACTTTACACAAATTGCAGCATCCTGTGGCAATAATAATAACAATAATCATAATAATCAATCAGTAGTTGTTCAAACTGAAGCACAAAGATACGAGTGTATGTATTATGTTTGGTCACGTAGCTGCAACAACAACTGCAAAGCTGCAATTGAAAGCAGCTGCCACTAATGGCAACTACGCGATATAAACTTGCTACATTTATCAATTTGCAATAGTGCAAAGTTGGATTGGAAATAAAATTCAGTCTACAACTTTTTAGCTGATACACGACTTTAAATCCATTTTTAAAACTGAATTAAAAAAAAACGAATCCATATAGTGTAACTCTAATTTTAATGAAATTGAATTTACAACGGAAACGAATTTTAACAAATTATATAAATATTTTAATTCATGTACAACCTTTTAATTTGAAAGGAAAATATACAATAAAATACTATTTGAAATATCTCAATATAAATAGAGGGAAAGCCTAAAATAATTATAAGTGCTGCAAGGATTGCGGATAGTTAAAAGAACGCATACATATAACATAAATATAACTTATATATGATATTATATATATTAGCTTTATAATAAAACACAATTTTAAATATAATGTAAATATTCTAATGTATTAACAATCTTTTAATTTAAATTGAAAGTGAATTGGGCGTATAAAAAAGACCTAGTAAAATACAATTTGAATTCTGGTCTCAAAATGAATTCAATATGCAAAAGTAAGAAAGTATCAACTAATTACAAGTGCTGCAAAATTGAAGAAAATATCATTTTAATGAAATTTAATATTTTGTTAACTTTATAATAAACTAAATTCGGAAAATAATAAAAATATTCGTATATTTTAATTTCAATTTAAAGTGAACTCGCTTGAAAAAATACAATTTAAAATGTGAAAAGGAGTAAAATCTAACTTGATTGCAAGCCCTCAAAGGTTTGTTAATTAACTTAACATATTTTTCATAATGATAATCAAAAAAAGATTCAGTGATGAGCTTTAGACAAAGGCCATTGAATTGACCCTAAAAACAAAAAATAGTTTTAAATTTACATAGATTGAAAGTTGTCATCAATAATTATGCAAATGAAGTAAAAATGATATATTTTGAAAATGCAGAGTTGGATTTTGTTCAAAGTAAATTGCACTATTTGAAAAAGAATTTCATGTGTGGTCGAATATAGTATACTATATTACAAAATCAGGCTGATGTATGGATATTTCGTTGGTGCAATGCATCCCGATCCAGTGCACATGGATGTTTCCCTATAGGCTCTCAAGTGTTGCACAGCATGAGGCAGCATATTATATTTGCATTTTCGGGCTCGCGTCTGAATACCTGAGATTGCCTGCTAGTTATATGTGGCTGTGTGGTGCTTGGGGTTAAGCACATGCCGTGGCCCCAGTTTGGATTACACATACGACACGTTGCACATTTGTAGGCGCATTTATTATGCATGTCAGCACACCAGAAAAGGCGACACGCTGTGGGAGATGTGGTGGGTGGTTAGGTGTGTGTGTAGTGTGTAGTGTGAGTTTGGTTTGGAGTCAAAGTTGCGGTTGAAGCTTTTACATCATAAATAAGATTAATTACCGCTGGAGCGCAAATTTAATTGTCAAGCGAGACAGGCTGGTTCGGTTGGCAAAAACTTTTTAATTAGCCTGCCATCCTAAAGTGCCATTCGTGTAAAGTCGACGCTTATGCAACCTGGCTCGAAACTAACTTGATGACAAGCGGCTTATTAGCATGTGCTGCTGGCCAATGAATGCCTTTCGGCCATAAAGCCAGCACACAGAAAGGAGGCAGGTGAAATCCTTATCAGAGTTCGCTGAATGCCATAAAAATGTTTCTCTGCCATACCTTTAACAATACATAAGACCTACGGCTCGGTCTCTGTTTGTGTCACTGACATTTCGGCAGTAGTGCGAATCAAAGAAAAGGCAAAAGCGCAACGCACACAATTACACATGTGCGCCTCAATTTCCCACCCACTGACCTCCCCAACTCCCCCCCCCCCCCTCTCTCTCTCTCTCTCTGCGATTCATGGTCTTTTCCTGGCAGTGTCATCAACAACGCACAAGTTCGCGCTTAACGTCAACAATTGACGTTAAACCAAAGCGTCAGCGTGAAATACTTTTCATGCCGTATTACACGGCACCTCCCACCACCTCTCTGGTCGCTCTTCAACAACATCAGACGAGCAGCAGCAGCAGCTTCCCTTGAACCTTTAACTTAAGGAGCAAAGTTGTGACTGCTGCGCATTGGCAGCCACTTGACACACACACACACACTTACGCACATACTCGTATATGACAAGTTGGTTGTGTTACATTCGGGACTCTTCTCGAGACATTCACATATGATGTACATGAGTGCTAAATGGATTTCGTGCTGGGGACAGCCAGGAGGCTGCGTGAAATGAAGCCGACAAGTGAAATCCCAGCAGCAACAATACGCACAACAACCATAACATTGAAGCAAGACGTTTTGATATCAACCACCTAACGATACCCTGCGAGTGATTTAAAAATAGTTCGACTTTGAAAACCTGATTTTATATACATATATTATTTCATATATTACACAAATTTTTTAATCTGGAAACTGTGTGACAAAACATAACGTAGATTCATCGATACTAAAATCTATCTTAGCTCTAAAAATAGTGTTAATCCAGAGCTATAAGAATAAACTTTAAATATTTGAAAAATTATGTTTCAGTTTATATCTTTGTCACTACAAATTGTGTCGAACATGATAAATTCCGCCGGCGAATTAACCATATATCAATTAAATTATATGAAAATTCAATTCACGTATTATTTATAAACCTCAGTACTATCAGCTGTCCTGATATTTTCATTAAAATGTAGATAACAATTAAATGAATGCTTTATTTGCCATCAATTATTCAGCTATTCTAATATTGTTATCAAAATGTATTCATGAAATATTATACTGTAAATATAAAATGCATAAAGCAAAGATATTTTATTTGGATTCACTTGTTTTTCGTTAAAAATTAAAAACAAAACGTTGAGGCCTTTAAATAATAAACCATTATAAAGAAAAAATAATAGAAGTAACATTTGCTAATGTATCGTTAATATACATTATTAGACCTTTAAATAATAAACAATTATAAAGAAAATGAAATAGAAATAAATTATTTCAAATGGATTTTTAAGATGTGCTATCTACACACTTCAGTTAAATATATCATATACAATCTACATCATTTTATGCAATTTGAATCAGGCGGTAGCTTTATTTGTATTTGTTTTTCTGTAAAAATTATGACAAATTTAATTTCATTTTAAATGAGTTGCTGCCATTGATATAAAATAGAAAAAAAAAACAAAATTAATGGTAAAAAAGCATTATTAATGGTGTGTGATGAACTTTGAAGACACAATTTAATAACTATATTTATGTACTACTTTTATGGTTTTTTATTAATTGCCGTTTTAATGCTACAAATAAATCAAGATTATTTTGTGTGGTTTCATCTCATTTTAATTGAACTCTCATACTAGAATCTGGGAACTGTTTTGCTTGGCATACCGCATTGTTTGACTACTTTGCAGGGTGTTGCGAGTGTAGCAACAACAACAACAACGACAACAACATCGTCGACAGTTTGCTGTAGACGCCTACAGTTTAAACAGACGCACATCAGGTCATAAATAAACTAACACCCTTACTCGAAGACATCCACACACACACACACACACATAGTACACACACACACGTGAAGATACTTTTGCTAGGAAACAGACGCATTTTATGGCATTTTGTTGTGTGTATTTTTATTTTGGCAAGGATTTTGTGGATCTTAATCGCAAGGCTTGCAATTGTGTGGGCTCATTGCGTATTAGGCTGATATTCAGTTACGTATCCAGACGCGACAGCCAGGCAGGCAGGCAGGCAGGATTACGAGGGGAAGGAGGAGAAGGAGGAAAAGGAGACAGTAAGTAAGAGTGCAAAATGTTTGCACAAAAAGGATTTCAGCTTTAGCCGCACTTGACAAATGGTGCAGCATTACAAAACACACACACACGCACACACTCACACAAGCAAGGCACAAACAACTGGCAAATAAAATCAGAAAACACTAAGGACACTACTATCAGTGGGCATCTGGACAAGGAGGCGTGTTTCCTTTTTGATTAGACGATACGAGAGCATTGAGGACACAACACACACACACACACTGAGACAGAACTTGAGCAGCGCCTTGCTGATTTGTACAACATATCCGTTTTAGTAGTTGCCATTCTTTTCAGTTTCATTACGAATTTCTTTTTCGTTTTCGTTTTCCTTCTGCGCTTAACTTTTTTCTGCTGTGGTTTTGCTGGTTGCTTCATCTTGTGGTTTGGGCTTGGCCAGTAAATTTCTCACTTAACCTTTGTTTATGACCGCATTAAATCTTTTTGGCCAGCTACTTAGTCGCACGTAGCAAGAAAGTATCTTTGATTTCCACTCGAGCCTTTCATATCTTGAGCCGTCTTATCTTCATCTTCATCGTCATCGCCATCTTCATCGTCATGTTCGTGTTCAGGTTTCTTTTTTTTTGTTTGTTGGCTTCGTTTCATGGTAAATTATTCAAAAGCCTTTAGCCTGTGATAAAACTTTGTAAGATTTCAGTTTTACATCGTTTCGATACCCAATTTCTGCTCCGTTCTCACATTTTTGCCATTTCAATTTATGGCTTTGCCTGCATCTATTTACGACTGTGTGTGGTCCTCTTTGTCAAATTGTCCCTGGGGCGCAATGTGTTTTGTTTTCCTTGCGACTGTTTTTGCGCGGCAGCACTTACCAATTCCACACTCGGCCCAAATTGTAATTAGACAAGCTGCCTCCAGCCCCTGGACATGTTCTCACACACCCTCATCGCATTAATTTAAATGTGCGTAGTTCGCAGTTTTGTTCAAATCGAATAAGTGTAATTATGCTGCTCTTTGAAGCCTTATCAGCAGATAAAATCAGGCCACAAACTAAGCTTAAAGTTGGGCAACAGTATAAAGCGTAAGCTGTACTTCATTTGCACCTCAAAACCAAGTTCAGCCAAATGCTGATTGTTGGCCAAGTCCTGTGAGTCCTGCGTGTGTGCATTCGCTGTTGTTGATTGCCCTGCCCAACAAAGTGCAGCGATGCATCAATGATTCAAATGAGCCTCTGATGGTTCGACGCCGTTCTTTGTGTTCGCTTCTGGCCGCATTCTCAATTGGCCAACACTTTTTGCAGCTCTGCTAAGCGCTTGCCTTTTTGCCTGAAACCTTGTGAATATGCAAATGTTGTGCGATTGCGTTTCCTATATTACGACTATTGAATGATTGATTCAAATCAAACTGGGCACAGGGTATAGCAGAGTTTTGTTAGCCGTCAATCCTTCCGGGTTTTCAAGCATTTTCCGCTCGCGTAATTCAATGAAAATGCGAATTAGAAAGCACTTCACTTTCATTTTGATTGCAGCTCGAAAGTTTGCTGAACTTTGCATATGAAAATCAGAGGGAATTGGGCAGGAAAATTCGGGGTGGTAAAATGCTGAATAAATGATTGAGTGTAAATGTACATTTATATGAATTATTGAGAAACGAAACGAGAATTCCGTGTGTTGACTCAACTTGAGTTAAGTAAACCCTGAGATATTTCTCTTAATATTATTTTTACGAGCTTCCACAAATGGTTGCGGAATCCATTTATGCTTAATCCTTGTGTGATTTTAGTGCATATTACGGCATCCGTATTTGCATAATTGAGAGAGCAGTTAGATCTTTGCTTTTGATTATGAAAATTTTATTGCATTTGCACAGAGAGAAATAACGTGGTAAAATCAAGATTCAAATCTTGAAAGATGCCAAAATTGAGCCAAGAAGGTTTTATCAAGATCAAAATTATAAAGAAATTCTAGATTGCCATATCTTGAAAGATTATATTTTTTCAAGAATGGAAAAATCTTAAAATTAATCCACGAAGGCAAAATCTTAAATTTAGATTAAACTTTCTAAAATTAGATTTATAATTGAACAATGATTTGCAGTATCTCTATTATAGTTGACAGCAACAACACCAGAAATAAGGTTCTAGTTACAACTTCTTAACAAACAAAAGCAAAATTCTTAATCTCAAAACGATGAATGAAGAACAAAATCTTGTTTTACGATTTTTCCAACCTATTTTTTTCTTAAGGTTAGAAAAGTTTTTTTAATCAAAATTTGCAATCTTTTTCTCAATCTGGAATAAAATAATCTTAAAGCAAGATTTAAATCTTAAAATAAGACATTTTTAATTTTAAAGTGCAAATTTAGCATAAAAATCTCTCTGCAACCTAAAAATCTTATTTCAAGATTTATTTTAAGATCGAAAAAATCGAATCGAATCGAAGTCAAAGATTGTTATCTGCTTTTCAAACTAGATTTTTTTCTTCCTGTTTACCAAATAGGACTCGAGATTGAGTACGCTATCGCAAATAACGAAAAGAAAGATAATCAAAGGAAATATGCACTCTGGTTGCTATTATTGCTATTTCTATTGCTATGGTTGCTGTTGCAGTCGTGGAAATGCGCTCACTGATTTACACAAAAGGGAAAAGCAAAAAGGAAATTGTACTCACCACGCCGACGGAGAAATAATTGTTGATAATGTTATAGGGCACGGTGCAGTCCTTGTCCGATTGCACTTTGATGGGCTTCTGTGGAATGTTGCTACTGCTGGTTGCTGTTGTTGCAGTTGGTGTTGCTGTTGTGGGTGTTGTTGCTGTGGCAGCTGTTGCTGCTGTTGGCGTTGGCGGTGTAATGGGAGTCTTCGGTGTTTGTGGTGTGCTGGCGACTTGGCCTTGTCTATGCTGCTGCTCAATGTTGTTGTTGTTGTTGCTGCTGCTGTTGCTGTTGTCGTTGCTGTTGCTGTTGCCATAAGTTTCGCACTTGTCCGACAAATCCAAAGACAATATAATTTGCTGTTTAACGATGTTGTACGGCTTATTGCACTGACTATTATTATCGCTCTGATTATTCTCAGCTGCCTCTTCATCCGACATTGTTGTCGTAGCTGCTGCAACTGCTGCTGCAGCAGCAGCTTCTGCTTCCGCTGCCAGCTTTTGTTGCTGTTGCTTGTGTTGCACGAGCAGCGTCTCGAGTGATTGCTTTTCAGTTACATCTGTGCGTGTTAGCGGGAATAGAACACCTTTGCCCATAGGCGACCCCATTTCCTGCTGCTGCTGTTGCTGCTGGCATTGTTGCGGCAGGTTGGTGTTGATGCTGCCTGTGGCACTGCCACTTGAGCTGCTTGTGTTGCTGTTGCTGCTGCTGCTGCTCAGCGTGGCTGTCAATGTTTTGTGCATGCGTCGCGTTTCGAATGTGGACATTGAAATGCTTTTGGTGGTTGTGGTGCGCGTGGCAGATTCCACAGCCACCTCAGCAGCAACCTCATCGTGACCCGTTCCCGTTCCTATTTCCATCCCTGTTGCTGTTGTCGTTGTCATATCCTGCGTATATTCCGTTGCCATCATAATCGATGTGGCAGTTGCAGCTGTGTCTGTGTCTGTGCCTACTGCTGCGATGTTGTCGGTAGTGCCACTGAAGCTTTGCCGCTGGATTTCCTCGAAACGTTCAATCAGCGATTTGTCGACCACAACACTCTGTGACAACTCAATCACTTTCTGCATGTTCGAGTGCAAAGTCACCTGCAAATGGTGCACAAACAAGAGGCACGCCTCACTGGTTAGTTTCTCCCATTGCCCCGCATGGCAAGCCACGAAAACGAATTTTTGTAATCAGTTTTTTAGGCTGCTTTATCACTAGACTATTTGTAAAGTTTGTTACTTTTGAACTTACCTTGGGGCGCAGTTCTTCAACGGGCGGATTGTTGGTCACCTCGATGCTCCATCGATCCAGCATTACGGTAGAGGCACGCTTTATCTTTTCCATTAATTTGGGTATGTTCTCGCCCTCATAGCCGCCGCCCCAGCGCAGGCAACGTGCCAAATCGTTGCCAGTTCCCAGCGGAATGACGCCAATGGCAGGCTGGGTGACCAACTCGATGGAGTCTGTGTATAGAGATATTACAATTTAATGCCTCTGGAAGCAGTAGTGTTTTGGTATTGTGTGGAGCTTACCCATTGCCTCGAGCACCCAGCCAACAGTGCCGTCGCCACCGCAGCAGATTACTTTGAAATTGGGCATATCCTTAAAGAGCGTGAGTCCTGTGTCGACAGTCAAGAGGCAGAAGCGTGTGTATAAACGTAACCAAGAAATCAGAATTTAAGTATCTTGCTACGCAATTTGCATTTAAATTGTGTGTGTGTTGCCTTGTGTATTTGCTTTGCGGCTCGCATGTAATCATCACGCATACGCCGTGGTGTATACGCACCTTCCTTAGGTCCACCCTTGGATAAATCATACACCTGCCTGGGATTGAGCATATACTGAAATTTACGCAAGATCCGATCACCTTGTCGCCCGCCACTCTTTGGATTCACAAACACCAGCAATGGGCAGCTCAGCTCGTCGGGCGGCGTGATTTGGAAATGCGTCGCCTGGTGATGATGATGCATTTGTGATTTCTACTCGGTTTCGTTTATATTTAGCAGATGATATTGTTTTTTTTTTTGTGGGAATGACACACACAATTTTTTTTAGCAACAACAATGGAGAAGCGAATATACAAGAAGGCGAATGCGGGGAAAGCGTGTGCATTGAGAGTTTATTGTATTAGTACGATTAGTTTGCCAATTTTTGGTTAGGGAAATGGAATTAAGTAGAGTAAACTTTTTTTGGGATCAACTCACTTTATGCGCCTGATTAACCGAACGCTGGCGATCCAAGACAGCCGGGCATATCGCAGTGGGTGGCACAATTAGCTCAGCAAATTCACCCAGTGTGCACTCCTTCTTCACCGACGAGGCGCAACGATTGTGCAGCTGAAACGAGCGGGAGGGAAAGAGAGCGAGAGTCGAGAGATTATTTTCACATTAAATTACCCAAAAGGAAAAAAAAGTCATAAAAAAGATAGCCAAAAATCTGGCACGTTAAAAAATAAAACGAAACGAAACGAAATCGAGGGGCCTTAAATTCAATTTACACTTGACTAGCTGGCCGCAGAACTTGTGCATTGGAAAAGGAGAGCGCTGGTCTTCCTGGCATCCTTGGCGTATACGTATTTATTTGATGAGCGCTCTCTCACTCCGCACGCTTACTTAAGCACTCATTTTGCTTTAATGAATGCGATTAAAAGTTTGTGTTAGCGCTTCCGCCAAATTGTTAATTTGCACTCAAAATGGGATTTAAACGCAGATCCTTAATTTAAATTCAACTACGGATAGCTTTTTGTTCTTCCCTCGGTTTCTCCACTTTACTATGCAGTGGCAGGTTCTTTGCTAAGGAACAACACAATTTAACCTGCTGCACTGATTATCGCTGACATACAGAATGCTGTGTCACGTGTGAACTTTTCACTGCCACACGTTGCAAATTTGACGTTGATAAAATGCAAAATGCACATACAAATACAATTATGCGTGGGCAGTTTGATCAGTTTAAATCGTCGATTTCAATTGGGAAAATCGATTAAGCTGATGGCAGTAAATATAGATATTCAATTAAAATTGCTAGTAAATTGAATTAAGTACTTATACTATTTGAGTAATGATTGCGCAAAATGTGCATAATATAATTAAGTTTGCAAAATTTATAGTAATTTCCTATTTCTCCTCTAGTCAATCTAGTTTCGGGGTTATTTTAAATATACAGCATAAAATTGAATTATAATTACAAAAGAAAGAACTAATCACAAAGAGTCTAAATAATGAATTTATAATAATAAATTCAGTATAGATTTGATAATTGCTAATAAACAAAAGGCAACACAAAACAATTCAAATTTTGGAGTTTTCAAATAAAAAATATGTAATAATAAATTCATACTGCAGTTTGCTATTGTACTTAGATTAATAGTACACAAATAAATATAAAATAAACTTAAGAGCGTATGTAATATGAAGAATATTGCAAAGAATTTCATCTCATTTTATGTAAAATATGGATGTTCAAGTTTCAACAATGCTTTATGAATAATTTTGATTATAGTTAGTTCTAAGATATTAAATTTCATTACGATACTATAATATTTTAGTATGTGTACTATAATATTTTGATTTTTTACCTTAAATTTCATGTAGTTTAATTGTTTTTAAAATAATTAAATAAATTAATATGAATGATGAACTAAGTCGACAATTGTTGTGAATTTGTTTAGAGAAAGCTGCTCCCTCAATGAGTAGTTCTTCTTACTTTAAATTAAGAATAATCTATGTTACGCATTTAGTGATCAACTCGTTGCTAAGTTTGCTAACCAATTTTTAGTCTAACATGCCTGCATACTAATCGAGCAACCCTCGAAAAGCAAAGGCCAATATTGACTGCTGCAGCCTTTGGCAACGTTTAGCTTACGAAATGTTTACAGCTGAAGCAGCCAAGAAGGAAGTTTCTTGCATTGCTCGATGCCTGCCGCCATTTTGGATGCAGCTGCTTCTTCATTTTCTCTTCCAGCTCTTCACATGATTGTTCTTGTTGTTGTTGTGGCGTCTGAGATAACGAATTCGGCATTATCTCGACTGATGCTGCACTTGTCAAAGTCACTGGAGAAAGTTGTGCTTGCCGGGGGCAAGATGAAGGAAACACGACGGCAGCGGCGGCGTCTCTTTGGCGGATTGTGTCGGAGATGGAATCTGGGACTGCCTCTGGTCGTGTGGCATGCAGCAGCATAATTTCTTTGAGACGTGACAATTTGCCAGCCATAACGAAGCTGGAGCTGACGTCGTGGCCAAAACCCGTAACCAAGCCACGATGCTGCACAGTGTGTGGCACTTGCGTCTACATTTGCAGCAATGTGTGGCACACGAGTGTGTGTGTGTTAGTTGTGAGTGCATGAACTGTATGTATGTGTATGTATGTGTGTGCTTGCTTGTAGCTCAAATCAGTGGCGCTTAACAAGTTTTTGCCAAAAGACAAAACAAATAGGAGCATGACTACGGGACATGCACAGCTTGCTCAGTTGATCAAAATAATTGAAATTCTTCGTATTTGAAAAATTGTTGAGAATTGTGCACTGTGTGGAATGTGGCACAACTGCCATGCGATTTGTATAAATACTTGCCACGACACAATGCCAAGCAATGCAACACTTTGATGGAACTCGATACACTTGCGTTTGCAAATGGCAACTAAAAGAAGATGCTTTTACACCGACAGAAAATAGTCGGCAAAGAAATTACTTTTTCTTTAAGTAACTTTATATTTCAAGAAACTCAAAATAATTTAACTACATAAAGCATAAATTAATACATTTAATTGCTCTTAAAATAAATCTTTGGAAATATTCATGTTGTAATACTAAATTGTAATTTAATATACTATTTCTATAGTTATCAAAGCCAGCAAATACACAACATTTAAATATATAATAATTAAACTTGAAATGTTCACTTCCTATTACAACTAGTAACTAAAAGAAGCTGCCAGAAAATAGTCAGCAAAGAAATTACTTTTTCTTTAAGTAACTTTATATTTAAAGAAACTCAAAATATTTAAACTCCATAAGTCATAAATTCTTACATTTAAATGAACGTAAAATGTATCTTCACAGACATTCATTTTGTACTATTATATGGTATTTTAATTCACTATATTCTGTTGTTATTGAGTCAACAAATGCAAAACATTTAAATAGAATAGAATTGGAAATGTATGTATTGATAAATATAGAAATTGTATTTTAAAAATGTTATCAGAAAAGTCATTTTTCTTTTCTGGATACATTTGCAATTGCTACTGGCAACCAAAAGAAAATATAAAAATTTGTGCACTGCATAAAGAATATATTCTTTGATTTGATTACGTTTGAAATGCATTTTAATAAATATTCTATATTTTTAGTACTTTTCACATTTCACAATACTAAATTCTGTTATCGAAATCTCGAATTTGACTATTCTCAAAATGTATTAAATAGAGAAATTGCATGTACAAAATGTAAATGCAACACTTGCATTTGAATAACTTAATGAGAGAATAGCTTTTCAGTCTTTCACTATTTCTAAAAAAGTTAGAAAAATACTTTTACTCACCATCATGTGGCACCAGCGACAAGTGAGTCCTGTGATGCCATGGTATGCTTTGATGCGTTTGCGGCACTTTGAGCAGCGTCCGTAGCAGTTGCCCTCGACCCAATGATGCAACAGATCGCCGCCACATTTGGGCTTCTTTGACTTGACGTAGGTTGTTATGCATGAGGCAGGCGCATGTTGCACGCAACGTTCGTGCACCGTGTATTTGCAAACTGTCGAATAAAGAGCAAACAAATATTTAAAGCATTCGCATACTTCTTAATCATTTACAATGTGTGATTAAAATTGACATTGAAGTTGCAATCATTTGTAAATCTATTTGATCAATGGTATTTTTTTGTTGCAGCTTTGTGCTACTGTTTCGTTTCGTTTGAAATTGACAATCTCAATTTGTGACATCAATATTAAATGTTTTCCATTAAAACTGACGAAACACACATGTGTAATCATCAAACAGACTCAACTCAACTCGACTCGACTCCGACTGACAGATGACTTATGTGCGCTCTGCGAAATGTCCTTTTTGATATTAAAAGTTGAAAATGTGTAATTTCCGCCGCACTGTCTGCAGTCAAGGAGTGTGTGCTCTGAGTACTACGATACTATATGTATTTAAATGTACTTCTCGATACTTACGGACACAGCAGAGACCCTTCTTGCCAAGGCCGACCAACATATTTAGGCAGAGATTGCAGTACGCCGGTTTGCTAAAGTGCTTTAAGCGCCACACGTGGATGCCATCCTCCTTCAGTGTGGTGCTGTCGACGCCTGTAAAATGAGTGCGATAGAGAACGATATTGGAGATTGCATAAAACACTGCGAGAGGGAGATGCGAGCACTTTTTGCATACGTTGCGAAGGTGAAAAATTGCACAGAATAGATACGATTTCATATATGTAGTATATTTTGCTTTTTTTTGCTCAATGTGAACCTTCTGCAAATGACTTGATTATTGAGGCAGTCAGAGCAGGGACACAGATGTTGTAGAAGGCAGCGGTGGGGGGAGAGGCAATCACAAGAGGCAATCGAGGCACTGAGGCAGTGAGGCGGTAAACGCATTCAAAGCTTCACAGCCACTTGGCGCTCTGGCAGTTAGCAGTCTACCGAAGTAGTTGCAGCTGTTTTTTTTTTTGTTGTTGTGCTCACTCACCTAGCAGGACGAGGAGCGGTATGGTTGTCATGCCGCCACGTTGCCACTCCTCCAAGGACACGGTGCCATCGGCGTCATAGTCAATTTCAACCATCATCTCTTGCAGTATCTGTAAGTAGGAAAATTGCACAGAGCGTGTGAAAAATGCCGCTGGCTGCTGATGCTGCTGCTCGCTGCTGCTTGCTGTAAGATTTCCTGATTGACGTTCTGTGGCCGCCAAAGTGAAATACAGAAAAGTAAAGGTAATTTTACCCAGAAGTACCCACAACTTTGACTTTGACTTTCATTGCAGCGAAAGTGTAATCCTCGTCAGATAAACCTATTACGACAATCCTTCTCTCTTCTTTTCCTTTTCGTAACTTACAAAATGAAATTTCAAAATATTTTTTGCAGCCTGGATTGTCTTGAGATTTTACTAAGGCATCGCCTGCTGATTATATTTAATTATGGATATAAAACTATGTACATTTCCGTTATCCATAGGGTAGAGGGATATTATAACTTTGTACCCGCAGGAAATGGATGTAACAGGTAGAATGAGACCTGTATAAAGTATATATTATATGAATATTCTATAGTCCGTCTGTCCGTCTGTTCGTATGAACACCTAGATTTCAGAGACTATAAGTGATAGAGCTATAATATTTATATTTCGACAGCACTTGTAATGTTCAGAAGTAAATCTAGTTTGTTTCAAATTTTTGCCACGTTCACTTCTGTCCCCGCCAATTGACAAAAATCGAATAGCAGCATTAATTTTGATGCTAAAGTAGCGATGTTCTGTACATATGTACAGTAAAACCTACAGAATTTATGATTCCTGAAAAAATTGGGAACTGATAAAAATTTTAAAAGTTATTTAAGAAATATGGGTCTTAGTTTTTTTGGCTGATAATCTAATATATTTTGCACTCAATGGTAACTTTAGAGTGTAGTACTATATTAAAAAACCAATTATATTATTCGGTATATTTATAGTATTTTCGCGATAAGTTACTTTGGTATATTTTAAGAATAATACCGCACTTTTTTGCTTTTATTCAAAATGGGTAGCGGGTATCTTATAATCGAGTGTGCTCGCTTTTTTACTTGTTTGCATTGCTTCTGCAGTTCTTTTCATACTGAAAGAAATACGAAATTCACTATCAGAGTGCATTTTTCATTTCTCTTTTGGTTTTTGGCTGAAACTATCAATATCCGCTTTACTTTGAATTCCAACTAATCAATTTAATGCCGTGCCGTGCCGTTCCGGGCTTGGGCGCAGAAATCCCAAATACATAATCGATACTCATAATGGCCGGTCATAAAATTTATGCGGCATCCTTTGGGGGTTTCGTTCGCTTCGCTTTTAACCGGAAATGAATTTCAGAATTATGCAATTCATTAAGTGTTTTGATTATTATTTCTGTTTCAACTATGCCACGAACGAACTCCTTTCGCTCGTTGACTCTCTGCAGGCTGGCTGGTCACAGCAAAAGGGCAGAAGAATTTTGATTAAAATATTTTCTATATCTGCTTTGAATTTAAAGTATGTGGCACCCTCGCCGCTCTTCGCCTTGGCATCATCATCATAAACCCATCATAGAAATGGAAATGACAGTGAGCCGAAACCCCAATTCCAATTCCAAATGCTGTCTTTCTCTCTCTCTCTCTCTCTATCTATCTCTCAGTTCAGAAGTATCTTAAAGTCATCGCCATCATTGCGGCATAACCCGAGGGTATATTGTTAATTGAGTTTTGTGGCGCTTTGACTTTATTTGTGGTCTTAATGTGGCTACCAAGGGGCATTTCTGGTTGTTCTTGTCGTTGTTGTGCTTACTTATTTTTCTAGTTCACTCTCGCTCTGACAAGTTGAGCGATTACTTAACTATGCGCTGCGCAGTGTGGTATGAGGGTACAAGTAGATCACAGTCGAGAAGACTTCGCCAGCATTCGTTTTCGGTTAGTTGTCGAAACTATTAAGTCCCTTAAGTTGGCAGTTGGTCTTCGGTTTGTGGTCGAGAATGAAATGAATGCCGGCCAGCTATTGGCTACTGGCTACTGGCAACTTGGATTGCCTCCAAAACAATAAAATGAAATTAATTTCGATTGCTTTTTCCAAATGCTCGTAAGTAATTGAAAAACTTTTACCCGGACTTTGGCTCTGGCTCTCATGTTGAGAGGAGAAGCAATCAGAAAGCATTTGATGATTGCTTGATTGTTTTTTCGTTTGGCCATCATTAAGTATAAACACAATTGATTGGCACTGATTGCAATAATCAGTTTTAAATGTAAACCGCTTAAGGTACGTACATTTACGTTTTGTGTGTTTGTACTCACCGGACGCAACTCGCTGACATCCCAGCCAAGATATTCGGCCACGGCCATCATCTGATTAACAATGGCATCCATTTCGGCGGTGTCGAGCACGCCATTGCTATCCGTATCGTACAGGCGAAACATGACTGTAATAACAAATGAATAAATGAATAAACGACTGGCATGAATAAATGAATGAATGAGTGCATAAATTAATGAATGATCAACAGCTGACTGCCAGTTAAGGCCCCAGCTAAAGGTCAAGTGTGCAGGCAGCCAGCTGCTGCTGGTCATCTAAAGGTAATGTTGTTGTTGTTGCTTTACTTACATTCGAGTTTATCCTCTGGCCGTCCGGCCTCGAGCAGTGATAAATAGCAGACGACATCCTTCAGCGGAACCTTAAGTGTCAAAGGATCAAAGTGTGAGAGTTTACGTGTCAGCAGCTTAATGTCAGCTGTAAGTGAAAGCAAAAGCAAAAGTACAAGTTTCAACAAAACAGTTTCAGTTTCAGTTGCAGTTTCAGTTTTAGTTTAAGTCCTTTCAAAAATACACACACACACATACACATTCGCTGTGTTGTTAGTTAAGCTTTCAATCAATCTAAAGTCGCTGAATTCGTATATTTTTGAGCAGTTGGTTTGTTTACTCTCCCCAGTTGTCATTGATTGAGTATTTGACTGACTGACTGTCTGACTGACTAACTGATCGACTGACTGAGTGAGTGAATAAATGTTTTACTTGTAGCGCGTTGCAGCTGCATTTGACAGCTTAAAGTTGTCCCTCGTTTGTTTTTCTCTTCGACACTCATTAATGCTTAATGCTGATTGCCACCAATTGACCCGCGCGACCCAAAAGCTTTTTCAACTTTGCCTTTTTGCTTTTAATAAACTTTGCCATCGAACGGGAGAGTAAGAGAGAGAAACAGGAAATGTTTTTGCAATTTAACGCCAGCTTGCAAAGAACGAACCCAATCAAAAATTTTCAGCAAAGTCTCATTAATATAAACCTATGACCCAAACTTTGCTCATCATCCGCAACATTATAAAACACAACAAGAAAGAGAGAGATGCAGACAGAAATGTTGCCCTCTTTATTTAATGCGTATTTATTAAATATTAATTTATTTATTTTTTGAAATGCTCTTTCAAAGCTTGTTGCTAACGACATTTCTATCGATTTTCACATAAAACAATCAAATAATAATAAAAAGAAAAAGGTAAGGACACAACAAAAAATGCGAGTTGTCCCATTCAGAGAAGTATTCTTCATTTCATTTCGTTTTCATTATTTTCTTTTCTTTGTTGTTGTTGATGTTGTCGTTCTTGTTGTCGTGATTTCTTCTCATGTTTTTTGGGCTGTAATTCAAGTACTTTTATGGGATGTTAGGCAAATTCTCATAAGTTATATAAACACATTTGAGCCTCTTGGTAATTGGCCTTGTGTGTTGGCTTACAAATTACTTAGCCGAGGGTAGAAGGACCTCTCAAGTGTACGTGTGTGTGTGTGTGTGTGTGTGTGGGTGTGTATGCTTGTCTGTATGTGTGTGTGTGTGGTATTTCAGCTAATTATGTTTACATTTCGATGAATGGCATTAGGAGTAGTTTGCCAATAAATGCTAATATATGCGTCGAGTGTGGCCTAAGCATTGGTTAATATTTACATTTCATATTAATAACTAAATGAGACTTGCCCAGGACAGACTTTTGCTCTTTGTCTTTATCTTTGGCCAGAGCAAACAATTTGTCGCTTGATGAATGCATCAATTACACACACACACACACACACACACATACACACACGAACATACGTATATTTCTGTGTGTGTGCGTTCTGATCAATGTCAACGCATTTCAGCCAATAAATTTAATTTGCTGAGCACACAGCGAAATAAAATATATATGTATGTATATAGAATGTATGCAGAATGTATGTGGGAAAAAAACCAAAGCAAAACTAATCCAATTAGCGCTTACAGCGCCCACACACATTGAGCGCAGAGGGGTCAGATGCGGTGAAGGGGAATGAGCGGAAAGCCTATGCCATGTTTTACTTACTTAATATATAATGCTAATAGCAATGCTCTGGCAAAAAAGGAAGGCACACAGTGCTCATATTGTTTGTTGTTGTTCTTTGCCTTTTTTCCCAAACGCAATTTTTCCCCAGTTCGGGCATAAATGAGGACAAAGGACGTTCGAAGTGAGAGAGGGAGAGAGAGAGTGAGAGAGTGAGCGAAAGGGAGACAGCCTCACAATTGCTGCTAAAATGCGTGAAACGACAGGCCGAACAAAAAGCAATGGAAAACAAAAGGCAAAAAGAAAAAAAAAAAACACACACATACAAAACGAAAAAAGAATGAACGCAAAAAGAGAAAAAAATGAAATGAAATTTACGTTCATTAATCATTCGTGCACATTTCAAACGAAGCGAAATGAATGAAACCAAATGGCGAATACGAAGCAGCATCAGCATCAGCATCCTAAGAGGAACACTGGCCACAGCAGAAAGAACTGTAGCTGTAGAAACAGCAATGGAATCGGGAAGTAGAAAAGGCAGCAGCATCGGAAGGAGGAGCTGCAAACGAAGCCAGTGAAATAACTTTTCGTAGCATACTTTTAGGCGTGAATTTTCTACTGTATGCCAGTATGTGTACTTGTTGTGTCTGTAGGTGTGTGTGTTTGTGTGCGGAAAGCAATGAATGTTAATTTTACGCATTGGCGCGGCGCACTTTGAGAAAATGCAAAAATGCTCTAATTGGGCGTTGATTTACGACATGATCTAAGACATTGGCGCCTGCCCTAATGAATACCCTGCTAAAGTTTTTGACGAGGGTTGATAAGTGACCAGCTGACCCAGTATTTAATTAGCGTATTTGCTTAAGAAAAGGTTTGTTGTATTTTTAAACGCATGAGAAAGACTTGAGAGTACTTTAGATTACCCTAAAAATGCCGGAACGAAATAAACCAAACTTTAATTATTTAATTATCGTATTTGCTAAAGGAATTATTTGTAGTATAGTGTAGTAGTGTAGTGTAGTGTCATGAATAAAACATTTGAAAAATGATCTTAGATTTTTCTATATACAGTAAAATAAATTTGAATTATTTGTTATATTTTGTATACATTCATATATTTTTGTTATTTTAGTTATTTAACTGAATGCATTAGTCGCTCTTGATCATGGAATTGCAATAAGGAATTGTATTTGTTATTTCAATAAAATATTAATAATAATAGTTATTTTTTCATCAAGTTTTCATAAATTTTTTTTCGTAGTTATTTATTTAATTATTCTTTTTCTTAGCTTTTTTTCTTGTTAACTTTCATGTGTCCCATAAATATAGAATATTCTAAATCTAATAGAATGACCTTCTTTGCATTTTCTTACGAATCACACTCCACATCAATGTGTTTAGTGTAATCTGTTAGAGATTACATGATTATTTAGTGAGTCTTATAAGATATCTTACAGTACGGCCTGCTAAAGTATTTGGCTTGTTTTTGTTATGCCAGCACTTCCATTTCCGCTTTTGCTTGCTCTTTTGCTGTTTCGTCTTTTGTCGTAACTTTTGTCTCCACTTGTTTGGGTCGGTTTTTAGGACTCAGTTTTCAGTTGAGCTTCGGCATTTGCTCGCCATTTTTGCATAATTTATGAACTCTTGCACTCACGAATTAGCGCTGCGGATTTGTGTTTACCTCTAGTTGGGGCTCCATTCACTAATTAGTAAGTAAGCCAAAACTTTTCGATTTGCTTTAGTAAACAACGAATAAAGCGAGGGGAGACTCTCTCTCTCCCCCTCTCTTTCTTTGTCCCTCTTTGCCTGTCAGTCGGTAATTGGACTCGGGTTTTGGGATCTTGGATTACTTGGGTATAGGTTGTAACTACTGTCTCAGTCTCTGTCTCCATCTCTCTCTCCGTCTCCGTCTCAATCTTATTCAACGCTGCTGTCTTCCTTTTGCTCATTTATTATGCGCGTGCTGCGTGGCAAATGCCATGCAATTTTGCATCTGAATTGGCTGTAAAGCTGTCCTGACTGCCACGATGTCGAGCTGTCTGTCGCCAAAGTAATCAGTTTACAAGTGACAGCCGCAACGCTGACAGTTGCAAATGCTTGCAGCTGCTGCAATTGAAATTCTCAAGATGCCGCGTACAATTTGCATACTCCTCACGCTCTTCCTGTTTCTGTTTCTCTCCTGTAAACCCAATCTATAAGTAAGTTTTGAGGCAAGCCACAGCCCATTGAGCCCCCACTGCCCACACTGTTAACCACGCCCACAGTTGGCTAATTGCAGTTGACTTGGCCTGTATGCTGTGCACAATGGCCGCCTAATTGAAGCTCTAACTCAATGACGAACTGTAACTCATATGCTGTGTGTAATTTTCTCATTTCTCAATTGTCGATGATGTCGCCTTCCCCTGCCCACCTCATTCCCCTCATTTCCCCTGTGCACCCACTCGAATCTAATTAATACTCACTATCAATTTTGCAATTAACGGAATTGTTGCTCTTCTTCGAGGAATTGCGCGACATTTGCGAGTGGTTCGTCTGCGAGTGCGATGGACTCGAGTCAACCGAACGACGGGCGGCGTTGTTCGCCTGGAACATGCTCGGCCCACTGGCCAATGGACTCGGCGTCACTGTCAACATTGGATGCACACTGCCTGCAAAAAGAACAAACACACACACACAAAGACACAATTAAAGTGTTTCGCAAAAATGACGAAATACACTCGCACACACACGAAGTTATACTTGCCTGTCTTGCTGGGATCATGTGTCAAATGGCCACCGAGAGCCAAAGAGTGCTGCAACTTGTCCGTAATGCCATGGATTTTGTCCACAAAGCTGGTGCGTGCCTGGGCCTGATTTGGGGCATCGCCAGTGCCAACAATGCTGCATTGTGGCATCAGTTCGGCAATGCTGTTGATGTTCGGTATGGAGCCTAATTACAAACCCCCCCACAAAAGAGAAATGTGCTGCAATTATTAAACTGACTTTTGCTTGGTTCTCTTTTGCGCAGCCACATTCACATCCATCTCCGTGACCAGCGACAGAAAATGAATATGGATGTGGATTCGGATGTGAATTCGGATGTGGATGCGGATGTGTGGTATCCAGCAAAGCATAAGTCTTACCCTTCGTATGGGACGTGACTGGGGCACAGGCGGCGGTGCTGCTAATGGCCGCCATTTGATTGAGCGCCTTGCCATGCAGCTGTGCCTGGGTGACATTTGGCTTAAGGAACGACACGAACAAATGCTTGGCCAAGTCCAGCGGTGTCTCGCAGTCCAGAAACGCGTCCAAAAACCGCCGAAAGCCATCGAAATCAATGTCCTGTCGCACATACCGATAAAGAGAGAAAGAGAGATAAAAGAGAGAGAGTGTGAGAGTGTTTTAAATTAGAACTTTAAAATTGGTTTCATATAGTCGATGCTTGTAGAATTTGTAATTATTTGATGCACAGAGCCCAAATAGCAAAAATGGTTATATAATTCTCCGTGATTTCGGTTGCCTTGCGTCATGTACGTGACTGTAAATGTCCTTTGAGGATCTACCGCAGTTTTATTTTTGTGCACTCACAACAACTTTCAGGCGAGCAGTCAGTGGGAGGCAATGGAAAGGAGGAGACAGGATAGCTGGCTGGCAAAGCCACAATGGTCTCCACAATAGGCCTTGAAGAGTGACACTGGAACCTCTGGCTGAATTACATGTCAACAGCACGTGTAGCTACGTATTGTCAATACAACAACGCACTGACATTGATAGACATACTTGCCACGCAGCCTCCACACACACGCACACACACACTCATACACACGCACTGTAGAGTGAAGGATGCCTTGTTGTATAAGCATAAATGACGATATAAGCCTCTTACAATATAACCATTCTCCATTCTCAATTTTCCAGTTATCATTTATCAGTAACCAGTTATGGGTTTACTCGCTACTCGTTACTTGCTCTCGTTACTCGTTACTGCGGTTATGCCTATGACGACAGTTAATCAAGGACTCCGATGCTGCGGCATTGTGCAACAGACATTACGCGTGTTCGGCGCAGAGTGGGGCACAAACCGTTAATTGGAAAACGAGCGAATGAAGCGAACATAAGACCAATTTATAAGCAAATAGTAAGTGTTCAACTAACAGATACCCTGCATAAAAAGAGCAAATTTGAATAAGACTTTGCACTTAAACACAATTACACTTTGTGGGACACTATAAACAAATAAATATACTATATTTATATAATCTATTAATAGCATTTTCTAATAAACGGTTGCTGCAGATTTATGTATATTAAAACAACCTATAGAAGATCTGAAAACTAGATGCACTCTTTAAGCTGAACCATTAATAAAATATCCTTTAAATGAATATTCTAATTTCTGAGTTCATTTTACTTCTCACTAAATAACCTGTTCAATTTGTATTACTTTTATTATTGTTTTTAAAACCAAAATCTATTTATATCTAATAAAGTCAGTCTAATGTGAATATATAACGAAATTAAGTAAACATGGAATAAATTTGCCAACGCAGAATTACAAAATGTAAGCTACTCCATTAATTTAAAATGTTTAGTCTTAAGTCTTTAAGCATATATTTTAATTTCCCATTTCAGTATCAACCGATACGCTCTCTTTGAATATTGCGTGGATAGAGTAGATGCCACAAAACGCTTTATAGAAAGGCGGCATTATCATTATTATCATCGTTATAATGAGCCACACAATCTAGTGCATGCCAAAGATGCTGCTCGACTGCTTGGTTGCTTGGTTACTTCGGCGTTTTAAATTTCGTGCATAAAACAAAATATATGACAGTCCCGACAACATTAAGAATATACCGAGGTTGGAGTTTACTTAGCTCTCGACTCGTCCCAGGATGGGAAGAGAAATGAAAGTGGGAGAAGGAGAAGGAGAGAGGATTGGGAACGAAACTGGGATTGAGGCTGGCACTTTGGTGTTGGGCATGGGCCATAATGAAACTGAATACAGGCAAATGGAAATTTATATTACGACTACAGCGCAAACAGAAACAAAAGCAAAGCAAAGACAAGAACAACACCAAACTGGCAGCAAGAAGAGCAATAGCGGAATGACTTAAAGAGCCAAGCGCAAATAGCAACGACACGCTTAGTGTGTGATACAACAGCAGCAGCGGCAGAAATAGTGAAGGCATATTGTATAACACACTCATTCACACTCGCACACACACACTCTCACTATAATAATGGCACGCGAATTGCGTTAACAAAATTTATTTAGCAAGCAACGAGATACGCGTGCGAAAGCAGCAGCAACAGCAACAGCAAATGAGAGAGATTCTCAAACACTGCTGAGGCAGCAGCCTCTTTAGGCTCCACGCAATTGCCCCTAAAAATCCGTTGTGCTTCTCTAGTTTTGGTGTCATTCCAGTGTGTGTGTGTGTGAGTGCCGTTATGCGTGAGCGCGTGGTTTAATGAATAAATATTCAAGCATATTGAGGGGCTGAGAGAACAGTGCGTATGCGTGATATCCATTACAGTCACACACACATACGGGCGCTGATAATCACACGAGCGTGTCGCGCTTTTGGGCCATTTGACCAGTTTATCATACGCTGCACACTCACACCTCCTCGTCCACCTCCTCCTCCTTCTCCGCATGCCATGGCAAGTCATCCATGAGTATAATCTGCGCTTTGCATGCATTATGTACGAACACAGAGCATAGCATACTTTTCGGTGCTGGCTATGCGTAAATTATGTATACGCCACGTAACCCACAGTGCAAATCACATTTGATATCTGCACAGACAACAAATGTGCGCATTCCTCTCCCGAAAATAAATTTCCATTGTCAGCGGAAAATGCATTTTCATTGCTGCGCATTGTGCAACAATGGCAAATGTGGAGCAATGCGGGATTAGCTCTGCTTGAGCCAAGCCATCGCAGTGCCTTGCACTTGAGTTAAGTACACCAGAAGCAGCATCATCAGCAGCAGCAGCTTGACATACTGAAATTACATATTAAACACAGCAGCCGCAGGGGAAAATGGAGGAAAGCTGAGCTTGGATTCAATGTCGCTGATGTAATGTTGTTAATTCCGCTTTCAGCTGCCGGCGATTTGACAAGCAGCTCAGTTTGCAGCATTTGCTGCTGCTTCGATACTCTCTCAACTGATTCATTATGCTGGGCATTAGGAAAACATGAGCAAGACCCGCCTCAAAGACGACTCAAATAAATTTACAGTATTTCATCAAGTCAGAGGACGACGACAACATAACTCAATGGCAAAGCCAATCGCTTCAAGCTTCAACAGCTTCTGAACAGTAAAAAACAACAAGAACAACAATAACAACAAGTCACTTCAACATCAGCCATGAGCAGTTGCCTTTTAATTAACTTAATTGAAGCGTTCAAGCTGAAATTGTAGAAGGAGCTGAAACAGCAACAGCAACAGAAAACGCAACTGAAAGCAACCTCAAGCGTTTTGCGAGGCGACCAAGCAGCCATATAAGCAGCTTTTCATAAAAAATGTACGCAAACTACAAATGCGGGTGACATTCTCAAATATCCTGCACTAAACCAACTTCTAATAAACGTACAATAAAGTTGAGAGCCACATACAACTTCACTTAAGCCTGAGTTTGGTTTCCATGGTATGAAAAAACAAGTGAAAAAGCTGTAGACGAGTGTGCTTGACGTTAAGATACCCGCTATCCATTCTCAATAAAGTGAAAACAGTGCGAAAGCCGACAGGGATAAAAGTGGTTCATTCTAATATACTAAAAAAAAACCAAAAACTATATATGGTTTATAGACTAAAATATAATATATGAAAAGCTTTACTTCAATATTCCGAAAACTTTAGGTGGTATATGGATAACATTTTCAAATTAATATACCAAAAACATACTAAAACAGTATAGCGTTATACTATAAATGACAAAATAGACCAGATTGTTCAATCTAGACTCGAAAAGTTTAGGCGTTTTTTGCTAATCATGAATATATATCCTTTATACATGTCGGGTATAAAAAGAAAAGTACGCTTTCAGTTTGATTTTAGCCAACTGGCAAACGCACGTAACATACTAACTAACATACATATATAGTAAGTTCGTATGGCCAAAACTGGATTTAGTTAGCTGGCAGTTGAAACAGCTTCTACATAACATGGCACTTTGCTTCCTTTTCATTTGATGGAATATTTAGTGGAATTACTTTCAGCGCGTTAAATCCAGCAGCAACAAATTTATACCAAACATATTTGTAGTGCACCAAAAAGTGCGAACTTTTAAGGGGAGAGGTGAGGAGGGTGTGAAAGGGAGAACCAAATAGAAACGAGATATTCCATTTTTCGTAGTGTCTGTCGAACGTGTTCAATATCAAAGTGAATGCAGTAAAAGCTTAAAAAAATATTCACTTCCCATCAAATTGTTGACTAAATATGTATTTGTGTGTTTGAGTGTGTAGGTGTAGGTGAGCGAGTGTATGTGTGTGTGTGTGTGGGTACGATGCACAGAAACAGAACAAACTTAATTATACTTTTTTCCATTTCGTTACACTGCCAAAAGATACACAGTCCCAATGCGAGCGAATAACATTTTCTGTCTACTTCTGTCTCTGTGTGTGTGTGTGTGTAGTGTCCTGTTTGCATTCGTATTGAGGTTAAATGAGCATGGCTGAGTAGATTTGACAACAAATTGCAAACCCAATGCGCTGCTGCTCAACACACAAACATGGATCATTCTCGGTGCGCCTCGTGTTGAGTGTTCTGTCTATTTGCTCAATTTGATTGCATTATGTGTGTGTGTGTGTGCGGCGGGTCTGTGTGTGTGGCTGTGTGAGTAGCTGTCAGTGTATGGTAATGTATTGTTAATGAATTAAATTTGACAACATGTTATTAATGCATTAATATTTAAAGCATTAACTACACAAAGCATAATGCTAAAGAGCTTCAAATTCATATTTCAGATATTCGAAACTCGAGGTTAATTGAAATACAAATTTCTGTCCATCTATATTGTTGTTCGTTTGCCTGTGCTGGTGGGTTCGTAATTGTATATGTGTTTTGGTCCCCCAAGTTATTAATTTGTCTGCTGGCACATTTGTTGATGGCCCGAAAAGTGGAAACTTGAATTTTGCTTAAATTATGGTTGCCAGGTAATCGGAAGCTTTTCCTTTCTTGGCACAAATTGATAATGTTGTGTGTGTGTCTGTGTGTGTTTTCAATTTAATATAACATCAACCTGTCCGTTCGCCCCTATGTTCTATGGCAAAAGTTTAGTTTTGCTTCTCTCTGACTTGATTTCAATTTGTGGCATTCAGGCGTAAACTTGAAAAATGCCTGTGATTTATTGTATGTATAAGAAGATTTACTTTCAATCTTTCACTTCGTTTTTGCGATACAAAATGCATTCAGAGACTGAGAGGGAGAGAGAGAGCACAAAGCACTGGCATAGTAGACAGACAAAACGACAGGAGTTTGGCTTTGGCCCGTATCCTTGTCAGTTGTGTTGGTGTGATTCGAGTTTTGGCTCTTACTCTTAGTTGGTCTTTGGATTTGGCTCGTCTTTCATCAGCTTACAATAGAGCCTTGAGCTCACTTTAAATGCTTAGTATACAAGTAGATATATCTGGGGCTTAGTCAAAAATACTTATGTATGTATGTAACTGTAACCCTAAGCCCTAATCGTTGTAATCGGTAACGGCAACGGCAACCTTGACTTGTCTTCTGTCCAACTACCTTGAAGCGGGTCTCAGTTCTTGGGTCTTGACTCCTCATTCCTCACTCTCCGCCTCGGACTCCGACACGGACTCGGACAGCGATGCCTCGTCGCTTACTTTATGTGAATTAATTGGAAAATTGAAGCGAGCTGGCACATTAAATTTGCCAGAACATATACAAGTGTACATATTTCCATAAAAGATAAATGTAATCTGCTCTTGCTGTTCACTTACCCCATCTGGTATGCATTTGGGCGTGGCCGTCGCACTTGGCGCACAAAACTCCTGGAGCACATCCTGCAGCTTACGCGTCGAATCTGCCATAAATAAAAACAAAGAACAACAAAAAAAAAATAATAATAATAAGATAAAGCATAAAATTACAATTTATGTATTAAATGAGGAAATTGTTTTGGGTTTATGTTTTGGGTTTATTTTGAGACTAAGTAGACTTGAGTGTGTTAGAAAGATAAGCTGCATGAAATATATTTAATTGAATCCTTATTTTATACTCAATGCATATAAGATATACGAATTCATTGGGTTGCTAAACTGACTTCTTTTAATGCGTCAAAACTAACTAACAAGCTTTAAGTGTGCTAGTAAGATAAGCAGTATTGAATATATTTAATTTAATCTATATTTTCATAAAAAAAAATTATATGGCAAAAACAGGTTGCAGCTGTCGGGTTGTAATTGCTTTGGTTAAAGTATGCAATACATTTTTCTGTATAGTACATTTTTAATGCCGTGGTATATTTTTATACTACTTATGCATATTGGTATATTTCAGTATATTCTGGGTATACATATTCAGTATATTTTAAAGATGATAGAGTCTGTTTAGGTTAGCTTAAATTATTTTATTGCCTGTCTTATTGAAAGTTTGGAATATTTGTTTCTATATAGTACATTTTTAATGCAGTGGTATATTTTTATATTACCTATGTATATTGTTAAATTTCAGTACATTTTGGATATATGTATTCTGTATATTTTAAAGATGATATATCCTGTTTTGGTTAGATTAAGTTATTTTTATTGCCTGCCTTATTTAAAGTTTACAATATTTTTTCTGCATAGTATATTTTTAATGCAGTAGTATATTTTTATACTACATATGTAGTATATTTCGGATATATATATATTGGGTACATCTTAACGATAATATTATATTATTTATGTAGTGATATTATTTAAAAATTTTAAATTAATAATTTGTAATTTATATTCTGTCTACTAAGCTCTCCATTTTTGTTGCGTTCAAACTGAAAATGTGTCCACTGTGCTCCAGCGTGGACACAAGCGACAATTGCTCCGCTGGCGCCAATTTAATCGACGCCTTAAGTGCGCCAACCGGAAGTGGGTTAAACGACAGCTGCGTCAGGTGAGTATGCAAAGCTCTAGCCATAATTAACTAATGGAAACAAAGTTAGTTTTAGTTTAGTGCGCGGTCAGTTGGACATTTGCAGACCACAAACAAATGTTTTTGCAGTCACACTTGATGTGCCCCAAATTGTGGCAGTTGCAGTTGCCGCAGCATTTTATTAAGTTAATGAATATACGACAATCACACTCACACATATAAAGCGGGCAGCTGCAACCGCAGTGAATTGTGAGTGTTGTTGCGAGTACTTGCACTTGCACAGCTGTCGTTGTCGTTGTCGTTGACACTCGGCAGTCGAAACCACTCGATGAGCACTTTAATAGCAAAAGTGCCACACCCAGAAGGCGCTTCATATTAGTGTCTGTGCTCTGCTGTGCTTGACAGCCTCGATTGTTATTACTACGACAGTGAGAGTACACACACACAATTTTTAATCACACTCTCCCAGAAAGTGCAGTCCAACATACTTTAAGAGGAGCGGAGAAGGAGGAGGAGGAGGTGTTGGGAGAGTGAAATGGAGAGCCTTTAAAAGCCGCACACAGACAAGTGGACTTAGTTATATGGGCGAAGTAAGTGCGAGAGCTGAAAGCAACCTTTAGCCAGTGCAATATCCGGTTTGAGTTGAAAGCCAAAGCCAAATTTCGAGTAACACACAGGTAACTACTTTAGAATGTCAGGGAGAAGCATTTGGCTTGAGCTGCAGCTGGGATTACCAAACAGACAGACTAAAGTATATCGAAAAGCTGCTGCACAAAGATGCCAACGCATCATCATCATCATCATCATCATCAGCAGCAGTAACAGCATCAGCAATGGAAGAAGCCTCAGCATTTGCTTCAGTATCAAGTTTGACTTGAAACTCTCGCACATCATTATTGAGGTTTCCGCACGCTGTGCGTAACTTGAATATTGTTGCAAAAGTTCCAATGTTGCAAGAGTTGCTTATTAATGAAATGCGAGTGCCACAGCACAATTGTAAATTCAATAAATCCACACAGAGTAAATGCAAATTGCATTATGCTATTGATGCTGCTGCTGCTGCTGGCAAATGAGAAGCCAATTCAATTTGAACCCAAAGCCGCACGCATTGATGAACAATACCGTCATAATTGTGTATATATATATATGTATATAGATTGTTGCACTTACATGAGGCCAATTCCTGTAGCTGCAAAAACTCGCGCGGCGATAATTTATCCCATTTGTGTGCAATGCCAATATTCATATTTGCCTGAAAGTATGCAATAAAAATGAAGACAAATTGTAATGCGCTCTTGGCCAAACAAATACAACTACAAAATGTATGAGTGTGTTTGTGTGTGTGAGTTTGTGGCATAATTTATTACCTTTTACCATATGCAAATGTAAAATGATTCATTTCAACACACCAATACGAGTACAAATAGGAAATTCAGGGCTTTTGGGACGTGCCCCCCAGTGATAGCCAATCAAAACTAAATTGCTGAAAAACTGTTTGGCAGACCTCTGGCACACACACACACACATGTTTACACGCACTCACACTTATACGCATTCAATCTGCACAGAGAGAGAGAACATAAATTGATTTGTATTTTTAGATATTTTCTAAACTAGAAACAACAGGAAGTTTGAGGACATCGACATGATTTTTTGTTCATGAGCTTAGCCATAATTATGTTTGATTTTGATAATCGATAATGACCTTCCTCAGCTGCCTCCTTCTGCCCTCTACCTCGTCATAGTACGTTAAGTGTGCTTCGTCATATCCGTGGCGTCATCTGATGTGGCGCATGTCATTCGTCTTTGCGCTGTTTGATGGCAACTAGGGAATAGTCGCAAACACACAGAGACACCCACACATACCCACACTTGTCCCTCGCATTCTACACCCACACATACATATATGAGAACGACACACGCCCCGTGGGGGCAGGTGCCCAAGTGATAGACTGATAATTGGACTCCCGCCGAAATGTTTATATATTTCAGTTGTTGTTTGTTTGTCTTGTTGCATTTGTATTTTGCGCGTTCTCAATTTGCGATGCGATGCGAGCGCGTTTCGTTTATTTTTACGCTTCGGCCTTTTGGCATTTATTCATTTCACAAATATTTTTATAAAGCTTTTGTCTCTACATTCGCTTCGACTTGCTCGACTCAGCTATATTTAGATCACTATTCCAAATCCAAAATGTATCAACTGATTGACTGAATTATCATTTCGTCTTGTGGCCGAGAACATTGTCGTTTGTATTGCTCACGTCTCATTTCATGTGTGTGTTTATATTATGTCTGTGTGTGTGTGTGTGTTCTCAATGTGTGCGACAATAAAACAATGTGAGACACTAAAATACAAATACGCTCCCACACTCTAATGTACTGTCTAGTAATATAGTTCCACACTCAATGCCTGACAGTAGTCATTATTTACAGCTCACTTACGCTCATTTGGCACTCCTCCCTCTCCCTCACCCTCATCCTCTTGATTGCTTCTCCTGTTTCCCTCAATTCAACAAGGACGCTTTTGTGTGCGTATTAAAAGTTTTTACTGTGTTGCCAACTAATGAAAATGCCAAACAATAAAAGAAATAGAACTGAATATTGCATTGCAAAGCAATAAATAAAACACAGTGCCAAACGGCGCATACATGGCGTATGCGCAACAATAAACATTCTTAATTGCGGCGTTAATGTGCCAAGCTCAATTGGGAAGAAAGAACAGAAAGCTTATGTATGAAAAGTCAAGCAAATTGATGACGTCGCCCACAATAAGAGTAGAAAATTCACATACAGACGACTGAGATTTCCATTTTAGCCATTGCTTATTTATTGATCGTCCTCTGCGGGTTCAACGGACTTTCAAGTGTCTACTACGGCTATGGCTGCGACTACTATGCTGGCCATTATGAGGCCCATTGGCCATAAAATATTATTAGATTATGCGTTGTTGTATGCGCCATTCTGAGCATGTAATTCGCATACAATAAGCCTCAAAGACAGCAGCAGCAGCAGCAGCAGCGGTATCAGCATGGAAAACGAAATGAAAATGGCTCTCGAATGTGTTTGTCCTTTTTACGAGCTGCTCGTCTCCTGGTCTCTTCCCTCTGTGCTGGCTTTTGTTTGATAAAATGTATTGCGTGTGTTAAAAAATAAAATAGAAAAGAACTTGGTGCTCTTATTGTTTTAGCCCAAACAAAATAGCCATTAAATCTAACATATAAATGTCCAACACAGTGAAGCGCTTTTTTATGCGCCAGCATATCCACACATACACACGGCAGAACGGAACAGATCATAATACGCAGACATTGCCGAATGAAATGTTGAGGTTTGCTACATATAGCAAAATCAGAGCATTTCAGTTATATATTCACTTCGACGAGAGACTAATCGGATTCTATATTTGCTTGAGAATTTGTTAGCAGCAGCAGATTAAAATTGTCTTGCTTAGATTTGAAATAATCCCTGTTTAGCTGGCATATATTATTTTAAGCTCTTTTTAAATCAATTTTACTCTATTTTAATAACAAGAAAATATAATTTGCATTGCATGAAATTAGAAATTGGTAAATAAATGCATAATCACGCAGTTGCTGCACAACGCTAGTTCGCATTTATCGATAGACTACATCGATATCTGTCATTCTATTAGCAGTGTGACCATTACACAAACTTGGTGCCAATAATATAGTATACTCTGACTTTATTCGTATGTCTGGGCACTCAATTTATTTATGAAAATACGTTTTTATTAAATTGAGGGTATCTCCCAGTCGTAACAGCTTTAGCATATGTATTTGCTTATTTTATAAGAACAGCAATAAAAGTGTATCAAATAAAGCAGCGGCATATTGTTGTGACTCTTTGTGGCATTCAACTTTGCGGCTTCTTTTAATGGGTTTGTGGTGATTGGATAAATGTGATTGGGCACCAAGTTAATTTACCAATAACAAGAACGACCACCAACAGCAATTTATTTAAAATTAAAGCCACATTTTGAATAGCTAAAAGTGTGAGCAGCTAAACCACACACAAAATAAAACAAAGATGATTTCTCTACATTGAAAAGGAGAAAAGGGATGAGGGCCCAAAGAGTATCTTGTAATCGATCAAATGTGACAATATTGCATTGATTGTAACTCGACGACATTCATTTTATTTGATTTGCAGTTTATTCGGATTTATTCAAATAAATCTGTTGGCCGTTGACAGTTGCCAATGGGAATGCAAATTAAATGCAAACATTGCAAAAGAAAAAACTTGCAAGCATTTAATTGTAAATGCTCGAAAAAAATATTGTAATGAATTGAATAACCACACCCCCAAAAAGCTCAACACTTAAAAAACACGCAACGTTTTGCATTTCGATATAAACACACGCACAGTTTATAAACAATAATCTAAATATTTGCATGGAAATGATAAAAACTGAACACCATCTGCAAATATCCATAAAACGTTTTGGGGGAATTCATGAAGTGCTTGCGGCTTTCTAGTATTTATTTTATTCGCTTTGGATTTGGATTTAATAGTAATGCGCTTCCTCGAAAAAAGCATCATTAGACATCATCCAAATAAACATTTAATTATTTCCTGTGCTAAAGTCTTGAATTATTTGAAAATTCCGCTTAAATTATTCAACACAATCAATTGCTATCGAGCGGAACAAAAAACTTGATGAATAAATTATTTGAACAAGTGCAAATCAGCAAATGAATTTTAATGCGAACTCAAATCTAGGGATATAAATTGCATGTACTTAAGGTAGATAAATAATAACAAATATAAACTCGTCACACTTACTAAATATGTGGCAATGAATTCAAAATGAGTAAATACACTTTAAAGGCTTATTTTTGTCACATTCAATTTATTGATTGACATATTGTTGAATATTGAATTACATTGTAAATTGTTCGAAGTAACCAAGCACTCAAATAAATAATTGTATCTAATAGAAAAATAAAAGTAATTTACAAGAATTATCAAATAAATATCATAAAATGAATATATTTTTACATATTTTTGGTTATCAATTTACATTTTATAATTGTACTCAATTTAGACATACTATAATGCAATGAACCATTGTTGAAAATATGTATGCATATAGGAAGATTAATTAAAAGGATCTCTCACCATGTTTTCATATGGTCTATGTTAATAATTTTTAAATTAATCATTAGCTAAAGCTGCCTACAGTAGCAGAATACTAATTTAATCGAGAGAAATGCTCTAAATCTAAAGTAATTTGGAAGCCCTAAATAGAAATAATAAACTCACTTCACTTTTTAAAAAAGATATTAAATTACATTTAAATGCATATTTAATTTAAACATAAGGATTCTAAATATAATGTAATCTAATAGAGAAAAAATTGAATTAATTTAAAATTAATGTTTAGAAATGAAAAGCTTTGAATTTACTTGACTCTTCTCTGTTTTGCATACATACTATTGATTATTAAATTAAATTCTAAATTCGAACTCTTTTTAAAATAGAAGAACTAAACTCACTTCGCTCTACAATAAATATAAAATTACATTTCATATTCTGTTTAGATGTAAGAGTTCTACAAATAATTTAATCTAATAGATAAATAATGAAATTAATTTAAAAAGAAAATAATATTTACCTTATTTTCTAAGCTTGCGTTGCAATAAAGAGTGTTATGCTCTCTCTCCAATGTTTCGCAAAGTGTAAGCATTTGAATATGCATAAAAAACTGTACACACACACATGCATATACAGACATTTGCAATCATACCTTTTTGCTATGCAGAATTTTGTTCTTTTTGCTGGCAAACTGTGTGTTTTACATCCGAATACGTATTTGCTTACATGAAATTGACATTATTGTTTATCAGTTGTGTGCACTGCCATTGTCTCTCTCCGCACACACACACACATACACGCACACACACGCATGTATGCAAATGTGTGTAATGTAACATATTGCCAAGAGCATGAAGAAATAAATGCGAAAAGCAAAAGCAGCATTTATTCCTGTGTGTGTGTGTGTGTGTGTGCGTGTATTTCATTTCGTTTTTAGATGAGTGCACAGGAGCCAAAGTGTATTTGGGGTTTTGTCCTTTGGGACTGCGGCATCTTCTTCCAGCTGGCTGCTTGCATGGTTAAGCAAATGACAATATATCATGGATTTATGCCACGAATGAATTTTTGCCCACACTCAAACACACACAACTACACAACTTTTTGGCCAGCAGCTTATGGAAATGTTTTTTGCTGTGCACTTTTGCTTGTTCTTTTTTTTTTTTGCATGTGGCAGCACGCAGTTAAACGGCTTAAACTCAGCCATAAACTGTCAGTTAAGCTGAGCTGGTGTCGTTTCTGGTCTGTTTCTGTGGCAGAGCAGAGCAGAGTAGCAACAGCAAGCTGTGACAATTAAAAGTAGAGGTGCAGACAACAACAACAACAACAACAGCAATTTACAACTGGCGACTGTGTAAAAATATTATGTATATAGAATAACTGCGCACAGGAAGCGCGCTTCTAACTGCGTATCTTATGCTCTTTGTGCTGTTCACTTCCGGCCTGTCAAAGGCGCAGATGAAGCGGCTAAAACTGCTGCCAAAGCGAATGGGCGAAAAAGCTCATTGTCATTGTTATTGCGCTTGAGCTCAGCTGCTTTATCGAATGCTGGTCATGCACAATCAGGCGGCGACACACTGACAGGACAGGACAGGACGGGACAGACCGTCGTGACAGCGACCTAAGACAGACAGCCAGACTGTCAGGCAGACGCCAGACAAAAGAGCGGGAAAAGCGGGACACACAGAGAAAGAGAGGTAAGAGAGAGGGAGAGAGTGCCGACAAGGGACTCTAGTTTGCAAAAGGCTCACCCAATACCAAAGTGCTCAAGAGCAATTGAATCAAATTTATTGTTCACATCCGATGGCCGTGCATTTTTCGTCCATCGTCTAACGTCGTCGTCGTCGTTGTCGTTGTTGGCCGCCGCTGGCTTCATTGTCATTGTCAGTCTTGGCATGTAATGTCACGTCCTGTCTTTACGAGGATCAAGTGCACAAAGTATGACGGCAAACGTTTCAAAATGAAAAATTAAATATAAATGGGATTTGCGCGTAGATTTTTCCCCTAAGTGCCGTTTGACGCTCCAAACCAATGAAAATGTCAACAATGCCAAAAGCACCAGCTGCAACGAAAAATCCAACGACACTGAATGCCAACGAATAGTTCGAGTAGTTTGCTTGAATATTCTATAGATACATACATATAAATTGTCTAAAGTTTTGTGATTCGCTTGCAGTTGCTGCGGAATCAGCTTAATACGTATACGCAATGTGATCAAGCTAATGCGTAATCTCAGCAATCAAATAACGTATACGCAATGTGATCCAAGCAGCGACGCAATCAAGGCGTAATGTATGCAAATTACGTATACGCAATGCGATCAAACTGACAGATATTGAAGCTGCCTTTATTTTTGTTACTAAATTAAGTATACGCAGTATTCATTGCAATGCAATTCAATAATAAGACAATTCTGATTTATGTTGTGCTGAAATAAAGGTGCATAACAAGCAAACGCAATGTGCGCCAGAGCGCAACTTATCTGTTCTGCTATTGCATGGTTTCAATTATGAAATATGCATGCAACCAAGCAAGTATTTTAATATCTTATCTTCAAGTTTGCGCTTTAACCACATGCTACACATCAAGTATACGCTTTGAGCTCAAAGTTTTGTCTACATTTTTGCCTAGCAACTTTCTAAATGTGTTTGCACCAAAGCCCAACCCCTGCTCTGCTTTAAGCCATGGCCAACACCAGCGCAAAATTAAACAATGAAAAAAAAAAAATGTCAGCTAAAGACGCGAGCAGCGTCGCTCAATTGCTTTTTGTTTGCTTTGGCTCTCGCTTGCTTTTACTCGCTTCACTTTTCTTTTTTTAGGTTTTATCATGGAAAAATAAAATTAGTTTTATTTGTATTTTATGCAGAATGCTCAAGTGCTATTCAACAATGAGCTGCAAGTGCTGATTACATTTTATTCTCTTTTTAAATATTTTTGTTGTTTTTTTTTTAGAGTTATTTAAGGAAATGAACTCGTTTAATTGCTGTTAATTAGCCGGCTAAGCTGTGTTGCTAGGCCAGAGTTTGTAAGGCGCGAAATGAAATTGTTTATGGAGCGAGTGTTGTTACAGTGGCTGCAGTAATTGTATTTACCCCCGAAAGTCCTGTCAAAGTACGTGCCGTGAATACGTAATTAATGCTTGGGTCGGCCCAAAAATAGCGACGAGGCGGAAGCAAACCGCGACCGCGTCTTGGCCACGTCTGTAACGAAGTGTAAGGAATGGGGGCCTAGGAAAGCCAGACGCGATGTGCTAAAACATATTTCCGCATTTCGCTTTACGCTTTTGCATGGCAATTTGCGGTGTTGAAGCCTTTCGCCTTTGGTTTTTGACTTTTCACTTTTCACTTTGATCGACGGCGGACAAAATTTCCAATGAAACTTTGTATATCAATCTCAGAGTTTGTGTGTGTGTGTGTGTTACTGAAAATAATTTCTTGAACAATAAAAACTGTTTTGTCTTCGATAAACAGCAAGCGTGGCGGGCATCCAAAACTGGAGAGCAGACTTTTCGATAGCCCCACTGAGCGTTATAAAAATAGACAGAAAACAAAAAAAAAAAAAACAAAACAAACAGACAAATAGATGGAGACGGAGATGGAGACGGACTGGCTGGACAGACAGACAGACAGAGACAGAGAAATGAATCGAGAGGCAGCAGCCGCATCACCGAGTTGGCTGGCGCATATAAAAATACAGAATGATCTTATGGCTAACCTTAGACATTTGCAAAAACACCTGCCAACAACAAGAGCAACAATAATAATAATAATAGAACAGCTGTTGGCGTGTGTATGTCTGTGTGTGTGTAAGCAGAATCTTGGCAATTAACAAGATTGAACTATTTGTGTGTTGACTTGGGCATTGATTTGAGACAAGTTAAGTGCAGCAGCACATTTGCTTCGATTTGCTTGCTTACATTTTGTGTGCAATGCAGTGCATAAACACGGAAGTTTCGTGTAAATAGACGCCAGCAGAGTAGCAAAATACATTCAAGTGGCAAGAAGTCCGGAAGCTAAACACAAACACACACACACACACACACACACCTACAATGCTGCAAATGAAGATCATTTGGGCGTTGCGATGAGAATTGGTAACGGGTCATTTCCTCAGCCACAACGTGTAACTGCCATCAGGCAGACAGCCTGCATATTTGTGTAAGAGTGTGTGTGTTTATGCCAGTGTATTTGTGAGTGAGGCGAATCGTAATCGAAATCGAAATCGATTCAGCTTGCAGCAACAATAACAAACTGAAACTGAAATAGCACAAGCACTCGGCTGGCATGAAAATATACACGCAGTCTGACAACTACACTCAGCTGCAGATACAGATACAAGCACAGATACAGATACCGATACAAGTACAGATATAGCTACAAATACAAATACAGATACAAATACAAGTACAGCTACAAATACAGTCACCTCAAATACAAGTAGAGCTGCAAATACAGTCACAGCTATCAAATACAAGTACAGCTACAAATACAGTCACCTCAAATACAACTACAACTAAAATTACAGTAACAACTACAACTTCCACAGCTACATTTACAACCACAAGCACAAACATAGATGCACAGATATAGATATAGACGCTATATGGTATAACGCAAGCATTCTGCTTACCACTCATCGCCACAGCAGCTTCTGACGTCAGAACTTTATATTTTTGCTGTTTTTGCGTTCGTTTGTTCGTTCGTTTTGTTGTTGCCCGAAAAACCGCAGCACGAAAATGGCCTTTAAATGTTACAGCGCGACGTCAGAGGACGCCCAGCTAACGGATTTGTCTCTGCCAGCGTTGCTGTTGTTGTTGTTATTATTATTTTGGTAATGCAATGTTGCTGTTTTCGTTATTTGCGAGTGTTTTGATACTGCCTCTATGTATGTGTGTATGTGAGTTCTATTCGGTGCAACAAAAAGCAGCTTGCAACGTCGCCTAAAAGTAGGCAATTAGTTGGCGAGAAAGAAAGCAAGTGTTGTTTTTTGTGACTCAAGTACTCGCGGCGTATACGTGATGTGTGCGGGCGCATAAAATCGAATAAATCAAACAGACATGACAAAACGCTCGTCGAGCAGCATTTTTGTCGCCTAATTGGAGTGTGCAACACACACACACACACACACAACGAAGAGTTTGACTTTGACTTTGACTGGCACATTTGACATACGTTGTGCGGTGGTGCAAAACGTTCCAATGCGATGCGGTGCGGTGCGGTGCGGTGCTGCTGCTGTATGCTAAAGCAAATACCTCAACAAATGACATTTGGCAAAAGGCGGTGAACTCCTTGGCACACATATCCTGCTCTGACAGGCCAAATAATCAAACACACACTCGCTCTCAGACAGACGATGGGAGGCAGCAAAAATGTGTGAGACAGAAAGTGAGCAAGGAGAGAGAGAGACGGAGTCGCAACTCAAGAGAGAGAGGGAAAGTGAATGAGACGCGTCAACGTCACTTTGGTCGTAAAGCGCAAATATGCCAAATGGAAAAGTGGCAAAGTGGGGCAAGCGACATGTGGCATGTGGCAAGGGGCAGAAAGGAAGGTGGCCTGGGTACGGCCATATGCAAATCGTAAATGGAGCGTGGGTTAGCCTTATTTGCATCTCATTAACATGAGCACTGGACTCGTAAAACCGGACAATGGCAATGGACAATGGACAGCGGACAACGGACGACGGACAGTGGACAGTGGACAGAGGAGAGCGGAGAGCAGACGACTCTGCGGCCACGATGGCGTCATCAATGCTTGCTCCAATACCACAAACAAGACCGAGTGTAAAAATAGAAACCAACAGCAGGGGAAAAAAACAAAAACAAACCAACAGAGAAAAACAGTTAACAGTTTTGCAACAAATGGCACGGCTCTTCCATTTGTCTATTTGCCACTATTTGTGTCCTCATTGTCCTCGGTGTCCTTGTTGCTGCTGCTGTTGCTGTTGCTGTTGCCTGTCACGTTCGATTCCCATTATTACACTCGTTAGCTGAGGGGTGTAGCGAACTTTAACTCATTTAATGCTAATTGTAATTGATGGCACAGCACCGTAAACGTTTCTTGGTTCAACAACAATTAAATGCAACAATCGCAAAAGTTAACAATTTTATAGACAATTTGCAGACTAGACTTTGGAATTTTAGAGCAGGCTTCACTTAAGCAATTAAGTTATTTAATATAATAATATAATTTAGAATAAATTAATTGGTAATTGAATATTTTCATTTATATTTTTAATGTAATTGTATAGGTTTAATTAACTAAATAATTTCATTCCTATTCAATTATTAAATTATGTTAAATGATGCATTGCATATGCATAAATTGTTATTAAAACACTGCAAATAATTCTCTATTTTGTAGTGGATAAGTGGTACATGCGATAGTGCTTAAGGAAGGTATATCGATAATGAGATGCATCGATAGTTTTAGCGCTTATTCGATAATTCATTGGCGTTGGCAGCACTCCGTACTAACAAAAAGTTGGCAGCTCGGTGATGAGCGGGCGTCAGTCAGTAACGATCGAAAAGGAATCAATAAAGAGACTTATTACAATTTGTATCAAATTACTATTTTGAAAACTAAAAATTGAGTTGAAATTGAGTGAAAAACAAAAAAAAAAACAATTAACTAAATTATAATTTGGTGAGCAAGCATAAAATAATACTATTATTCTAGCCTTGAATTGAATTACATGTTTAATTTAAATTAAATGCTTGAATTACGCTAGATACCTGAATGGGTTTTTTTTCAATTGTTGACTGATTGGCTTAACATAAATTAAATTCCCCACAGAATTCATATTTCTAAATTTTACATTTGTATACCATATTATAATAATTTTATATGAACTTTTTGAGTACTTTAATTGGAATTTAAATAATTTAATTATTATTATTTAGTTTTTCTCAATGTTGACTACGGATAATCGACTTTAATTAAATAATATAAATTAGAATTTGAAATAACCGCCTAAAAATTGCCATTTTAATTAATTAGTTACTTCTCAGAGTCTTATTTCTTATAACCTTTTATGTAATATGATATATTTTATATAATAAAGGAATGTGTGAAGTAACTAATTAAACTAAAATTACAATAAACTTTTTCATTAGATAAATTTGAACATAATTAAATTAATTACTTTGATTTTCTCAACTTTAAATCAATAAATACAAATCAAATAGCAGTGCAGGATAATTAAAATGTCAACTGAAGTGAACCTGCTTCGCTACTCATAAAGTTCAAACTTTTCACATTCACTTACAGAGTATTGTTCAGTAAGTTATTGACTCTGTAATACAGAGTCTGTATCATGAAATTCTGCTTCAATAAGTGAGATAATTATGACACTAAAATGTATGCTCCATTCAAGTGTGTGTGTCTGACTGTGTGTGTGTGTGTGTGTGGCTGTGGTCATGACATTTTTACGCCTAATGAGCATGTTCAGCCTCACACACATACAACAGAAGAATGCATGTGAGTGTGTGTGCGTGTGTGTGTGTGTGTGCACGCATCCTGTTGCGGAATCCTCGTTTGTTGGATCCATGACTGATGTGTGCTTGGGTAGTTAATGTCACAAATTTTGATAAATTGTTTTATGACCATAATTTGTGCCGCGGCTTTAATGGTGCTTTTTTTATGCCCCTCCTTGCCATCTCTCTCTCTCTCTCTTTCTCTCTCACCATTCTCGAATACAAGTCGTAAAAGCAACACACACACACCCACACACATGCAGATAGAATCACACATGATTATGCTAATAGTTATAGAAGTGGCAGCAAAACTGAGTTTAATCATTTACGAGTATAATCGTAGAGAACATTTTGTGCGTTCGCCAATTTTTATAGCAGCAGCAACAGCAACAAACATGCCACTTTTATTTATTCAACATTTTGTTGAACACGCGCGCAAATAATTTACGAGTTGCTCCTGGCTACAAACACAAAAAAAACAATAACAAAACCCAGATACAGTTATATACTATACGTATATGCATATACATACATATATAGGAAGGCTTAGCACGTAGCTGGCCCCGGGGTTAAGGTTGGGCCACAACGGACCAGAAACTCAACGAGCTCAACGAGCGATGTACTTGGAGCTAGGAATTTCTTGTATTCTCATTTTGCCCCTCACCTCGACCCCGTCAACCGTCGGCTATTTACAATTTATGAACATGATGATTTTGCTATTTATATTAACTGTTTACCCACCTTTTTTTCTGTTCTTGCTGCTCTCGTCCAGAATGGTGACAGGAAACCCAAAAAAAAAAAAAACAAACCAACAAAAAACACAGGGTATAGAATGTGCTCCACTCAAGGTTCTCCTCCTGCTTTTTGGGGGCTGTCTAATGCATGCTGCGAAATAAAAATGGGAAATTAATCAAATTAGTCGCTATGAATAATACACAAAATATTTAAACAGACAACACAACAGACAAGTGGGATCACACATGAGAGATACCCTGCAGAGCACAAGTTGGATATGTTGATCCATGAATAACTAAAAAGCACTCGATAAATATTTGCACAGAATTTAAGTTGTTGCTTTGTCACGAGCAATGCATTTTCCCCCTCAAAAGTGTTGCTTATCAGACAGATAAAACGATAAGCTCCTTTAATAAGCAGATTGTAAAAGAATTGTAGTTAATAAATAATGTCAGCAAAATAATAGATTTCTATTATGAATCATTTTGATGTATTAACAAATATTTGCAGTGTTTTTTCCACTCTCTCTCTATCTCTTTGCTTTGCTTTGCCATCATTAGCTGTTATAAAAGTTGTCAATTTAATAAAGTTGCCAAAAGAAGAAACTCAAATAAAGTTAAGTGCAAGTGCAAAGAATGTCAAATGGTGTGTAGGTATGTGTGCACCTGCAACATGCGGCAACATGCAGCCTGCAGCCTGCAGCGTTGAACTGGGAGTTGTTGTGGTAGTAACAACTTTATTTCGTGCCACAGTTTTGTGCCCAGGCACTTCAAACATGTGTTTGTCATGCTGAAAACTGTCCAAACAAGAGCTGCAAAGTGGCCAACAAGGTAAAGTTTTATACAACACACATGTGTGCGTGCCTCTGTGTGAGTTTGTTAGCCAAGTGTGCTCTTAAAATAATTTGCCTCTTGTTTAATGTGTGAAATTGAAATTCTTCATGTTGCTGTTGTTTTTCTGGGGTTGTCCCTAGAGTGCTCTTCTTGCATAAAGATGACAGTTTAATCAAGTTGCTGCCGCCAGCTTATGAAACCAATCCCACAACCTCGTAGCAGTGAATGAAATTTAACATTTGGTGCTAGTTCGCGACAACAGTGCGTATGCTTGTTATGCACTTAAAGGAGAATGTTTAATGGTTTGAGCAACCGAAACAATTACAATGCGAACGAAGACAGCAGCGTGTGTATATTTAATAACTACAGCAATAGCAACAGCAACACTTTCCATCTGCAATTCAAATGCACGCAGACAATGGTGCGTATACTTGCTGTGCACTCAATCAGCATCAAAATCTCATTCACGCATATGAATGTGAATTGAAAAGCGCTGTGAATGCGAGCGTGTACATTAACACCTTGGACTATAGCTCGATTGTACTCCTTGCTCTGCCTTAATAGTAGCATGCGGACAACGTTGCGTATACGTGCTAAAGACGCAGTGCATTCAACACACACCCACTTCATTGATGTGAACAGACGAAGAAGGAGAAGAATGAGGCAAAAACGTAGGCACACGTGACATAGATTGATTTTCATTCACTTTACCCAATTCTCTTAGCTGATCGATGGGTGTTTCCATGGGCGTGGGGGCGTGGCAAAAGAGTGTTTTTGTGTGTGTGTGCGAGTGTGTGTGTGTGTGTGTGCTCTTTCGATAAGCTCGAATGGACGCATTAAATGCTCATTAGTTGGCACTTCGACGTGTTTTTGGTGCTATTTCCCCCTTCCCCCTTGCACTCGCTTAGCTTCAGCGTTTGCTCATCCTCGTTTGCCGACGGCACTCGCCACACCACGTACTACTATCGAAAGGCAAATTATCAGCTGTAATCAGCGCGCGGCAAACAAAACAACAAAAAAAAAAGAAACAAGAGTGGGTAAAGTGAGGGAAAAGTGTCGGAAAGGAAATTTCGAGGCTGCGATGAAAGAGGGAAACTTTTAAGAGGCAATCACTGCCACGCCCCATGTTTAGTTTTGGGGTTTCTGTCGCAACTTTTTGCTTTTATTGTTATTCTTTTTTATTTTTATATGTACAATAGTATTTCATGTTTTCTTTTGGTTTGTCGTATTTCCATTCACATTTTGTTTGCTTTACGGGGCGCTGCGCGACGTTGCGGCTTATCACATAATTTGAATAAAGTAGCTGCAATCTTGTGTCAGTTTATCGCAAATTAGACTACAACAAAAACAGCTCAGCACGATAAAAGCAACAACAACAAACAAGCAGCAACATCAACAGTGACAAGCGTCAGCGTCAGAGTTGTTTTTGTTGCTTTTTGTTGTTTCTGTTTTTGTTTGTGTTTTGTTTTTGGTCTACGAATGAGATGGAAACTCAGACTGAGCTGATTCTAATTTGATTTGCCTTAAATGCCATCGCATCAACCAGACTAGAAAGTCGCAAAAACGAAAAAGCTTTAAATAGTCAGAAATTTTCTTGAAATTATTTCGCTTACTTTAAAGATGCATGAATCACATTCAAAGTAGAAAACATCAATCGTCAATCATCAGTCAACAGTCAACTAATAAAACATGACACTTTGAATGCTGTTGTAACTGGAAAATATCTCTGATTGAATGATTTTTCCGCCGCCTCCTCCTCGCACAACGAATGCGTTTTATTTTTAAAACGACTTTTATATATGTTTGATGTGTGTGTGTGTGTGTGTGTGTTTATCTTGCTCAAAATACATACTCGTTTATATTTCAACAGATCAGCACCTTGCGCAAAACTATTAGCTGACGTTGCTCGTCGCTCGTGCTCGTGCTTGTGGTGGTGCTTGAAATACCTGCGCACCACGGGGCGTATACGTTATTGGGCTTTAATGTGCCTATTGTGTCGCACAAGCGGCATAAAAGGCTTAACTTTAGCCGTAAATTATGCTTTTATGAGGCAAGTGAATAATAAAATTGACTTAATTACTGCTGATAGTTATTAGCAACAAATAGACAGACAGACAGACAGACAGGAAGGCAAACAAACAAATAGATTCCTCAACTTGCATATCTGAGGTGTGAATTCAATTGGGGGAATAATATCGAAAAGCGAAGTGTATTTTTAGAAATGAATTTTCCAAGCACTTTTGTCGCCTGCCAATTCCACACACCACACACATCATTTCAACATTAACATTTTTGTGCGAGTCCATAAAGAATCCATTCGCAATTAATTTTCGCTGCGCTGCGCTGCGCTCGATGATGCTTTAAAAATAATAAAAACGAATCATGCGAATAAATGTTATGCCCCTTGGAAAAAGGCTTGCATTGTAAATTGTATCCGAGAAGTATGTATCTACGGCATGTTGTACCTACTAACGATTAACGAGCGCGTTTTTATTTATTTACATTCCACTTTTCGTTTTCTCTGTTATTTTGATATGCACAATTATATATTTTATTTTGTCTGCCGCCTGCCTTCATGGGCCTGTGCTCATTTTTTATGTCATCATTGGACCGAGTACGATTTCGATTCGAGTCGAGTCGAGTCGAGTACGTTGTACATTGGCTTTTCTTGCCATGCCGCCTTCAATGTTGACTGAATGTTTGTTTATTTGTTAACATTTCTCGTTCTCATTCTTCTTTTGGCTTGCGAAAGACGCTTTGAGGAACTGTTTGAGCGATTTTGTGTGAGGTGTATAAATTCATATGTGAGTGTGTGTGTGTGTGTTTATTGCATGCTCTCTTTTTATTTACATGTGAAATTAACATATTTCCTGGAAAATTTCTACTCCTTGCGCTCAGCCCACTGAAAGCTGTTGCTGTTGCTTTGTGCTTCTCTTACCTTTGATTGTTGGCTGCTCGTTTTCTTCGCCTTGTTGTTGTTGTTGTTGTTATTGTTTTAATATTAATTGCTGTTTTTACTCGTCAGTAAGTGTCAATTGAGTGCTTTGATTCTTAGCATATTTTGCTGCGCAGTTCGTTTCGTAGTATCAGTTAATTGGTTAACAACTAAATACGAGTATTTAACTTTTGGTTTTGTTTTTTTTTGTTGTATTTAAAAAAACACTCACATATTTACACACACACGCGCCGCACGTTAAGTTTCAGCCACATTTTTATTTGCGTTTGTTTACAAAAATATAACTTTAGTTGGTTCGGTTGCTGCAATATTTAACAAATTTATTAACTTTTTATAGACATATTGGAACACCACACACACAGTTTTGTTGTTGTTGCTGTGGCTGTGTTTTTGCTTTTAAAGCTCTCTCTGCAAGCGCTTTTTTCTGCTTGCTTACACCGGCACTTCCACTGAAGAACTGAGGCGCTTTTGCAGTGTGCGCGCCTTTTTATACGCTGTCGCCTTGTTCGCTCTCTCTTTCTCTTTCATTTACGCAGCGAATTCGCTCTCCGTTTTGCATGCTCTTTGCTTCTATGCGAATGGCATTTTAAGAGCGAGCAAGAGCACACGATGCTGCACCGTTATCAGTGTGGCTAGTCTTATGACGTCACTGCAATGCTCATTTGCCAAATTGCACGTGCTTAACAGCATGGTTTTGTATTGGTGTGTGCGTGTCTATGTGTGTGTGTGTGTGCGTGTGAGCAGTAGCCATAAATTAGCAGGCAACCTTTTACGCCTCTAGCTCTGGCTCTGACTTGTAGTGTCTTGTTTATTTACAATATTTCTCTCCTCCACACTCTTGCATGCTCTCTCGCTTGCTATCGCTCTTTCTCTTTCTGTCCTGCTCTAGTCTAGTATCCCTATGCTGATATTTAACATTGCACGCTTAGCCGCAAGTCAAGTTGAGCTCATCCTATTGTTGCTGCTTTTCTGTGCTGCTGCTGCTGATGCTGCTCTTCTCTGTTTTTCTTTCTATTCTGTCCTTCATTCATTCCTTCTGGCTTTCTTTCATACTGTGCCTCTATTGTCTCAGTGCGCTTCGCTTCGTTAACTTATTCCGTTATTCCGTTGCTGCTGCTGCTTCTGCTGCGTTTGCTGCTGTTGATTTATCTTAAACGGCGCATTACTTGAACTTTGGCATTGCGCCGTTGCAATGACGAATATACAAATATTTGCATGCAGCTTATGCATCAAGTACTTACTTGGATTGTGTTTTAAAGTAAACGCATAAATAAATGTGTTGCATAAATGATGCTTTTGACTCAACTAGTGTATCAGTTATTGTTTACTTTAATCTCTTAATAATTCTTACATAAATTTGATATAACTTTACGTTAGTCCTTTAATACATTTGATACAACTTTACTTTATATTTGCTACTAAATAAATACTTTGATCCACGTTGTTTTACCTACATACAGCTGTGAACTTTGAAATATCAGTGATTTCGACCTACGTATGTAAGCATGTACGTAAATTAATGCATCACTGAATTTAATTCTACAACTACAATTTTAACAAATAAATAACTATATTGCAGATTGTGATTAAAATTGTGATTAAGTAGCTAATCATCATCATTTCATCACTTAAATTGTACTTTCTCTTCTATGATATAATCTGAACATAACATAACTCAAGTTATGGCTTAAGGCAAACACATCTTTGTCATTGCCTGAATAATTAATTTAAAATTGGTTTTGCATACAATTCTAAAGAGTAATTGAATGTGACAAAAACAAAAGTCAAGCATAAGTCAAATGCACTCTAATCGAATTATTTATATTTACTTGCAACTCAATTTGCGGCTAATAAACAAAATTTACACTTTCAACTTGATGAAGATTAAATGTGGCAAAAGTTTAAGCAGAATTTAATGCCACAGAAAGTGAAAGACAGAGACAGACAGAGAGAGAGAAAGAGAGAGAGAGAGAGAGAGAGAGAGAGAGAGAGAGAGAGAGAGTGACAGTGAGTACTTTATTATTAAACAGTGGCAATAATTAATGCCGAATTACATAAAATCCGAGTCTCTTAAGTAATATAAACACGCAAATTGTGCAGAAAAAGCACAAGAAGAAGAAGAGGAGGAGTGAATAAAGCCAGTTGGGAGCAGAACAATGACAGCACACAGCGGACGACGATGAGTTTCCGTTTCCTTATTCTCAAATCTCTAGAGAGAAAACAAATTCGCGTCATAAATTTGTGGCAATTTTTTTTTTTGCAGCGCTTTAGAACAGATTGTTACTTCACTTCAGCTGCGGCTGCTTCAGTTCCATCAACCTCACAAGCGCACACATACTTATACTCACACACACACACACACACACACACACACACTCAGCGGAGGCTGAGCGGAGTGAATTTTATCGTTGCCTACTTTTAGGCAGTCGCCATGCTGTGCCAAAAATTCAGCAAGCCAACGCAACTCGCTTTTGCTGCTGTTGTTTCGAGTGTTTCCGTTCTGTGTGTGTCGCCTGCTTTTTTTTTGTGTGTGTGTGCCTTTATTTTTAGCAGCAGCATAATTTTTTATTGATTGGATTTCAGTGAAAATCACTTCCGGGGATAAATTTGTTATGTTGCTGGCTGGCTAAATGGGAAATGCGACAGAGCCGTCAGACGCATTTTGATTCGATTCAGATTTCGTCACAAAACCAGAAACACAAAAAAAAAGAGGAAAAATAAAACAGCTGAGGCAAAACAAAACAAACTTTGTGTTTGATTTATTTTACATTTGCGTCAATGTCAATCGAGTTACACGTCCTGTAAGCCCCTTTGATTTGTTTATTTGGCTTTCGTTATGCCCTCAGACTAATGGCCAAATGACAGTGGAGCATTGGCAAAGAACTTTTTGATACAATGTTTGCATAATATGACATTTGTCTACCCTTTTTTTCTGTTCTGTTTTGGTTGCCCCTTAGGCCGCAGCGTATACAAATACAAAAACAAATACAAATAGCGAGAATATAATACACAATAAATTACAGAAAATTTGTCGAAAATGTGTTTGTTATTTTTGTGCTGAGGCATTGTTATGGCGTGACGGGGTTGTAATTCAATACTTCAATCAGAAGAGCGCACTTCCTCCGCACACACGAGGTTAATGTCCTGGCAGACAGTTACAACAGCATCCAAGGCGACAATAAAAGCAAAATCAACAAGAGTCAAGAGTCCAAAAGCCAAAAGCCAACGCAAATGAAGAGCTTACTGAGGACGACCCACTCGAGGATGCTGCGAAACATTCAGCGCGCACTTTAAGATAAATATTTATTTACCCATGTGCCCAGCGGGCAGCCAGAGAGGAAACGGAGACGGACACGGACATGGAGACGGAGCCGGAGACGGAGAAGCAGCGCAAGAATCGTGCCAAATGAAGCAGTAAAGGCCCATCATAACAAATGAGCAAGCAAACAAGTCAGTTGACGAACTATTAAATACCCTGGAGTGGATCATTTTGTTTCCTTAAACACAGCTGTTGAGTGTCGAGGCAAATTAACCTCTTCAGCTGCGTAATTTCAAAGGGTATCACAACAGCTGCTGTTGGACACACCGGAAGCTCGCATGGACGACAATCGACACACACAAGTCTCACTTGGACAGTGAGCTTAAGAGAGCCATGACGTCACAGTCGAAGAGAGTGCAAGTGCAGTTGTGAAAGAAGAAGAGCGCGCCTGCGTTAACTTGGCCCACAAGGACTTGTGACTTCCGGCTAAGTGCGACCATATGACATCATTGAAAACAAACGTTGGGGCTTTGGTAATGAAATTATGCGTTTGCTTCTATGGGCGCTGCACACAAATACACAAACACACATACACACAGACACAGACACTGTTGGAGATATATTTTAAAGGGCAGGGGCTGTGTGTCGGTGTGAATAGTTTTTGGCTTCTGCCTTGGCGCCTTGGTGCGCTGACGTCACTCCCATTTGTCGTCGTCGTCGACGTTGGCTGTGCACTCGATTGTAAAATTGGCAAATAAATAGGATTTTATATTTAACGTTTTTTGTTGCAGGCTCAACCTCAGGAACAGGCACAGGAAGCCATACAGAGCGAGGCACACACAAGCTTTACATGTCTCCTCCGCTCATAATAATGATGATGACAATGATGATGACGATCATGATGATAAGGACTAGAGCTTAGGTCTATTAGAGGGCGAAGGTCACGCAAACATGACACCGACTGACACTTGACAGCCAGCTACCGACTTGGCTAATTGAATTGTCGGCACGTGCAAAAATTTAAATTTTCTGCTTGCCAAGGGAAGAGCGATGAACGAAGATACTCTTGGCTAACAGCTGCATGGGCTTTTAATCATTTTACGAGCCATAGCCGGAGTTAAGCCCGGAAAATCACTTAGCCAAACGCTCATAATGTTGCCCATTTATTTATTTATTTTCATTTTCCATTTACCATTTACCATTTTTTTTTCGCTCTCTCTCTCTCTCTCTGTCTACTGTTTTACGCGCTATTACGTGCATTTTATGCAAGTAGCCGGCAGGATACTCGCGTAGATATTGCATTCGCTGCTCCTTTCCTGTTCCCGTTTGCAGTAATCATAATTAAATGACGTCAATGCTGCCACAAACAGTTTGATGGTCGTCGCTCCGCCTCGTCTGTTCGCTACGACTGTTTTGGGGCCACATTTTACAGCAGCCATTTTTTATGGCCGCGACTGTTCTGTGTGACGATTCGCTATTTATTTAAAGCATGCTTTCAGGCTGCCTTTAAAAATTGCCAGCAGTCGCACTCCGCTTTCGTTGCACATTTTACGATTGACAGACAGACATAAAAATAAATCTAATATCATAGTGCACCGGAAATGCGTGATTTGTGTAACGAAAATCAAATAAAGATAGTTCTTGAAATGCGATGAAACCGTTTTACAAGTGCCTGCAGCATGCCAACAAAGTCCATTGCATACTTTCAGGCTGCTGCCAAAACTCAAAAATTGCGTGTGATCTAACTAAGATGGGCAGCACTGGCCAGTGCAAGGCGTCGGTGGCGGCGGCAGCGGCAGCGGCAGCGCCAACAGCTTCGTATCGAGTTAACGGCGCCGCGCATAGCGTGAGCGCTGCTCCAATGGCTCTTTTCTTGCGCTTGTCTTTTGCTTTTGTTCAGTTTCTTTCTGCCAGTCGTTCGCGTCGGTCGATCGGTTGAAGAAGTCGCACACGCAGGCGCATTTCAAGCGGGGCGAACAAAATTTAACGCAGACGCCTCAATAACGGCAACGACAGCATCTGTGCAGCAAAAGCAAGTGCTGCGGCAAACTTCAAGTCCCAACACAGTCGGCGTCTAAAAGGTGCATGGCAATTCCCTCTATACGATATTATATTGACTAAATAGTGTTGTCAACTACAAGTACGAGTATTTGCGCAAAGAGAAAGAGAGAATAAACAAAATGAAAACACACACACATTAAATATTTAATAAATATTCCCACTGACACAATTTCGCGTTTCGGCTCTGTGCAAAACTGTGAAAAATGTAAGAGTGTGTGGAAAAATGTGGAAAATAAAATGTGCATAAAATTGTTGGCGTGTCTTACACTTTGCGGGCGAAAGAAAAGCAACAACGGACACATAGAGCAGCAGCAAAAAAAAGCATGAAACAAAAAAAAAGAAGAAGCAAAAGAGCAGCAGCAGAAATTGAAAACAAACAGAAAAGAAATTGCATAAGTTGATTTTGGCGTGCGCTTTGCGCATCTTCATTTTTTTTGTATTTTTCTGTTTTTTTTTTTTTGCTGCTTTAAGTTTCTGTTGCTGCGGCTTCGGACTATGCAATATTTGGGCCTTTGTTTTGTTTCCAAATACATTCATCAAAATAAAAAAAAAAAAACAAATACCGAATAAAAGCCGAAAACCCGATAAACGACTGACAAACAAACTGAGAAAAAAGTATTTAACAATTTTTTAATCAATTTCTTGTTTGCTCATTTGACTTTTTAACAAGTTTTTACAGTTTTTCTGATCTAAAAACAAAAATCCATATAAATTATTTTCTTTTAGTTAATTAACAATTAGCAATTGGAATTAAAATTGTGCGTGAATGTGCGTGTGTTTGAGTGTGTGTGTGTGTTGCTGCAACCACTAAACTTTATGCAACATCGACAACACCTGAACTGAATTACATATCAACGCATTTCATTTCATTGAAAAAAAGGTACGTTTTTTCTCATACAAACAAAACACAAAATAAAATGCAATTAACATAAACTAATTAGTGCACAAATAGGCAAATTAGGCGGGGAATTAAACGGATGCGATAAGCCGGTCAGCAACAATTTGCAATTACCATAAAGCACTGCACAATTGCGCAGCCCTGAGCTGAGCTTTAATGTGCTTTTCAATTTGCAGCAAAAATTTGTCAGCAACAGCGAATGGCCAAAAATTAAAGTATCAAAAATAATATATGAATATGATTAATGATGGCATTAATGTTGAAATTGTCAAATTGACTGAGAGAGTTCATTAAACATTTCAGAGGCATAGTTAGTCATTGTTGCTATCGATGACATAATATCCATCCGCACACACATTATTGATGGTATTTATAAAGTTATTAACTAATTGCATTATGCACATAATTTGCCATAATCTGGCAAACAAAACATAAATTCTAAATTCTACACAAAAATTGCCCAAAAACAGCGAACAGAGAATGAGATGAGTTCCTTCCCCTTCATATTATTATACTTTATGTAAATTTTGCTGTCAAAGAGTCCATAAATATTGAAAGCTATCTATCAGGTATTGACCATATACGTATGCAGTTTGGTGGCATCTTCCTCGTTTTTATTGTCAGAACTCGAACTCGAACACGAACACGAACTCGAGCATTATAAATTTGGGGCTATAAAGATAAAAACACACAGAATGACAGCCATATAACTTGTGCACTTACCCGTTATTCTCTCCACTTGGGGAGCATCACATCAGAATCACATAACATTAGACTTTAGTTGCGTCAAATTAAATGCGAATGGGCGGCGGGGGCGTCGTGAGTGTGTGGGCGTGCCGCAGCTTCAAGACGTACGCGAATGTGAATACTCAACAGCGAAAATATCACAAGCTTAAATTAGATAATTTATCATTTTGTATCTCTCAGCCTCTGACTCTGCCTCTGCTTCTTCCTCGCACTTACACACATTTATTTAAACATTTGTTTTACATGTGTTTAGCCATCGATAAACAATGTACGATTTCATCGCACAGTGATCAGACGTGCTGTCAACATCTGCTGTGGGCGTTGACCTATAAAAAATAACACAAAACAAAACAAGCAGCTGATGCACTCAACCACAAAATGAAACAACTAAAGCAGCCCTCTCATAATTGTTTGATTTCATCAAAGAGATAAACATATTAAATGCATGAACTGATTGCGCAACCCTCGCATATGCATATGCCTGATCTCTGCGAAGAGATAACATCTGATCTATGTGCTGTCAACATTATCTCTTGTAGACATTGACCGATAAAAACAGGCTGAAGTTGCGCAGACACATCAATCACGAAAACATGTAGAGCAGCCCTCGCATACATAAACACACAGTGTATTGTTTGATTAATTTTATGAATTTTAAAATATGGGATACCAGGAATATTATTAATCGCAGTTCGGAAGTCGATAAACTTGTCAAGCAAACCTCCATTAAATAATATTTAGTGGGCAATTTGTTGTGGGCGACGATGATCAATCAACATGTGAAGCAACCCTCGCACTTATGCACACTCTTTTCATTCAGCGAGAGACAATGCGAGATATCTGCCATGAGATTAAATGCGAATTAATCACAAACGAAGCCCAATACAATAGGGGAAATTATGAAACCACCCTCGTTACATAATTGGCCACATTTTAACGCGAAAATACACATTGCAGATTTACGATTTACCATTTACCACAATTGCTAATTGTGGTTGCAGTGGTTTTCACTTGGCCATTTTTCAATTTTGACAATTTGCATATGTTTCGATTCGCAGCTACGAATATAAACAAGTAAGAAAGTTACAGTCGAGTGTGCTCGACTGTGTGATACCCGATAAACATTTTATATGAAAGCAAAACGGTGAGGTATTAGTGTTAAAATATACTGAAAAATAATGAATAAAAGCAAAAATTTGCGGTATTAATTTTTAAATATACCAAATTGTTATACCGCAAAATACTGAAATATACTGAATGTCATATTTGGTATATGGATGAAGTACTACATTCGAAATATATCAGATTGTATACCAAAGCAACTAAACTCTATTGCTCGTCTCTTTTGACACTAATCCAGGATATATATTCTTAATAGGGTCGGATATGATTCCTTCTACCAGTTACATTCATTTCCTGCAGGCACAAAGTTATAATACCCTTCTTCCTTATGGGTCGCGGGTATAAACATATAATATTATATTTGTCTATGAACTCTGTTTGTAAACCGCATAATTAAATGTCCATTTTTATAGCATATTTGGCATTCGCTTTAAGTATTTAATTAATTGCGTAATTTGGCAAAGTTTACACGCAAATATATTAAATACTACGATATATTTAAAGTTGACACTATTCTCGATGGCTGGCTGGCTGGCATTGCATTCATTCATTAATTACTCTGACTATTTTTCCAGCATTCGAGTGCCAGCCAGTGAGTGAGTGAGTATATTCCAGCCGGTTGGTTGCCTCATTAATTTCACATTGGCATCGAAAGCGACAATAGCAACACCCACAACAAGTGTTCGATTGCGATTTCGCTGTAACTTTTAAGCTCTTACTATTTATAGTCAATTGCTAGAGATGCGCCATATGGCGCAATCATTTTTGTTTTTTGTTTTTATTTATTTGTATTTGTGTTTTTTTTTTCGTTTTTCGCTTTTTTGTACATTTTTAATGCGATTAATTCGCTCTTTCAATAAGTTTGAAATCTTGAAAAAATTATGCAGCTTTGTTGCGAAATATTTATGAATTGCAGAAAGTTAAGACATTATCTTTTTTCCTTAATATTCTCAATACACGAGAACAACTCAATTCAGGTTGTCGAAGTCTCGATTGCTTAACAGATTGTTCCAATCACAGTCATTTATTTTTAGTATGTAAATTATAAGCTCTTTATAAATTATAGTCGTGCTTCTTTGGCATTTACCTAAGAATTTTCTACCAATCATTTTTGACATTTTTATAGATATATTGTTGTTACCTCTGAAGAAAAGGTAATCGGAAGCAGTTTGCTTCAAGTGTTACACATTTCCGACTACGAGAGTATAAATTTGCAATAAATGATATCGCTATTTCGCTATTCGCTATTTATAAATTAAAGTCGTACTATTTTGGCATTTAACTAAGAATTCGGTACCAATCATTTTAACATTCTTATACAATGTTGTTACCTAAAAAGAAAATGTAATTGGAATCAGTTTGCTACAAGTGATACATTTTTCAATAAATTAAAAACTATTTATGATACAAATTATAGTCCAACTTCTTTACCATTTGCATTTATGACATTTTTATATATGTATATATAGATACAATGTTGTTACCTGTAAAGAAAGATAATCGAAAGCAGTTTCTTCAAGTGCTACACTTTTGCCACTGCCAGTCTATAAATATTAAATTAATTATAAACTATTTATACCATAAAGTCCAGCTTCTTTAGCATTTGCTAAAGAATTTTGTACCAATGATTTTAAACATATTTATCTATGCAAATGTAGATACAGTGTTGTTACCTATAAAGAGAAGGTAATCGGAAGCAGTTTGCTTCAAGTGTTACACATTTCCCACTGCCAGAGTATAAATATTCAATTAATTGAACTAATCAACGACCCTCGCATGCGGCATTAAACATGAGTAGTATGAATAAATATTGGGAGATGGTCAAAACCTAGGAAAGAAATAGAGAGATAGAGACAGAGACAGAAACAGAAACAGAGACAGAGACGAGCTCTAGTCAGTTGTCTGGCGGCATTGTTCAGTGTATTGTGACGATATTGGTTATTGAATGTTGTTGGCTTTTAGCGGCTCGCTGTTTGAATTGTTTGCATTTGGAGTGTGTGTTGCATGTTGTATTTTGCATTTAAATAATTTTATTTATTATTTCACGGGCTTGTGGCTTTTGAATGGCGCGTTGATTGGCACAGGGACTGCGAATACTGTGAATACTGTGCGAATATACAAATGCTACAATTTGTCAGCACGTGATAGGATCACAGATTTGATGTTTTGGAGTACGGAGCAAAAAGCCCGCGGAGACTCGACAGAGTTAAATACAATTAATAAAGATTTTTGGTGCTTGGAGCTTTAGGCTCCGCTCTAATAAGTGAAAGGGTCGTCGAACCGGAATTGCCAAAAAATCAAATCAACCACAAAATACCACAAAATAAAAACAACAACAACACACATACAAATAAGTAAATGCTTAAATAAAACGAAACAAACTCGGCAAAAGACCCCGGCAACAACAATATATTAGAAGTAAAGTCGCTGATAAGCACAAAGAATCCAAACACGTTCCAAGACAAACCAAAAATACACGAAGTATTATAAGTTTATATATATATCTGTATTTTATATATAGATGGAGATGGAGACAATCACATGTTAGAGCCGAACTTAAGCGGAATTCAAATGCAATGCAAAATGTGATCATAAAGTTAATTTCAGACGAGGGCTGTCACAAAAGTACGCCACTGAAAAACTTTATAATTTATTGCTGTTGATTGTAAAGAATTTTCGCATATAAATTGCTTGTGTTAAGCTAATGAATTGGAAGCATAAACCTCGATCAAACACGCTATCCACTTTGCCTCTAATGACGTTTGATGATACATATTTCGGCTATTTCTTGGCTTCGATTTTCGATTTGCGTTTTTTTGAGTAACTGGTTGATAAATGGTTGCTTTTATAGCATGTTCTGCCTTTTAGTTTTTATTTCATTTTGCACAGAGAGATCGTGGGGCACTTCTAAACGTGATTTAAATTAAGACATTTATGCAGGAGGGGAGTTATACCTATACTAAAAATTCTTCGTACTCATCCCGAACAAGAACAGCACAGCAAAAAACGCACACATGCGGTAATAAATTAGGAATCGTGTCAAGTGATTAACTAAAAAATTGCTAAATTCAATTTCAATTCTGGAAACAAGTTTATAGCGTTAAACGATAGTCATTAGGCTTTTAAAAGCGTGTCGAAGAGCGGAGATCATAGATCGAAGTTCGCATCGATTTCCAATACAACAATACAAAATACAATACAATAAGTTGAAAATTAGCATAAGTCAAGTTCAGAGGACCCCGATGACATCAATAAAATTGTTTACTTTCAATTGATTTAAATAGATTTTAATTGTTTGTCGCCGTTTAATCGATTGACAATGGGACAATGGGACATAGACTTGAACCAGAAACCCAATAAACTGCAAGTCTGTGTGTGCAGCTAATTTTCATCATAAAAAAAGCGAGTCCAACGCACAAATTGGCATGAAAAGCTTCGATAATAGCGCTAAATAGATAACAACGGCATTAAACCAGTTTCCAAGTTTCGAGGCATTAGCATGTTGACAAGCAAAGACAAAAGCAACGCAGCTTACACGCCAGCAGGTGATTGTGCTAGTATGTGTGTGAGTGTGAGAGTGTGTGTGAATGTGTGTGTAGTATTAACCGACAACACTTAATAAGACTCCACTTGATGCAGCTAACAATGGCATCAAAGCGTTGCATGCAAATGCTGCACTCTTACTCGCATTCATTTCGGATATTGCACAGTTGCAAAAGCGAGTTGAAAGGGGGCTCGACTAACCTGATACCCGTACCACAAATAATGGGATGGGTAATTGCGCTTCATCTTTCTTTTTTTTTTGCTTCTTAGCGTTGCTTCTGCAGGTGTTGATTAAATTAATACTTGCAGGCAAAAGAGAATACATAAATATTTAATCTCAACTAACGCTTCTTCGACAGATTTGCATGCATGCATGTACTTCGTGGCGTATACGTAATATACTGTGGTAATTCCCTTTGCTTGCATAATAGTTGTAATTCTTCAATTAACTCTTAAGTAATTGAGCAATTTAAATATTTATAAGAAAGAAAATAGAATAAATCTATAGCTACAAGTAATTACACTTTGACCTGTTCAAGGCTTTTCATACCCATTCCTAAATGGCAAAGTAACGGTAACACACTTCTGTATCTCTCTCTCTCTCACTCTCTCTCTCTCTTTGTCTGTCTGACTGCACTGCAGCGCCACTCAACACACAATGCAAAGCGTAAACAAAACAAAAGTTTCACTAATTGGCAGCCGAATTTGATTGACTTTATCCGATATTGATTAGCTGCATTGACTCCAATTTGGAGTGGCACAATACTCCATACTCAATAGAAACACACAATACAGATGCAGTTATGCATATTGTCTTTATCATCTATGTATAAGTATGCATTATACATATTGTTTATGGGCTTTGTGTGACCCAAAAACGCGGATGTCCGGCCGGCTTTCGAGTTGGTTGTTGTCTGCTTATTGTTGCTTATTGTTTAATGGCATTACACAATTTTGAATTCAAGTTCAACAGGCCCGACACAAAGAAAGGCCCAACCAACAAAATGAAAACAATAACAAGCACAAGGCAATAAATTACACCTGTTGCTACTGAATCGCAACTGGCAACTGGCAACTCGGAACTCACAACTCACAACTCGCAACACTTGTTGCGACTTCAATCTGAGGTCTTTAATCTTGCGGCTACTTTGACTGGGGGGTCTATCTTTTCTTCTTCTGTCTTCTTTTTTTTTTTTTTTTTGTGGGGGTCTTTGGCTCCAGCTGCGCTTTTGAGTCATGAAATGAACCGAAAATCAAAATCCAAATGTCAAATGTGATGTGCGCTGATGATGTATGTGAATACACTCATGCGATTACGCTTATGAATGTGGTTGATTTGATTTCATTTCATTTTGAATGTTTCTTTCTGATGCGTGAGCCTCACATTTTTGGAGCGTCAGTGACGTCGTTGACTTTGGCTACTGATATTGACCTTGGCTGTGAACGATATGAATATGACCGAATGCGATGTGAATAATTTGGAGTATTTACACAAAAAACACACATACCAAAACGTATCACTTCATTAAATGTGCCTCTTCTTCTACTTCTTGTGTGTTATGTTTACACGATGATTCTTGGCTTTATTATTTTCGTTTTTATTATTAGTTTCATTGCTTCGCTTTTAATCCACAATGTCAAGTGATATATACAAAAACAAATAACAAGAAAACGAAAAAGGGCGCCTCAATTGCCAAACGCTTCAAGTTCAAATTTCTCAATTTGTTTTCACAAATAGTTTTCCATTTGTTGTGATTATAAATAGCCAAAGAGATGCGTGAGCACCATTAACTTGGCAATTTCAATTCCTTTAGCAGCTAACTGATTGATATCTCTTTGATTAGTCTAAAATCTACGCCATTATGGCTATGTGAATTGGCCCTTAAATCTGGCATATTACATCGCATGATCATTAAATTATGATTTGTTTGGCTGCCTGCCATTAAATTAGTAAATATGCATAAATTAGCCAACAGTTTTTTTCCCCTCTGTGTGAATTGAACATAAAACACACACACACAGAGAAAAAGTAGTCGTGGCTGCCCACAACGACAGCGTGTAAATAAGTTATAAAATTAAACGAGCTTTATTAAGTGCAGGTTATAAATATGGCCAAGAGCCAATAGTTTGAGCCCTGGCCAACAGAGTAGTCAGTCAGTTAGTCAGTCAGTCAGTTAGCTAGCAGGCCATCGGGCCAATATGCCAGCGGGCAATAGCCAAACTGGTAGCCAATAAATCGCAACAGCTGCCGCTCGTAGTCGAAGATTATGTAAATGTCTGCGGGCCAACATGGAAAATTATCATAGAAGCTCATTCTCATTCTCCTCCTCCAAGTGGAGGCTTCACTTCACTTCACTTCAACAAAAAATACGAATAGAACTGTTTGGCTGATGAAGCCGGAAAATTATGCAAAGCCAGAGTCAAAGCCATAGCCAAAGCCAAAGCCACAATCACAGAGCGAAAAACCTTGCCCTTGATGTGGCAGCAAACAAAACCCTCAGATTCTCTTATTTAAAATATAATTCTTTTATGCTCACATAGTATTATAGTATGTTCGTCTGTCATTTTGTGTAATGCCCAGAGAATGGATGCTACCAATTCCGAAATGCCAATTAACCTTGTGGCCATTGCTGCTGTCCATCAATAACGACACAAAAAAAAAAACACTCTGAAAGCCAGAAGAAGCATTTGCCTTTAAAAATAGAATGGCCAAGCACATTTAACACATACAGCATATATATTTCTATGAATAGTTTTAGAAGTGTATGCTCTGCAGCTGTGATTACTTTTAATTGCACTCGGTTTGTGTGAGACTTAATCCAACATTGTAAGCCACAAGGCTTTAAAAATAATATCATAATCTTCGCTTGCAATTCTTTCTCCCTCTCAAAAATGCGACAAATATGAAAAATTGAAACAATTTCTAACGAAATTTTTGCATTAGAATGAAAATTTCATTTATTTCGTGCACAGCATAAAAAACAAACCAGAAATTTATGACGAAAACTTGGGCAAAAGTAAAAGCGAAACGAGTTTCATATTCATAAAATTTTACTATTTTTTGTTGGTGAAATGGCGAAGTTATTGCAGCTTATGCCACGCACACACACACACATGTGTACAAAGATGCAGATTTAGATAGAGATAGAGAGATATGCAGATGAAGAGAGATATATACTTAACATGGATCTTTTTAGAGTGTATCTTAAACACTTTTCTAATTTGCTTTACTTGCTAGTATAACATACCCTGTTCTCTTATTGCTAGGGTATTCAAATGGTCAAACAGAAAGGACATGCAACTGCATTTAGTGCGGTTTTTTTATAGCTGTTGCTGTAGCTTATGTGATGTCCAAGTGCCACACTGAAGTGCATGAGGATATGAATGTTGCGCATTCTGCTTCCTCTCTCATTTTGCACTCATGTCGCTGCTGCTGTTTGTTGTATCTTGTTGCAAGCTTAGACGAGTACTTGCCACATGCCACAAGCCTGCCAGCAAGTGCCACTTTTGCCCCCTCCCTCTCAGCAGTTTCTTATGCTTTTCGAGTGTTTGTTGTCTGGCCACAAATCGTCGTCTCCTGCTCGTAATTGTCTGTGCTGCTGACTGCCAGAATTTGTGGCATGCTGCACGACAACAACAACAATAACAACAAAAACAAAAACAAAACGAAAAAATCTTACACCAGTTGTTGCACTTGTACGTGCCACAATTCAGTTAGTTCGAGCTGTGCTTCAGCTTCAGCCACAAGTAGATTAAGAGTTTATTATGGCAACCCACCTACAGGTTGCAAAAGGGAAAATCTTACAGCAGCAGCAGCAGCATCTGGAAAATGGAAAAAAACGCTTTTCATACGCTTCTCAAAGCCAAAGCTGCAATTAGTTGGGTACAAAAGAAAATACGAGTAGAGAGCAGAGTATGAGCTACAAATCACATGAGGCCACAGAGTTGCGTTTTTTATTCATCCCATTCACACTCACACTCACACACTCACTTTATTCATACACTCAGTAACCCATTCACAGTTGTATATATACATATATATATTTATATGTATATGGATACAAATAAGGCATTAGCTGAGTTCAGTCGCATTAATTGCAAAATTCAAAGCTCGCAGTCGCTGCTGCTTACTTTGTCGCAATAATTGCATTGCAAAATGAGTCTCTTTGCGACTTGGCTTGGGCCAACTAATTAAAGGTTTTGCTGCGCACTAATTGCGGCCACTGGGCTCGAGCCCAACCGGAGTGAACACCACCTCAATGACAACGCCGCCAAGTAGCCGAGGGGCTGGCGTGTGGGTGCAACGAGCCATAAACTTGCCACCAATTCTCACATCGTCAGTCCAAAAACAGCAACAACAACACCAGCAGCAGCAACGAACATGAAAAAGAGGCGTTTGGACATTTAACAGCTGCACTTTTGGGTTAAATTAAAAATAAGTGTTTTTAATATATAATCTGCTCATAAACCTTAGCGTGAGTCATTTGCAACCCAAAACCCCAAAAAGCCCAACCAAAAAAAAAAAAGAGACTTACATAATGTGCCGGCTTTTTTTTTAGCTTTTTGCTTATGGATATCTTTGACCTTTTCCGTTGACCGTTGGTTTTGGATTTGTATTGTTGTGTTGTCTGCGGTTGCAGACGCTGTTGCATCTTCGGTAACAACTAAAGTAACTACTGCAACTGCATGTTAGCTTGCCACTTAGCCAAAGAGCTCATTGTGTTTTAGTGAGCCGATGCCGCTGGTTGTGGCCTGTCCGTTAAGTGACATGTCACAGTGGTACAAAAACCTATTTAAAGCTTTTGTAATTAGGTAGTTTATTATTTATGTTTATTTAAAACACAATTCCGATATTCTCAATTGAATGAAAAAAATCCAAATAGTGTGCCCATATCCTTCATTTATCATATACTCCCCGTATACTTTATTTATTTTTTATAATGTTATGTATTAATAAAAAATACAGAATATTGACTTTGCTTTATTCAGTTTTAATCTATGATTTTGTGACGCAACAAAGTCACTAGCATCTACTCTAAATATTCTCAAAGAAAAGAGCAGAAGCAAAACAGTGTGCCCATACAGTAAAGGATTTTTTAATGTTGATGTTTTAGTACCTAATATTAAGAAAAAAAAACTATTAAGCGATTCTATATTTAGATTTTAAAATGCAACATATTCAATAACTGCTACTAACAATATTCTCAAAGAGAAGTGGCAAAACAGTGTGGCCATATACTTTATTTTGGGTGAATTTTCATAATGCTAAATCTAGTTGACCTTTAAGATATCGCAGTTCAACAAATTTGTGACTCACCTAAATTCAAATGGAGCATTGCTATTTTGAAGCAAGGTGACTGGATTCATAAACTTTTTGAACTTTAAGCCAACACATTTAAACAGCACCTTGTCCCACTGTGAGTGCCAAAGGGAGGCGTTGCTTTTGTAGTTGTTGCTGCGGTAAAATTTAAGCATTGAATTTGCTCGCGACACCATTTTCGCAATCTGCACAGTGTGTTATACAGATTTACAGCACAAATTATACAAACATATACATTTATTGTTATTGTTATTATCGTTTTCGTTGTTGTTGTTGCTGTTGTTGTTGCTATTGCTGTGGTGCTTTATGCAGATTGCGTCTGCTGTTGTGAATTTTGCTGTTGATCGACAATAAAGTTTGTCGCCCAAGTCTTTTGTTTTAGGCCGCCGCCTGCTGTCTGTCAATTGCCAACTGTCTGCTGCCGTTCATTCGCTTAATGCCTTTTTCGATAAATCCAATGCATGTCAAATAAAAGTCAAGGTAGTGAAAGAAGACGGCGATGAAGACAAAGGGGCAGGCACTTGGCAACCGCAACCGCAACCGCTTTTCGAATATCGAATTGATCAATTTGCACGCTTCTTTTCTTATTATGGGGGCAGAGCACAGTGTGACGTCTGTTCGCCACTGTACCGAGTATAGTAGTTGTTGTAGTTGACTTGATGTCTCTGTTTGTCCAGCAATTGAATCATCAAACCAAATATCAAAAGCAGCCGCAGGCGGAGACGCAGATGGAAACGGAGATGGAGATGGAGACGGAGACTCGGCGATATAAATAAAAACCTCACGTCTCGATATGCCATAGTTCTGTGTGTTTGTTTCAAGTGGATGCCAGAGTAATTTGAGTGTTTGCCCATCATAATAAAGATCATCACCAACATCATGATGGAAATAAAACAAAAATCGATTTTCATGACAGCACACATTTTTTTTGCTGCCATAACAACCTATATATGTCTATAGATATTTATAAATAAATATGTACATATTTTTATATTTTATATATAGTTTTTTTAATGCAACATTTGCATATTTTTTCTTGCGCACTTTCTTCGGGGTTAAAGAACTGTGCCTATGCTGTGACACGACTGTAAAAGCACAACAGTGCCAACGGCAGTGCCACCACTGTGCCATCATTAAGGGCCAAGCGGGCAAATGAAGATTGATGGGACAGTTCATGTCCAAGTCCATGTCCAACAACGAGTGCAAACAGCTCACATTGAACCATTGACTCACTGCTCCAGTTTTGTGGCAGCTTTTCACGCTGTGTTTTATTTTTTCTTTTTTTTTTTGTTGTTTTTTTTTTGCGGTGGCAACGGAAATCAGCAAAGCGCTTCAAGTTGTTCAAAGCAAGCAAAAATGTCGGCAATTGTTTTGACAAGTTTATTGCATACCCTGAAAAATTTATAAAATGGGTATATTATTAAATATAATTTGATTATACTATATTCATTGATATTGTTGCTCTCTTTAATTATCAAGCATACTCTTCGACTTGAGCACATTCTTTTCATAACTTTGTTGTCGACTTTGCTAAGTTTAACAACAATTTGCTTTAGCTTTAAGTTTTTTTCGTTATTGAATCTGTTGGATATCTCGCTGTCTAGCATACTCTTCCACATGGTTTTAATAACTTATTTGTATACCCTGCAAAATTTATTTATACATTACATTACCATTACATTTATCACAATTTGATTACAGTTAATAGTTTGTTTATTGATTCGATTCAACTAGCTTTTTATCTTTATTGAATCCGTTTTGTGTCTGCAGGATATCTGGCTGTCTAGCAAACTCTTCTCATTAAGCACATCTCACCTGTTTTGCTTGCGTCTATTGTTTTTGTTGCTGCTGCTGTCGGTTGTTGCTGTTGTTTTTCATTTTTTTTTTGCCAAAAGCTGTCAACACATTGGAAGAGACAACACGCTGTAACTTTGAGTTGTCACAACTCGAAAGAGAACTGGAAAAACTTTACGAGTTTCCATCATGTGTTGACCATGGCATAAATGTGCATCGTTCGATGATTAATTTACACTTATTATTATTAATATTATCAAGTATTCTCTTAGCTCAGCTGACACAGAAAGCAACCAAATGAGGCACGTTTCGATGACTGGCCACTAATTATAAAGGTACAAGAATGCAGCTTAGCTCAAACTGTGAGGCCTTTGCTTTTGTATATTTTTGGTAATACAACAACAAGTCAGCAAAAAAAAAAACACAAAACTGGTTTCCACCTACAAAGAGTGCGATGCAAGCACGTCTCATCATCAATGGCAGCATTTTCTTTGCTGCCCCTCTTTTTCGCCATCGCCATCGCCATAGCCATCGAGTTTCCCAGCCCGCTGACAAATGATGAAGCTGTCAGCGTGCTGTCTGCATTACGTAGCCCCCGCTCTTAGCCACCTTTAGCACACTTAACTGTCTATCGCTTAAATACGTTTATAGCCGCTGGCTGTGACAGTGAAGAGAGCGGGGAGAGAGAAGATAGGCTTTTACATAAATCGCCAGGCACTTGTCTAGTGAATTTTCAATTTTCGAATTATGTGCCCAAATGACTGTTGTGTGGAAGAAGAGAGCTTCCAAAATGTGCATGCTCATCGTGGGTCAGTTATCAGTCGAACAATTTTTGCCAAGAGCGCGCAACAATTTTTGGCCATAAATTATGGCGTTGGCAGGAGGACGACAACGACAACGACGTCGCCGACAACGTGGTTGCTGCCTGCATTATGCAATCTGAACCTTTTTGCTGTTGCTGGATTGCGTTGCAAAGCAACTAATTAATGCAACAGCATGCACAAACATTTTTCACGCTTCCATATAGACAATGTGATATTGCAAAGCGTTGGCACACTTAGCAAAGTTTGGATGCAGTTCGTCAATGGGCGGGTGGATTCATCAGATATGTCAGTCTAATCAGTATTATTTTGCAATCTTCTAGAAATTTTCGACAACTAGAAACGTCAAAATTTTGGTTGGACTATCACAAAAAAGTATCACTGAAATAGTTATACATGATGCTGATTACTGATTACTTTTTACCCTTTTGTATTTGGTAAATTCAATCAAAAAAATCGATTTAAGTGTGTGCTTGACATATTCTTGCATGAATACATTACACTTCATAATATAAATTATTAATTTTCATACCTAAATCACCACAACTCAAATGTTGTACTGAAAAATGTGTCCATATCTTGACTCAATTTTGTATTTATTAGATGTTTTTATACTAAATAGCATAATTGCCATTCAGCAGCTTATTACTGATGATTCATGAAAAAATTAGGATTGCTGATCAGCATTACCCGCTGAATACGCCTAATGATTTGTTTGTGATTGTCTGAACTTAATCAGACTGCTCATCGAACAGCGCAACTGTTGCATTCATGAATAAATTCATTTATTGCTAACACTTTACCAAAAACTTTGTAACATATGCAAATGAAAGAGACTTAAATTAAATAATGAAATAAAATATATAAATATGTATGTATATATTTTTTGCTGCTTCCTTATCTCACAAATACCTCTGTGTTATTTTGATTGCAGTTAATCACCAAGACTGAGGCGGGCAAATCGTGAGCTGAATGTGTTTGCGAGGGCGTTGAACCATGCCCATTTGCAAAAGCTCGCCAGCGATGGCGTCGAGCAAGAAGACCGCAACGGACATATCCGCCGATCATGTAACGGAGGCAGCCCAGGTGAAGCGCACCCGCGAGCAGGCTTACTTCAACTCCTACGACTTTGATGCAATCGAGGTGCTGCCCTACGACGAGGATGACGATGAGACGGTGCCGCATAGTCGCAGCAGCAGCGGACGCTATTCGGGTGCCAATGGCAGCCACAACAGCCACAGCAACAGCCACAGCAATAGCAACAGCAATAGTCACAGCAACAGCCACAGCAACAGCAATGCGGCTGCAATCACAAAGTTTGCTTACCTGCAACGTTTGGGCGCATTCTTTGGTCATAAATCAGCAACGGATGGAACAAGTGCCGCATCGCCAGCAACTGGAGAGGAACAGTTGGGAGCTGTGACAACAGCGAATGAAACTGCGGCAGCTGGGCAAAGTAATGACAACTTTTTGTTGCCTCGCGCTATGCTGAAGTATCAATATCAGAGGTGAGTGTTGCACATTCGTTTCGTTGGCTTCGTCGGTTTCGTTGTTACCTTCGACATCTGTCGCTCGCTTGGACAATTAGCGTCAAATGTGCTGCATAATGGTGCAGCAAGCGAGCAACCAGTTGCGATGACCTTCGCCGATGGCATTGAATAGGGCACAAACAACAGCAATAACAGCAACAACAACAACGGCAACAAAACAAACACAGACAGACAACCATAAAGTGCCCTTTGCTATGATCGTAACTGCAATTTAATTATGATCGTGTCTTAACTTCAACAACTCTCCCAAAAAAAACTCTTCAGCTCAACTTGACTCAACTTAATTCAATCTCCATTCAATTTGTTTTCCTTTGGAGTTCATGCAACGCTGCACGCTGTTTTTTCCATGGCAATTAGCAGGGCATTAGATATGATAGAGATCTTGATCTTTTTTTGGGGCCTGGCCATAAATATAATTGGTCAAACAAAATTGTGTTACAAATTGCGCATACGGCGAGTGTGCCGCATTGTGTTGTCTGTCAATCGGGCACATCAAATGAATGCAACTGCCACATGCCGCATGCCACATGCCACTTGCCAGCGCTTTGGCTGCAGCTGTTCGACTATGTAAATTATGGCAATGCTGCAGTTGCAGTTGCAGTTGAAGTCGCGAGCGAAGTTCAAGTTGCAAGTGGCAAGTTGCCACAAGCAATGCGGTTTTTGGCGCCTGTCGTCAGCCTTCACCTCTTTTCAGCTGCAGCCGCAGCAGAAGCCACTTGACTTGCCAAACACTTGATGCCGGTCAACAGCAACAGCAACAACAACATCGAAAACAACAATGCAACTGCAGCCAGCTGCAACAATTACGTTTATTAATTGAAATTAAAGAAGCCACATATGCGGCTGCATCTCGGCTTCTCTGCTGGAGGTCACAGCCAGTTTTGGTTTGAAATTATTGATGCAAACCAATACATAATAGCCAGCTAGCTATGCATGCACACACATGCACAGACATGCACAGACATTTGCACAGTCAGAGTGTTTGCCGCAAGTGAAAACCGACACGGCAGCTGAAACATTTACATGTGCGCCATCAAATCGTGCAATTTATTTCAAATGATTATTGACTGGCTGAAAAAAATATATTTGCCAGCATTTCATTTAAAGCTCTTTACCCATTTTGGTCACATTCATTCTATTCACTATTCACTGCTATTCACTGCTATTCATGGCATTCCACAGATAAGCCCAATTTAAGTGCGGCCTGCTGTCAGGGCAAAGCCAATTACGCAGATTTTCTGATTACGATTTCGATTTTGATTTTGCTTTATTTTGGAATGCATTCCACAGGCTCTCGCGAATCACGATTCGACATTCGACATTCGCCTTCGCATTCGGAAATCCTTCCACTTTAATGCCAAGGCAAGGTCAAGGCAATTTAAAGCACAAGTGCCACAACTATTACTGCTACTGTGAATACTGCCAATGATGTGACTCTTCTTCAGCTGTGACTCTTAATGTCAGTGCTCTTGCTTTTGTTATTTGTACACTTTCAACTCATTCTTATTGCTAGTATTATTATTATTATTTCCACTACTGTAATGAGCATTTACTCTGTAACATATGTGACTAGTTTTCTCACTCATTTTATTGAGACTACTGTAATTGCTAATACTACTTCTTATGAGCATAACTGCAGCTAAAATTATTATTTACTAATGCTGCAACTTTTCCTAGTGCAAGTATTTTCATCACTGTTGCATATTTTTCTTCGTTTTGAACGAATTATCATTACGAATCTATCATAACGAATTAATAAGCCTTTACAGCATAATACTTTTAGTACAACCTTATAATACTTATATTGGAAAGTCTTTTCATTTATTTTATTTTGTTTAAGAAATATAAATACGTCACAAGTTTCTTATTTTGTATTTTATGGCATATATTGATTGTTGTGGTCTTTTAATAAGCGAAGTATAACTTTTGGTATATTTTAGAATATTTTCAAATTATTAAATTAGTATATTTAAACTTGAATACCGCTTGCGCACTTCTAGAACAACCTTATTTAATACTAAAAAAAATGTATTTTGAATATTTTCCTGTTACTTATATATATTATATGAATATGTTACAAGTTTCTTATTTTGTATTTTATGGTATATTTTTAATGTATTAGTATTTTGATATACGGAATATAGCTTTTAATACATTTTCGAAACATTTCGTTATAATTTTGATATATTTTAACGATATTATACCGCTTGTGCATCATTTTGCATTTATTGGAAATGGATAATAGTTGTCCCCTAGATTAGGGGCCCTAATCAATCACACTCGACTATAGCTTTTTTACTTATACAAAATAAAAACCCAATTTTACGGTTCCCATGTCAACGAAAATTTAGTAAGAAAATGTTACAAAAAACAACCCACTATTTCAATTATATTACTACAACAAATATTACTTCGACAACTATAGAGTATAACACCTTTAAAATACGATTTAGTTTTATTACTGCTTCAAATACTACTTCGACTACTGTAATGTATAAATAACCCTTTAAATAAGATTGTTCCTTCAACTATATTTCAATCTCATTCCGCAGCTCAAGTTGCTTAGTCATAGTTAGACTTCCAAAACACTCGCGCTCGCTCTTGATCTTGATATGTTATTAGTTAGACAACTATAACTACTTCTGGCAACATCGAACACAACTAGAGTGAAACAACTTCTATACGGACATGTTTATTATTGAGTGCAACGCTTCCCTTTCGCAAGGCATTGAGCTGCGACGAGTCGTCGCATGTTAAACACCGAATTTGATTATAGAGAAGGTATTCGGAATCATGTTTAAGAACACTCATGTGCTCGTGTATGTGTGTGTGAGTGTATTTGTGCTACCAATGTGTCGAGGTGTCGATTCATATCAACTACTTTGTACAATGAGCATGGCGAGAAGGTCGATCGAGCAATGCGAATTTTGTTTTTTATTATTATACTCATTCTCGCACTTGAAGTCCGTGTTTAAGTAGCCAGAATATCAAAAGGCAGCCCGATGGATGCAGTTACGCGACGGTCAATTTGCCCATTATTACCGCTATTAAATAGTTTCGATCGATCGTCGCGTCGATAATTTGTATTCAATATTGTTGGCCAAGTCGCAGTCGTAGCTATGCCAGGGCCAATGTCTCGGCTTAGCTATCTATCTAACTGGCTGCCAATAACATACTAAATATTTCTGGCTAAGCATGTGCGAATAATCGCAACAATGTAAATGTGCGATTAGTTTGATTGATTTGCCATGCAGCAGCAGCAGTAGAGACTGCCTATTACTTATGCTTATATTTATACTCATATATTCAGACTTTACTCATATTTTTAGTTGCTTATAGTTAACTAGTTAGTGAGAAGGACGTTGGCTAATTTTACATTTTTTTTTTATTTTGTTGCAAAAATAGAAGAAAAAACAAACTAAGTCAAAGCTGTTGTTGGACCAAACTCTAATTTGTTGTGGCACTCGAAGTCAACAATAATTAGCGAACACACACAGTTTCTTAGTAAGTGTGTGTATGTGTGTGTATGGTTTTTTTTTAGTTTTATTTGCTTCTAGTAACTAAGCTAACGGCCCATGTTCCGACATGCAAACGAGGCTGAACATTTTAATTAACACTGCTCACAAATAAATACGCAAATCTATTGCAAAATATTTCATGCTTCAAGCCGCGATGGAACGTTAACCTTGTCGATTACATATTGAGCCCAAAAAAGTGAAGAAAAAAAAAATGAAAATGAAAATGGAAAAAATCAAAAAACAAAAAAAAACATTCAACAAACCAAACTAAACGCATCGATAAACAAGCTGGTCTTAATAACCATAGCATAGCCCCCACTCTTATACGTCCACTGTGAACCAAGCCCAAAACCCAAGTCCAAGTCCATACCCAAAAAAAAAAACATTAAAGAAAAACACAGAAACAACAACAAAACTGGTGGCAACTTATCAATTTTGTTGCATTACGCAGCAGAGAGCTGCAACATGGTCGGCTAAGAACGAACACCGTTATTACGCAATTGCCCAATTTAAATTTATAACGTGCCGCAAAGCTTCAATGCCTCAATGTTGCATCTGACCCAATGCCCCAAGTTAGAGACGAAGGCGGACTCCTTTAAATAAAGTCATAACGGCGGCGCCTCTGGTCCCAAATTCATGACAACTTTTCATTCTCTACAGATTGAAATATATTGTAGTACAAGAGCTTGTTCTTTTTAAATGAATTTTGTAACTCAACTAAACTCAAGCTTAAATTGCGAAAATAACATACAAGCTTAAGTTACATGCAAGAATTGATAAGTTTTTGTGTCTAAAAACAGTATTAAAATATTCAATAAAAGAACTCACTAAAATAAGACTAATTCCTTAGCTCAAAAACATAAGAAAAAATAATACTTTGAATTGCATGATTCACCAGTAAAATAAATAACAAAAATTACATTTTCCGAAGTGAATTCTTTTTTCTGAAAAAATCCTGCAAAATGGTTATTTTTTAAGTTAAATAATTTTCAACTTTGACGAACAGAAATTATATATTTGAAATCAAATCCTTTTCCTGAAAAATATGCAAATTATAAGAATAAGAATTAAGAGTTCACATAAATTTTCCAACTGATATTTAGAAAATTAAAAATTTCATTATGAGATTAAAACATAAATTCGTGCTCTAAAATTTAGAAGCTTTCAACTTTACAAAACTATATACTATATTTTGTAAAAACAATAAAAACTCTTTTTGCTAATCATGCACTAAAAACGAGTTATATTTGTAATTAAATGATTGTCAAGTTAAGTTTCAGAAATTACATTTTTCAAATGCAAATCTTTTTCTTACAAATAATAATAATAATAACTAATACTTAAAAGTAGTCTTCAAATTTATCCAACTCTTATTTAGAATCGCTAAAAAGCCAATAGCTGCCTCCTAACGGTTTGACTTGTAGTAACTAAAACACACAAAATATTGCCAAAAAAAAAAAACCAAAACAAACAAAAAATGAAGAAAAGAAAAACGGAATTGCAACAGTTACTCAAGCTGAAATCCTGTTTAGAACGAGTTTCTTTTTCGGTTCGGAATTGAATTTTGATGTTGCATGGCAAATGTGATTTTTTTTTGCTTCTTGGCAGTTTTTTTGAAATTTTGGTTTCAATTTCGGTTTCGGTAGTTAAAAACCGAAAAAAAACTCCGTTAAAATGTAAATATTCCATACAAAGTGGAGCTTGAGAATTCCAGACACATTAAAGAGCTATTAAATAAGTTGAGCTGAGCTGAAGATTTATTGAATTGACAGCAACTGCGGCAACTGCAGTTGTTGCAAGCACTGACTCGCTACTCGTATTTGCTGCACTGATTTGTGGCACAAGCGAAAACACAGCTAAAAATAAAAACGTTGTCGTGGAAAAACAACAACAACAACAACTACTACTAACCCACATCAATCGACTCGACGAGCAGCAGAAACCACTTTCATTGCCATGCGGCTAGCTTTAAGTTTCCCTTTCGACCGAGAGTCGCGACGACTCCTCGACAAATTTTTCCATGATATTTTACTTGCACTCTTATTTTTTTTTCTCATTTTCGTTTCTCTCTCTCTCTTTCTCTCTATTGCAGTGTTGGCGGTCATGTGGTGACTTCAATGCCATTGACAGCGTCGCTCTCGATGATCCACGCGAATAGCTCGACTGGACTCGAATGCCAGACGGGCACATCTATGGCCAGAGCAAAAGCAGCAGCAAACGAAATGCCAGTGGCATCGGCAGCAGCAGCAGCAGCAACCGCAACAGCAACAGCAATGGCAACAGCTCAAACGAGAAACAAGAAACGCTCGATTGCATCCAATGCCAGCAGCACACATACCACAGACTCTGGCCTGGGCACCACCAGCAACAACAATAACAACAACAACAGCACTTCGACAGCAGCAGCAACAACACAAGCAGCAACAACAGCTGCTGCTGCAGCGGCAGCGGCAGCAACATCGGCAACTCGTGCTGGCAGCGGCTCACACTATTCAACGGATAAAAGTGGCTCGTCCGGTTACTATAGCTCCCATGTTTGCTCCACATACTCGCTGGACGAGCACATCTATTGCGAACCGGTCATAGATATCCTAGAAGCGAGCGACAAAATGGTTGCCGCTAAACAGCGGCCAGCATTGCAGCTGCCAACGAAAGTGACGACGATTAGTCAGCATTTGGCAATGCAAGATGCGGCTACCACAGCTGTCCCGTCGCTGGCCACAGCAGACAGCACAACGGGCAATGGAACAATTGCCATCAGCAGCCATCAGGAGCAGCAGCAACATAAACATCAACATCAGCAACATCAACAACAACAGCAGCAGCAGCAGCAATTATTGCCGCACTACAGCGATAAGCTGCGCATTTTGGAAACAAGCATTGAGAATTTGGATCGCCATTTGAAGACCTTCCCCTGCCTCTATGCCCAGCAGCACATTGTGTCCTTTATGCAGCAGGATGCCAACAGCAAGGAGCGTGCATCGTCAGCGGCAGCCACAACTCTGGACATTGGCGAAAAGCTGCGTGCCTACAATCAGTTGCCCACCATCATCGAGGGCTACGATACGCAGCGACAGCAGCAGCAACAGCAACAGTTAGAGCCCATTGATGATTCGCTGCTCGACATTGACTTGGATGCCTTTCTGCTGCAGCCAAAGCAACAACAACAACAGCAGCAGCAGCAACAACAACATCATCAACAACAGCAACAAATGCGCCAGCAACTGTTTGCGGGCATTGATAATCCAAGTTTTCTCAGCGACGAGCAGCTGGAGGAGAACAATTACAAGTGTGCCAAATACATCAACTCCTGCCCGGAGGATGCCTATCGCCTGGACACCGATTCCACGGCGAATGCCTCGTATGCCAAGCGCTACGAGGATCAGCTGCATTTCCAGAACACACGCGAGCTGCTCGAAGATGTGCGCGATAAGATTCGCCTGCTGCAGCCGACGCCCACCACGGACATTCCGCAGGAGCTGGAGGGCATGATACAAACACTGAAGGACGAGCTCGAATCTTATTTGCAGCGCATGAATCAGCACAGCGAACTCGAGCTGCGGCAACTGTGCAGCGGCCTGGGCCGGCAACAACATGTGCTGCGACTGCAGAATGCCTTTGAAAGGCGCCGCAGCTACGCTGGCGATGTGCAGCTCAATGCCTACGAGTCGGTGCGCGATGGTGTGCTCATCTCGGCAAATGGACGACCGTTGAGTGTGCGCGAACAAATCATGACCATTCGTTGTGCCAGCGATCCTAACTTCAAAATGAAACGCAAATCGATCAGCGAGGTTTTTCCCGTCGCCGAGTGTTATGTGGAATCTGCGGAACCATCGTGCAGTGTCACGCCCACACTGACGCAGACAACCACGCCCACTCCGACGACAACACCTTCGGGCACGCCTTCGCCGCCACTGGAACTGAAGACAACCACGACGATGGTCACGCAAATGCAACGCAATCTCAACTTTCACAAGCCCGTCTTGGCAGCCGAAAGTTCCACATCACGGCTGGGCAACGGCGGCGGCGGCGGTGGCAGCGGCAACGATAAGGTGGACAGCATTGCGGAGTGGCATCGCAAGAAGCCGAGCATCTGGGAGATGTACTACGGCACCAATCGACTGCATCAATCGTTGCTGGGCAAGCAGCGACATGGCAACGAGCTGGTCATCAGCAGCGCTCATCCGACGCTGTCATATGTGAGTAAAAGGGGTGAGGGAAAGGGGTTGAGGGAGGGCAAGATTCTAACTGAGAATCTGTAAGCAACTAAGCATATGCTTAATATTGTCTCAGAACATTCTATGCACTAACTTCAAACAGAGATTAGCTCTTATCTTGAAACATGCTATGTATTAATATGAAGAAGAATTTTTATACATCTTCCTTGTTTTCTATATTTAGTATGGAATTAAGCTAGTTGAATTAAGTGACGTATGCTTAATATTGTCTTAGAACATTCTAAGCATTAACTTCCAACAGAGATTAGCTCTAATCAGCTTACAGGGCGTATACTTAATATTATCATCCTTATTACTAACTTTAAACAAAGAGAAATTTTATATTAAGTATGCTGTCAAGCTATTCAGCCAAAAGTGCGTATACTTAACATGGTCTTAGAACATTCTAACAAAGATCAACTCTATGCAGTTAATCTAATAAGTCTACATGGCGTATGCTTAATATTGGCTTAGAACATTCTAGATACTACTTCTATGTTTGCTATGTAATTAAGCTTTTAAGCCTACAAGGCGTATGCTTAATATTGTATTAAATCATTCTAAGTACTAATTTCAAACAAAGATAATGTCTCTAAGTCTTTTAGTTTGCTATGTTTAGTATGAATCGAAGCTAATATTGTCTTTGAACATTTTAAGCACCAATTTCAAACAAAGAGCTGCTTTGTCTAAACCAATAAGCCTACAAGGCGTATACTTAATCTTATATTAGAACATTCAACACTGCCCATTAAATGCTACTGAGACCAGGTGCCAAAGCTCAAGCTGCAATTATTGCTACTTGCTATTTTGCATGCTGGGCATGCAGCGCGTATACGTAATGTGTGTGTGTGTGGCTTATTGTGGTATGACACATGGAAAAGGCAAATTTAATCAATCGTTAGCTGAGTGTAATTGCTGTTTATGCACAATTGACAATTTTGCTAAGCCTCCAGCATAATTAAAAGCAACTGTCCGGCTTACGGAGCGTATACTTAACGAGGCATATGATTAATATCTGCAGCAAGAGTCGAGGTAAAGACAATTAAGCAAATGTTTTGCTGTGGGGCCAGAGCAAATACAGTGGCAGCTTGTGCTTATCAAAAGCAGCTGCTGCTGCTGCATATTCAAAGGCGTTTTATTCATCGAATCGAAGAGCAAATCATTGACTCATTAATTTGCCAATGTAAATGGCATCAATTTTGTGTTGCTGTTGGTTCGTTCGTTCATTGGTTTCATTGGTTCGTGCAACCTTTTATTAATTTCATCCTTGGCCGCAATGTGATCGATTTTGGTAGCAATGTTGCAGCTACTTGTTGGCTGCAGCCGCAACTATCGTGAGTGCCGTTGACACCCGCACAACAACAGCAGAAGCAACGGATGCGTCGACAACGCCATCACCGGACGTCATCAGCATTGACGCCATCATTACTATTATTGTTGTTAAGCATACAAATACTCGCACACACACACACATACACACACACATGCATACAATGACAGCCAATGCTGATGTTTGTTTTATTATGCAGCAGGCGATTCGAGATATTATCGCTGTCATGGCCAATGTTCGATTTGGTAACAGAGACTCGAGACACGAGTCTCTCGATTCGTATTATTGGCATTATGATTAATGATGTGCGTGCCACACAGTGAAGCAGGCTACTGTTTAATGCCATTCTGAAAGGGATCATAATTACATCTAATGACTGTCAACGTGATTGCCAAACCAAGCTCAAGTATCATTCTGCAGTTGCAGTTGGAGTTGGAGTTGCAGATAGAAATCTTGACACGTTATGGGTTGGTCCACTTGAAAGTTTTCTTAGTTGCAGCTGCAGCAGATACTAACACTTATTAAGTACATACGATTTTAACTAGTTGTATTTGCTTAAAGTCACATTTCAATTGTGGCTTGTAAAGCGCAAAACGTTTAATTAAACTCGGTCACGTTTATCTAAGTGTTTGGCAAACAGAACAAAACGAAACGAAACGAACGAACGAACGTTTGTTCTTCGCCCCATGTTTGACTTCCTTTCCGTTCTGGATTGTGCAATATCCGCTCTACACACGCTCACACACACAAACACACTCGCACACACACACACATCGTACAGAGCAAGTAATCAAGCCAACTTGGTGTGGGCCTTGTTTGGTCTCTCGGCCAATGCATGGAGAATCTCAATGAGTTTTCACTTTCAATGCCAATACACAGAAAGAAGTCGCTTTTGTTGTTTTCTCTATTTGTTGTGTTGACTCAGCTCACAGCTCAAAAAACAGCAATTGGCAAACAGTGCGCGACATTAGTTTATTCGCCTTATGGTCATGGCTTCAAATACCCTGCAGCTGGGAAGTAGTGAAGGAAAAGTTGAAGTAGAAGTTGTAGTAGTATGAATCAAAGAGAAATTAAAATTATCAAGATGATCTGGGATAAACCTGTTAAGATAAGTTTATCTGTCTGCAAATGAGTAGATAAATATAAATGCAAGTAAAGAGGGTAATAATGATGGGGAAGAACTGCAGAAAATGTATGTATATCTATCTATCTATATATATGTATGTATATCTATATCTAACTATGTATATCTAGTCTGTATATATCTTTCTATATCTATACCTTCTTCACTTTTGCAACTCTACTTTTTAATTGTTCAGCAGCTAAAGTACTTTTTTGCTTGATTGAAAACTTTATTAGTAAATGGGATAATTACAAGGGTTCAAGTGTAAAGAGCAGACGATAAAAGAAGATCACTTAGCGAAAAATAAAGTAGTTTTAAGAACATAATTAACAATTTGTTAAACTATTATAATAGATTATGCGGGGCATTAAATACCTTTTGTTAGAGCTGACACCAATTCTTAAATGCTTACAAATCTTTTACAACTTCCACTCAATAAATCATTATACAAGTAAATAATGCTTTAGCTACAGGGTATACTCCCATTTAGTTAACTCACTTTTAGCTTCACTCTCTGCACTGTTTGCTGCTGCATTTACTTATCAATATGCAGGTTGAGCTATGTGGGTTGTGAACTTGAGGCTTCCGCGCTTCCATTGTGATCGCATTGTAAGCTGTGTAAGCTTGGCTTTAATGCTGGCTGCAATCAAACAGTTAGTGCAAAAGGCAACAACAACAATAATAATGACAACGGCAGAGCGACGAGCGACGAGCGAAGCGTCAGCAACTGTACTGGTTAACCTTAAAATTCCGTTAAAAATGCAGCAGCAGCAGCGGCAGCCGCTGGCCTGCAGCATCTTGTGGAACAGGTAGCAGCAGCTACCTGCTTATCTGGCTAGATGGCTGGCTGGCTGGCTGGCTGGCTGGCTGGCTGACCAACTGACCGCCATCGATGGAGACCCAGATAAAAAATGCAACTGCAACTGCGACAACAACAAGAGCATGGCATGCCACAAGTGGCAAGTGGCAGAGACCATAACGAAAAACCGGTGCGATGCAATCCACATTGTTGCCCTACAACTTGAATGACCTTTAAGGACGTTGCCACAATTAAGCAAAGGGGCTGCTGCTGCTGGACCAAAACAGTGTAAAACCAAAACAGGCTAAGAGCAAACATTCGCTGCCTGCCCACCAGAGTCCTCTTTCCTCTCTCCTCTCCTCTCTTTCCTCTCGCTTTCCATTCCTGGCTGGTTGCTGGGCAAGTTCTCAGTTGGCAGGCCGCGAAAACGAAACTCGTCCCACGGCAAATTGGCCGGCATATAACTCGTTTGCTGTCATGAATGCCAAAATGAAAACGAAAACAGAAAACCGAAAACGAATGCGAAAAACGAAAAACGAAAATACGCGAAAAAAGACGACAAAATGTAAGGCGATCTGGTCGACAAAGTTGCTGCCGCAGCAGTTTTTACTATTTAGAAGTGGCTGCCGCAAAGTGTTGCAATCACCATCGTCGTTGTCGTCGTTACAGTCACCCATCAAATGCAGTTAAACAGACACAGCACAATCTGGGTGTTATGGCAATTTCCATTTGGCCAAGAGCAAACCAAAAGCAAAAACCAAAATCCAAAGACCAAAAACAACAACTCGCAACTGGATGTGGACGTGGACATGAAAATGTCGCCAGTCAACGCACCAAAAAAAAACTGCGAGTTCCTCAGTACGCTGCTTGCTGTAGTTCCTCAGGCAGAGCGAGGGATGTTTTATCTGTAAATCGAATCTACGTAAATTTCATTAGTGCAGCCAGAAAGTTACAATCGAGCATGTCCAAAAGAGAGTTGCCCTATACACATTCTTAAGGATTATAAAACTATTGTGGCATAACAAATCTAAGCCAAATGAATAGTTTTTGCTTAATACTTATGTATTATTCAATCGTGATGAACATTTAAGAAAACTTTAAAAACGTTTTCCTTTAACTAAAAATTTTAATTGATTTTCATTTAGTCTACAATTCCACTGATGATGGGTAAACTTAGACAAAATTCGGCAATTTTGGATCTTGTAGTTTTCGATATATGCGACAGGAATTTATCTACTTCTCCTAGATACATATTTTCTATATTTTTTATTTATGATATGTTTGCGTAGTTACCTATTTGGTGATTACAAATCAAATAATCGTAATGAAATTTTCAGAATACATCAAAAATGTGTTTATTATGCGGCACACATAATATAAATTGTATTATCTGACAAGCGAGAGGTTTCTAAGTTATTTGAATTATAATTATCGGTTGTCAATAATCAAATATCAATTCACAAATAAAAGTTAATTGAATAATACAAATTAAATAACTTTTAAATTTTATAAATAATACAAAATATATGATGAGTGCCTCAAGAAAACTCTGAAAAGTCTAGAGCTTTTAGAGGAATATGCGCTTATTTTCATTAACTGTAAAGTAAAAAACTATTTCTATTTATTGTGGTATTATAATGATGAAGAGAAGAGAGTTACCATTTTAAGCTTCAACTTAAATTTTGGCAATATTAATGCTTATAGATTCCAAGATCTGTAGGTTTGTTTACTTCTCCAACATCTTCTCTAATCGAATTATAAAATAAATATATTTTCTTCTCTGTGAGAAGATAACTTATATCACTTCGACTGAGATTGCTGTCTATAAATTTCGGAAGTGTTTCCCTCGTATCTACTTTCGCTTCGCATCTTCCTTTCCTCCTTGGTGTTGCAGCCCTCGCGCTGGGCAGTTGGCCAAGGCAAAGGCAGAGGCAAAAGCAAAGGCAGCGATGCAATTGCCGCAGACGAACAATTTGTGAAACGTTGCCTTTGGCCCCGCCTTGAGGTTAAAGTTTTGATGACGATTGCCCACGGCTGGAGGCTGCTGCGCTTACATAAGTTTCGGCTAGCAAAATCAGGAAGCAGTTAAATTGCAACGCCCTCTCCCTCTCCCAGCGATAGTGCTTGAATTTCAGCTGATTACTCATACGCCACGTGTACTGTGTGCAGTGGGAATGCAGCTTGGCGAATGCAAAGCGTGCACGCTAAATGCTCGACTAATTATGTGGTAAATGAAAGTGTTGCAATGCTGCCACGCCCACTCACACTCACACACACACACACACACGCCTATCCTTGCTGCTGCTGCTGCTGCTCGAGTTGATTGACTCACTGACACACTGACGCATTTCGTGTAGCTGTCGCTACCGTTTAAACTGCCTCCAGCTGCCAAATGCCAAATGCGTTTGCCACCGTCTGCCCTCTTCCCTCTCCCCCTCCATCAATTGTCCAACTTTTCAAGCGTGCTCAATTTTGTTTTTCCTTTTCTGCTTTTTTGCTAAACATTTTCCGGCGGCCCGTTTGGTTTTATTTTGCTGTTAGCGTTATTGTTATTGTTTTTTTGCGGCTTTTCTTTTGTGCAACATTTCGTTAGTTACTGTTGAACGCGTTTTCAATGCTGCAAGAAAAACATCTGGAAAATGCCCACAAAAAAAGGTGTAGGAAACTCTACTATTGCATATTTGCTGAACTCATAATAGCATAATTATTTAATAATAAGTATTATTTAATATCAATTTGAGATTCTAACATTTTCATATAGTATTTAAAGTGGCGGCTCTATTGATAAGTCTTTACGAGCGTACAATGTAATACAATCAAATAAGCTTAGAGCTTTAGTCTGTCAATCTCTGGCAATTAGCCAACAATAAACCACGCTGCCTATTGCCACACTTCAGTTCAATTTACATCAAACCGCTAATTTGTTATGGCTGCGAAATCTTTTGCAGAAGTTTTTTCCTCTCGATTGTTGAATGTTTGAACACAGTTATCGCACATTGGGTTAGTTTACTTTGCACCTTGCTGACGAGAGCATTCATTGTCCAGTCTACATCAAAAATTATATAAAAAATGGGAAATATCCCTCTAGTAAGTGTCTTCATCCTTGAACTAAAGATACATTTGAAGGATTTTTCTTTATAATATAATGATCGTTAAAAGTGAATTTATGCAACGTAAAAACTATTTTATGAGTATAACTTAAAAAAGGAATTGCAAGCAAAAGTGAATATAAAAAAAAAATAGTATATACTACATATTTTATGCTTTATTGGCAAAAAATAATAACTTTGAAATTATAAATTTAAATATAAAACTGTGGAACAAAATATGTTAACTTAAACTAACATTAAATTAAAGTATTTCTAGTGAATTCTTTATACGATTTCAACTACAATCTATTTTATAGAAACTTTAACTACAATCTATTGAAATATCTATACGTGCTTTATAAATTTTCTATACAAATTTTAACTACAGCCCACTGAATTTTCTATTCCTCTTTCAACTACAATCTATGGACAACTGTTAATTACAAAAATATAGAACATAGTTGGAAGTATTTTAAGAAAGTTGTCATAACTTTAGCTGTAATTCTAGCAGCATTTCTGCCAAAGATAAAGTTAGTAAACATCCTCGAACACATGCATAAGTTATTGAGGTAGTTGGGCTTTCTTCTTCTGGTTCCCACAAACAAGTGATCAGCCTCAAAATACCCTTTCTTTCAACGGGCACACAGGTGTCTCTGAAGAAGCTGCATTGCCCAAATCCAATAATAAACAGGCTTATCTCCAAGCATAAGTTTGAGTGCATGTAGTAGACGGACGGACGGACAGACGGACGGCAGACAGACTTGCATGTCGAAACGTGCTTTGTTCACATGGATTTCCCACAGAGTCATACCATAAATATACTCTTATTATGCGAGTATAAACACACACACACTCTAACACATACTCATAAAGAGAGACTCATATGCATAAAAGTACTTAGCATGAGTACGTGTTAAAATTTGTTTTCACCTCAAGCGATTTTTCAACTTTATGCACTCTCGTATGTGGTAATAACAACATTTAAACTTGGCCAACTTCCAGCCAAAAAGTACGAAACAAATACAACAACAAAGAGCAATAATAAAACAAAAAGTGTATGTACAACAATATTGGTTTCAATGTCAGAGAAAAACGTGTGTTGCAAATTAAAAAAAAGTATCATAGCTGCTACCCCGCCATCAACATTTAAGCTAACACCCAAATTCGTTTAACTATGGATTTTCTTTTGAACTTGCTGCCTATTGCAAAGTATCTTGGCAAATCAAATAAAACCGGGCACTCTCGAATTAATTTCAAGGCTGGTTTTTCGAGGGGAATTTACAGCATCAGTTTACGCCTAATAAATATTTGTGAGTGTGTGTGTGTGTGTGAGAGTGTATCTGTGTATATTTAGCGAATCAATATCAAATATATTTGTCATATGTATATTTGTATGTTATTTATTTATTTATAATTTATTGCCGCATGCGTGTGGCATCATTTGCAAATGAGCCGCGTCACTTGTTTGACTTTAGGGCGGGGTCCAACAAGTTGCCGTTGCCATTCCCCGCCGAGGGTGGCTCGACAAGTAGTGCATCGTCTGAATATTAGTATTCCTCTTATTGCTCACATCTGATTGACATTCATTCGATTCTCAGATACAATTGTCAATGTCTCTTTTATCTTTTATAATATGCAAATACGCTCACACACACACGCACACGCACACACTTTACTTACTTACATTTCACGCCTCTTGACAGCTCTCAATCAGAAATCACTCTCCCCATCCAAATTCCAATTCCAAGTTAATTTGCGTGTATGTGTGTGTTTCATACTCGCGTTACGCAGCCACGTGCACCTGATTTGCTTGCCGGGCCAATAAAACCGTTATACACGAATACACACACACACACACACACACACACACACAGACACACACGCTCGCAAGACTATGCGGTAATTTTCCCGTCAACGTCGACGCTTCGATTACGTCGTCTTTTCAAAGTACTTTGACTGATAAACAGCAGCAATAATAACAAACGACAACAACAAAAACAACAACAACAACAATAGCAGCCGCCGCAGCAGCTAAAGGCATCACTAACCTCAGACAAGCAAACGCAAAAGCAAAAATAAACGCAAATGCAAACGCAAAATGCCAATCTGCTGTAGGAGTGAGGGGAATGGCTAGAGAAGAAGCGAAAAGAAGCCGGAAGGCAAAAATATACCGTAAAGTTGTTTTCATTTTAATTTCTCATTTCATATCTCGCATATGTGTCTGAAATGAGTATTTGAGTACGTCTGTGTGTCTGTCTATGTGTGTGTGTGTGTGTAACCCATTGACAACAAACCGAAACTGAAACTCAGGCTAAAAAAAAAATAATCGGACACGGCACAAAAATGATCACCCAAAACGAACCGAAGACAGCTGGCAAAAAAAAAAGATGAAAGAGTGCTCCAGCAGAGAAGGTGGGCAGTGCCAGACTAGCTAATCACCTGCAGTTCTCTATGCACGAGCAAGTGTTTGCACTGCTTGCACAAGTTCAAGCAAGCAGTGATTTTTTCAAAGCATTTAATGGCTGCACTAAGCTGCAGCGTAAACTGCTCTGCTGTCTAGCATACCCTTCTCAAACACTTTCACTGCTTACAGGGTACAAAGATAAATAAATAAATACGCTCTTACAATGAAGTGCAAAAAAATGCGAATTGTTTGACTGATGTACACACACCTTAAAATGGCTTGCTGTGTATGTGTGTGTGTGTGTGTTGAAAACACTTTTAACACAAAAACACATAAAAATTACACTTGAATGCCCTTTAATGACTATTGCATATGCGTAACTTTCACTCGCTGATATTTTTGGATAATTGGATAAATGCGGATCTTGGAAAACAATAAATGCGATATGATACATATCATTAAGTTGTTATAGAATTTGAACTTAGCATCCGGCTATGAGTGTGTAATGTTTATTGCTCTTTTTACAACAATGGTTCTCCATTACTCTCCATGATTGCTTCATGTTTTAATCGAGCTCCCATTGCTTTAATGCGCGAGTTGTTCGTTCACTGAACCTAACACACAAATTAATGAATGAATGAATGAATGAATCATTCATTAATTTAAAATTCTTGACGAATTTGCTTGGCTTGTAAAAAATGTTGTAGTCCCCCTCAGGGTAAATGCTTATTTTTTGCTTAATGTTGAGTTAATTATAATATTTGTTTGCTGTCAATTCTAGCTGTGCTCTGTTTCATTCATGTCTGTGGACTTGTTTATTATTTCACAATGTAAAATGTTACATAAATTGCATAACAATTTAACGTGTTTTGCGAGAATCAACAAAAGGCAACAAACAACTCGCCTGTCAACACACACACACACATACTACTACATTCATATAATAAATATGCACGCATGTGTGTGTGTGTGTTTGTATTATTTTTTGTCGAACTGATTTCAAGGTTGTGTCGCTAAAATTTCAAAAAGATGATGCGAAAAAGAAAACAACAACAAGCAAATGGACGCTTAGTGGGTCAAATTGTTGTGCGTTGCGCCCTTTTTTGCATGTATTCGTATTCTGTCTGTGTGTTAGGCTATGAGTGTGTGCGTGAGTGTGAGAGGGAGAGAATGTGGGCAGTGTGCCACGCCTCAGAGTTAAAATGCAAAAAATGTACAATAATGTGCAATACTTATGCTGTGATTTATGGCAAACAATTTGTGACTGAGCCTCAAATTTTTAACAAATAAATCAAGAAACATTTACGCGGAGAGAAGGGCGGCCAAACGGGAGTTAAACGCAGCGAATAAGCAGCAAAACCTTAGCCTAAAATATCATTGTATGTATGCAAACATAAAATAAGATCAATAGCTCAACTTGTGAGGCATCAATGTCAAAGCAATCGTCAGTCACTGATCACTGGTTGGTCACTCGTCCACTCTGACTCTGACTCGGTCTCTGGCTCTGATGTGATGGTCAACTTGAGATATGCTCCGCTTGATGATGATCTTCATCATCGCTGTTTCTTTATCGCGTTGTCTTTGTCTGGCCCACACAGCATACTCTGCAATCTAATTAGCATCTGCATAATCGATTATCAATAAAAAGCTTAAAGCAAAGCTCGCAACACTCAACGCCAAAACATTAATTAAGTTAATTGCAAAACTTATTTGAAAATAAAATAAACAGCAGAAGTATTCATCCCCATTTTCAATCGATCGATGGGGAGATAATTGTTATACTGATTTATAATATTTTGATATTCAAAATAACGTACATTATTTCTTATCGTACAAGCATAGCTTAAAGATTTCAACACCAAGCAGTAATTAACTTAATTGCAAAAGTTATTTAAATGAAAACCAGCAGTAATAATCATCTCTGTTTTGGGAAGATAATTGTAATACTGACAGCTTAACATCCCTACTATATTTCGATATTTAATATAACACCATTTATTTCTTATCATGCAGCCATCTTCTCGACCCGAATCGGATTTTACACTCGACTTGCCGCGCGCCGAGCAGCTGCGCCTCAAAATGGAAAAGGAGAAAAAGTTCCGCCAAAGATGTCGCTTCATCACCACGTTTCTAAGTCTGGTCTTCTTTCTGTTGACCGTTATGGTTGTCAGTTTGGTTTTAACGCGCGGCAAACGCATGTTTGGCAGCATGATTTAGCCAAATAAAAACGGAACAGAGCAAACACTCTTTAACTAATCTTTATGTATAGTACTATATATTAATGATGACTAACTACTTAGCTAGCTGATTAAATATCGCATAATTATCTAGACTTACTATATACTATATGTAAATGGATTGAGAAGATTGTAAACAAAATTAAAGTGCCGTAGTAATTCATAGAGATCAATCATAATAACATACGAAAATTCGAAAAGGCGTTTAGCAAAAGCAGAGATACTAATTTTTAGTCTTTAGTCGTTAGGCATATTAGATTGTTTGTTGTGTTTTGGTGGTTTTGGCAACCGCAGCCGCAGTATTGTTAATAAATTATTTTTGTGATCTTAGCTGTTAAGTTTGTCAGTGCATTTTTGTGTAAGTCGAACAGAAAGAAGGATAATGATTATGATAATATGCTTGTGTATCGTATTAATTGTTAAGTCGAACAAAATAAAGCAAAAGTCGAGAATAAATAAATGATGGATGACTTTAATCTTTTGTTTTTTTTTTAACATTTATTTCAAATTGTAGACACAATTGTTACAAGCAATATTCAATATACTTGTACAACTTATAGTTATAGTAAGGTAAGTGTACAAAATTAGTTTTAAAAGCATTGCAACTCTTACATTACATACATACATATGGTATTTATTATTGTTATCACAAATGTTTTTTTTGTTTTTGTTTGAAACATGAACTTCAACTGTTTGCATTGTGTGTGTGTGTTAAGTTTGAGAGAGAACTTTGCGTATAATGTAAATCTTAAGGCAATTATACAGTTAGGTTAGTACGACTACAATAATACACTACAATTACAATCGTTGTTGTTATTGTTGTTGTTGTTACACACTGAGCAACTGAGAAGGCGAGTTTCTTAACTGAGAATCGTGTAAAGTGGGTTTTTTTGCGTGGTGTGTGTTGCAAGTTATTTTTCAGCAAGCTATCATGGTTATTTGTTATCGTTGCGACTTCATAAGATGCGTATACTCTGGCGATTGACCTCGAAGAGCGTATGATCCTCGTCCTCATCGCTGTTCACATCCTCAATGGCCATAGGCAGCGGTGTCAGCTCCTGATTCGCTCGATCCCCTTGCACACCATACTTGCGCTCAGCGCGTGACAAGCGCAGGCTACAAACGAAGAAGAAGTGAATAAAATTCCAACCTTATCAGCTCGTGAATATGCAAATGTGTGCGTGTCAAATGGTGAAATCTAAATGATCATCACACACACACACGCTCACATATATACTATTTACATATATGCACTACTTACCGATAAACGCGAGCAATCAACAGCAAAATGGCTGAACTTGTTATGCCTACAAGCACGTAATAGACAGGCGTAAAGGAGTCTGCAAAGTCATCGCCTTTGGTCTTAGAGCGTTCTATGTGCACATTTTCATCAACGGGCATGACGACAGCCTCATCAGCTGTCGAATGCACGTTTTCCCCACCCGCCGACTGCTGTGGGGGGTTCAACTTCTGCTGCTGTGGCGTTTCATTTATTTCCACTGTTTTTCCTGCCTCTACTTTTGTTGGCGTTACAGTTGTAGCTTCAATTTCCGCATGCGATGGTGGTGATAGCGGTCGTTCTTTTTTCACTGAAATTCCCTTAGCAGCAACGTTAGGTTCTGTGTCATTTTTAGTTGCAGCCGCTGCGTCGATTTGTTGTTGATGTAGCAGCAATATGAACAGCAAGAGTGCAACACTTAACAGTTGCCAACCATGTGACGTTTGCTCCATTTATATTTAGTGCCTATTTACTACTTTAAGCGCCAAATGGGTTACACGTATTTGTTGTGACGTTTTCAAAAATTCGTCGGCTTTGTTATTACTATTTATTTACACTGACTAGGGCTACGTAGCTCACAATATTGTTATCGTATCGGTTTTCAGTTTTCGTTATCGATAACATTGTATCGACCTGCCAACTTACGAAAAACAATGCTGCCACACTATCGAAATCATGACTGTCATTGGCTAAACCAATTTGGCAACATTGTACTTCCTTTTAGATGAAAAAGTGAATTTTGTGCAAGCGCTAATAGAAAAACATTTATATAGTTAAATTAAAGTTGAAAATGTCTAAAAATTGCGTACACTTTATGCGTAACATTCAACAATATCTCGCAACAGGTAAATTGGTGTTTTCACGCATCGCAATTGCCCTTTTTAAACGTTTTGTGTTGTGTGCCACTGATTGTGAAAATGGCGAACAAAAGAAAAAAATACGTGTGCTCCAAAAGGGAAATCACGACGTCGTTACAGATTTAATGCCAATGAAATACGTTGAAGAGACATTTTTGTGCACCCAATCAACATGAAACTGCAATAAAAGTATTTGCAATGCAATTAAAATTGCAAATGCTACGCCCTTCTATTTATTTTTTTACGCTGGTTCGTCATCATCACTGTGTATGTGTGTGTTTGGTGTGTTTATTTAATCAGGAAGTTAAATTATGCTAGTGCATACATACTAACAAACATGCACAAGTTGCCACTTTTTCTTGTTAGCGAACTTACACACACCTGCAATCTCGCATAGGCAGGTGTATGTGTGTGTTTATGTGTGTGAGTGTATGCTGCAAGGCTATGTAAACGCAAGCTTTAACTGTTATTACATATACATACACAAAGTGTAAAGCTGTGTTTATTGCACATACAATGCCAATATGATAATAACAGATATTTTATTGTTGTTATGTATCGCAATAAAATGACATTGAATTTTGACAATTGGAGTTGAAGCGGGGCCTACTTTATTAACATATTTCTCTTTTTCATATACTTTATTTTCAGATTAAAAAATAAATATAAAAGATATATTTGTATAATATCTCTTACAAATTGTAAAATTTAAATTGCCAAAATTCCGACCAAAATACCCAAGACGAGATCTGGAGCTAAGCGACGTCATCAGGATAGTCAAACCACATCTTCGGTTGTTCTCTCTACGCAACATCAACATCAGCGGCAACAACAATCGCAGCAACAACAGCAGCAACAACAACAACAACAACACCACGAACGGGTAGAAGGCAAACAAGATTTGCCATCGGCTACCAAAATGAATCGCTCGAGCAATGCACAGACAACACAGCGACCCGTTAACTTGGACGACATCTGGAAGGAGCTAGTCGAGGGTATATTGCAGATATATGATCATGAAAAGTCACTGACTCGCAAGCAATATATGCGCTTCTATACGCATGTGTATGACTATTGCACAAGTGTAAGTGCTGCCCCAAGTGGGCGCAGCAGTGGCAAAGCAGGCGGTGCACAGTTGGTGGGCAAGAAACTCTATGATCGCTTGGAGCTCTTCCTCAAGGATTATCTAAGGGATTTGCTGACCAAGTTTCAGTCGATTAGTGGCGAAGAAGTTCTTCTATCACGCTATACTAAGCAATGGAAGTTGTATCAGTTCTCCAGCAAAGTGCTCAATGGCATTTGCAATTATCTCAATCGTAATTGGGTGAAGCGCGAGTGCGAGGAGGGCCAGAAGGGCATCTATAAGATTTATCGTCTGGCACTTGTCGCATGGAAGGGTCATCTATTCCAGGTGCTCAACGAGCCGGTGACCAAAGCGATTCTCAAGTCTATCGAGGAGGAACGTCATGGCAAACTTATTAATCGCGCTTTGGTGCGCGATGTTATCGAATGCTACGTAGAGTTGAGTTTCAATGAAGAGGATGCTGATGCCACCGAACAAAAGTTGTCGGTGTATAAAGACAATTTCGAAGTTAAATTCATTGCCGACACATACGCTTTCTACGAAAAAGAGTCTGATGCGTTCCTATCGACCAACACTGTGACTGAGTATTTGAAGCATGTCGAGAATCGACTGGAGGAGGAGAAACAACGTGTACGTGGTCGCAATTCAAAGAATGCATTGTCGTACCTACATGAGACTACTGCAGATGTCTTGAAATTGACATGCGAACAGGTTAGTACAAATATTTGAGGTCTAGGATAACGTATATTAATTATTTGCATTATAGGTACTGATTGAGAAGCATCTGAGATTATTCCACGCCGAGTTCCAAAATCTGTTGAACGCTGACAGAAATGATGATCTGAAACGAATGTACTCACTGGTTGCTCTATCACCCAAAAATCTAGATCAATTGAAGAAAATACTCGAGGATCACATACTGCAACAGGGCACGGAAGCCATTGAGAAATGCTGCACCAGCGATGCGGCCAACGATCCAAAAACCTATGTACAAACTATACTCGATACACATAAAAAGTATAATGCGCTCGTTTTGACCGCCTTTGATAATGACAATGGATTTGTGGCCTCGTTGGACAAAGCTTGTGGCAAATTTATCAATTCGAATGTGGTTACGAAACCCAATAATGCCAGCAAGTCACCCGAATTGTTGGCCAAATATTGCGATCTGTTGCTCAAGAAATCATCGAAGAATCCCGAGGATAAGGAGCTTGAGGATAATCTAAATCAAGTGATGGTCGTCTTCAAATACATTGAAGACAAAGATGTCTTCCAGAAGTACTACTCTAATATGCTGGCAAAGCGTTTAGTCAGTCATACATCGGCATCGGATGATGCCGAGGCAATGATGATCTCCAAGCTGAAGCAAACATGCGGTTATGAATACACTGTTAAGCTGCAGCGTATGTTCCAGGACATTGGCTTGTCCAAGGATTTGAATTCAAACTTCAAGGAGTACCTGAAGACCCAAAGCATAACGTCCGAAATTGATTTTGGTATCGAGGTGCTGTCCACCAATGCTTGGCCCTTTACCCAAAACAACAACTTTCTGCTACCCTCGGAATTGGAGCGTTCCGTGCAACAGTTTACCATCTTCTACTCGGCGCGTCATTCAGGTCGCAAACTGAACTGGCTGTACCACAAGTGCAAGGGCGAACTTATAATGAACGTGAATCGCAGCAATGTATATACACTGCAAGTGAGCACGTTCCAGATGTCAGTGCTGTTGCAGTTCAACGATCAACCCAGCTTTACCGTACAACAGTTGCGCGATAACACACAGTCGCAGCTGGAGAACTTGATACAGGTGAGAGTTGACACATTTTTGATTCGCTAATTATGTTGACTAACCTTTGGCCATTTTCTCTTTTTTTTCGGTTGTGAAATGTTAAGGTATTGCAAATTTTGCTCAAAGCCAAAGTGCTGACTTCAAGCGACAGCGAAAGCGCATTGACGCCTGACTCGACAGTGGAATTGTTTTTGGATTACAAGAGCAAGAAACGTCGCATTAACATCAATCACCCGTTGAAGACTGAGCTTAAGGTGGAACAGGAGACTGTCACCAAACACATTGAGGAGGATCGAAAGCTATTGATACAGGCTGCGATTGTTCGCATCATGAAAATGCGCAAGCGCCTCAATCATACAAATCTCATATCTGAGGTGCTCAATCAGCTGTCGACTCGATTTAAGCCCAACGTGCCCGTCATTAAGAAGTGCATCGATATTTTGATTGAGAAGGAGTATCTCGAGCGTATGGAAGGACACAAGGACACTTATAGTTATCTCGCCTAAGTTTGTGTTTAATATTATAAACATTATCGTTCCAAAATTTTTATAATTTGCCTGCCACTAGAGATATCTCCCGGATATCAATTAGCGCCTGCCAATTCACCCCTCCCCCTTCCCAACAACAGCAACATATAAGTAAAAACTAAAAAATATGAAATCCTGTTCCGCCAGTAATCATCAAACGATTACAGATTAGCTGCATACCGCATACACATTACGCATCTATACATCTTTGCACGCATTTAGAATGCGTGCACCTCTCATCCTGCCGTGCATTTGACGCCCTTTCACACGGATATTTTTCAAAGCAAAGCAAATGTAAAACTCATTAGTGCAATCTGTGCGAATTCAAAATATATTCAATTTGCTTCGCGAGTCCTGGAATAACAAAAAAATAAGAGGAATGGAAAAATATTTATACACCCAAGCATGAAAAATGTGCAAGCACAGAAAAGATTTCATGTAACTTTTTTTGTATTTCGATCAAATTTATCTTTTTGTTCATAATTTTATTCATAAACATACATATTACAATGCATACATAAAATAACAAAAGAAGACAAGTGTTAAGTTCATACGACGAAAGAAAAAACAAAATATATAAGTTTGAAGCAGTTATTAATATTATTGTACGTTTAAGCCGGCTTTTCTTAGCCTCTGTCTGTATTCAATCATTTCACAGTGATATCGAAACGTTTGGGATACCTACTGTTTATATGTAAAACTGGCATATGCGAACTTGACGAGCTGCGTTTCAAGTTAAATAAACATCGTACTTAATGTGTAGTACGCCGTATATAATCATTTCATAGGGGAGGTACATCGACAATCCGCTGCAGCGACTGAGCAGCCCCATCTGTAAACTGAAGGAATAAAAAAAAAAAAAATGCAACTAAAATGATCAATGGTCATTTTATTATCGGTTTCTTACAAGGTCCAGAATGTGATTTCTTTATAAATGTATTAAAATATAGAAAAATCCGCATTTGTCCTTGTTATTTAGCTAACTTATAGAATATCTTTGATTGAGTCTGTAATTATAAAGCTACTAACAACGGAGATCGATATGATTGTGGAGTATGCCGACTTTCTGGCATACTTATTCATCGTCGTCCAGTGTCAGCACTTTTGTCTGAAAGCGCATACGTTTCGTATTTTTAACAACTCCGTTTGGGAGTAGATTTGTGCCGTTCTCCGTGCATGGTAAAGCGTTCCATAGTCGCTTCACACGCACAACTGCAATTGAATTGAAATCATATTTCTCTTTGGTTATGGCAGCTGAACTCGAAGGCGCAGCTTTTTCGTCGCTAGTAGCTTCATTTGAAGCTGGCATTGGCATTTTGCGTAGCTTGACCATGACTTGCTTCGTGTTCAAACTGCTGCTGGCCACGCTTGCTTTGTCATCGTCATCATTGGCTTCTTCAATATCGTTGGGCATAGAGCAGCCACGCTTTTGAGCAGAATTGCCCTTCAATTTCGATAACTGCGTTCTACGAATTTAAAATGTATATTAATTTTCAATTAAAGAATTGATATTTGCAGTAATTGTGCTTACCTTTCTTCAATCATTTTGTACTCATTAATAGTGGGTGCCGCTGCAGCGCATATTTTGCCAGGCTCCTCCGGGTGGTTGCCGTAGTCTTCGCCTCGCAGCCAGTTCTGATAGCGTTCTGGCTGAAAGTGACGCACAAATGTCTCCATGGATATTTTAACCATATCACTACGGCATTTACAAATGCTGGCACGTTTCCCATACTCGATCCAACGTTTTGAGGCGAAATTTGTGGACTCGGCACCATTGAAGCCATGATTGAATCCAGCATGATAGCCAAAAGGAAACGTGATCATTATTTCGCCTGCCTCCTGTGTAATCTTATTGTACGGTATATTGTGCTGACGCAAAACCTTCGGACTGATCATGGTCATCTTGTGACGCAAGTAGGCATTGCATTCCTGATGGTTCTCATTGAAAAGACTGTTGGCCAACTTTTCCAAGCGTCTGCCATGGGCTGGCGGTATGGCATACCAAGTTTTTGGGGCACCAAAATGTAAATAATTGATGGAATATAAATCCATATCCTCGGTGTGCCAGGCAAAGGAGCTCTTCCACATTCCGAAGTACAAATAAGCTGTATTAACGCCATCGATTTCGATACCATAATCGGTATTAACCAAATTCAGGATAGTGTCCAGACGTCCAATATTCCATACGTCCAAATCTTCATCACTTAGTGAACCCTTGACATCGGCAGCATAATCTGGCGATATATATGTGATGTTCTTCCAATACTTGCGCTCCAAATCTTCGTAGTCAATGTGGCGCGGCGTCTGAAACATCTCCGAATTGGCCTTGTCCCTAAATTGACGCAATGTCATTTGACGTCTCTGTTGAATGTTGAATTGCTGATAAACTCCATGTGCTCTAGTGGTCGAGTGATAAATTAATATATTTCAAAACATGCATCATGAAGAGCACTTACCCCGTAACGACCTGATTAATCGGTGCTGGGATTGTCATATTTATGTTCTCAATATCGTAGCCCGATTTGCGCGGAATCCACTCAACGGGAGGAATAATTTTAACGAGGCCGGCCTTATGGGCTCCACGTGATTCCATGTACGCTATGTAATCGGCAAAGTTTTTAAACTCCTCATAGCTGGGACGAAATGTCATTATTCTTGGATTGGTATTTTGATCACCATCGTCAAAACTTAAACGAGTCGACATATTTTGAACAAATTTAACACAAAACAAATAAAAAAGTGTTGTTAAAGTCTGTTTACTCCCTTTGGCACGGTAGTGCTGTTCAATACTCAATGCTTATACAGTGCTGTAAAGTGTGTAAAGTTAACTGTCAAAATTAAATTACGCGCTTTAGCTGCTTAAAATCGATTATAGCTTTTTGAAAATTTTTATATTCAATTGTTGTTAGTAAACTTCTTTGTGGTCATTATATTTTCTCTAAACAATTTTAAATAGAACAATTTAAATAGAAAATATAACTGCTCATAAAATAATATAATGTAATTATGGCTCATCCCAAAAATATGCTTGTGTGCAAAGCCTTGTAAATTTAATGACACACTTCTCACGAATTACAAGTAACAATAACACCCTAAGTGTTTACAGAATTCACGTTTAGGGAGCCGACTACAAACTAAGATAATAACTAAGTATACTTGGAAGCTATATAATCTATAGATAAGCCTAGGCACTGAAATTGATAAGTTAATTGGCATAAAATGAATAAATTATTCTTCTCTTCAATAATATTTAACTAACAAATGTGACCAACAGAGTCGAAAAGCAATAAATCTAATTCATATTTGTAACATGATAAATCGCAAACATTTTGCCGGAGATTTTATGAATATACGACTCTTGCCGGGCCTGATAATGACTAACGTTTAACAATTAACTCGCCTCTCTGGTCGACAACTCGCGTATATCTTAAATCGAGCCATTCAGAGATAATTAAGGCGCATGGATTCTTGTAGGACGTATAAAAGCAACAGGTAAAGGCATTTTGAGTTTCAGTCGTATATAAACTCGAGCCAGAGATTGGTAAACCCGAAGAGAGAACTTATTGAAGTACAGACGGTTGTACAACAGCTTCGGGCGCAATAAACAAAGTTAATATTTAATCTTTGCAATGGTTTTTGACACTTCAACGGAAAAGCCAAAAAAACGTAAGTAAATAGTTGAAGTGCTTCATCATTACTTGAATATAAAACACTTGATATAAAAACGGTAATATATTAATTTAATCAATCTGAGAATACACGCGTTCAAAAAACAGGCTTTTATATTATATTTTGGCATTAACATATTGAGTATCTTAATGAATCGTAATGAAATTATTACCATATTTAATAGAAGTGTTTAAAGAAAGCAAATCAAACCAAAAATCCCCTCACATAGCAAATTTAAAAGTGTTTCCTGAACACTGATTTTTTTTATAATCTGCTTGAAGAGGTTATTGATACCCGAGAATTTCTATATGTGAAGCACTTGTTGATTGATGAGTGCAAATGCGGCAAATTGCCACAATATTTACTGGGGCATACATATAATTGTGCTGATACCTTTAATCTGATTATATAATATACAGAACAGAAAACTCTTGTTCTGTCGCCCACTTCTGCAACTTCTTCGAGTGCGCGTATAAGACTTGAACATTATAATACTTGCAGTCGGCGAGACTTGAGGATTATAAGACTTGTAGTCGGCCAGACCTGCACAATATGAGCGCTAATTGAGATTGCTTGAATGATGATATAGTGAAGTGTATATATATAATGCAACTGTAAGTGCTAATATATCTTTTATAAATACTCATAAATCTATGATGACAATGACTTGCCTGAGTGAGATAAGTAAAATAGTTTTTCGACTGCGAATTTTGTTTATCCATGTAACTAACGAGCAATGCAGACGAGTGATAAATAGATTAAATATTTACATAGTGATAGAATCAGATAGTTTTCGGAATATATTCCCCAGATCTGTGTCTCTTTACCCCTTTTGGTGTACTCCACTGCAGCGCGACGCAAACTTTTCCATTGTTTTCGACATTGTGGATGTGTTAATGATAATGACACAATACGATTTAATATAGTACCAATATAAAGCGTACTATCTGAGCACAATTATTAATTGTTAATGAATCAATCGTGCGTATAATCCTAGAAAATGATCGAACACTTGACAAACAGTTTTCATTGTCGATCATCGACAGACTCGAACAGCATTTCAAACGATTCAAGTGCATCTCAAAATGGTTTACTTAACACACAGCGAAAGGACGCCTTTATTGCTAGGAGCGCAGCTTAGACATATAGCTAGTAAATTCCAATAATATACATTATTAATACTTCCCATCCTATATAATTTTCTTTATATCCAGCGAGCCGCTTTGGCGCGCGGCATTGGCAGGCGATTCAATTGTTTCTGGGCATGATGATCAACTACTTCCAGCGCGTCAACATCTCCGCAGGCATTGTGCCCATGACGACGCCAACTGCAGATGCGCCTTACTACAACTGGGATCTCTCTCAGAAGTCTCTGATATTGAGCAGCTTCTTCTGGGGCTACGTTGTCTCACAAGTTCCCGCAGGTGCGTCGATTAACCGCTGCTCAATTATCCTTTATAATTCGTCCTCTTACATTAGGTTTGTTGGCGAAACGCTTTGGTGCCAAATATGTGATCTGCTTGGCCACAGCCGTAGGTGGCATCATGTGCTTCTTCCATCCCATGGCAGCGAATGGTGGTTACATTAACATTTGTGTGCTGCGTGTGCTCACGGGCTTGGTGCAGGGCTGTGTTTATCCCTGCTTCCACACGCTGTTGTCCAAATGGGTGCCACGCACTGAGCGTGGATTCCTCACCACAGGCGTCTACTCGGGCGCACAGTTTGGCACAGCCGTTATTCTGATCAGCAGTGGCAACATATTCGAGTCCAGCATGGGCTGGCCGGGTTTGTTCTACATCTCTGGCGGACTGGGCTTGGCCTGGGCTCTGCTCTTTTTCTGGCAGGGCGCCGACGAGCCGGCAACATCATCCAGCATCAGCAAAGTCGAGCGGGAGTACATTGAAAGCTTGACAGGCAGCAACACTAGCAGCCAGGTGAGTTAACATCACTTCTCTGTTAAGCCAAAGCAATAATGTTTTGTTCAATTCATGCTGCAGTCGCTGGCCATACCTTGGAAGGATATCTTCACCTCTGGTGCCTTCTATGGTCTACTTGCTGCCCACTGCGGCTTCACCTGGGGTTTCTACACGCTTCTCACCGAGATGCCCACTTATATGAGCAGCGTACTCAAACTGGATGTCAAATCGAATGCCGTGCTCTCCTCATTGCCCTACTTTGCCATGGGGATACTCTGCTTTGTGGTCAGTCCCATCTCCGATCTGCTCATCAATCGTGGCACAATATCCGTAACCACAGCTCGAAAGCTTTTCAACTCCATTGGCCAATGGGTGCCCATGGCGTGTCTCATTGGATTGGGCTACATGACTGCTGACGAGAAGACTGGTGCAATTGTTTTACTCACTTTGGCTGTTGGCATTAATGCCGCCTGCTTCTGTGGCTATCTGGTCAATCACATGGACTTGTCACCCAATTTCGCTGGTCCCATGATGGGCGTTACAAATGGCTTAGCTGGTGTGACATCGATTATAGCTCCGTTGATTGTTGGCGTCGTACTTTCCAATGAAGAGGATCCCACACAATGGCGTTTGGTTTTCTTTATCACCGGTGCCATTTATTTGCTGTGCAATTTACTGTTTGTCATCTTCGGCAAAGCGACAGTGCAGCCTTGGAATGATCCACCTAGCATGTCCAGCACCATGACGTTACGGAGCAACATTCAGACGGATTCGAGAACGACTGCGCCAACGCCCGGCAAGGAAAATCAGTTTTGAATGGCTTAATATTGGAATTCCTAATAATCTCGTTAAGTTAAAATTAATGTGGTGTTAATCGTCTAAGCTTATTGCTAAGTTTATTGTTATTTTATGGCTTGATTATAATAATAAATAAAAATACAAGTTCTGTTACCCTAGACCAAAGTCATACAAGTAGTCTTCTATATATACATACATATATCACGGTGTTGATTACACTTTAATAAAAGATTAACAGGGTTCGCAAATGTTTCTTTCTTAGATAAACCTCAAATCTAAGAAGTGAAAGCCATACAATAAACCTTGTATAGATAACCATTAGTAAACAAGCAAACAATAATACAACTTTTTAAGTGTGACAAGTTTACTTAAAAATTTTGATAAAAAATAAGCAATAGAAAAACTATGTTATAGATACGATGTGTATAGTATATCTATATTTATCTATGAAATAGGTTAAATATATATCTCTGCATCAATAACTTTACTGTGACTATATTTTATCCATTTATGAATGTACGCACGCTTAATATATGGATATATAATCCATATTTATTTTTATGCCAATGACATCTATGTATCTCTATCTATTATCCCCATATTGCTCAATTATGTTTGCTCAGATAAATTGAAATTTTCGGCATAACTTAATTATGGTTCCCATAATGCTGTCTACGATAATAAAGACTTCAGTATAGGGTAACTTGAGGAAATTTGGCACGAAAAGCATAAAATCGACACGCTCAGATTTAGTTGTCGATCGACATCCCGTCGAAGCGCTTCACGATCCATGGCCTTGATAAGCAAAACATCATACTAACACACAAAATCAGACGAGAGCATTTTAAAGTTTACAATCAACGTTAATAATGGGTTTTGATAAGCTAGAGAAACGTAAGTTTTAACGTTTAACTACCATACGTTTCTTTTCAGATTATATAGTCTGGGAAATACCTCGTGGAATAATTATTGAATCAGTCTTTGGATCCTGATGAAGTTTTCAGGACATGCAAATCAAGAGTTTATCTTTCAAATCCCAATGTAATGTTTCATTCATTCTATAGACCATCGATTTGGAGCTCGTCATTGGCACGTGATTATGCTATTCCTTAGCGTTGTTATCAATTTCTTTCAACGAGTTAGCATCTCCGCTGCCATTGTGCCGATGACTCAATCCACAGCCGGTGCTCCTTACTACGATTGGACAGGCTATGAGAAGGGAATTATTCTGAGCAGTTTCCTTTGGGGTTACGCGCTATCCGCGGTGCCAGCAGGTGAGTCCTTCATTTACGTCAATACATTTAAATTGACATCCACTTTTCGCATCAGGATTGCTGGCAAAACGCTTTGGCGCCAAGATAGTGATTCTCTCAGCCACTGGCATTGGTGGCATTGTGGCTATATCCTATCCCCTAGCTGCCACGAATGGTTGGGAAACTGTGGTTGTGCTGCGTGTTTTGACGGGCATTGTACAGGGTGCCATTTATCCATGTGTGCACACGTTGGTGGCCAAATGGGTGCCACGCACGGAACGCGGCTTTCTTACCACATTCATCTATGCAGGATCACAGTTTGGCTCAGCCTTGATTATGGTGATCAGTGGATTTGTGTTTGAGTCCAGCATGGGTTGGCCGGGACTCTTTTATATCACCGGCGGACTGAGTCTGGCTTGGGCACTGCTCTATGTGTGGCTGGGCGCCAATGAACCGGCAACCTGTCGCTGCATCAGCAAAGGCGAGCGAATGTATATCGAAAGCTTGACGGGCAGCAGCAACAACAGTCAGGTTAGTGCGAATCCCTAATCCTTAAATGTATGACAATTATAAAACTCCACTTTATCAGATATTGACTGTGCCGTGGATGTCGATCTTGAAATCACCCGCTTTCCTTGGCTTAGTCGCAGCACACTGCGGCTTTAATTTTGGCTTCTACATGCTGCTCACCGAGATGCCCACCTATATGAGCAGCGTACTCCAACTGGATGTCAAATCGAACGCTGCTCTCTCCTCGTTGCCCTACTTTGTCATGGGGACTCTCTGCTTTGTGGTCAGTCCCATCTCCGATCTGCTCATCAATCGTGGCACCATCTCCGTAACCACAGGACGCAAGCTCTTCAACTCCATTGGGCAATGGGTGCCCATGGCGTGTCTCATTGGACTGGGCTACATGACTGCGGGTGAAACGACCGAAGCTATTGTGCTGCTGACATTGGGTGTGGGCATTACTGCCGCCTGTTGTTGTGGCTATCTAGTCAATCATGTGGATTTGTCGCCCAATTTCGCTGGTACGATGATGGGAATAACGAATGCGGTGGCAAGTTTGATATCGATTCTGTCCCCTTTAATGGTTGGTGCTATCTTAACGGATGAGACGGATCCAACGCAATGGCGTGTGGTCTTCTTTGTGACAAGTGGCGTATACTTAATATGCAATACGCTTTTCGTTGTGATAGGCAAGGCGGAAGTGCAGCCTTGGAATGATGTTCCCAGCATATCAACGACAAATCCTTCAACATAATGCTAATTTTAAACCTCACCCAATGACAACTTTTATTACGAGTTGTACTGTGTCTTTTTATCATTATTTTATGCATAATAATTTTATAGCGAGTGTTAAGTGATTTATATCGTATTAAATGTACTGCACGCTTCACAATCTTAAAAGATCGCAAAACATTATCATTTCATAGAAACTGATTATAGCATGTAGTCCTTGAAATCACCGCTTTGAGGCATTTATTGTTCGTGTCTAGTAAAATGTTTACCGGGTTTATCTGTCGCACGAGCCAAGATAATGAATACAGATATGAATGTCGTTTCTGACTCAAGCGTGAAGATACTTTGAGATGTCATTTCACCTTAACCTTTTGATGTAGTTCATTCACACTTCTGTGGATGCGTCGCGGCACCGTCTGTGTGTCCAGCACAGTCCAAATGGATATGACCCAGCTGAGTATTATCGTGACATAGAGAATGGGCGTAAAACCCTTGGCATTGCCCACGGGAATCTCTGCCTTAAGCGGCTCCTTAAGCTGATAGTCCACAGCCGTAACTTGCAGCCAATTACAGTCTTCTGGCGACTGCGAGTCGCCTTCGTGCACTTCAAGATTACATTGGCTTCTATTCAGGCAATGCAGCTTATCTGTTTTGATTGGCAATTCAGTGTCAATGGGCTTATGGTTATCGTTAATTGGGCAGTTGAGATAAAGCTGCGGTGTGTTGATTTCCACAGTGACTGCAGTGCTGTAAAGCAATGGTTGGTAATGTAATGTTGAGCATAACTGGAGAACTACCAGAACTCACAGTTTATCGCTGGCGGCATGATAGCGAAAGTGTATGGGCAATGTAATAGTCTCCTCTGTGCTCGCCTTTCCTCGTAGCAATACTGTGAATGGTGTCGCCTTTTCTGTGATTGCTTCAATGTCTACGAACTTTGGGTATATGGCATTAAGCTACAAATTAACAAGATTAATTCCGATTATCGCAGCTAATCTCTTATCAAAAAATCGTACCATTTTCAAGCGCTGCAGATCGTCCAGTTCGTCGGTGCTTATGAAAACAGCAGCCGGCAGCGATTGCAAGATCGCATACTCACAATTCACATTAATAATTGAGTCAGCAAACTGCACGTTGTACTTCAGATTTCTAATTATAAAAAAAATCGTCTAAATTTCAAGCCGAATTGATATGTAGTTGATGTAATACGCACCTATGCATGCCTTCCTTTTCCATTTCCATGCTTACAATTGATCGTTGCAATGATTCGCAACATATGTTACATATTAACAATGTAATAATAAAACTAAATAATAATAAAACAGTGGATGTTGAGTTCATCATCTTCTTAAATTTAATTAAATGCTTAAAATAATTGTGCTATCGCATGGGGTTGCGATTGTAAACAACAGAGCGAGCTGTCAACTTATTTGTAACTGAAAACGTCAAATACAGAGGGATGCCAACTTATGCCTACATTTGCGTGGGTAATTTGAAAATGAAATAGTGTTGAGTTATTTTTTGCAGTTCATTTCCCTGTACAACTGTGAGCCTTGGCGAGCCAATTTGTCAGCCATTTCGTTGCCTTTAATGCCTTTGTGGGCCACTACATAGTTCTGTGAAAAACAGGGAAAGTTAATTACAATAATACAAAATATCTATATTAAATAAACACACCCATTTCACTTGAATGTCGTCATTTTGCAGCAGCTCATCTAATTCTTTAAAATCGGCAACATTCTTCACCGGTTCATTGTTTTTTAAACGCCAGCCACGTCTCTTCCAGCCTGGCACCCACATTGTAATGGAGTTGATTAAAAACTGTGAATCCGTACTTATGCCAAGCTTGCTGATACCCAAGTCTATTGCAGTTTTAATTGCATATATCGCAGCCTGAATTTCGCCCACATTATTCGTAACACGCCCCAGTACTGGTTTAGCTGCATTACTGGAATAGGTATATAAGCACTATTTCACTTGCCTATACCAATGACAACTTACAGTGGATGATCGTCGCCAAAGTAAACTCCGAAGCCTGCACAAGCGTCTGCTCGACCATTTCCCAGGCAAGAGCCATCCGTGTACACAATAACAAAGCCTTCAGAATCGATGGTAAACTCAAAAGCACCAAACTGTTTCAGTGCAACGCCTTCCTCAACATTAGAGGCATGTCGAGGTATTTTGGACTTAGCAGAAGTATCTGCCTCTGTCTTTCGTTTGCGACTGCTGGATGGCGCAGGAAACCCTTCCACTTCATCCATAGCTGCCATCTAGCAAGAGATTAGATGATGAATCAAATGTCCTGTATTATATTATAGAGTACTGACTATTTCATTCTCTGTGACTATGTCGTCTTCTTCCACATCTTCTGGCCAGAAGTCTTCTGTCTTAGTTTTGTGCTGTTCCTTAGCAGCCCAACTCACAGGAGGCGGCTGCTTCTTTCCGAGAGGCACTGCGAAATCATCAGGTGTGTAACTTCCATGAGCTGCCTTTGCACCAATGAATTCCTCAGCCTCCCTGTGCAGGTTGAACTTTTTAAACACGGCTCCCTTAAAACCTGTCACCTGCTCCTGGCATTCCGCCCAGCTTCCATAGATGCCTACTTTTCGTCCTTTGGCTACTGCGTAGAATGCCATAGTGCGTTCAAATAACTTCACATCAGGACGGAGCACGGAGCACAAGAGACCAAACATTGTGTTTAATGTGGCCGCAAAGTGCAATTCCAATTTGCACTATTTAAAGTTGATAAATATACCAAATATATTGTACATTCACAATTAAAAGTTTGGTTACATTCAGTAGAAAGGCTCAAGTTTTGAATCACGGTGTAGTCTTTGTCTTTAAAAATAACTAGAAAATGCAAACTGTAACGTCTCAAGTAATTAACAAATAAAACTAGATTTCAATTTATTTATTATTCACTTTTTTTCTAGGCAAAGGTATAAATCCATAACGATGAGGTCAACTTTCTGTTGTGGGTTGATCCTTTAAGTCATCTTCATCCTCAATTGACGCTTTGCTTTGCTCTTCAAATGGTTCTTCTTGGTCATTTGGCGTTATAACATCCTTCGCCTCTTTCGCCTTGGCACCTTTTCGTTGCGGAATGGTTTCGAGAATAGCTTGAGTCCAATCCTGTCCAGCCGCAACTCGCGTCAAAAGTTCGAATACATGAAACGTACTCAATACGGAACGGGTTTTCATATCTACATGCTCGCTGAGTGGAAGACGCGCCGTCGATAGACCTTCAGTAGTGGCACGTTGGTGACACAATCCTTTAAAGTGATTGTGATCAACGAGTCCGCCAATCACATAAGCGTGACCGGCCAGCGGCTTCTCCAGCACCTGGTCCGATTCGCATGTGAGATATACAAGCTTGCTTTTTTCAAATACATCGCTGTGCGTGCGATCAAAATGATATTCAACGTTCCAATTCTCCCAACCGTCGTTCTTTTTGAAACTCTCGTGAATATGACCGTCACGCTTTATTCCTGTGAAGTGGAGACGCAATGGCTGTTCGGATCGGCGATTAATAGTGTAAATGCGCAAGCATTGCTTAACACACTTGGCAATATCACGCTCCTGCATCAGATCGTCGTAGTTCAAATCGATGGCCACGTTGACTGCATCTTCAGCGCTCTGATTGCCGACGGATACCTGGCGGCGTTTAAGCTCCTTGCGTGACGGGCCCACAGTCGTAGGCAATCCCAAGGCCTTGGCCTGTGCTTTCTTTTCCTTCCGGCGCTCCCGCTCCTTTTGTCGACGCACCTTTCGCAATTCAATCATTTCGGCGTGTTTGCGTTGTTTCTTTAATTGGTTTTTGCTCAACGGTGTGCATGGCGTTGTGCCGGGACAGGTACTGAGCGTGATCTCTGCGGGTTGCTGCTGCTCCTCGGCGTCCATATTTATATTGTTTTTATTTAATAATTTGTAATTATTATTAAAATGTTATTAAAGTTGTGTTGCTGCCATATGGCTTTTTGAACAGCTGTTGCCGCAAAGAATCGATTGCAGTTTTGCCCATCGGTATCGATATAGTGTTGCTGACAATGTGACCAATTATAGTATATTCTTATTGGTATATTTCAAAATGCGACTTTCGGTCACGCAGTGATAATTTGTGGATTGCAGGGATAGGGTCAACAAACATACATTTTTGAAGTTATTCTTGCGTTATAACGTAATCTGGTAAATAAAAATGTATCAGCCTCCATTGCCACCGCCGCAAGACTTTCCAGCGCAACCACCTCCGCCACCGCCGCCACCTGAAAGCGAAGATATATCACCGCCCGGCGTTCAAGACATTCCAATTGCTCCAACTGATGCCGGTTCAGCTGCAACAGCCTACAATTATCCGCCTCCGCCAATTGGAAATGCTTCTTATAGCGCTCAAGGTTCTTCTTCAAACTATTTCAAATTTGCTCCACCAACGTATGCACCACCACCCCAAACTGAAGCGAATCCATCGACAGGCTACAACTCAAATTCTTCTTCATACGCTTACGAAAGTTATCCATATCAGGAAGGATACGCTGCTCAGCAGAACTATGGGCATCCGCCGCCGAATTCATATAATTACGAGTCCTATAGCCACAACTCAGCGTATTCGTACAAATACCAAGAAAGAGAACGCTACGAATACACCCCTAATTATCGACCCCCAAATCAACGATACTCCAACTACAATCCTAATTATCAACAACAACAACAGACAAGCTATGGTGGAGGATATGGTTATAGCAATCGCTATGAGCAACGTTACAATGCTCCGCGACAGGCACGAGCATCCTCTTACTATTCGTCAGGCAGAAGCAGCTCCAAGGGAGTTAGTAGCGATGACTCGCGTAGCTATCGGGAACGCAGCGAATCTGTCCAAAGAGAGCCAAAGATCGAAACGGAACGCGATCGTTTGTTGCGTCAGTGGTGTTCGAATTATTGTGAGAAATCTGAGGACTATGTGAAGAAAATGAATGCACTAAATGATACAGAGACACCAGTAGAATCCTGGGTACGTTCCTCACCAGCCGAGCTGTACTACGAACGCACCAAGAACGAGCACGAGGTGAAGGCCAAGACACGCCTGCACAAACTCTGTGCTCTCTTCGACGATGAGCTCATTCAGCGTGCAAATCGAGTACGCGAAACATTGCCAGCATATGTGCCACCGCCAAGGAAAGCGCGACGTCGTGTCTGCAAGCACAAACACAAGTCGGAGGCATGTTCCTCCAGCTCGGACTCCGACTCGGATGACGATGCCTTTAAGATCGAGCAGGACTGCTGTATGGAAGAGCTGTCGCGCAAGGTACAACATCCCCAACGTGTCCATGCTGATTTGTGGCACAACGATGCTGGCGAAATGAACGACGGACCGTTGTGTCGCTGTTCGGCTAAATCGCGACGTATTGGTATACGGCATGGTATCTATCCGGGCGAGAAGGGATACGAGATTTGCGACAAGGAAACGAACAATGCAGGCAGCTTGTATCATTATAGGATCACCATTTCGCCACCCACCAACTTTCTTACCAAAACACCGACAATCATTAAACATGATGAGCACGAGTTTCTCTTTGAGGGTTTCTCGTTGTTGTCGCATGTCCGTCTAACGGATTTGCCTGTCTGCAAGGTGATTCGATTCAACATTGAGTATACCATTGAGTATGATGAGGAGCAGATGCCCGAGAATTTCACCATACGGGAATTGGACTTGTTCTGTGAGTTGTCGAAACACATTAGCTACTTTATCAATTTACTTAACTAATATTCGTCTCACTTACAGTTGAGTACATGTTTCATGAGCTGCTGGAGCTGGTTGACTTCAACTTGATGCCCAACGGCGCCACAAATGAGGAGGAATCCTGCCCAGCCTTTCATTTTCTGCCGCGTTTTGTGCGCGAACTGCCCGACAACGGCAAAGAAGTGCTTGCCATGTGCGAGGTGCTCAAGTATCTGCTAGACAATTCAGCGAAGCTGGTGGAGCGCCAGCAGCTGTTGCACTTGAACCAAATCAGTCAGCACGAGTGGCAAAAGTATGTAGACTTCATAAAGGGCATGCTGGTAACAAAGCCAGGCCATAAGCCATGCTCACTGCGTGTGGATCAACTGGATCGCAACAATTCAGATCTGCCAGAATGTCTCGATCGGGAGACGGGCATTTCTCATCCGGCAATCGTGCATTTCGGCATACGTCCACCACAACTAAGCTATGCCGGCAATCCAGAGTATCAAAAGGCGTGGCGTGAATATGTAAAGTTTCGTCATTTGATGGCCAACATGTCCAAGCCATCATTCAAGGACAAACGCAAGCTGGAAGATAAGGAGCAGCGGCTGCAGGAGATGCGCACCCAGGGCCGCATGAAACGCAATATAACAGTGGCCATCAGCTCGGAGGGCTTCTATCGAACGGGCATTATGTGCGACATGGTGCAGCATGCGATGCTTATACCAGTGCTTACCGGACACTTGCGTTTCCACAAATCATTAGATCTACTGGAGGAGAGCATTGGTTACAAGTTTAAGAATCGCTACTTGCTGCAGCTGGCTCTGACGCATCCTTCCTACAAGGAAAACTACGGCACCAATCCGGATCATGCTCGTAATTCACTCACGAACTGCGGCATCCGGCAGCCTGAGTATGGAGATCGCAAGATTCATTATATGAACACACGCAAGCGTGGCATCAATACGCTGGTCAGCATAATGTCACGGTTTGGCAAGGATCATGAGACCGTTTCAAATATAACTCATAACGAACGTCTGGAATTTCTGGGTGATGCTGTTGTCGAGTTCTTGAGCTCGATACATTTGTTCTTTATGTTTCCGGAGCTGGAAGAAGGCGGTTTGGCTACTTATCGCGCAGCCATCGTTCAGAATCAACACTTGGCTCTGTTGGCCAAAAAACTACAGCTCGAAGAGTTCATGCTGTATGCTCATGGTTCGGATTTGTGTCACGAGCTGGAGCTACGACATGCAATGGCCAACTGCTTTGAGGCGTTGATGGGTGCATTGCTGCTGGACGGTGGTATTAAGGTGGCCGATGAAGTCTTTACCGATGCCCTCTTTAGGAAGGAGGACAAGCTGCTTAAGATTTGGAAAAATTTGCCCGAGCATCCGTTGCAAGAACAGGAACCGCTGGGCGATCGTAGCTGCATTGGTTCCTATAAAGTACTCAAGGATTTGACTAGATTCGAAGACTCCATTGGCATCAAGTTCAAGCATATTCGTTTGCTAGCACGAGCATTCACCGATCGTTCCATTGGTTTCACACACTTAACGTTGGGCTCCAATCAGCGACTGGAATTCCTTGGTGACACTGTGCTGCAATTGATCTGTTCGGAGTATTTGTATCGCCACTTTCCCGAGCATCACGAAGGTCATTTGTCGCTGTTGCGCTCCTCGCTCGTCAACAATCGCACACAGGCTGTGGTCTGTGATGATCTGGGCATGCCCCAATATGCTGTCTATGCCAATCCTAAGGGGGATTTGAAGACCAAAGACCGCGCAGATCTGCTCGAGGCATTCTTGGGCGCTTTGTACGTGGACAAGGGTCTGTTGTTTTGCGAACAATTCTGCCATGTCTGCCTCTTTCCGCGCCTCCAATTGTTCATTATGAATCAGGACTGGAACGATCCCAAATCAAAGCTGCAACAATGTTGCCTCACGTTGCGTACCATGGACGGCGGTGAACCCGATATACCGTATTACAAGGTGGTCGAGTCCAGTGGCCCGACAAATACTCGTGTCTACAAGGTGGCCGTTTATTTCCGCTCCAAGCGTTTGGCCACCGCTAGTGGTTCCTCCATACAACAAGCCGAGATGAATGCAGCCAAGCAGGCGCTAGAAAATTCGCGGGATCTCTTTCCCCAGCTGGATCACCAGAAGCGGGTCATTGCGAAGAGCATCAAAAAGCAAACCGGCAACGAAATGGATACTGATGCCAATAAGCAGCTCCAAGATGGCAAGGCCAAAAAGCCCAAGTATGCGGCGCCCCTAGAGGATGAATCACACTTGCCCAAGCAATATCGTATGCATGAGAATATATCCAGTGATGAGTTACCCGACGATGATGACGACGAGTATACCAAGCGCACTTGTAAGTCTTTGTAAATTGAATACCAAGCAGTTCCCTAATAAATCCCATTATTTCCAGCTCCATTGCCTATGCCAAGGAGTCGAAGTAGTGATTCAAGTAGCAGTAGCAGCAGTAGCAGTAGTAGTGATAGCGACAGCTCCAGCGGACCGCCGAGACGCAAAGCGCGCCTTGAACCCGGCTCCACTTCACCCGTGTCTCCGGCATCATCGTCGTAATAAATCCAGTATATTTCTAAGTTAAAATCCAATAGAGAATCTTAAGAAATGCCATTGTTGTGGTGTGCATAACTTTAAACATGAATTCCTTTTAATATTTATTGTCTTCACTAATTGAAGATAATCTGCCTTGTTTTCAATTTGGCCTAAATATGCTGATTTTTTTCTTATTTCAATAATTTCATTATTAGAAAGAAAAAAAGCGAACTCCAACATAATCAAATATTAATCGAAAAGTAAACTATTAATTTGTTGACTGCTTAAATCATTAAATAACTATCTTCTTAAATGCAGCTTTGATTTTCAAAACCCTATTCTTATGGAGCAGCATTTGCTTTATACTAAAAACCTACCAAATTTAAATTTTTTAACAGCTTGGTTATTTAAATCCAATTAAAATTAGTGCTCACATAAACGCCAATAAATGGAAACAGCTTTTTAGATTATTTATAAATGAATTGCACTTTTTCATTGGTTTGGCTTAGTTCAATTTTATTGAACATCGTTTGCATTCAAAAAATAAATGTTTCCTTTTACCAAATTTATCTGATCAAATAACAAATCCATAGGAACGAAAATGAAAGGATCAATTTAGATTTTGCATAAGGGTTTCAAATTCTTAACAAAATTACATCGATTTGAATGCCCATGGTACAAAATGCAATACGAATTAATTAACTCCTCGATTACTGAGGTTTTTTTTATCGCTATTTGAAGAGCGATAAACGACGTCCAAGCGAACGCCCGCTGTTGCTCAGTGCATTGGTTATGTGCGACATTTCTGGCAGATTCTGGATATCACCACGAGCAGCCACCGATGGCACGGAGCTTAGCAGTCTTTGTGCCACTCGTTGTATGTCCGAAGCAGTTACCTTGTCTGCAAGTAATTGCATTAATTGAACATCTTTGTCAGTTTGCTTTCGCTTCAGTTAACTTACCAATCTCATTGATGAAATGTTCTGGGCGCTTGCGATACCCTGTGACCAGCACCTGTCGTCCCACATCCTCGAACACAACTGGTCGTGACTCCAGGTTCATCAGCAGCATGGACTGCAATTGTATCTTGGAGCGCATCAGCTCCTCACGGCCCGGCTCAGCGGCCATGCTCATCAGCTCACGCGTCAATACTTCGACCATGTCGCGCAGATGCTGGGGTGGTGCACTGCCATGTATGCAGAAGAGACCAGTGTCCACATATGCGTGATTGTACGCCGTTGCGCTGTACATCCAATGGTAGCGATTCAACACTTTGGTATAGAGGCGAGAGTACATGCCTTTGCCGGGACCGCCGGCAGAGAAAGAGCCACCGCCGCCCATCATGATATTCAGCACACACAGTGGCACAAAGTCGCGATCTTGATGGGAGCAGCCCTCAAAGCCGAGCACCACATGCGCCAGCTCCGGAAGCCCGGCTGCCGCATAAATGGGAATTTCACAATTTTCCTATTGTTAGCAGAAACGTTACATCAAGTTTAGTTTTCTCGCAGGTGGGCAACACTCACCTTGACTAAACCGCCCGTGTATTGCGCCACAGAAGTGTCCACTTGATTAGGTCCCAAGTTTGCTGCATTTTCATTCACCCAAATGGCTTGATCTTCCACAAAGTACTTCTTTACATGCTCTACCAGCTCATCGTGATCCACCTGGTTTAATATATTAATATTAATGCGAAAACTGCGCATTATAGAAGGCAACTTACGCCAACGCCAGCAATAACCATGCGATCCGGCGCGTGATGATACTTCAAGTAATTCATCAGCACATTGCGATCGATATTCTCCAGATTCTGTGGTGGGCAAAGCTTTGGTAATCCAAGCGTATTGTCTCTATAAGCTGCTGCGTGAATCATATCCATAAGAATGGGCTCTTGTTCGGGTCGCATGCCCAATGTCTCCAATTCGAAGCTGACAGCACGACGCGCCAGGTTTACTTCTTGTTCGCTGAGAATTGGCCGCAACGTGACATCGGCCAATAAACGCGTCACAGATTCGAGAGCACGACTGTCAATGCTGGCTGCATAGATGAGGGTATCACGCGAACTTTGGCAATCGCATATGCCTCCGTTCTTTTCCAGCTCTTTGAGTATGGCATCCTTATTGGGAAAGTTAACTGTTGACTGCAAAGTGAAAATGATTAAAGATTGAATGCTGATGATAAAATAAATCACATCGCACTTACATTGAACGCAAGCTTTTCGAGAAAATGTGATACGCCACTGGGATAGGCGACCTCATAACGTGGTCCAGAGTCCAGCACAAGCCCAACAGTGCAAAATTGGCCATAACGTGGCTCGGATGCAATGCGCAATCCGTTGGCTAGCGTTGTCACTTTGGTTGATGCACTCTCGGCCAACGGTTCAGCGTATACGGCCTCTGGCAAATTAGGCAGTGGATCGGTAAGTGGGGGCAAATGCGTAACAACTTCTTTAGACGGCGTGTTTATTTTGTGTGGACCACCTTCCTGGCTACGCACGCGGCCGGTGATTTGTCCAATGCCCGTGCCACTTCCTATTTCATCGCCACCAACTGTCGTCACTTTGGTTGCAAATCGTCGAGGAAATCTAGTTAAATAACAATTGATGAAATTACATTTACCGGGTGCCGCTGTCCACACTTGTATTTCTTACGTGCGCCATGAGTTTTTAAGAGCCCTCAGCATACTGAAGCTGCGCACATTCATGACTTGCAGGTGATTTTGAACTGGCCTTGAGCGTTTTCAACGATTTATTTACAATTTCAAATGTTTGAATTTTGTTGCGTTCAGGAAATTTGTTTCAAAGACATATTTTCGACGAAAAGAAAATGTTCTTCTTCTTGACAGCTGTCAATTCGAAATTGACGATAAGCAACTAGCCCAGGGCTGCGTTTTCCAATATATCGATAAGTCAGCGGGGGAAAATTTAAATGAAAGAGACATGTTCCAATACACATTTTCTTTTTGAATCGAATTTACTTTTATTTTAGTATTGTATTTTGATACATTGAATGGAACTTATTAAAATTAATCAAAATTGAATCGTCTTTTTCCATCAAAACGATATCCATAGGCAGCAGCATTTTTTGTGTCCACCAGTGCAGGATTTCTATGCTTAAAAAAGCTTCCATGCCCATGAGCGGGTCGAGAAGCACTATTTGGAATGCCCTCCACTTCCCGTGGATAAAACGCCTCAAACATTCCTTCGGGGGGAAGGCAGCATTCAACTATTTTTGTATCATTTGGATCATATGCATTTACACTGCTCAGTTGGTATTGAGCGCACACAAAAAGCATTAGTAAACTTAAAAATTTCGTAATTACAAACATCGCAGCTGGTTTATATTCACGCACAGTTCACTTTTACTTTTCGTTTACAATAAGATAGTGGCTTTTGTGGCTAAACTCGTTTCGTATGCGAATTTAAGCTTGTTTCAGTTATTGTGTCTGAAATTACACTAACTGCGCTTTTGCAGCTCTTGTTTCAAGTTCGATCGATGAACAGAAAAGCTTTTTAATGCTCAAAATGGCGCGGTCTCTTTCAAACAAGTGGGCAGCGCTGCTCACGCGTTATGTGTGATTGGCAAAAATGTATATGCGAAATTCGACGATCCACCAGATAGCAAATTTTTTTGGGCAAAAAGCACGGCAAACATTCACAAAAAACAATTTGCATATTCAAAAGTGTAAAAGCGTAAAAACAACACGCAGCTGTGATCCTTAGATCTAAAAAAAGATTAAAATGAATTATGAACGGATGACTGAGCCAGAAGATGAAGAAAGAAGCGTTCAAAGTAAGTTGTTGACATCATCTTCGACATATGTAAACAATTGCAAATACGCATACGTAGATACATAGTTATGAGTGTGTGTGTGTGTGTGTGTGGTTCAATCGCAATTTCATTTGGCGTACCAATTTCACATAATAACAATACCATCTCCGGGATTTCAATATAATACAAATCATTCGAGCGAAGTGCTAAACAAACGTGTTTCTAAGGTAAGTATCTTCTGTTTGCAGTGAATGTTATACAAGCATGTATAAAATGAATGTATCTGATACAATTGGCATTATGTGATCTCGGCGCACAGGCCTCGGCAATAAGAGAAAAGTTTTCGAATTTCAGGAGTAAATTATTAAACAAAATTTAATTTCAGATCGAAGTAATGATGATGGCAACAACACTCGCCAAATTCCGCAGGCAGCACAACAAAATGATGCAGAAAATAATCCGGAAGACAACGTAAAATATTTTACATCATCGCCGGCTACAGAACTTCAACAAATAATAAATAATAATGGACAGAATAATATCACACATAACCTGACGGGCAACGCAAAATACTATATCGCATCATCGACTACAGGCACTGTGACTATTTTAACTGAAACTGTATTTGGATTTTTTGTTGCTCCTGATTTACATCCGCACAGTTTGGCGCTTTGTGACGAAAGCACCCAAAAACTCTTTCTTTGTAATATCTACACGATACTGATGGTAAAGTCTACACACTACTTTGAACTATAAGTATGACTAAAAATTTGTATCAATTGTTTGCAGACACAATTACTTTTTACGACGGGCGTTATAAGCATTTTCTTATACCACGAAGCAACAAAACATTTCGTATTGGAGAACAAAGAAGTAATAATCCCTGTTCTGATTGTTAACATTATCATAGTGATTATGACTTCATGCAGTGAAAAAATTCGTCGCCAACATCCGATTAATTTAGTGGTTCTGATCATATTCTCTTGCACCATGTCACTATTTTTTGGTATAGCGACCAGCTTACTGAAGACTCACTATCTGCTACTAATGATAACAGTAATGACTGCAGTGAATATTGCTGCCGTGATTATATTCGTAATGCAAACGAAATACAAGTTTACGCCTTGGAGATGCGGTGGAATTACCATCATAATTTCTTTTCTAGCTCTTGGATTGTCTGCTGGATTTTTACTTGATAGTTTCTGGGAAGCGGCACTAGGTATTTTTGTTGCCTTGGTTGTTTGCTCATCGATAATCTTCGATGCACAGCGTATTATTTGCGGCTGGCATACGTATGAGTTCAAACCGAATGAATATACTTTTGGAGCGCTATCATTGTATTTCGATAGCATAGACTTTCTTATTCCATTCTCACGTGTTAGAAAACGTAGCCCAATTCTTGTACTTTCTAAGCAGGATTTGCCGGCCAGTCTACGAAATGCATAATTTTAAATTACCCATATATGATATACTCAGGGATTTCACACTGACAATGTCTTCAAGCAAGTCAATAGCGTAAACTTAAACAAAAATCAATTTCAAAAATGGAATGATAACCATGTACACACAGAAAATAAATGTAATATACTTTTAAGAAATGTTTGATTTTGCTTTGGTAACTTGGGAATTTTTATGATCGACTACGTTTTATTTTAAGAGAAAGTCCGCCCACAATACCGAATTGACTTCAAGGCGCGAAATCATGCTTTCAAAAAGCGTACACCCTTTATTTCGATTAAGTTGGCAGCTCTGTTTGTAATACTGCTGTGAGTGCCAAATTAAGAATAAACTTTACGGCAGATGGCAATTTCGAAAATTAGCACGAACTTGTCACGAGTGTTTTAGATTTTGTGATATATAAATACACTCTATCGACTATAATTGTTATTATATTATTATTGGACTTATATGTTTTCAAATTGAGCAATGTGCATTTAAAAATTGTGTTATAGAACAATTTAATGTTACCCATACTCTGTGCTCGTGAGTCGGTGTTCTTCTTCGAAAAAAACACGTAATTGTGCCATCTCTTAGAAATCAGCCAATTGGTCCATTTAAAAAGAACTACGTACTGAGATAACAGCGGTTGTGCATTCATGCACGCCAATAGTGTCGTTACTGAATTATTTCACCCGGGGTTATCTGCAAATTGAGTATAGAATCAAAAAATGTCCTACAATCGAATAACAGAACCAGTCAACCTGGATGACTTGCCAAGTAAGTTGACAATAAATACAAAAACTTTCACAACATATTCTTCGAATGTTTAGCATAAACATTTTCGAATGTATACATACAAACATTCATACACACATACATATATATTAATTTACTACTATCGTATCCATAACCGGTAAATGGATTTCGATGTAAGTAAATATTTTAAATTCAAATTGAATTTCTATGATCTATCATATTTCTTAGCTACTTATTTCGCGCACATTGTGGATACAAATTCAATATTTGTATGTATGTTTGTATGTATACTTTTTTCCCGGCGTCAATGACGCATTATTTATTCGAACTGTAGATACAAAAGTCTAGACATGAAAAATAGTGGGACTGTATTCGAAAAGAATTAAATAATAATAACATTTTAGAACCAGTCAACAATGGCGAGCGCTATCCACCGATTGCATTGCCTGCTCCAGAAAGCGGAACCGAAACAAAGGCGGCAGACAATTCAAATACTGCTATGATGAATGTCGCTCCAATGTTGGAAAGTGGGGACCTTATAATGCGTAATACTCCTGGACTTATTATTACTAGTCCCGGAATGGATGATACTACAGGATTAGAACCTAAGAATTTCGGGTTTACAGAGGAAAGCATACGCAAGGGCTTCATTCGGAAGGTCTATATGATTCTTGTGGTAAGTTGTGAATGTAAAGCTAATGCTACAGAGTATTGTACTTAAATTATTATCTCTCATATTTGCAGATGCAATTATTGTTTACCTGTGGCGTTATCAGCATCTTTTTATATCATGAGCCGACAAAAAGGTTTGTCTACCAGAACCAACAAGTGCTCTTCGCCGCTTTGATCGTTAATTTGGTCGTCCTCCTATCGATGGCATGCTGCGAAACAGCCAGACGCAGCTATCCGATCAATTTCATATGCCTCGGTCTATTCACATTTACTATGTCCCTACTACTGGGCGCCATATCGAGCACAATGGATGCTAACCTGGTGCTAATGGCTGTGGGAGTTACCGCCGTGTTGGTCATCGCTTTGTCCATATTCGCCATACAAACCAAGTATGATTTCACGGCTTGGCGTGGCGTTATGATTGCCGTTGTTGTCTGCTTGCTGCTGCTTGCTCTTGCTGGTGGATTTCTCCGGGAGACTTTCGGCGAGACGGCAGTGTCGATTTTTGGTGCCTTGATTGCCAGTTTCCTGCTAATCTATGATACCCAATTGATAATTGGTGGCACGCACAAGTATCAGTTTAGCCCGGAGGAATATATATTTGCTGCATTAACATTATACGTGGACTGTGTGCGCATTTTCCTATACGTATTACGTATGGCAAGGCGGTAAACCGCCAACCCGTTATAGTTTACATTACAAACCTCATAATTAATGCCGAACTATGAATCGAATTATACATAAATATTTTAATTACACTGGATGTTGAAACGATGTTAAACACGTAACTAACAACACAATTAATTGCAAAGTGAACAGTGAGAATCTACAACGACAAGACTCCAATGATTATAAAGAACAAACTTAAGAAATGCCGATTAGTGACCATTCAATGGTATGCCAAAATATTTGTGTAAACGTCAAATTCTCATTTAATGATTAGTTACTTATGCTGCTTGATCAGACTAATGGATGCATTTTGTGCTTATTATATAATATATACATCTATAAATATACCTATACATTATGAATGTTTGTGAATTTCTTTATGATTAATGTAAATTATACTATTATGATATGTATTACAGATGTATGTCGATCAGAGTAAAATAAAACAAAGCATTTAATATATTTTTGTTGTTTCTCTTATTTTTATTATGCTTTCGTTTTCTTTAATTTTTTTTTTTTTGGCTCATTTCCTATATAGTACAGTTAGTTTATATTGAGTTATTTATAGCGAATATGTATGAATATGGTGTTACTATCAAAATACAATCACAAAATATATTTTATGTTTTGTTTTGTTTTGTTTGTTTGCTGCTGCTGTTGTCATAGTATATTTACATGCTAATTCAAATTAAACATATTTAAGAGTAGCAAGAGAGCCTTAATTATAAAATGCCTACATAATTATTCATCAATTGATACACAGAAAATGTTTTAATAAGTAGCCCATGTGTTTTCATTTATGGATATAGAAGCTCTCTGGCCTGGCCGTGGTCAATGTGACATAACACTCGACGCTTAATATTACATTTTTAATTTTAATTTTCATCAATTGAATTAATTTGATCTAAGTACTCGGTAATTCTCCAGACAACGAATATATTTCTCGATATGATCCATATTGTATGTGTTGGTTTTATGAATATGTTGTTATCTTGCTTGTGTGCGATGAAATTGTGTACAAGCTTCAATTATTCGCTTGTCTAAATAATAAAGACTAAATGTTGATGACAATTAGTGTCTTTAGCAATATTTGCTTGCTTTGATCCAGCGGCTCCTGAGTGTGTGTTTTAACCAATATGGAAAAAGATCGAACGATGCATCATTCCCTTAGTCCTCCGTGAATGGATGATCCGATGTTTCGGTGGCATTCCTGCGACGATTCTCCAATATCTTAGTCGCCTGCTCCAGCGTCTCCTTGTAGAACATGTTCTCCGGCGAATTGCTGGGCAGCGAGTACTTGGAGTCGTCCAGGCGGAGCGTTAATCCCAGCACAATATTGAAAGCTGATGCATCATAGCCATGGCAGCCAGAGTAGCGATAAAGCGGTTTCTTATTATATTTACATCCATTCGATTGGGCACCTGAGCGGAAAAATAAAGGGTAAAGTTACTAAAGGTTCAATAGGCGTGACGGCGAGGTTATCAGATTGGGCCAAGGGAATTTATTTGGTATAGTCGAATAAATTCAATTACTCTGAAGCGATCGATGACACTTCAAATGCAGATTGAGCTGATGTTATCAGGCAATCTGTTAATTACTGTCAAGTATAGATAGCATATAGAATGCATTATCAAATTATACTGACTTCCAGTTAAATGTTTTGATATTATATTTTATCGAGTTATTTGCCATTTAGTTACAGTTAGGGCTTTTTAATGATGCACAACTCAGTTGAATATCTAACGATTAGCGAACAACAATGGGCTTTATTGAGTACCGGACTAGTTCAGGTATTATTTTGAATTATTTATTTAAAATATGATCAATTTTATAAAAGAAAAAACAGCTCAAGATGTTGCCACACAATGCGATTTATTGTTGGACAATTATCCCCAACCTACTCTAGAGTTTGAAGGACAGCCTACATCAGGTATTATTAAGTTATATTTTGTTTTTGTTTTTTTTTTATAAATATAACACGTTTATGAAAAATATCAATTCAAGATGCCGCCATACAGTGCGAATTGTTGTTGGATGATTTACACGGACCTACACGCGAATTTGATATAACCGATGTCGGAAGAAGACGAAGATTTGTACGTTGTCTTTATGGCTTGCTGATGGTGAGCAAAGATCTGAATTTTAAGAAATCTAAGTATATCTTATGAATCATTTCCAAAAATTAAATGAACATTCAAATACGTCAACAACAAGTTAATAAAATTCTGACCAACAATTAAAATGATAATGCAAATTCTCACAATTTATTCGCACAACTGTCTTTCTGTTTCAGTTGCAGATTGCGATGATCATTCCCTGCTTGGAGATATGCATTCATTATGCACATATACTAATTGAGCTTCCTCTTCGCTTAGCATATTTCGTATTTATTATCCTATTGTACACCTGGCTGTATATTTATCGCGACTGGCGACGTCGAGCGCCCTTTAACTACTTGATTTACCTGCTGACATCGATCGCAATGCCAATTAGCACAAGTATACATCTGATTTATATCGATCAGACACGCTGGGTGCGTAATTCTCCAAAAAGTTCAATATACATTTATTGTTTACATCGATCTTATTTACAGCTTCATGCTTATCCGTTGATGATCATAGTCGAACTGCTCGTTCTCGTCTTGTACACCACACAGCAGAGATTTAAATTTAGTCATGCCATCGGCGTGCTTATAATATATTCGGTTTATGGATTGATCCTCTTATCGGTCTATATTTTTTTCATACAAGGATTCTTCCGAATACTCTACTTTTATAAGGTGACCTTTGAAGCCTGGTACATTATCTACGATACCCGACAAATGCTTTGTGGCGACCATGGCTATAATCTTCAACCCGATGAGTATATATATGCAGCTGCGAATATTCATGCTGATTTACCCAAATTTCTATGGGTATTCGTCAGGCATTTTGTTGTTGATCCCATAAGAAATTTCATAAAAGCGGTGCGACAATCGCGTACGAATAACATTTGTTAAGTTAAATAATCATTAAGTTTACGTTGTGAAATAAAGCTTAAAGTTGTTCCAAGAATCAGCTTCCTAATGGAGAACTTATTTCATTTTATTTGTTTATTTGGCGTAGTTCTATGAATTCAATTACTCTAAAGCTATCGAATGCAGATTCAGCTAATGTTATCTCGCAATCTGTTAATTACTTTCATGTATAGATAGCACACAAATTGTACTATCAAATTATACGGACTTCTGTTTTGCTATTTTATCGTTTTGATATTATTTCCCCATTTAGTTACATTTAGTTAATGATGAGTTGTGGTTAAATATCTAGCGATTAGTAAACAAAAATGGGTCCTGATGAATGGCAGGCAACTTCAGGTAGCATTCGGTTCTATTCTTTTAGTAATATAATAATTTCTATGATAAATTTGAAGATTCCTCCGTTCAGTGTGAACTATTGTTGGATAAATTACATGGACCCACACGTGAATTTGATATGCCCGATATCGGACCGAGGCGGAGATTTGTACGTCGTTTTTATGGCTTGCTAATGGTAAGTAAGAATTAGCAAAATATATTTTTGAATGCAACCAACGACAAGAATTATATTCAATATTTCAAATTTTGTATATGCCTTCAGAAAATGATAAATTCGATAATTCAAATTCCATCAATTATTTGTTTAACGTCGATTGTGACATTCGCGCGCATATAAAAGCTATATTTAGTATAATGAAATACTTATTCATTTAAAATATACTAAAGAGAATAAAAATACCAACCAAACAATTTTAACAGATGGCTATATCATCAGACAGCTCTTTCTGTATATTACGAATATATTTTTCGCACTTTTCGTATAAAGCATTAACAAAATATGAAACATCAAAGATTATAAAATAATCTGGATCAACCAAAAATAAACCCAGTAAATGTGATCTTAACCCTTCATTGAAAGCAGTGTATAAAATGTGAAAAATAAATTGTTTTAGTGGCGAATGATATTTTTGGTGATACGCCCATTTTCATTACTTTAGTTGCAGATTGCGCTGGTCATGCCCTGCTTGGAAATATGTATTCCTTATGCGACTATACTAAGAGAGCTGCCTATACGATTCGCATATTTCGTATTTGTTATCGTATTCTACACTTCGCTGTATGTTTTTCGCACCTGGCGACGACCGGCCCCTTTCAACTACTTAGTTTATTTTCTAACATCGATCTCAACGCCAATTAGCACGAGTTTATATCTAATCCATATCGATCAGTCGCGTTGGGTACGTAAATGTTCACAAATGTTCAAACAATAATTGATTTCATTGATTTTATTCACAGCTTCACGCTTATCCGTTGATGATTATAATCGAGCTGATCGTTCTCGTCTTGTACACCACACAGCAGAGAATTAAGTTTAGCCATGCCATCGGTATCCTTATAATATTATTGGTTTATGGTCTGATTGTGTTATTGTCCTACTTTATATACGTAAACTGTTTCTTTCGGATGCTCAGCTTTTATGGAGTCACCTTTGAGGCGTGGTACATTATCTACGATACGCATCTAATGCTTTGTGGTGTCCATGGCTATAATCTTCAACCCGATGAGCATATGTATGCAGCTGGCAATATACACGCTGATTTACCCAAATTTCTCTGGATTATCATCGGGCATTTTGTGCTTGGCCCTGTGAGGGGTTTCATAAAAGCGCTGCGTCATTCGCGTACGAATTACATTTGTTAAGTTAAGTAATCTATAAATTCTCGATGTGAAATAAAGCTGAATGGTGTTAATGGTGTTCAAGAACCCGGCGACCTAATGGCAAACCTATTCAATTGCGCAAAATGTCGTCTATGTCGGTTTATATAAGCGAACATACGCTTTAAAAGCTATGACATGTTACTTGGAATGTCCCACAAAAGGTTTCCCCCTCGCCAATTATCTGGCATGCTTGGCTATCATCAGGCCAATGCGATGCAAATGGGGGTCATTAGTTCTTGACGGTGTCTCGTGTTGTGGGACCCCACTTGGTTAACCCAGAGCTCGTGCTGAGGTTGCTGAATGTGATTTTGATTGATCTGCGGCACGACGAGGAGGTGACTCAACCACCCACCCAACTATGCATATTAGGGACAACCCCAAATGAAGCGGGAATTTTTGGTGGTCAACCAATCAACTAATGACACACATCATAATTCGAATCACTTACCAATTGGATCGATGCATTCCAGTGTTAGGGAACACTTTAGCCATGGCAACATGATCTTGTCGGTGACAAACGTGCTGTCCATAAAGAAGACCGCATCGAGATCAACCATCCGCAGGAATATGAAGTTCTCCGCGTCCGATTCAAAGTAATCGAACATCTTTGGATGCGTGCGCGACGAGACCGCTGTCGGTGTATTCCAGCCAAGGACGCCGGAGACATTAGCACGTCGCTGCAGCGTTTGCAACTCCCGATAGCCACCGCGGATGCGCATATAGTTCTCGGTGAACAGCACCGATCTGGCCCGTCGCAGTGCATCCTTGATCACAATCGGGCGATACGCGTGCGTTCGCTGATCGTTGACAAACGACGGAAACTCCGTCAGATCGTAGGTGATCACAGTGCAGCGACTGCTGTTGCAGTAAGCGTTCAATGAACGCAACTGCTCTTCGGATACGCCCAGATCGTAGATGAGCAAATATTCGCCCGGCAGCTTGGCTGCAATATTCTGGGCCAACAGTATGGCCGAGGCTGCTTGACCCTCCTGCACATAGGTCACGATGGTGAAGTTCGACTTGATGCCGCTGTACGGTGTCGTGACACGTTTGCGTGGATTTCGCTGCTGTTCCAGCTGCTGCAGATCGGGTGCTGCTATCGCCAGGCCATCGTCGTGCTCCAGCGCCGTTCTCTCGTCGAGCGCCGGCTTGATTGTGTGTTGTGCTGCATGTGGCGACAGATGGCTGTCATCATTGCCCAGTGGCGATGTGTAGCCCAAGAGCAGCAGATATTTGGGCTCTAGTTCGAGCTTCTTGCGTTCGTGGCCCACACGTAAATTCTCCTGCAAAATCAGAAAATGAAACGAAATAAGTTGAGCAGCTGGCGAGTTTGCAAAATTCAGAGTAAGTTAATCAATAACTAACACCAAAATATTGACAGCATATGTGAGAAGTATCTCTCTCTCTCTCTCTGTCTACTGCTTTCATTGGGCATGACATGAATGAATATTTGTTTGCGGCTCTCCTTGGAGAGGGCAACTAAATTAGTCCCAATGGGCACCGCACACACAAACTCTTGTTTACATTGAATGGAATATTTTCCGTGTGCCTGCCGGCTGGCTGTCAAAAATTTCCCAGCTCCAACGGAGGCGTGTCACATGCCGATAAAAAGGGTTTGGCCTACCAAACAAATTCTGTGTCAACCTACAATTGCTTCGTCTCCTCAGCCTCATCCTAAGGATAAGGCTAAGGCTTTGCTTGACAGAATCCCACATCCCAAAATTCAATGAATGTCGACGACGCAAATCGCATGACAATTCGACATGTCCTCCAAAGAGCTTTCAGTGTGTCAGGGTCTAAATTTGTTGACTATTCAAGCCACAATGCAAAAATAACCAATAAAACATTTTTAATTCACTCTTATTAAATTAACTGGCACTCCAATGTAACAATATTTAAATCTGTTTCATTAGTAGGATGTGTGTTATACCTCATCTAAACTACATTTCCAATTCTAAATCTTTTTTTTCAATATTACACAAACATTTGTTAAGTAAACATACAAAAAAAAAAAAACAAAACACACACAAAAACAAAAAAACACCTTTAAAAAACTATGTAAAATACAAATATTTAAAAAAAAAAGAAAATATAAAAAAAAAAAACAAATATATAAAAACAAAGAAAACCTTATAAAAAAATTAAAAAAAAAACGAAAATCTTAAAAAAATAAAAAAGAAGACCTAAAAATAAAACACTTATATAAGAATGGATGAATTAACTACAGAACAATTGGGCTATTTCAAGGAGATCTTTCAGCTTATTAACATTGATGCGGATAATAGCATCACTTATAGGGAATTGGAGGATGTTTGCCACGCTATCGGTGCCCATCTGCACGAAGCCCAAGTGCAGTCCATGATCAACGAGGCGGACACCGATGGCAATGGATCCATCGAGTTCCAAGAGTTTGTCGAAGTGCTATTGCTAAAGATGACTCAACCTGCGCCTCCCGATGAATTGCGTGATGCTTATTATATATTTGACAAGGACAAAAATGGTTTCATTGGCACCGCAGAGTTGCGTTCACTTTACATCAGTTTGGGTTCGAAAATGTCCGATGAGGACATCGAAGATATGATTCGTGAAGCCGATGAGGATCAAGATGGCGTAATTTCCCTGGACGAGTTTATCAACATGATGCCTCAATCATCTTAGTCTCAAAATTCGATGGCATTATTATGTTTTCATTCTATGACGTGCATTTAGAGTTGATGTCTTAGTTGTTATTGCAATGTAAAATTAAGAGATTAGCTCTAAATATACGGCTTAATAAACTCAACTTTACTTGTGGAATATCTGAAATTATCTAAAAGTAAATGTAAGTCTCTGTAAAGTGAGCTGTAATGTAAGCAATGCAGATTAATCATGGCAAGCTTTTAATTTTGCTAAAACGCAAACGTGGTCACTCTAATAGTCACGCAAATGGTCACTCTAGTTTTGCATATTCATCCCTTTCTCACGCATGCTTTTATCTTTATTCTTTTGAAACACGAATCCAAATGCCAACAAGCAAGAAAGCTGCAGTCGAGTGTGCTCGACTGTGAAATACCCGCGACTCGTTTATAATATAAACAAAAACTGTTTAGTGTTATCTTTTAAATATAACAAATATATAGCAAATAACTATACCAAAAAAATAGTGAAATATGCCAAAATGTCTATCTGATGTAATAATATATAAATTTTTTTAAATTCTCCAAGATTTTTGTTTTTATAACTATATCCTCTCGTATGTTGTATATACATATATGTAATATAATATAATAATAATAATATATAATATAATATAATACTATACTATATATATATACTTTATTGGGCCGAAGATCTTTCCTTCCTGCGGACTCCAAGTTATAATACCCTTCTACCCTATGAGTAGCGGGTATAAAAATACTTTTTATCAAGTACTCTCTGAAGTAAAGTTTCATGTTTAAGCAACAACACATAAATCAGAAGCATTACAAGCTCAACACTTTACACAATAACAAAGTAAAAAATTTAAATAAAGATTTTAAAATCCGGTGCTCAGCATGGAGGAAATGAACAATGATCTAATGCAAGAGATACGCGCGGCATTTCAAATATTCGATCCCCACAACACTGGCAAGATCACCAGCGAACAGATGGGAAAAGTAATGCAAAATCTTGGACATTTCCCAACGGAAGCCGAGCTGTACGACATGATCGATGAAATCGATTTGGATGGCGATGGAGAAATCGACTTTTATGAGTTTCTACATATGATGATCAGACACTCGGAGAGTTTGACCAAGGAGGAGAATCTAATGGTGGCATTCAAATTGTTTGATCGCGACGATGATGGCTTCATTTCGCCGCTCGAACTGCGCAATGTGATGTACAATCTGGGGGAACGTTGCACCGAGGAGGAGTTCAACGATATGATGAAGGAAATTGATTTCGATAATGATGGCAAGCTCAGTTTTCAGGAGTTTGTTAATGGCATTAAGAATTGAATTAAATCAAAATTATAAAAGAGCAATTAAATGAAAGCTACATACAAGAGTGAATTCATTTAATTCTCTGCTATTCTAATTGGCTGCACTCAGCACATGGCCGCCTATTAGACATATGCCACATGCTGCTAGCCACATGCCACATTCTTCATGGCACGCAGCGCCTAAAAGTCGGCACTATAATTTCTTTTTATTTACTTTTTGTTTTTTTTTCTCTCCTTTTCCAGTGAACCAAGCACGCGGCACGTGAGCAACAATTTGTATGCGACAATTTGGAGTTTGTTTTTGGTCGCGGCGCGTGACTCAAAATGTTGGCATGTTCCTAATGGTGACCGAAAGGGGAATGGAGTGTAAGCAGGGGCAGGGGCAGAGAACGTGTCATTACACACACACACACACATACAAACACACAAGAAAACTTGGTCAGCAATTGTTCAAACGGAGCAAAGCAGAGAACTGAAGTCTGATTGCGATAATTTAAATATTTAAATAACGACGAAGCTATCGTTTGCCTTGGACTCAACTTGCGATCGAATCACATTTATAAACAATAACACGAGATACAGTGGTCATTGGCTAAAGAGCAAGCCAAACACTTGATGAAAAGCTGCAGCACACAATTGCCTTGCACAGAGTTTATTTTTAATAAACCTAGATGATGGCCGACAGACATTAAATTGCGGTCTACCGAGTTGACAAGGTCCTTCAAAGGACACTCGCTGCCGCTTCATGAATAAACAGCGCCGTACATCAACTGTTTGCAGTCACTATGTAACATACCATAGAACAAACCCCTTTGCTGAGTTAGCTCTTTCTATTTTTCGTTTTTTGCCAGGTCATCAGAAGCTCATTTGTGCTATATTACATTCAATTATTAAACAATATCGAGCGCACTATGTGACTTGACACGGAGTCAACTTTAGTTAAGCGAACAGGCAACGGACAACGGACAACGGACTATGCAATTAATTGATGTCACTTGCTGCCCTGCCCGGGGGTCAACAGTTGATGAGTTGATGGCTGGGTATGAGACACGATTCATGTCTTGTTGGGTTGGACTCGATGCTTACAGCTTAGAGCTGACTCGGTTATCAATTCAACTCGATTATGGGATAGAAAATTTCTATAGAAACAATGCCACGTCACTTAGCGAAACTAAATCCAATTGAAGTTCTCAAACAATCTCTTAATAATCAAGCAGAAAACAGCCAAATTAGCCGCACAATCAACTTTAATTGTGGGCCACTAAAACTGACCTATGATGGCACACAAATCGAAGCCAATCTATTGAATCGATAAGTCGCGTAATAAAACTTTTATCTAGACATTATGAAATTGTTATTGTGTGACAAATACGACGAAGAATGCGAGTGTACTATATTTGCATAAAGCGTTTAAAATCAAAGTCGCTATACTCCATATATTATAAAACTGCTTTCTCACATGCTTATATTTAGATTGCTCAGGGGACTTATAATTGGTAACTTGCTGGGAATTATATTATAGAATGAACAATTTCAGCTGTGCTGTGAACAAAGTTCTCAACGAAAGCGAAGCTCCCGCGGCTTTAAAGCACTTGACGTCACTTTTGATGCAGTTGTTCAATGATCATTGTATCTAGTGTGCTTTAGTCATGCATTCATCATGATGATGATGATGATGGTGCGTGAGTAGCTTACAATATACGTAGTTTTTTAATACTTGACAATATGAGCACTTGAAAGCATTAAAAACACCTTCACTCGAAGCGCATTTTGCCAATAATACCAACGGGGGACGAAGAGGCATGAAGCATGCAGCTCAATTGGCGGTGAATGCAGAATATTCAATTCATAAGAGCTCTTCAATCACCTGCAAACAGTTGGTGTACAAACTGTAACACGAACCATCCATCCACAAGGCACTTGGCAAAAAAAACCAGTTATAGATGCATTGAATCGTTTCTATTAAATATGGAGACTTGCTCAATACAATGAGCTCGTTCTGCTTGTGGCTTTTATTATTTGCTTGAAACAGTGGGAACTAGTTTATCAACTGACTGGCATTAAGCACAAAAAAGTCTTGTTGATTTGTCACAAAACAAACGACAATTGTCAGGGAAAAGCTGTTTAACAAAATGAATACTTTCCGAATACGCTACATTCAAATATCACGTATACGTTTAAAACCTTTAAACAGTTGCCTATTTCGTACTTAATTGTGTTTAGGGTTATTTGCCTTCATATATACAGTATATGTATATATATTTTCCATTTATGTATTTCTGCGGGTGACTGGTAATAAACCTCCACCCTAAAACAGATTGCCTACATATTAGTCATTATAATGGAATTTTTAAGCATGTCGAAAAACTAAAAACAGCCGGACAATTTCACACAATAAATATCAGTGGTTTTTAAATCGCTTTTGTTTTATATACTGGGGGTCTTTCCAAACAACTTACACTTGGTCTATGACTTATTCACGTGATACGCTTGCATTATCAGCGATGATAAGATGTAGATAATATAAATAAATATTTAAGAGGGTTTTATCTACAGACAGACAGACGGAGTGATTTAGCTGTCACTGCAAAAGCTTCGTCAACTGATATTTGAATTCGATAAACAACAAGTTTTTACACTTTTACCTACTTATTTGCAAATTCAATTGCGTGTCAAATGGTGAGTAATGCAAAACCATGTTGGCACACTAAAGTAGCCACAGAACACAACGTGTAATTTAATAGCCACCTGGCCACAATCTAATTAAAGCAAACATTAAACGTTTTGACCACACAAAACAATTCAAGTAAACAGCAATCCAAGTGGACCTAATAGGCGTCCATATCTCATTTAAATACATAGAACTAGAAAAAAAATATATAAGCATGTACTATAAAGTATTATAAAGAGGTGGGCCATATGTTTTGTGTATTCGACAGCGACAGCTAAGGAAAATTTGATTTGAAATTTTTATGTAAACAGCAAAGTTAAAGGGGTCGCCGCTATGGCTGATTTTCTGTTTCTGTTTCGGTTTCTGCTTGTTCTAGCCACACTACACACTCACACACACACACACTTACACACACAAGGTCCGGAACTTGAGGATGTGGGTGGGAGATTGGAAGGCGGAAGAGACAGAAGGATAAACAAATAGGCATTGGCATGCTAGCCAAATGATGATATCTTTTGGGTCATTTACTTGTTTGCCTTGGCAATGGGCTCTCTATCTATCTCCCTCTGTCTCTCTTTCTCTCTGTCCATCTGTTCATTCTACCTCTTGAATGCTCTTCAACTTGTTTCAATTTAACTAAAAGCCTCTGAGCAAAATGAGCGGAAAATAAGTATAAATGCTAATACTCCCATCACATAGAAAGAGTTTAAATGCTTCGTGGGCGTGGCCATCAAACCACAGCGGTCAAGGACATTGTGAATCATAGGCAGACAGTGTTTGCAAACACACTGATAAGATTTGTCAATTTACCACCCAATATTAATCAAGCCGATACTTAAGCAACAAAAAAAAAAAAATTAGCTTTCCCTTTTGACAAATGAATCATTAGGCGCTAGCAATTGAACGATAAACAAAATAAACACTTGACAACACCTTATAAAGATTACAAAGATTAAGTGTAGATAATAATTTAGAATAATTTTGAATGAATATCAAACGAATGTGAAATGATCATATTTGCTGACATGGCACCAAAAGAAAGCGCGTCGTCAAAGAACTGGCACGTTTTCGGAATGATAAGAACAATGTTATCACAACAACAATAGCAACAAGGGAAGCGGTTTATAGACAAGCCACCAAAGAGCTCAGGTGCGTGTAAACAAATTTCGATGCGCTTGACTCTTGGCTAAACGAATAATACAGATAGTAGGCCATATAGTAATCATGCACTTGTGTTGATTTGAATTGTGTTGGCTTTACACTGCACTACATGACACTGGATGCAGAAAAGAGTTTTGAGTGAACTAATACTCCACACTGCACAATAATCAACACTCTACACTCTCGACAAGGAAGAACTTTTGCAAAATAGAAGAAATAGTAACGATAGTATGAGAGTAAGTTATTAACTTAACACTTGCATTGACTTAAATATAGTGTAGACCCTATACTTCAACACATTCTACACTGTGGACTTTTACATCAGTGTTGTGCAGAGAAAATGAAGTAATGATATTTGTGTCTACGTATAGTAGACCATATAACAAGCTGTCACTTAAAATAATTTGAATGTTAGTCTATACAAAACACTACATCAATGTTCCGAAGAGGGGTATAAAGTTAACAGTCAACGAATTAAAGGGTATTTAAAATAATGAGGTGTTGACTAGACACTGCGCTACTTTGTGGCGGCGTAGAATGGAGAATGCACGAAAGGCTTAAGCAATAGAAATCTACTCTCTGTAAACTCTACAACGGTGTAGAGAATGAAGAATGAAGTGAAGCTTACTTAACTCACCTGAAATTCTTTCAACTGTTGATGCGTCTGCACCACAATGTGCTTGAAGGAATCGTTCGGTTCGCCGGCGGGTCCGAATGCGATGAATACGATCGTTGCGATTATCACACCGATTAATATTAGTATCAAATGTTTAGTTCGCATGGCCGCTAAAATAGATTTCGATTTCTTTTTGTAGGCAATTTTGCGTGCAAAAATGCGCTTAAGTGTGAGTGACGCCTCCAGTCTGATGGCCGGTTCTTCTTCTCCTCTCCCTCTCTCTCACTCTCTCTCTCTCTCTCTCTCTCTCCCACACTCGTCTTTCAAGCCGCACCGAAAGTTATCAGCACAAGTAATTAAAGTACCGTTCGATTGTAGCAGCACATGTGGAAACCATTTTAATTTAATTGTTAACTTGTTTGTTATTTGCAGTTTGCTCTTGTCTCTCGTCGCTTTGAATTTGTCGTTTATTGTTTTTAATTATTGAATTATACATATGTCTGATTGAGTTCTCTCTTTCTCGCACTCGCTCTCTGTTCACATGGTTGCGAACATTTATTGTTTCGCCTGCAAATCCAAACAATGATGCACAATTTAAATAAATATTTACCTACAAAAAATATCGCTCAACAACAATAACAGCAGAACAGAAAATTGAATTCTTTTGAATGCGGCGAATAGCAAAAGTACAATAGGAAACATAAATATACATGATGTTGGTACTTGTTTCACATACTATACACATATACTATGTAAATATTTTTACAGTACACAACTGTCAAACAGTGAACTAAAGCAGTATGTGCACCACAAGCCATGGAGTAATCACTATTGAGTGACATACTATCTAATATAGTAATTTAATTATGTGTGCCTATCTTTACAATTCGTATTAAATGTTCGCCAACTTTGGCATTGCAGTGTACACACATGTTTACCGTATTTCACCTTTGCGGGTTATGATTTTATGGCGCACAGCCAGCGAAAAGCAGTCGCGACTCGCGAGCAAGGTAAGCACAGCATTTAATGAGCTAACGCTAAAAGCGGCCCCTGCCGAATATCATATGCAAATGCAGACAGCAAGCGGTTTATTATTGAGAGTGTACAATTTCAATGGCGCTTAACCAAAAGGCGCCGACTATATTCAATGTTAGGCAGAGGCGTGCTTGCTTGCTTGTTTTCTAGTTGCTGCTTCGCAGTAGGCGCCGCCTTTGTTGCTGCTGCTGTTGTTGTTATTGTTCGCAATTGCTGCATGTTAATTCTTTCGGGGGGCAATGTAATGCCGGCGCAGCCTCCGCAAAAGTTTTCACTTTGATAAGCCGGGTGCTGATTCGTTACAGCAAAAAAAAAATATTCACTTACACTCTTTAAATACATTCATATGCTTTAATTGATATGTGCAAGCTTTTGTCGTATGATTTTATATAATTAGCATTGCTTTTTTCGTTATTAACTTTCACTTTCTTAGAACAGTCAATAGGCTGTCGGTGCCAATGCTCTTCTACTTTTTTTATTGCCGACCTCCGACTTTTCGGAGACAAATTGTGAAAAAGAACTTCTCACAGCTAGCGATGTTTTTCCGACCCACCACACACGAGCGACTAACTAACATTTATTTACATACTTTACATTTTGCTACAATGTTATCAACAGAAAGCACTAATTTGCGAAAACTCGCCTCTAACAAATTAATAACAGCTATCACAGCTGTTTGTTTCTATTAGAGTTATCGATAATGTGCGTTAGCATAGAAGACGAAGAACTCGTTCTAACGGCCTTCAAATTGCTTCCTACAGTAAAACAAATTCATACAAGCTCATAGTGCGCATTAATTAAACCATTTAATAAGCGATAGGAATCTCAGATATTGTAATCTTTTATTAAACTTATCTTTAGTAGATATAGTAGATGTATTGTCAATTTTGCAATCGCTTATACGGAGATATCGATATTAGCCGTTCATTAACATCTGTTAAATTCAAATGTTAAGTGTGTAACAACTTACTTTTCGTACAAGCATCGTAAAATACAATTAAATACAAATTTTAACTAATAACATTGTGCACATTATATGAAGCGTTTCCAAAAGACTATATTAATTAACAAACTGTTAATAACAGAGAAACGTAACTTAGTACAATGAACCAGTAATCGAACTATTTCGACACTGAAACAGAGTGACCATATGTAGTGGTAGGAATACCGAAGTCTAAGGAAAAAAACGTTTATGGGATTTTTTAAAATATAAATTTCGGTCACGCTACTATCAAATTCCAAACAACGTCCAGCTGCATCGCTAGCGAAAAATATGTGTTAACTGCGCGTTTAGTTAAAAATAGCTGTAATACCAAATAAAATAGTAAAAATCGTTTGTGAAAGGAGTGGCTAGAAGCCTAGAATATTAAAAATGAATATATATAATAAATTGCGGCGCCGCGAGCATGGATTTGGTAAGTAATAAACGTTGCGCGGGAGATTCATGAAATTTGGCGCTCGAAAAATTCCAAGAGCGCGCTCCCTTTCCTTTCGCGGGTAATTCGAGCGCCAAAATTATTTATGAAGACTACGTGTAATTTATGTTGCACACAAGTGTATTTTGGGGAGTTCGAGTAGTGCATCCATCCATTCTTGAGGGGGTACAATGACTTGTCGATACGTTAAATACAGAAAATGCGCTGAGTTTGCGAAAAATGCCAAGAAGAGACTGGAGAACTAGAACGTAAACAAATCCATCAACAACATTTTGGCATTAATGTGTTTTTGTATGTGTGTATTGCAGCCAACGATTGGACGTATGACTTTGCATTGCCCCGTCTATGTGTCGCCAAGGAAGACAGTTGGCGTGGCATTGCCCCAGCCAACTACAGTCCAGATTACAATCCCGAGCCACCTATTTTCTCTGCCAAGTTCGCCAATTGCGATGGTTATCGACACATTCTGGCCATTGCCAACGAGGATGGCAAGATTGCGTTGCAGGACACCACACAGCGCAACCATGAACCGGAGGAGCAATCGTTGAGTGCACCCCAGTGTCACTACAATGCCGTCTTCGATCTGGAATGGGCACCTGGCCAGATGCGTTTCGTCTCAGCATCGGGTGATCACACAGCACGTCTCTGGGAAGTCGCTGGCTCGGGAATACGGGGACTCAACAATTATGTGGGTCACACACGCTCCGTGAAAACAGCCGCCTTTAAGCGCACCGATCCTGCTGTGTTTGCGACGGGTGGACGCGATGGTGCCATCTTAATTTGGGACATCAGAGCCAACCTGAACATGGATCTGACGTCTCGCGTGGATAATTGCATCTATAGTGGCCACACAGGCGCACCGGGCACGCCACAGTCGCAGCGCAAGCAGCGAACACGAACTCCTAAGATGGCTTGTGGCACGAACACATCCAGCAGCATTACGGGCTTAGCTTTTCAGGACAATGATACGCTGATTTCTTGCGGTGCTGGCGATGGCATCATCAAAGTCTGGGATCTGCGACGTAATTACAGTGCTTACAAGAAGGATCCATTGCCCCGTCAAAGTTTGCCCTATGCGGGCCAATCGACATTCAAGGGCTTCACCAATCTCATTGTGGATGCATCGGGCACACGGTTGTATGCCAACTGCATGGACAACACCATCTATTGCTACAACCTGGTGTCGTATGCGCCCAAACCGTTGGCCTGCTACAAGGGATTGCTGAATTCGACGTTCTACATCAAAAGCTGTCTCAGTCCCGATGGCAAATATTTACTCAGCGGCAGTAGCGATGAGCGTGCCTACATCTGGAATCTGGATCATGCGGCTGAGCCGCTGGTGGAGCTCTCGGGGCATACGGTGGAGGTAACATGCGTTGCTTGGGGCGCTACGCACGATCGTCCCATTGTCACGTGCAGCGATGATGCGAGACACAAGATCTGGCGCATTGGACCTAATCCTGAGTCGCTGAGCTCCACAGACGTTGCAGAACAGTATCGCGGCCAGGCCAAGTTTGTGCCGCAGCTATCCAGACAGCCAAAGGCCACACAACAGCAGCAGCACAAGTACAATCTGCGTGATCTGGAGTCGACGCCACGCTCCCTAAAGCGTCTCATGGAACAGAACGAGCGCACGCCCAACTCCGTGGAGAAGCTGAGTACAAAACGTTCGTTTCTCGAAATGCTGGGCGCGACCAGCGGCGATGCTATCGTCGAGCAGCCGCAACAGAAACGCATCAAGGCTCTCGAGTCTCGTGGTCGCCGTCTCTTTGGCCCAACATCGTCAACAACAACGTGCACAACCAGTCAACAGTTGTCGCCTTTGGCTACCATTGGCGAGGAGGAGAGTGCTATGCCCACCTGCAACCAGGAGAACAGCGAAGACGTCTCGCCGCTACCCTGCAGCACAGCAGGCAAATTGCCGCAGGCATCGCCTTTGAGTGAGCATCATGTGAATCAAATTCCCTACACCTCGCCACCCACAACATCAGCCCAAGCAGCAGCGACAGCCGCAGCAGCATCTACTGCTGGTGGAACAATGCTGACCACAACGCCACCAGCAACAGCAACTCTCGCCTCCCTCATCTACTCACCTACCTCGAATCTGCCCAACTATGTGCTTGATGGCGAGGCGCCGCATCTGGGCATCATGTCGCCCAAACGCAAAGCCAAAGAGAAGGTGGATTGGCTGACCAAAATACGCAAACAGAAGCTCATGTCTAGCAGCCGTTCGCCTGTGACACTCAGCGAAAAGATGGCCAGCGAGGAAGCCACATCATCAATGGATGTCTTGGCCTCACCGCGGCTACAGAGTCTGCGCAACTCCGAGTGTAGTCCACGTCTGCAGGCGACGCCCCGGCGACGTATCTCCCACAACGATAGCAATGCGGGACATTTGCGTACGCCAACGTCAAGTCGGCGCAACAGTGAGACGACGCTGTTGCGCTTCTTTAGCGTGCAACGCAACAACGCCAGTGGCAGCAACAACACAAATGATCCTCCAGTCGGTGAGGAACTGGAGATGCCTCCCATGTCGCCGCCGCCATCATCAACAGCAACGACAGCTTTAACGTTGCACACGCCAACAGCAACAACAACGACGGTGGGCAGCGATTGAAGCGTTGGAGTTGCAGTAGTTATTGTATCTGCATCCTCTAGTTGCCAACTAGACCATACCATAAGTTATTATTCTTTATGTATTTGCTAAGTTTAAAGTTGATTTCTTTTCCCATTTTTGTCTGCTTCTAATTTTAGTTTAGTTCTTAAGCCCGCCTTTGTACAGCTCTAATACAAAAGACTAAATATAATATATAAATATATTAAATATACTATTTAGATTTTTAAGTTATACTCTGACATGCATGTGCTTCTTGGCTGGGTCAACCACAAAACAACCACAACACTTTATCACATAAGATTGACAATATAAATGAAATGCTATGTTGAATGAACAGTTCTTGGAGGATTACAAATCAGTGTGATTCTCTGTTTTATATTAAATGTAAATAAATGACTATCTGAACATAAATCGTACTACTTGCACAAACAATTTTGCGTCAGAAAATAGAAAAAGTAAATACAAATTTCAAACATCCGTTATAGTTTGTAATGTGATTTCAAAAACTACAACTATGATTTACTATTTCATTATAAATTTAAATGCTTTGTTTTCAATTAAATATTTATGAATCTTCAACTTCGTCTAACAATGTTTTGGTGTAATTCCAAATGTATATTTTTTTCTTATAAGAGAGTAATCATTATTTCAGATCCCTACTTAAGAACCCAAATGCGTTTCTCTTTTAAAAATCAATTTATTTCAAGGTACTACAGTCTTTCGATTGTCTTATTGCAGTTTCTTGCTGGTCACTGTTGTTGTTGACGCCTGTCCATTTTGTAGTGTCGCCGCCTCCTGACGCTTCACTGTGGCATTTAAACGCATCGTGCTGAAGATTTGCCGTGCCACGCCCACAAGCAGCACCAGGTGGCAAAGATGAAGGGCAATGCTCGAGACATTTGTGCTGGGATAAGTGTTCCAGCAGTACTCGATGATGCCCAGAAGCAAATAGCGCACGCCCAGTGAATATGGCGTTGACCACACCAGATAGGGCAACGTGTGGAAGTACCAGACATAGAACTGATAATGCAGGGATCGGGCACAAGCGACGCCAATGAAGTTGCTGAGGAAGAAGGGCAGCAACGCCAACTGGATGCACTGATCGAAGTTGATGCCATAGCGTTCGGATTGCGGCTCCACTGGAGCTGGTTGTGGTGCCTTCTTTCCAGTGGACTTCTGCAGACCCTTCTCAAATGCCTTGAGGAAGGACTCTTGCTCGCCTGTTAGCTGCTCATCGGGCTCCTTGGGCAACTGTTTGGGCTTCTTTTGGATCTCCTTTTGCTGTTCGCGGTTCTTGCGCTCGATTTGCGGCAACAGCTGATCTTGCACCTTGCGCAAGCGCACATAGCTCATGAAGAAGGTCCAGGTGGGCTTGGCAAAGCAGAGCAGCAACAGCAGGTGCACTCCCAGCAGACATAAATGGAATTCACGCTGCTCAAAGAACTCTCTGCTCAAGAAACGATAGTTCACCGTCCATTTGTGCTCAAAGATGCGCCCCAAATCGAAGCTGCCGCGCAGATACTCCACTGGATGAGTTATCAGGAAAGGTGCGCCTAGCAGCACTTGAATCACAGCGCAAATCATTAGCTGTAGAGCGGTTTTCAGCAGTCCAAGATTGGCCAGGTAAAACAAGAACAAGGCTGGCGCGAATAGCAATATATTCATCTTAACACCAACAGCCAAGCTGAAGAAGACGCTGCCAAGCGTCCAGCGGCGATCCACAAAAAGGTTGAGCGATGCATACAGCAGTAAAATGGCCACAGGATCATTGAACAGTCTCAGAACGTAGATCGAGTGTATGCGATACGAGGTGAAGGCACTCAGGACCAGCACATAGGGTGGCACCTTGCGGCTCTTGGCATAGAGACGCAATACGAGAGACATCTGCAGCAAATAAATGCCGGCGAAGATGTATTGGGCCAGACGCACATTAGTGCCATGCGATGTGATGTAGTAGAGGCCGGAGTAAATGTAAACAAATGCAGCCGGATAAACAAGTGGGCCAGTATCACCTGGATAATAAATAATAGAAAGTTAATAATAAAATTCAGATTCGAAATTTAAATTTAACGACAGCTGTTAACATCAGTGTGACCACGAATTCCATTTCTAAAAATATACTGAATAAGTAACGGTCTATTTTTTACAAGCAATCGGCAGTAAAATCTGGAATAATTTACAAAGCATTGTTGCACAATCACGTTAAATATAACTATGTTTAATAATTGAAAATAAGAAATGGTCTAATATGGCATATTTTTCCAAATTATTTAATATTTCCTTATATTATTTAAATATTGTTTAGCCGCCTAATCTCTTTTGGAACTGCAAAATGAGTTCACTTACGTGAACGAGAGCGAGTGAACTGTTTACGCAACGATGTGACTGTCAAAATGTCAAAGTGAAAAGAAAATACTAGACAAGAGAGAGTGTGAGAAAGAGAGAACACTTCGTACGAAAGGCAGCATGGAGGTTATTACGGCATGTTGTTAGAGCTGCCTGCCAAAATCTAGTGAGAGAGGACATTCAATAGATGTTACAACCCGTAGTTAATGGACAAAATGATTTCGTGTAAAAATTTATGTGTGTTACGCAAACTGCCATACAAAGGTTGTTGCCGGCAATACAATGCAATTCAATTAAACAGCGCACTGCTCTTAAAATGGAAGCCAAAATCTCCAGCGGCTGCTGCTGCTGTTGCAACAACAGCTGATCTTTGGCATTGCAGAAGTGGGACGCAACAACAACAACGTAGTATTTACACCACGAGTCGACTGTATGCCAAGGATTACTATACAACGCTAGGCGTGGCCAAGAATGCCAGTGGCAAGGACATCAAAAAGGCATACTATCAGCTGGCCAAGAAATATCACCCGGACACAAACAAGGATGATCCCGATGCCAGCAAAAAGTTCCAAGAAGTCAGCGAAGCTTACGAAGTGCTCAGTGATGATCAAAAGCGCCGGGAATACGACACCTATGGCCAGACAACGGAGAATATGCATCGTCAGGGTGGAGGCGGATTTGGAGGCGCAGCTGGCGGCGGACCCTTTGGACCGGAAGGCTTCTCACAGAACTGGCAATTCCGCTCGACAATCGATCCCGAGGAGCTGTTCCGTAAGATCTTTGGCGAGGGAAATTTCCGCAGCAATAATTTCGATGACTTTGCCGATTCCAAGTTTGGCTTTGGCCAGGCCCAAGAGCTTGTCATGGATCTAAGCTTTGCGCAGGCGGCGCGTGGCGTCAACAAGGATGTCAACATCAATGTGGTCGATCAATGTCCCAAGTGCGCTGGCTCCAAGTGCGAGCCGGGCACCAAACCGGGTCGATGCCAATACTGCAATGGCACCGGCTTCGAAACCATCTCCACCGGTCCCTTTGTGATGCGTTCCACCTGTCGCTACTGTCAGGGTACACGGCAATACATCAAGTATCCGTGTGCCGAATGCGAAGGAAAGGGTAAAACAGTGCAGCGGCGCAAGGTGACGGTGCCCGTTCCCGCTGGCATCGAGAATGGACAAACTGTGCGCATGCAGGTGGGCAGCAAGGAGTTGTTTGTGACGTTCCGAGTGGAGACCAGCGATTATTTCCGACGCGATGGAGCCGACGTGCACACAGACACGCCTATCTCACTGTCGCAGGCGGTGCTCGGAGGCACGGTGCGAGTGCAAGGCGTTTACGAGGATCAGTGGATCAACATCGAGCCAGGCACGTCGTCGCATCGCAAGATCGCGTTGCGTGGCAAGGGGCTGAAGCGTGTGAATGCGCATGGACATGGTGATCACTATGTGCACATCAAAATCGATATACCCAAGCGGCTGAGCAAGGAGCAGAAGGCGTTGGTCGAGGCGTATGCTGAGCTGGAGGAGGATACGCCGGGACAGATTCATGGCATGGCGCAGCGTAAAGATGGCAGTAAGAAAGCAACGTAAATACATTATTGCATTATTAACTTGACGCCAAGAATTGTGTGTGTTCTGTGATCTGTTTATAACTATTCATTTGATTATATCAATTAAAATACTCATTTCAACAAAACACACATTGTCATTGGAACTTTAAATAGTTTTGAATAGTTGTTAAGGTTGTCTTGTTGTGTTGTCTATCAACTCGTTAACTAAACTCGTTCCTCTTGCCAATGTTGCAGCGCAGGTGCGAGTGAAGACACTAAAGGATCAGCAGGAGCAGCTAACAGCGGCAGTAAAGACACGACCGGGTCCAAAGCCAAAGAGGAGGAATCGAAATCAGGACAACAGCAAGGCGAAAGCAGAGACGGTGGCGAAAGCGGAGGCTTCTTGAACAAAATTAAATCCATGTTCAACTAAGTTGAAATGTGTTTTGTTAATTAATGTTTTTTGTAAACGATCGAAACCAGGCGTTACAAATTATTTTTTTGTTAATTTTGCCTTAAAGTCTTGTGTAATCTTTGAGGGCTATTCCAACAAAATGAAGAAAAATACACACAAATACACAAACAAACCAAATTCACTGTATAAACTTGACATGTGCTTGCTTGTGATTTCTGGCACGCATAAACTTTTGTCAGCTGGTCGCCTGGTGTCCAAAAATAAACCGAAGAAATAAAACCAGGCGATGGCAACTTGACTTACCTCGCAACAGCGCATAGTTTGTGGTGCCATTCAGAAAGCCCTCACATTCCTGCAGAAGCAATTTGTTAGATCATTATGTACGGAACATGATCATTGATTAATGTTTTACCTGCATATAGGCCACCCAATCGATCTCAGTGTAAGGCACACGGTTAATTACCAGCACGTTGATAAGCGCCTCGGCTAAAACTATAAGCACTGCAACGATGGGCAATGCAGCCGGCTCGAATATCAAATATTTCACAAAGTTCCAGTTCACATATTTGTCCAGCAGTGTTTGCAACAGGTTGGTGGACTTTTTGCGTCGGGCCACAGGACGATTGTTGGGCCTTGGCGGTGCCATTTCTGTCACAAATTAATTAAATATTTTGGTAACTGAAGAACACGTACACACACACACACATACATCCATTTAACGAAAGTGACAAGAGCAACAGCTGATTGAGTCGTATTGCGATGACTGTTCAGCTGAGCGATTGTTAGCGTTAATCGATAACATTGTGTGAAAGTATTGCATACTTTCAGGCGGCTGCTTTAAATATTTGAATATTTTGAAGTTGTCATGAAGTGACAGTTACAAAATTGTGGCAGATCTTTAAAGAGTTGGTTATTGTAATTGTTGAATGAATAATAATAAATTGAAATTAATTTAAATTAATTAAACTGACTTATGTATTATTAAAACACCTTTTTTATTAACAGTTTTTTTATTGCCTAGTATTATTAACATCTTTAATAAAATTTAATTCAAGCAAATCAATTTATCTATTCAAGATAGACTGCATGATTGAAAACTTAAAGCCCAATTTTCTTTTACCTTAAATGAAATCTTTATTCGCTGGCAAGAGCTTAGGACATTTTGCTGAAAATGAAATCCAATCTACTTGTGGCCAATTTGTGCATCAGCTTAACGACTGCATTATCAGCACTCTAGTTGGGCGTGCCAGGATTCCCTAATTTTCCATCCACCTCCATAACAACCTTTCAATCCATTGATGTGTAAGGGCGGCGGTGACGGCGGTTTAACGCATCGCTGACAAATATACGCTAACGGCATTCGAAAGTGAGGATATCTCGGCAAAAGGATGCGGCAGGCCAAGCAAACAGGAAAGAGAAAGGCCAGGTCGTGCTCCACGGTTTGTCCTGTGCCATGTAAATGTTGGCCGTTTTTAAAGCGACAAACATCCCTGAGCTCGGTATAACCATTTTTGTTGAATACCCCCCTTCCCTTAACATAAAGGTTTTTAAGCGCAATTAATTGACAACCTGCGGATGTGAATGTTTTTCAGATTTTCACCATGTTCTCTTATACATGTGTGTGTGTGTGTGCATGTTTGTGTGGGTGTATGAACATTTTTTAGAGTTGTCCTTGTTGGAATACACGTGCACTAATTGTGCCCAGTGTGCCGCGCCGTGTATTCGCAAAAAAAAAAAGTTGACAAATGGCATGCAAGCTGTTTCCAATGTCCATTTCCACTCCACGAACTGCTCAAATGGCTGCAATTATGGTATGTGATGCCTGAAGCTATTTGGTGAGTTACTGACTGGACACAGATGAAGGAATGGATGACTGCACGGCTGACAATTCCATGTTACCAAATTTTTCATCGACCACAAGCAAAGTATGTACATACAGAGAAGAATTCAATTGGTATTCCATATCATACTTGTTGCATGGATTCCGAATAATTTTAATTATCTCTGACTTTTTCGATAAAAGTCAAGATAAAATAATAAAAGGATGGGGTAACAACAATTTTATAATTAATACTGCATTTGTTGCAATATTGAAAAAATTGTTTAATAAAAGGGAAAATATAATATTTATGTAAAAAGAATTATTAGTTGTAATATAATACAGCCATGTTGAAATAGGTACAATAATACTAAAAGAAAAAACAAACAGAAATAGTAATGAATAACAAAATTATGATGTACATACATATATAAAAAAAACTACTGAAAATTTCCTATAACAGTTATTATTTAATTAAAATTAATTTTTATCAAATTTCAATATTCTTCAATATATTACAAAATTAAATTTCGTAAGATATATTCTCAACATTTTTAAAAACTGAATATTAAATTATGTTGTGGCTTCAAAGTATCTTAAGCTCATTGTTCAGGGTATCTGTTGTTTGGCAGTGCACATTAAAGTCTTCGTCACAACGAAGATAGCAATTCTTGCTTGTGTTTCGTTTTTTTCCCCAGCATTTTATATGAATTTTATAAAGTTAACAAGCAACTTTCACTCCATTTGTGCCTTCCTCAACATCAACGAACAGCAACTGAAGCTTGCTTAATAATCGATTCAATACTTACTCACTTATATGTACATATGTATGTATGTACGTGCGTATGAACTTAAATTCTATTTTTATGTTTTTATGTTGTTCACACATTCGCACACACACATAGCAATGTATGTTGGTTTCTTAGCATCGTGGGTCGCTAGTTATCATTTGTAGTCGGCATATACTCAGTACAATAGTAAGTATGTAGCAATCAGTGTATTTGTACATACATACATACATACTATAGAACTAAATCGGTCAATTCTTATCGGGCGTCGCGACGCCTTAGCACCAATACTTAAAAACAACGACCCCAACTACAGTAAAGTGAGTGTGTCTGTGTTGGTGTGTGTGTGTGAGTATTGTTGTATGGGGGGCTGCTGCAGAGATAACTTAAATAAGTACATAGAACTATACAGTGCGAAAATTGTTTATTAATCAATATTGCTCTTTGTTTGTATGTGTACAGATATACTATATAGTATTTATGTACATATAACAGTATGTGTATGATTGTGACTGTGTTTGTTCTGCCTGCGTGAGTGCTGTTATCAAATGAACTGATAATAAAATCTAGCAACTGACAGAACAATGTAGAGTATTAGTGGGCATATATGTATGTATGTATGTAATATATGCATGTACATATGTATATGTATGCATGTGTGTGTGTGCCTACCTACTCGTATAACGCAAATGTCTAGCTCTCCACAGCTGACAATCATTTTAATAGTTTCCATACAGAACTTTGTACTCGATTGTCGTACATATTATTGTTAATTTATTTTATTCTTTATTAATTTATTGCACATTTCAAGGCTTGAGCACTAAATGAGAGCACGACATAGAAATGCAACTAATTGCTCGTACTAAATTATACTATTTATTGCTGAAATGACATATAAGATACATATCATAATTAAGCAGGTCAACTGGTTAATCTCGTCAAAGAACTTTAACGAAATAATAATAGCGGTTGACCTGCAACGAGATCTTCCTCTTCTTCGTAGTCATCGTCATCGTCATGCCCTTTGCTGTTTGCCATTTTATTGCTTGTTGCTATTGCTGCTATTGTTGTGATAGGCAACAACAGCAATTGTTGCTTTTGCTGTTGCTGTTGCTTTTGGCTTTGCTTTGGCACTTTGCTTTATGTACACACAACGGAGACAAGGAGACAAAGCGGCGAAACAAACAAACTGTTGATAATTGAGCAGACGCCGAGAACGCGAACGTTGCAAAGCACTCACAACTACACACACTCGCTTACATATCTACATTCACGTACATACAAATGTACATACATGCATACGTACGTACATTGTATGGGAGTTAGGCACACGCATGTGGTGTAGGCCTACATATACAAATGTATGTAAGTGTGCGTAGATTTAATGATGATGAAGGGGGAGGGGAGGGTGGCAAATTGCTGGGGACATAGAAGTGGGACCATTTAAGAGTTCAATCATATCAAGCGTCGATTTTTGTCGCGCCGTGTCAATGTTGTGCGCGTATGCTCGCACCACCTTTTTTAGTAGTTGTTGTTGTTGCTGCTGTTTTTACATGTGCAGTGCACAAACGAACACACGCACACATGCATACTCACACGAGTATAATTGTACATGCATAAGTACAACAAAAACAATAATAACAAAATATGTAATAAGAAATAGCAAAGACTAACAATATATTTGGCATCGGCTTTAGCGATCTACGAACACTCTATAGAAGTTTCGACAACTCTTACTCTACATGCTTTGTCTCCCTTTCTCGCTCTTTCAAATGCAAACAGGCAAATAAAAAGTGCTACTGTGCACATTCCGCTTTTGAAAATGTTAATTGCTAGTTCTGAGATGTACATATGAATGTAGAGTGCACTCTGATGCAGAGTAACTAATGGCAACACAGCAACAAATAGTCAAGCTGAACTCTTTTCATATGCGCCAGCCTGTTGTTGTCGTTGCTGTTCTTATTGTTGTTGTTGTTGTTGCTACCGTCGCGTCGTCTGTCGACTGCCTGTTGCTGCTCTTCTCTCATTTGCCTATAGTCTGCTATCTCGCTTCTTTGGCTGCACGTAATAAGCTTACTGCAAGTGTGTGGGTGTATGTGTAGCACAGTTCGTACGCTCACACACACACACACATACGTGTTTCGTTTAGCTTTCGTGCAATTGTTGTTGCTTGTTTACGAACAGACCAGCCAACCAACCATCCAACCAGCCAGCCAGTCAGGCAGGCAAGCAAGCAAGCAGCAGCTGGGGCCGATTTTCAGTTTGATTTTGACAGTGGCCGCGTTCGGTTGTCGGCGAGTTAACGGCGCGCCCTACGAGAGCCGCTTTAAAGGCCACAAAGCCCAGCTTTTACTTAAGTCGCGAACAACAAAGCATACAATACAAACACAAGAGCAGAAGCAGCGTTAAAAGTGTTCAATTTGTTTCGTTCAAGTTTTTAGTTGTTTGTGTTTTATTCTGGTAAATTTTCAATATTCAAAATACAAATATATTTTACAATAAATGTCTGTAGAAAAATAACTCTAAACACAATAAAACAAACGAAAAGAACAACAATTCGAATAACAGCAAAACAAAACAAACAACACAAAACATAAATGCACAAGATAGCGCCCAAAATAATAAAGCTAAAAATCATTGTTACTGCATGGAAAATTACTACAGAAATTTCTTGTTCGACGCAGCTTCAAAAGCAAAAAAACAAAAACCAACAGCAGAAAAAAAGCTAAAGAAAACCAACAGAAATAACAACAAAATGTATAAATTGGTTTGGCCATACAAGCAAATTAAATGACCGGCAGTATTGTGTTTTTATGTAGATCCACGCACACACACACACATGCAGACATAATATATGTGTGTATGTATGTATGAATTTATGCGTTGTTTTTGTTGCTGTGGCATAATTTAAATATACGATTATTATTGAGCTGTTTTCGCGCCAAATGCATTCAAGTTCGAGTTTGATTTCTCTGTGTGTGTGTGTAGATGTATCATAAGTGTATGTGTGTGTGTGTTTATGTAAAGAATTGGTCGCACTATAAATTCAAAAATATTAGAAATATCAAAAAGGTGCCAGACACCTTCACAAAAACTTAAAAAACACAACAACACAGATCGAGTGATAAATTTATAATCTTAGGCAACATAAACACAAACACAAACACACTCACACAGGCACAATCATGTCATTTCACACACTCAAGCACATGGACAGCTTTTCTAAAAACAAAAAAATTGAGAAAACAAAGTATAAATTGAAAACACACACACACGTATATTTAGATCCACACACACATCGACGAACTTGAGTGAATTCTGGACGAAATCCGTTGAGAATTTCAATATCATCATCTGAAATGCAGCAGAAAATTCGTTTAAACACTACAAAAATACATTTATTACAGGCGGAAATTTGTAATAATAATAATGTTGGAATATTTGTTCATTTTTGTGTGTGTGGAAATTGAATTTAACGCATCTCACATGGTTTGTTTATTGAAATTCGAGTTGAAGTGCTGTTGCTCTTTGGTTGTACTTTATTTGTATTAAAATTTAACGAAATCCCTTCGTTTCACAGTTTTTCCCACCTTTGTTTTGTGCCCCATTCTTTCGTTTACACGTTATCAACGCTCTCTTGTAACACACGGCAACAACAAGCGCGAAAGTTTATGTTTAACCAAAAAAGAAGAGAATAAATAAGGAAAAAAAAAAACGAAACGAAACGAAAAGAAAAGAAAGCAAAGAAAAGAAATGAAATGAAAAAAGCTGCATCGGTTATCAGACGCTGACAATTATATAGACCTGCATATAAATACATAAGCAAGACAGCTAGACGGCAAGACAGCAAGAGGAAGAGAAGCAACAACGTGTGTCCGCGTTATCAGGCAACGAACAAAAAAACAAAAACAGAAAGCCAAAAGCGACCTCAAAAGAAAAATAAAGGTAGCAGCATAGCGTTGTTGTTATGCCGATGACTTCCAGCGTAGTTGTCACCAACAACAACAACAACAAGAACAACAACAACAGCAACCATTACAACAAACGGAGCTACAGCATCGACAACAATCTGAAATTGACAGACAAAGCCATCGATTCTGTGGGTAAGTTTATAATTATTTTTACCTCTTATGGATAAAGCTGCAAATTGATGGCAAAGAATATTTATTAATTTCTTTTTGAATGCGAGAAGTGACATAATGGCGCATATCCTGTAAAGCAATAAATAAGTACAGTAGACCCTCGAAAATGAGCGCTATTTTGCAAATTTTTAAATAATATTTAGTAAATGCAAAAACTAACTCTAAAAAAATGCAATGCATTCCTTTTCCTTTATCAATTTATTATAGTTTTCAAAATAGAACCAATTTGGCTTTAAAGTAATTCCAATTTCCGAAAAATTGAAATAATAATAAAAGCAACTACGAAAAACTGACCTTTACAAATTTATATAGATTTATTTTTTCATTTTATTGTATTTTATAAAATGTAAAATAGAAACGCAACTAATAAACAAATTAGAACCACTTTGATTTTTTCAATTTCTGAAAGATTGAATTATAAACTTCATAAAAAATGCCAAATAAAATTACATTTTATATACATTGTATTGTATTTTGTACAAAACATTACGACTCCACTTAAATTCCCCTAAAAGTTTTAATTCTAATTTCTGATTTCATTTTAAGATTTCTAAAGATTCCAATTTCATAGGATTTTAATTTGTGAGCTCTTTTTGAATGAGATCGTAAACCAATAAATGATTCACTAATGTGTGTTTTGCTTTGCTTGGCTTTTGAAAATAGGTTTTTGAGCAACCTTTGATAGGTTTGCTAGCAACATGTTGTGGTAGTGAAATGCAATTGCAACAAGCTCAACAAAATGCCATAGAGTTACAGGCTTAAATCAAATCAAAGGCTAAAGGTTGTATTGCCAGCAATTGCAATTGATTGACAACTGCTGGGAGTTGAATGCAATTTTTGTAAAAGGGCTTGCTGTGTCTGTGTGTGTATGGGTGTGTGTGGGTGTTACGATTTTGCATGGCTAAAATACCGAGTGCGTAATTAGAAAGCCTTACACAGAGTTCGGTTAAAACGCAAAAGTGATTTTCTAACGTTGTTTTAGCTTCAGGCCACATGTCAACTGCAGTTGCAGTTGCAGTTTTGCAATCTGCTCGACGGTTAAAACGCTGTAAATTGTTAATATATATTTTGAGCATAGAAAACCGCACTCACTTACACACACACACAAACACACACACGCATACACTAAATTTCTTGAGAAAATTGCCACTTGACCTACCGCACGGAAATCTAAATAAAGCAACAATTTTTTTTATGTATATTTCTCTTGCTCTTTCTCTCGATTTGTTGCTCGTTGCTTAAGCTATACTATAGGTAAATACATATAAACTTATGCATACATAAATGTATGTGTGTGTGCCATTTGTACACTCGCTGTGTGTGCACAATTATTTTCCGAGTGAATTTCTTGTGAGTTTTCTTTTGCTTTTCTTGGCTGCTTTTACGTTTTCATGTAATTTATTTTAATCAAGTGAGCAAGTGAATGTAACAAGCACATCGCATACTCTGTACTCAATCGACAACTGCACAAGGTATATTAGTTAGGGCATCATGTAGTCTACTACTTCACTTCAAACAGGGCATCAATAAGTTTAGCACTTGTTTTTCATTTCTATTGGTTTCGGTTCTATCCTCTTCTTGACCTCTAATTTGATATATGCGCTTGAACATTCCGCAAGTCACTTTTTTGACCCAAATACTTGTTAGTCTACGCCTTCTGCTATCCGACAGATATCATTTAAAACTGCCAAACTGAATACGTTAATCAATAAGTTTATGGCTAGGCAAAAAACAAAAACAAAAAAATATGGGAGGAAAACGGAAAAAAATATATATTCGAAATCATAAATAATAAATAAAAGCCATAATCAGTTGATTTAGGCGATTGGCGATAGTTTTATGGCCCGAACATACGCGCACATATGCAACTTTTTGCAGTCGGCTACCGTTGCGTATACGTAACGTAACAGCGAGTGCCGACCAATAAAATGTCAAAAACAAAATAGCGAAAAAAACAAAAAAACGTGAGCTATAGCAGTCAGTTTATGCCAATTATCAATGATATCAATTGTTGCCATGCCAATAGCAAAATAAGTGAAAAAGTTGAGTGTGCTCGACTACGAGATACCCGGTACTAAATTGTGATGGAAATAATTTATTACGATTAAAGAAATCGGTGCAGCTACATTTTATATTTACAATTTAAAATTGTGTGTTATGAGCTTTAAAATGGTGTTCTCAAATTTTTAAATTAATTATTTTTATTATAATTAGAAATATGCTACAATCGAGAAAAGATCTAGAAACATGTTCAAATTGATATCACAAAATAAAATATTCAATCAAGCTTAAAATTTCTGCAATAATTCTTGGTTGTCCATTTATAAAATTAAAGAAATGATCGCAAAAGGTATATATCCTAAGATTTTCATTTTAGTTTTTAGAACGTATCTTTTCTGTATGCGTATGACCTACAAGAAAATTGCTACAAAATTTGTTGGCTCTGGCTTTTGAGGTTCTTAAGATTTTTATGCTTAAAGGGACGGACAGACAGAGCGACGGATGGACAAGGCAATAAAGCTTTACGGTCTCAGTTAATTCTGATTGTGTCTGCTGCACATCTTGCCCAATTGTGCATAAATTGAAATACCCTCTTACTCAACAGCTAGCGGGTATGCACAACAGCAACAAGACGTCACACAAAACAAAAATCTACGAGTACGCGAATACTCGAACCTTTTGTGCTACTGCAGTTGAATAACTGTTTTGTCGCGGCCTCTTCGTGTTGCCAAGCGCGCTTAGAACTTATGCTTGTCACTGCCTGTGTGTGTGTGTGTTTGTGTGTGTGCGCGTGCATGCGATGATGTGCGCAAAGCGCTTGAAGTGTCTGTGACGAGGAACGAAGAGCGAAGAACGAGGTACGAGTGTATTTCATTGAATGTTGCAATCAATTTTAAGCGATTATTAAGTGGAGCTTGAACTTATTTAATAGATAGATCGCAGCGAGCAGGCAATAGATTGATTTAACAACAACAACAATAGCAATAATAGCAACAGCTGCATTAGTTTTCAGCACTCAGTCGAGGAATTAATTATTCCTTCGCACTATCTGTGATAAGGCAAAATTGTTACCCATTTCTATGGCTCCATGCAACATGAGGCACGCACAATGCTTTGCAACAACAACGATTGCACTCTTTTCTTACTGCATTACCAACACCATCTGTGGTCGCAAATTGAGGTGAGTGAACTTGCAACAACAACAACAACGGCAACAACAAGCAAGTTGGCAGCACTCAGTTGCCAGCTAGTTGCCAGCACAATTTTTCGCCCATTTTGCCATCGTTGTCGTTGTTGCACACTTAAGACCCAAAAAGCTGTTCAAAGCAGTCGTTCGATAGACGTAAAAAAAAAGAAGTGGGTATAATAACTATGACAATAAGGTAGTAAAAGGTTCTTTTTTTTTTTTGGTTATTAGTTATTTACCTTTATCTATCATTATCAGTATCGTAATCTATACTTAATGCTTGCTTCGCATTCTATTTGTTCTAATCAAGGAAAGTAGTGTAATTAGGCAGACACTGTGGCAACAACTTGAACTTATGAGTGGAGTCTGGCAAAGTGCTTGTAATCGAAGGAAATGGGGGGAGGGGGGCGGGAAAAGTTGCACAGTTGCACACACATTTTCCACCTTAATGTTTCGAAGGGTAAACAAAAAAGCTCGTTTTACATTTTCCTGCTTTTCGCCATTGTTCTTGTTTTGTGGCATTGTTGTTTTCCATCGGTGTGTGTGTGTGTGTGTGTGTGTGTGTGCAACGTGGGACGCTTAATCTACATTGCTATTTTCGTTCTTCTTGCTGTTGTTGTTGTTTCAGGTTTTTCTGCTTAAAAAGTTTGCTTTTAATTACACCATTTTCAGCTTACGTACTCGTATTACAATGTTCGTTGATTTTTCTGACCATTTCACTCGTGTTTCTGCTTTTGGCGGCTTCGTCTTTGATTCCTGCAACTTTTGCAGGCATTTAATTATAAAGTCCGCAGATTTTCAATAAAAGTTTCTCAACGTTTGTTATCGTGGTCAGGCTTCCTTCATTTGCAGCCAGATAGCAACTAAACAAAAAAAAAAATAAAAAAAAAAACGTAAACGAGGTGTGAAATTCTGAGTAGAAAGATCAGCAACAACAAAAATGCAAACATATCTATGTTTGTGATGTGTGACTAATAAGTGCGATTTGGCTAACGAACATGATACGTCTAATCAAGATTGATTGAGAAACCAGTAAGAGTCATAAAGTCTCTCCGACTATACGACTATTGTTAATCTAATCAATTTATTATTGACGCCTCGCCTGGCAACAACAGACTGCCAAGAAAGTGCTGAGTGCTGAGTGCTAAGCATTAGGGAATTTATTAAATATCAAATATTATATTTTCTATTAATTATGTCGAAAGTTAAACGCGAATTAAGCTGCTTTCATTTGTCTCTTTTCCTTTTTTACCCCCACAATGTCGAATAACAAAATATTGTTGTTTGTTTGTATTACAACTTTTTGCTGTTTATCATAGGACAAATGACGTCAAACAGTTTTGTCTGACTGATAAGGCAAATATGTATATGTATATTTGTCTGGGCGCTTTTTTTTATTGCTGTTCATTAAAATACATTGTAAGTGCAAAGTATTTCTTAGCTTAAAATGCCAACGACTATATTTAATTAAGTCAATAATTAATGAATGATTACGCCTTATACTTAATTGATTTCGAGTGTGTAAATGAGTTGATTGCGCAGCTAATTGAAACATTAATGTTGGATTTCAACTAGCCCCACTTTGATGGCATTTGTGGCAGGTGGCAGGTGGCATGTGGCCCATGTGGCAGGTGGCAGATGGCAACTCAATCAGCAAAAACAAAAACAAAAACAAACGAAAGAGAAAGATATAGTTTTATATAAATAAAACTCTTGGCATATGTAAGTGCTATGGTAAACGAGACTATTTGGCAACTTTTGCTTTGTTTTTGTTTTTGTTTTGTGATACAGATACAGCAACAACGTCAAACGCAGAGATACAGACACAGATACATCTACAGTTGTTGTTGATGTTGTTTTGCTGGCGATTCTATTTCGGATCTGTGTGACTAACTTGTTGTTTATGCCTTACGAGTTACGAGTATCTGCATCAAGCACTCTTATATATATGTGTCTGTGTGTGTGTGTGTGTATTTTGTTGCCCAAATACTCATTCAAATTATATTTAATTCAATTGAATTTTCCACCCCGTTGGCCAGATAAGTACAACATTCCATTCTCAAATTACAACGAGGGAAAAGTAATATGAATTGTTGTTGTTCTGTGCTCAGATTTCGTAAGCTGTTTGTCAACTTTGTTGCAAAACTATAACAAACGTCAGTTTGGTGGGAAAGGGGAGGAGGAAGCAACTGAGAACTTAATGAATTTCATTTCTAGAGCTGCAAATGACATTTGCTACATTTGGAAATAAACTGAAACTGAAACTGAACTGAGAGAGGAAATCATATGGAAATTGGGAAGCAATAGGGAAAAGCTCATGTGCAATTAAATTAAATTGTCGAGAGTCGAGATATCTATTTAATTGTTGACTTGCAGCTGGTTGCATAGTGTAAATACAATTAACATTTTATATGTTCCTTTTGTCAGTTGATTAGCTATCGAAAACATTTTAGCTTGCATTTGAATCACGCATTCTATTTTAATTCGCAACGATTTCGAATGCAAAAAGAAATCACCTCCTCCCTCTACCTCTACCTTTGCCTCTCCCCCACTCTCGTTCCCCTCCCGGTTCCTCACTTGCTTACCTGCCTGTCCGCAGTTCTCGATTCTCGCACTGTCAATAAATCAATTTACAAAGCATCGACAGATGTGCACGTAAAGCAATTGAAATGCCAACACTATTTGGTGCATTTGCTTGGCATATAAATAAATCTATATATAGTATAGTATATATAGTCACACTATATATCCTGCATATCTGGTGATGTTGCAGCATGCGAATTTCAATTGTTTGGCACGTTGAAATGCACGCACAACAAATGCCACAAATGCTTTGATTTTATTTTTAAACACTCTTACTCACCGGCCACTATAATTTTATCCGTGCCACATGTGTTACGCCATTGATTCGGTCAGACTTTATGTCGTCGTCGTCGTTGTCGTTGTCGTCGTTGCTGATGTCGTGTTTTAATTAGCGAGCATTTCGATTAGTTTAATAAGTTTTTAAATGTGCAGTTTATTTCACAACTTTGCTGTAGGCGTGTTGCATTTGTGACGTGATGTCAATGAACTTGGCACAAGGTAAAGTGCAATCAATCCCAGCTCAAAACTACAATGCAATTAAAAAAGCGCTTTAAGAAAAATATGAGAAATATAAATGAAAACAAAAAAAAACTACTCAGAGGAAAACAGCGCGTGTTTTGTCAATGTGTTTGTACATTTCATTAGTGTTTCAGTTGCCCGGCAACAAGGTGTGATATTGCATGGTGTGGTGCACATTGCGTATACGCGATGCTGCCATATTACGTATACGTTAAGTCACTCTACACAACACACAATTCTAACGCTATCAATATCAATTACACTTCTGGTTTGCGATTTATTATTAACGTGGCATCCGCAGCTCGAAACGCATCCTCCGCATATCCTGTCTGAGAGTGAATCAGTTTATCGGTGCCAATTGGCGTCTCAATCAAACCGTTCTCAATCGCGTGAATCAAGCGAACGACCAGCTCTTTGGCAAACTGTTGTCCAGGCGCGAGACTTCTGTCGGCAAATTTGCTGTTCTCCACACTCGGTACGCTGATTAAGCTGAAGGCAAAGACACGCAAGCCGCAATGGCGAGCAACAATCACCTGCAAAAGAATGAAGAATGAAAGGAAATAGTTGGAGTAACATTTGAACTGTTTACCTCGTGCACTTGCGACATGCCCACGGCATCGATGCCAAGTTTTCGCAGCAGCAACTGCTCAGCGACGGTCTCATAGGCTGGACCACCGAAGCAGGCATAGACGCCAGTGTGCATGTGCTTCTCATTGCCAATCTCGTGGCCAATCTCTTGGGCCTTTCGCAGCAGGATGCGATCGTAGGCATTCACCATGGCCAAATGGCGTTGACCGAAGCGTTCGTCATGCGGCCCATTGAGCGGGGAGTTGCCAAAGAGGCCAAACATGTTGACATGATCCTTAATTAGAAGCACATCGCCCACTTTGTGGTTGGCATTGACACTGCTCGATGAGCACGAGAGGAACAGATACTCGACACCGCACAACTTCATTACGCGCACGTGCATCGAACAAGCGGCCAATTGAGTGCCCTCATAGTAATGGAATCGACCCTGCATCGCAATCACCGTCGCACCCCTCACGGTGCCCACATACAGTTTGCCTCGATGGCCGTGTGTTGTGCATTTGGGAAACATTGGTATATCCGCATAATCAATTACGATGGGATGCTCAATCACCTTCGTCAGCATGGCCAAATGCGAGCCACAAACTATGCCAAATTTGGGCCTTGTTCGTGTTTTGCTCATGATAAAATTCGCAATCATTTCAATGTTTTCATAGCTGTACAGCAGCGATGGCGGTGTTAGAATTTTCTTTGGCGGATTCTCGAGTTCCTGCTGCAGTTGCTTTTGCAGCATCTTTTTCAGATCTCGCAACTGCAGCGCTGTCTTCATGGCACAACAATCATGATTGCACATTTTTGCCCACAAGAATCCGTTGGAATTTTGTTGCCTCTTTTGTTTTTGGAATTTCTAAATCAAAATGAATGAATTGTCAAACGAATAATGAAATTGACAATTTTGATTTGGTTTTGCACTGTTGCACAGTTGGAGCTCAAAAATTCAGTTGCCATACAATTCTTTGTATTCGAAAACGCGCCATGACGTCTCAACAGAGACTATTGACTCATGTTCAGTCTGCACGCTTTGAAAAGGGGGCCTAATCATCAAGCTGTGCGGACTTTGAGTGCTATAAATAGCTATATATAGAGATGGGAAAGAGCTGAAGTTCATGTGAAACTCATTTTGGATTCTAGACTTATATTTGACAACATTGTATTTGTATTATTGGCGCTTATATAATAACGATTACAACTCTTTGTTGTTGACTTGTAATTTATCTTATCGCTTGATTATACTATTTGCTGTGTGTTGCGGTTCGATCGCAGACAGAGACAGAGAGAGGGAGAGGAGAAAATCAAAGACAGCAATGTCAACAAATATATTACATAAAAGCCAAAGCCAAACAAATAAGAAAGTTACAGTCGAATGTGTTCGGTTGTAAAATACCCGGTACCACTACAATATTAAAATATACTAAAAACTATATTCAGTATGTATTGATGTCAAAATATACTTAAAGCTATATTTAGTATAAGATTGTAATAGTACTGAACTCAAATATAACATATATTTGAAATACACCAAAGAGAACAAAATATGCTAAATTATCAACCCAAGCCACTAAAACAGACTGACCGTCATTATAAAAATATACAAAGTGTAAAAATACACTAAAAGCTATATTCCTTATAAGGTATTGATGTCAAAATATACTGAATTAATATACCGAAAAGGTACTGCAATATACTAAAAGCTATATTTAGTATAAGATTGTACTAATATATTTGAAATATACCAATGAGAACAGAATATACTAGAATATCAACTAAAGCAAATAAAAAAGATAATCGGGAATTATTAAAATACACCAACAAAGTACAAAAATATACTAAAAGCTGTATTCAGTATATAACATACTATTTCATTTTAATTATATCACTGAGAACAACTGAGATAGTAAACCAAAATTATTAAAATATACCAAAGTACTGAACTGAAAACATACAAAAATATACCAAAACCCATACTTAGTATATCGATATAAATTGTACATTTGGAGTTGGCACAAAATTATAATACCCTATATAGGTTAGAATATAGCTACTGAGTGTAAGCATGGACAGCGAACGTGACTTTGTAGGCGGCATCATAGCGCAAATAACAACAACCACAACTAGCTATCACAGCTAGCTAATATGAAAAACAACATCCACAAAAAAAAAAAACGAAACAACAATATCCACAATAACAAGGAACAACAACAACAACATTTGCTAGCTGTAACTTAAGCAACTTGACGCGCACTCAAATGACAAAAACGAAGCGCTCAACAAAAAGTTTTCTATTTCATTTGCTGGCTGTTGTTGTTGTTGTTGTTAATGTTGTTGACTTTGTTACTTTGTTATTGTAAAATTAATAAATTTATGGTCTTTTTATAGCAGCACATTGTGCATACTAAACGCTTCAGCGATTTACTCAGTGCCACTCAAACGAAAACAACAACAACATCAGCAGCAGCAGCTACATCAGCGTCTCAGATCAGCTAATGAAGCTATAACCCAACATCAGGCCTTGCCTTGCCTTGCTTTGTTGTCCCCCTCCCCTTCAGCTGCCTTTCTCTTTTCGCCAGCTCAGTGTGTTCTCTTACCCGTCAGAGTCAGTCAGTCATTCCGTCAAGCAGTCAATCTGTCAGTTAGTCAGTCAGTCACAGCTGCGGCTCTAACAGTTGCGACTGTTGACAGATGCGCGCCCAAAACCACATGAAAACAATATTAAATTTTGACTTGCGGCGACTGTTGACTGATTGTCGTTGTTGTTGTTGCTATTGTTGTTGTTGCTTGTTTATTGGTTTACCCTATTAATTAGCAAAGAAATGAATTATAATGGCATCCACAGGCCAACAGCAGGCAGCAGGGCAATAGACAACAGACAACAGACAGCATCGACAACAGCTGCCTTAAGCAGAGACAACTTTTCGTATTGTTTATCAAACAAGCACATGCATCTTGTTTATACACACACACACACATTCATGCTTACACAATGCAAATGCGGCTTGCGTTAAACATAAACATTTTGTGTAAAATATAGCAACAAGATGGCATTGAGAGCTTTGTACAAAAACTGGCTTACAACAACGGACAATGGGCAAACGGTGAATGGACGGACAGACGTACAGACGGCAGCCAGCAGCCAACTTCGCTCGGTGGCGTATACGCAATTTATTGATATCACGTATACGCAGAGTAAGCATCTGCGTTGCATAGCAGCAATAATTTGTTATCCCAACTGAACCATCTGAACCATCATTCCATGATGTTCTCTTCGCTTAATTAATGTTGACATGTGCGTTTTGTGTTTTTCGATTTTTGAATTCAACATTGTATTTGATGCGGTCTTTTGTGTTTGTGGCATTTGCGAACACAAAGTCATGATAACATGCACAAATGTTGTTTTTATTATAACATAATAGTAAACAAAATGTGTAATCACATTTCTCTTCTTTCACATTTTCACCATACGCCGAAGCCAATCAAAGTTAACTCGTCAATTGTTCAATTCAATTACAATGGCACTTTGCAATAATTAATTAATTACATTTATAATATTTAGTGGCTGAATACATAGAGTATGTAATTATGGAAAGTCCAGTTCACAGCTGTTTAAAGCACTTTTGAGGGCAAGGTCTGGCTGGATGGATTGTTTAAATTTACAAAATGTTTAATACGTTTTTGTTCATCACATTTTCAAAATGGTTTTGTAACTTTTTTGTTTATTGTTCTGATTTTGCTGCTTCACTTTTTTTCCCTGCCAATATTTGGCTTGGCGCTTTTCGAATTATTTATCTGTTTATTTTTATACATACACATATACTCGATATGCGTATATTTTTGGGGTTACTTCTTTTTATTTTTATTTTGGCCGAGAGATTGTTGGCTTTATTTGTGGACTTTGGCAAATTTGTATTAAATATTTTGACTGGCAAGCATTTGCTAATTGAATTTGTTGTTTTTGGTTTCCCTTTTGATGTGTGGTTTTTTTTTTTTTTTTTTTTTGTTTTTTTTTGTTCCTTTTTCGCATATTTATTTGGCCACACTTTTGCATTGTGGGTTATACGGTCGGGTGATGGATGTGATATGTTGATAATTGAAAATATCAATATTGAAATTGTTTAGTGAATTGTTAATTGAAATGAGGCACAACAAGGCTGCAAGAGGCCGACCAAAAAGGTTATGCGAGACTCGTCTGTGAATTTGCGGGTTAAATTTTTCACGATAATGATATGATACTCAAAAGCCGTTATACTCGTAGTTTGCAGTTTGAATAGTAATAAAATAGTTTAACGTATGTTGTTTTCTGTTCTTGCAGCTTGCGCTGAATCTTTAAAGGAATTGTGAGTTGGAAGCGAAGTGAATTTATTGCAAATACCAAATGAAAACCAAGAAAAACAACAGCAGCAACAACAACAACAACAGCAACAACGACAGGAACACACTTGCTGAGGAACAATTGAAGAAGTTTCGACCTCGCAGTCATACGTACAAGTGTCTCAATCACAATCCGCTAATCATAAATCCAAAATTGAATCTGAATTCGTGACGCATTAAAGTGCGAAAACGTCGAAAAAGTTGCATTAAAGTAATAACTACTGAGAGATACAGAGACAGAGAGAGAGAGACGCAAGTTCAAGTTGTGGTTGACGACGTCTTTTCTCTTTGCTTTTTGCTTTCTGCCTTGATTTTGTTGTTTTTGGCAACGAAAGCGACTCACACCCACCGAACAGCAGCAGCGACAGCGACTGTTGCATGCACTTTTTGTTGTTGTTGTTAACGTTTCAAACTCACTGCCAAAGCGGCTACCTTAATTGCCCTGACAGCAGCAGCAGCTATAAACCAACCGAAAACAAAAAGCCAGCAAGTGAAAACTTACTGAAAACCAAGCTGACTCAAAGAGAAAGAGAGAGAGAGAGAGAGCAGCATTAAGCCAAATCTAGATTGTGAATGACAAAGAGCCAACTCCTTCAGTTGTTGGCCAGCTACAAAAACAGCAACTTGGCTCACACGTTTCCTTTGAGCAGCAACTGGAACTGGTATTTTCCATCATTATATTATCCGCCATCAGTGAGTGCAGCAAACCGCACACACACACACACACACACACACACACACACACACAGATACTTTTACACACAAATGTATTCGGCTGTTGATTATTACCCGGAAATGGGACAAATCTCTCAAGATGTAAGTAAATAAAATCCACTTCTAATACAATTTACCTTAAATCACTTTGAATCCTTCCACTTTAAATCTCTGAGTGCTGCTCAACGAGAGCTCGTTTAGTTAATTGCCACAGCATGTTGCACAGATTCGCGCAAATGTGGCACGTGGCTTTGATACAAACCCCAACATCCTTCCAACCCACACGCACACACACACGTTTGTAGTTGTTGCTTGTTGCTCTTTCAGTAAAGTTCATTTGCTAATTGAAGTTTTGCATAGCGCTGCAGGACAATTCATTGGAAGAGTCCTTTCAACTATTCCGATATCCCAAGGCAATTATCGGCAAAGAATTACACTAAAGTTAGGGGCAACTTTTGTTAGGGGCAATTGTTTCAATTCAATTGAATTTACTCATCCAAATGTATGCTAATAATACAATGTATTAAGCTGCATTCTTTTGTCTGCATATTTACTCAGTTTCTGACAAACAATAGTTGGAAATTTAATATACTCGTATGCTATGTAATTGAAAGCTTTTGTTGAAATTACCTTTTGCATTTTCCAAAAGGTATTTGAACAATATTTTTACCTTGTTTGGACACGCTACGCATACGGTAGAAGGGTATTATAATACCCTTTTTGCCAACAGAAACTTGTATTCAACAATCAGAATGATCGACTTATATTCTTAATCTTGTCAGGTTTTAATTAATTTGTTGACAATTTGGTTTATTTTGGGTTTTTATGACATTTTTTAATGTTTAAGCATATTTAATATTCTGTATATTTTCGTAGTTCTGGTATATTAATGCGGCAGTTCAGTATATTTGGTATATTTTTACACTATTACTGCATGCTGTTATTAAAAATCACAGTGAGGCACCTTCGACTCAATCTTTCTTTTATTAGTATTTTTCGGTATACTAATTCGGTATATTTCAGTATTTATTTGGTAGGTTTTAATTAATTGGTTGACATTTTGGATTATTTTGTTTTTTTTATGATATTTTTTGAACGTTTTAGTATATTTAGTATTCGGTATATTTTAGCATTTTTTGTATATCAATGTGGTAGTTCAGTATTTTTGGTATATTTTTACACTATTACTGCATGCTTCTATTAAAAATTGCAGTTGAGCACATTCAACTCAATCTTTCTTATATAATATTAGTATTTTTCAGTATACTAATTCGGTATATTTCGGTATTTATTTGGTAGGTTTTAATTAATTGGTTGACATTTTGGATTTTTTTGCTCTCTTTTCTCGTATTTGGTATATTTTAGTAATTTCAATATATGTATATATTTGGGATAGTTTTGTATTTACTTTGTATATTTTTCATATAATACCGCCAGCACTTTTTAAACATTTTTGGCGGGTATTTCACAGTCGAGCAAATGGGACTCAAGCATTCTTACTCGTTTAATATGAAATGCTGTATAACATTGAGTATTTGCACAAACTCTGACCACTCAAATTGTGGATTCACAGTGACTTACACTCTGAGTCATTACAATAGGGCCAGAGCATTGATAGTTGCACTTTAAAGCCCAGTGAGTCATTGAGTCTTCATTGTATTATAATTAAGTTAGTCATATTATAGAGGAACGAAAGTGATATAGGAATTTTCCTTTGTTTATTTGAAACAAAAAAGTCAATGCTAATTTAATGCCGAGCTGTGTTGAAAGGTTTTTAATATTACAAACCAAAATCTAGCACACACATTGCGGTTCAGAATTAAAAGGATGCTTTTAATTGCACAAATTAACAGCGATTGCAGGACTTTACATAATATTAAATGGTTGATGCGAATTAAAACCAGATTTGCGAATGAAAATGGCAGTAATATAACATACTATTAGTGTATACTATAAGTAAGCTTGGTAACCAGATTATTAATGCGCAATTTCGGTGTTGTTTGTTGGTCTCTCTGCTGGAAATATACTCGTACCATTTTATTTTTTGGGGTGGCTTGATAAGGATTTGATAAGCTAACAAAAACTACATCATCATTGTACAACAACAACAACAACAACGCAAACTCGAACTATACAACTACATACAATTAATTATTTGTATAAAACAATAAAACCGATAAGAGAGCATTGTGTGAATTAGTGTTGGGGGAATTAACTTTAGAATAAAAGTATTCTTATTTATTTATGTTTGCTTAAAAATAAACTGGCAAACTGGGTCATCTAATCGGCTTGTGCAATAAATACACACACACACACACACACACAGTCGCAGTCACATCTGCATAATAAACAATTCAAATACATATTATATATGTATATAGTATATAGTATATTCAAATACTCGATGTATTGACAGCAAATGCCATAAATGTGTGCATATTCAATTAATGCAATTCTAATTTCTAATTTCAATTGCAAATGACAAATTCAATAAAATGTTGCTGCTTTGTTTGTGCGATAGAAAATCAAATTTAAATTTCAATTGCATTTAATTAACATGCCTGCAATTGGCGTATTATTTATGTAGTTATTTTAACTAGCGTGTGGAAATTCTTGCCTTTTGATATTAGGGAAAAAGTGTATAAAAATATATAGTATATGGAATATATAGAGCAACAAAGATGAGCAACAATACCAAATAAACAGATGTGCGCCATTCTCTGGCTGGCAAGTGTCCAAGTGGCATTCGCCTTTTTTTTTGATTGAGTGACAGAATAGCCACATGACACACTGACTGACTGATTCACTCACTGACTGAGCGAATGATTGACTGACTGATAGAATGAGGGAATAAGTTTGCTCTTATGCCATTAGAATTGCTTGAGAAATTCGCTGAATTTTCAGCATTTTATTCAATTGGCAGCTTTTAACAGATGCGGAAGTCGTGGCAATTAATTATTTACTATAATATTGTGGACTCGCAAAAGTCATACGCAATTAATTTTATATTTCTAACTATAGCAGTGCTTTTTATACCCCTTACCCATAAAGTTGAAGGGTATTATGAAGGAGGCGAAATGATATTTGTTTGTTCGTTTGCTATTGCTGGTAATCTGGTATATTTTGAATAGTAGTAGTATATCGATATACCAAATATAACTTTCGGTATATTTTGCGGGTATTTCACCGTCGAGCACACTTAACTGTACCTTTTTTTCTTGTGTATTTAGTTTTAATTGTAATTCATATTGTATTTTATTGCATTTTTTTGTGTTCGTAAGGTAAATAAAATAAGAATTGTAATTGCAATTAGTAAATTGATTTTAAACGAGAGTTCATTGAACTCGTTGTGTGATTTATTTCTAAACAAATGACGCCAAGAGTGCGAGAGAGTAAGAGAGAGAGAGGGAGAAAGCTGCTGGTGTTGCCAGGGCCAGAAGGAAATGACAATTACGGGCATAGACTGACGGTGTGTCTTACCTGCTTATCAACAAGTGTTATCAGGCCAAGGAGCTTGTCTGTCTGCCTCTTTATAGTTCGCTTATTGTCGTAGTTCTCATTGTTGTTGTCGTTGTTGCTGCTGCTGCTTCTATTACATGCGATAATGTGCACCTAATAATTTGCCACACTTGCCAGTTGATAGGCAGCGAGAGAGAGAGAGAGGGGGAAGTGGGGAATCGGGTTGCTGTCATGTCTTTGTGTTTGCATTTGCCTTTCTTTGTGTTGCCATCAATTGTTTGCATTATATCAGTAGACAAAGTGTCGCAGCAAGTGCCAGTCTATGCAGTCAGGGTAACAAAAGTCCAGGCAAAGAGTCACGCCAGCAGAGCACCCACACATCAACATACCAACACAACAACACACACACACATGCAGACTCATTTTGAGGTTAGTCAATATTGCCACTTGATAGACACTTGCAAATATGTGCACGCTGCACACACTTGCGAATACACATGCACACACCCACACACACACACACACACATTTACAACGGAGTCAGAGTCAGAGTCAGAGAGAAAGAAATAGAGAAAAAGTCAAGTCAAACAATGAGATAATCCCACAAAAACAAAACACACTCGAAAACGAAAACAAAAGCGGAATGCAGAAGAAGAATGCAGAAGAGTGAAATTTGTGTTTATTATTGACTCTGACTAAAAATGCTTTTTATATAATTTGATGTAAGAGAACTGATACAACAAACTGTGTAAACAGAACCATAAAATAATAAAATGAATCAACTTTGTATTTAACAAGCACAAAACTCAACAACAGCAACAACAGTGCTAGAGTTGATTAAATGAATATGCTGAAAAATGATAATATTATATTATAATTGTAAGCACAAACAAAATGTGTGTCACTACACTGCAGCTGCAATTGTTTTAATTGTTTCCATTTTATTTCATATTTGTTTATTACTGGCAACAATTTGCATTTGCATAGACATACGAGATGATAAATTCAATGCGTAGATACATATGTGCATTTGCATACATATACTATGCCATAAAAAATAAATATGCAGATAAACCTAAATTAATATGCGCCACTGCAAATGCAAAACTTACAAATCTACTCATTAGTAGTACACTATGAATCCACTCAAGTAGCACACTTCTCCGTTGATAGTTTATCACGTCTAGACGCGCGTCTTTATTAGTTACACACACACCCGCACACATGCAAACACACGCACACACACACAGAAAGAGTCAGGCAGACAGGCGTGTATAATACAAATAGTTTATAATGCAAGCTCTCTGCTGTTGCTAATAGCCAGCACACACAGCAACACGAGTACCTGCAGACAACGTGTACGTACGTATGTATGTGTATTTTATAAAAAATTCTTTCAAGTTTTCTTCTATTTGTCATACTCTTCAAAGTGATCAGCAGGGGGTGTTATACATTGTATTTGTATAACAAAATAGCTTGAAGGCAGCTTTAAGCAGAGTTTCTTCTATGTACATACTTCTGATTTGCCTAACCCTTTGTTATACTCTTGACAGTGCGTGTTATACATAGTATTCGTATAACAAAATAGTCGACGGAAAAAAAGGCAGCTTTAGTTCTTCTGCTTAAGCTGAAGAGTTTTAATCACAGTAATAATAAATTATGCAAATATTTCTGATTTAATAATATTTACTTTAATTTGATAATTTGCCTTTATATTAAATCTTCTTGTAATGACGCAAATCAAGCATATTCCTTTACTATTTCACACTTTAACTTCTTATGCGGGATATTTATTTGTCTAGACAACTCATAGTTACTAACTCACTGCTTTGCTATATTTTTACTATTATTATTATTATTCCTTTTTAGTAGTATTTGGTTTTCATCAAGCTATTTATTTAGTTTGCATTTTTAACACCTGCCGTTTTTTCCACTTTAGTTGTTTACCTCTCTACTCACTGCTATCCTCCAGCTCTCTCATATCTACCACACATACATTTATCTACAACCTCTGTATCGCTTCTACTACTACTTACTTATTGTTTGCTATTTCTCTTTTTGCCGTCTACCATTTATGCTAATTTATTTGCTTGTTTACCAGCTTTTGTTTTAATTTGTTGAGGCCACTTCTGTTGACATTTGAAGCGAAACCGACGAGAACTGCGGCTGTTTTTTTTTTTTTTTTTTTTTTTTTTTATAATAATAACTGTGCGCCCACTCACAAAAAACAACAACACAATGACACAAACAAAACAACACGAAAACAATGTAACATTAACAGAAAAACCACATGTAACATGAACACAGATTAAGAGCAGAGAGAGAAGGAGATGGTTAGAGGGGGATGCAGAGTGTGAGACAGAGATGGATCACAAGTTGGGGGACTGACCCAAGTTAATCAAATTGCCAGACAAAAGGGGAATGTGTGTGTGCTTGAATCTGTCTGCTGTCGACTTCATGTGCTAATTATGCTAATTTATATTTAATTTGCTTTATTTTCGTACTTCATCCGCCCATTAAATGCGCTTTAGTGAGGAAATCAAAATTAGCTTACAATAATTAATTACACGCATTAACATCAGCTCGAATAACGCCTCATTTTTTAATACGCATTGTAAGCAGCGTCTTCATTTCTTTTTTCTTCTACTTTTATTTATTATTTGTCTAAACTCCACCTTCAGCAAATAGTTTAGTTAATGCAACTCTGTAGACTTTATTTACCCCTCCCACAAAAAAAAACTGACACTATCTTAGATTTGAAATCTTTACGCTTCATGATTTTGCACGTAAACATCGCGCGATACAGTCATCGCTAAAAGTTATCAGACGATGATAAAAAGATTTTCGCTCATTTTAAATGAAGCGAATCCATTAACTGCTAAAAATTTCTTAGCAAGTTGCGCAGAATTTGTGAAAAGTTTGTTGTAAAACAGCTTTTGAAATACTCCATTATTTTGTGTAACTTATGGATTAATCACAAGCAGCTTACAAAGATTTTAATCACTGAACAACAAATAAAAATTTTTTTTATCAAGTTTTAAAACGTTTTAAAAGAGGTTTTATATATAAAATAGATGAGGCTTAAACCCTTCTTTAAAACTGTCTCAATTTGCCAAGAAGTTTTGTGAAAATGTTTTGAAAATATTTTCAATTTAGTTACGACTAATTTAAACATTTGTTAAGCTAGTGCAATTAATAATTTTGCTAATTGCCATAGAATTAAGCTTAAGTCTGTGGGAAATAATAATACTCGGAGTAATTATTGTAAGCAGTATTCGTATTTTAAGCAAACGCCTCACATTGTAATTAAAATGCAAGTAAGTTTATCATCAAGGCAACACGAAAATTGAACTCAACTTGTTGCCTGTCCTTGCCCAAAAGTATCAGTTGTTTTGCCTTTAAGCTTAAAGGCCTGCCATTACTTCAAGTCTACTCAATTATGCTCAAATTTATGCATGAATGCATGGGCATGGGCATGGGCATGGAGTTCAGCTTCAGCTTAGAGTTTTCGACTGCCAATAAATTATGCTCAATCACGATTCACACACACACACACCTACATATATAGGCAGAATTGTGCTTCCTATACAGTCTGACCTCCATTTAAATTTTTGGATTTGATATTCTTGTGTTGTTCTCTGTTGTGTGTACTATTATGAAAACAACAGCACAACACACACACACAACAGACACACACACAATTGCATTGAAGTACTCAATTATCAAATTGAACCTTAGCAATTAGTTGGCATGGCCAAAAGTACAACCACAATGGAGAAGCTTAGCGTATGAAAGTGGAATATGGTAAATGATCATCGGCCACGTGTATGCGATTAGTTGATTAGTCGAAAGAGAGAGAGAGAGAGAGAGAGATGTGAAGAGTCCGCCCACGCCCATTCATATAGGGTATTGCGGCATTGTGCAGCGATGAATAAAGTCAAACATTCGATGCCCGCATGCAACGGCAAACAGAAACCTCATCATATCACGTATACGACGCGTTGATGAACAAGTTTTCAACTCGCGAGCCAAAACAAAGCAAAAATATACTCTGACCGTACAGCAGATACCCTGTAATTGCGAGCAACTAAGAAGAATGATAAAACAGCCAGAGATTCGATATACCCATCCGCTTGTGGAAAAGCGAATAAAAATGAAAAGAAAATAAATGAACAACTTGGTATTGAAACCAGTACACATGATCGGTTCGTGCTCAATGCTCGTTCATATCCATTAAACTTGGCCTAAGCACCCTCGACCGTATCCCCATCTCCTGCCTGGCTGTCTCGCTGTCATTCAGCCAAGTTTATGGAACTAACTGGTTCGCTGTTCGTTGTTCGTTCGTGTAAGTGTAAGTTGTATGCCAAAGTCAAAGTGGTTTACTTTACAAAACGGGTTTTCCTCACACAGCTGACTTTGTAGTCTGTGTGTGTGTGTGTGTGTGTTTGCCTGTTTTCCATATTTCCCATATATATATAGAGAGACAAACAAACAACTATACGTGTTTGTTGAGTCTATAAATAGCTTTTTTGCTAATTTGATATCAACGTTTGTAATTAAAACGCTGCCTTGTTAATAATTAATTATAATCTGCACGTTACACAATTTGTCGCAGTCTTTTGTCTTAATTCAAATAAAGCGCGAAAAAGTCTGTCAAGTTTTTTCGACACGCTCATTTGCCCAGGCGCCACCTAACAAAGTGCTGCCAATTAAAATCTCAACCAAAACACAAAACACAAAATAAAAAAAACAACGAAATACAAAAAAATAAATATATATAAAAAATAATAAAATGAAGCAACAAGAGACGACAATAACAGAGAGCTGATTTTCAACTGGTAGCAGTGACAATTACTTATGTATATGTATTTCCAGCATACACTTACAAAGAGTATAAACAATTTGTGGTGCGATATGAATTCATATTTACAAATTTCTGTTAGAGCAAGGAAAGAGTAAACACCAATACACTTAAGTGAAATACACAAATGCACTAAAAAAAATTGAAGACTCCACTTTGAATTGCAGCTCACAAAATTTCTTTCTTTGCGATTTCGAAGATTGTTTTCCAAGCAACGAAAAAAGTCCATTTCGAACAATGTAGATTTTTCGGCAACCCAAGAACAAAGTGCATTAGGCTTACCAATGTAGCGGTAAAGTCGATGAAAGTGTTGTTGCTAAGCTCGACGCATAAGCAGAGAATATGACGGAATATGCAAAATTGTTTTTGTATTTTGTAGTGAGGAAGCAAAATTGTTTTTGTGTTTTGCTTTATCAATGCTGGGAGCAGTGCATGTAAGTGTGTACATATAAATGTATGTATGTATGTATGTACTTCCGTAAACCTGAGAGCAATTGCAAAAACAAAATGAGTAGTGAGAGTAAAGAGAGCAAGTAGAGTATTTCGAATGCGACAAACTGTCGTTGTTATTTTCTTGTTTTTTTCCTTTGCGATTAACAACTGTTTATGCTGTGCCGTTTAGAGCCCCCCAACAACGAACCAAAAAAAAAAAAATACTTGATTTTGCAAATTAGGAAAGCAAAGCTAAGCAAAACAATTTACATATTAATTTATGGCAACGCTTTGTGCAGCTTCAATTTGCATGTGAATAGTTTTTGGGCCATAAATCAGATTGATTAATCGAATGCTTTATCGTGTAGATGTTTTGTTCGGCCTCTTGTTAGTTAATTCAGACGGCTGGCTACCAAAATCTATCTTTCTATTTATCATTTCACATTAAATGCTATTAATTACAAGACGAGAAAGTGATGATCACAAATTCTACAACAAGACAAGACATGAATAATGAGCGTGTGACGTAAACATGGCTTCCTAATGATGTTAGATATGATTTATCTGATTAAGTGTGTACTATACTATATACTATACATATATAGATTTAGTTGTTGTTTAGCAAATAAACATGTATATTAGATATTTGACTTTATTTAGCTGGGTATTCATCTCATATTCTGAGTGTGGGAGTTGTCAATGTCAGAACAACAAATTCTCAGTTTCTATTTGATTGAACCGCCTGCCCAATAAGGCGTGATTGCCTGTGTGTGTGTGTGTGTGTGTGTGTGTGTGTGTGTGTGTGTGTGTGTGAGTGGGAGTGTGTATTAAGGTCAGCGTACGTATATTAACTATTTTAATGAGTTGTGCTAATATTGACAGCATTCGATAGTAGATACATACGTATATTCGTTTTTCTATCTGAAACTTTCTTATGTCTTTATCAAGCATTTTAAGCATTGGACTCGCTTTGCTGCTGCTGTGGCTGCTGTGGCTGTGGCTGATTATGGGTACATGCTCTAGAAGAGCGACTATTGCGCTATCTTAAAGTATTAAAAGGCAACCAAGTCCGACTACAAAAGCAGCGAGAAACAAACAACAAGCACAGCCAGTAGAAGAAAAAACAAACACACAAAGTCATTGAACGTTTAATAACATCGCCCCAGTTTAGTAGGCAGCAGCAGCAACAGCAGCAGCCACACACACGAGTAGCTAAAGCAGCGCCAGAAGCAGCAGCAACAGCGGCAGCAAAAGAAACAAATAAAATAATAAAACGCCAACAACAAAACAACTTTGATTAAAATTTTACAGTCACTTAGGCAGTTAGTCAGTCATTGGAGCTGCAGACTCTGATAAAAATATAGAAAAATGTTGTTCTCGCAACGCAACACAACGCGTAAACATGTGTTGTACGTATGTGCGAGTGTATGTTTAATGATCAACTTTATAGTACACACACTCTCTCTGGTATCAACAGCAACAGCAGCAACAACAATCGCTTGCTTTGTATTATTTGTTTACGAAGCAACTTCAAAGTGCTCCGATCCATCTGTCTCTCAGTTTTCCTAGCTATTAATAGTCTTTGAACTGTCAATCCGATTAAGTAGCTTGAGCTTTGAGACTACGCCCTTATCAAAGAGCATCTCAATAGCTGCACCTTCAATTCAGCACTCAGACTAAGTCTCAGTCTTATAGTAGCGATTTGCCTAATGAAAAGCGCATAAATTTAATATCGTAGTTTGGAATGCATTCAATATAGCTTTGACATACACAATTTGCCATGACAACTGGCCCACAACTGGCATTGATTCATAATCAGGATATGCAGTTGGTCATAAAGGAGAGAATTTCCCTTAGTTGCTGCAGCAGCAGCAGCAGCAGCATAAAGCATATCAAATGCTCAAAAGTGAAACTTAATTACAAATACTGGATGCAAACATTGCCAAAAGAAAAAACAAATAAAAATTGCTCATATTTTCCATTTTATTTGACATCAGAGCAAACACAGTTTTTCATTTAAATGCCAACTCGTATTTATTAAAAATCGTTTTATATTGCGTATGTGCAATATTAAGTATACGCATGGTTTGCTCATAAATATATCAATTTTCTCATTTTGTCATTGCAGTGTTCCTCAACAGATCTTGACATGGATGATCTCGATGATTGTGATCAAGTTACACAAGTTATTGGCTATCATCCGCGCTATCGCGATCACTTTCTGCGCACGCAGAATTTCATCATGAAAGGCGATGGACCGCTGCCCTATGCTTATAGATACTATTTGGCCATAATTGTGAGTACTGTATACAGTATATATATATAAGATAATAGTCGGGTATTAAGCGCACTCGAAAGCGACAGCTGTTGGAGTTTTTCCCCGAGGCGCTTATGCGAGAATCAACAACAGAAAATGGGAGCGGGAAGGGGGAGTGAGAAAGAGATTCATGCTTTTGTCTTTTAGCCAGGAGCAAAGCTGTCCTACTGAGTTTTCATCATGGATCTGACATTCGCAGTATTTGTAATGTGACTATGTGTGTGCGTGTGTGTGTGTGTGTGTGTGTGCATTGTGTGGATGCATTGTTGCCAGTAGCAAATTTAAGCACATTAGCTCTCGCCGACTGATGCTGTCAGCTCACATTTGCAGTCAGTTTGCTTGTTGTTTGTTGATGCCCTATCAATGGCAACAGCAGCAGCCTCCACATTCCCAGAAAATAACCACACACACACACACACACGCACACTCGCACACACAGCCAGCTTAAACATTGGAGAATCAACAACAACAGCAAATTATTTCCACTATTCTGAGCTCTCTGCAAAATACAGAATAAAAGACTTTTCACCCTCAGCTACTACACCACACACACACACACACAGAAACTGCAACACACACACACATCACAACAGATAGATATATAAAGTAGAAATTGTTTGGGTTTGAGGTGTGCACACATAACCGGGGGCATGCAGATGGAACAATGGAAGTGTTGCAGCTAAACAAGTTTCTTAATTACAACTGACAGCATTTTATATTTGGCCCAGCAACAACAACACGAGATAGAAGAGGCGAAATCTCCTTGCTCAGGATAAATACTCAGATATTAATACTGTCAAGATGTCAGACGATTTATGTTGACATTTCTACAACTGAGCATCACTTCACTTCAGTTTAGAGTTGCGGAAATTATAAATTCCATTTCCACTGACAAGAAACTGCTGAATAATTTAAGAGCCAACCATGAAATAGTTCTATGCTATTTACATAGGCAGAATCAATCGAATTCCATAGCCCAATTATCGATTAATACTTCAATGTTGCACGCAAGCATTTCAATGTAATGCCTGAGATTGTTGAAGCTTCTTTGTAGCTACAAATGTATTACATCAGTATATCAATGTTGCAAGCACAGATTGTTGTTGCAATCTCTTGAAGTTAATAATGCAAGCAAGCATTTAAATCTGATACCAAAGATTGTGCAAGTTTATTTTCTATCTACAAAATATATAACATTATAAGTATAATAAGCAAGAAATGTAATACACAGATTACTGTTCAAATTTCTTGAAGTTTGTCTTGTATCTACAAAATATACTAACATATATTACATTATTAGTATATTCATCCTCGAAATGAAGCATTTAAATGCTAAAGAGATTTAAATGTTACTCGTACATAGATTGTTGTTGAAGTCTTTATGTTTTGTATCTGCAGATTGTTGTTCAAATCTCTTGAAGTTTATCCTGTATCTACAAAATATACTATATATACTATATTATATTATTAGTATATCGTCGATTAGTACTTCAACCTGGAAATCAAGCATTTAAATTCTAAAAGAGATTTAAATGTTACATAAATTGTTGTTGAAATCTCTTTGTTTTGTATCTGGAAAATATATATTTTTGTGCAACATTGTAAAAAGTATCTTAAAAGCATAAGCTGCTTTGCTCTTTTCTAGTTGCGTAAGTGCAAAAAGAAAATGCACAATTTTATTACTCGAAATAGTTGCTAGTTGCAAATAATATCTTTGGCAGCAAATTGTGATTACACGCCGGAAACTCGTTTGAGAAAACAATAATTAATTTGTTTTGTTTAATGAACACCAAATACTCACACACACACACACACACATACGCAGAACACATGAAAATAGCCTGAAATATTTCGAAAAATAGGCAAATTTATTGAACAACATCGTAATTAAATTTTTATTTATGGCGCAGTTAATTTCATCTTTTCTCTGCCTGCAATAACAATCTGAATGGGGTTGGTGAAGGCCGAAGGGGTGAAGGAGGGGGTAAGCGAGGGTGGCAGTGTGAATTTTATGCCCATCAATGGGCACACACCCATTCACACATACACACTCACATTCGAAGCGCGTTCGTTGCGAGATATTTAAAGGGTAATTGCAATAATTCTTATTTGTGTTCGTTTTCTGTTTCTTAATCTCTTTTTTTTTTGTTATTGCATTGGCGCAGAAAGCAATAAAGCCACAAGGATGGGCATACCTGACTTTAGCATACCCTGTACAGCGAGCACATTGCGTATACGCCGTGTGTACGCCGCTTGCAGCAATCATTGAAAGTTAATCAGTCATGAGCTGCCTCAACACAAACACAGGCACATTTTGGCAGGGGCTCTTCTGTGTCGTTTTATTTAAATAAATTATTGTTATGTATTTCACACACACACACAGCTAGCAGCTCATAATAAGTGTGTGCATATTTATGTGCAATAATCATAAACTAGATAAGATATGTGTATTTTGGTTTTGGGTCTTTGACTTTGTATATTCGTGAATACAATAAACACATTCATTTAACTCATGCCAGCAAATTGGCGACGAATTGCGCCTCGCCTACGTTTTGCCAGAAGTTATTCATAGCAACCACACATGAGTCGCCAGGTCGCCAAGATTGCGCTACATTTTGGGGCATATGAGTTCTCAAGAAGAACTCTTTCATTACAAGCAGTGTACACGAATTGCATTGATGCCTTGAGTGTATTCGAATGTAAAGCAGGTCAACCTCATAAGATTCAAATGTACAAAATTAATAAGTTATCATTGCATAGAAGAGGCCCAGGAACAACAACAGCAAAAAAAGAAAAAATCAAAACTGAAAACGAAAACAATAATAAAGGCAACAAAATAGAAATCAAAACAAAGGCCTACGCTTTTGTATATTCGTGTTTGTCGTATTTTGGGTCACACTCACACACACACACTCACAATCATACTCAATGTGATACCCCAAAAAAAAAAAATCGAAAAATATTTTTAGCGCATTTTCAGGTGTGGACGAAATGCTCTCCCAGGGGCTTTTAATGGGGGAGACCGCGGTCTATGATTCTACGGGTACTACGATGGGTAGATGAATAGATGAATACTTTTTTGTTGTTGTTGTTTATAGAACGCGGCATGGGATCATTTCATTGTCATTTGTGATGTTCGCATTTGATTGCGGTTTCAAATGTTGTGTTTCTCGTTGAGCAGCGCGAACTACTACAGACAATAAATTGCTTTTATTGAGCGCCCTCTGATATGTCAAGTATGGAAAAAGTTCAAGGCTAAAGCCCCACATAAACCAACATAACACAAAAATTGCGTAATACTTATGCTCAACTACTTGTTTTGGATGCCTTCGGTTTGCACTTGATGCTACATAATTATCACAAGCGTTTTGAACCCTTGTCTCACAAATTAATTCGTTGTGGCCAAGTACAAAATTATGCTTTCGACAAAAGTCCGAACAGAGTTTGGTTTGTGACCTTAACAAAAAGAAATAAACAATACTTATTGTTGAGAAGATAAAGAATTATGCTGGGTTGAAAATAAAGTAATAAAAATATAATAAATATGAGAAGCTGTTGTTTTCCTTAAATTACTAATGGAATAAAAATGAAGTATATATATTATTGATCAGCGTAAATAGCCGAGATGATAAAGCGACTAATTATAAAGCTAGATTATCGAAGTTGAAATCATACAAACAATAAATACTGTGGTTTTTGTGATTACCTACGCAATCGATAAAAATATTACAAGATATTCAATAAATAATAATAATATTAAATTGTGTTAGTATATTTTTGAATATGGTATATTTGAAACGCAGTATTCGTCATATATGATTATCGATGCATTTCATAAAAATATAAAAAAAATTGTCAAAAATAATATATGACAATTGTGGGTTCTTTTTATTTTTTAGTATATTTTGTTCTATATGGTATATTTTAAGCATAGTAGTTTGCCGTTATACCAGGTTTGCTTTTGTTGGTATAATAATTTGGTATATTTTAACGATAATACCGTCTTTGCACTGTTTTGGTTTTGATGTAAATTGGAAGTGGGTATCTCTCAGTTGAAGATAAGTTGAAGAAAAGTCAGAACTAAGAACAAGGAACAGAAATCGATGCAATTTATTATAATTAAAGAACTTAGTATTCTTCAATCTCTTTTATCGAAATAATTGAACATATTTAGAATAATCTACAACTCTAAATTGATGTCGACCACAATCAAAGTTAGTTGCCAAGTGTAATGGGGCACATCTGTTTAATTATTGATTGCATTTATAATAATTGACTGATATCGGACATTATTACAGGCTGCCGCACGCCATCAATGCCCGTACCTGGTGAAGCGCTACGAGAAGGAGTTCCTCAATCAGGGCGGCAATAGAGAATGGCTGAACGGAGTGGACTATATACCCGCCAAATTACGTGCCATATATGATATAAATAAAATATTAGCACACCGACCCTGGCTGTTGCGGAAGGAGCATATCGAGGTAAGGACAATGAATGAGTGAATGGATGCACTTACAAAACTGCATGAATCTTTAATGAATGGTCTCTCTTCCATTTCACAATTCTCATTTCACGTTTCACGTATTTTCTCGTATTTTCCCGTATTTTCTGCTGCAGCGTCTGACCAAGGGCAAAAATAGTTGGTCATTGTCGGAGGTGGTGCATGCGATGGTCTTAATATCGCATTTCCATTCGCTATCCTCATTTGTGTTCTCCTGCGGTCTTACACAGAAGCTCGACGGTTTGTCTAGTCCCAAATTGAAAGGTGCGCCCGTGTCGCTCGATCCAGCGACTCGCCAGACGACAACCAGCCCCATCCACCCCCAGATACAACTCCAACAGCAGCAGCAGCAGCAGCATCAGCAGCAACAGCAACTTCAACTGCAGCAACAACAGCAGCAACAGCAACAGAAAAATGTTCTTGGCGAGATATCGTTGAACAATGGCAGTGGCAGCAGCAGCATTGGAGTTGGCATCAACGGTGGAGCAACAGACAATAAAGGGAATGCAGCTAGCAACGGTTTTGGCCAGCATTATTTGGGTAAATAAGCAAAAGACAGCAAGCACTTTGTTTGTCAAATTCATATTTGCATTCCGTTCGACATTCGAAAGTGCCCCCGACGTCGCGTATTTAATTAAGTGCGAAAATGTTTTGATTGCAGCAACGGCACAGCAACAGCCGCAACAGCATGGCATCTCGGTGGAGGCCTTGATGGAGCGCATGAAGGTCTTGTCCCAGAACCAGGATGAATGCAGCGAGGCCGAGCTGAGTAATCGCTTCAAGAGCGTTGAGCTGCAGACCGCTGAGCTGGCAGCCGTAACGCCCGAGGCAACTGTCGCCTTGCCTCCCATTATTTCGCACTATGTGGACGATCCGAATTTCACATATGAGGATTTCGCACGACGCGGTGCCGAGAATATAAACACGTTTCGCATACAGGACTATTCGTGGGAGGATCATGGCTATTCTCTAGTGGACGGGTAAGTTGGCATGAATACTTAGATCTTAGAGACTATGAAAGATAGAGCTATCGGGTAATAGTTTCTTTGGTTCAAAACCTGGTATTTTTAGGTTGTATTTTATGGTATCTACCACAAATTTTGTATTTTATGGTATATTTTGAATGTAGTAGTATATAAAATAAGCCATAAAATACAAACTAAAAATACCAGGTTTTGAATTTGTGATATATTTTGTATTTTATGGTATATTTTGAGTAGTAGTAGTAGTATATCGATAAAGGAGCTTTAAGAAATAAAGCTTATCTTATAATTTGGTATTTTTCGGTAAATTAATTTGCCAAATTTCAACTGTAATAGCGGACTGTTTTCTTTTTATTGAAAATTGTAAGCGATTATTAAAATTATTAATTATTATATTCAACTATATATCAAAGACTTTAATAGATAGAGCAGCAATTTTTTTATTTTAGCACTTATACATTTCTGTATATTTCAGTATTTGTTTGGTATAATATTTTTGTATATTTAAATGATAATACCACACTGATTTCCTTTTGTAAAGTGGAGCACATTGGACTGTCGCTTTCTTACTTATTTTTTTCATAAGCTCTTTATCATTATCTCTTTACCTTTTTTGCATTGTCAGTTTGTACAACGATGTGGGCACTTTTCTGGATGCCAAGTTTCGAGCTGCCTATAATCTGACGTATTTCACCATGGGCGGCATTAAGAATGTGGATACATCGAAGTTTCGCCGTGCCATTTGGAACTACATTCAATGCATTTTCGGCATACGACACGATGACTACGATTACGGTGAAGTTAATCAGGTACATTGCTGGCTAATTTCCATGACATGACACAATGATTAATCAATGGACTCTTCTTGCAGTTGCTTGTGCGTCCGTTGAAAATGTTCATAAAGACAGTCTGCTGTTTTCCGGAGCGCATTACCACCAAGGATTACGATAGTGTGCTCGTCGAGCTGCAGGACAGTGAAAAGGTAAGCCCATCGAACTCTATGGAATTTGAATAATGAATGTAACATGTATTCTTACTTTTTGCAGGTTCATGTTAATCTAATGATAATGGAGGCCCGTAATCAGGCCGAACTACTCTATGCTTTGCGCGAGATAATGCGCTATATGACTTGATCTCATTAAGTGATTAATATATCTATATCTATACAACACACACAACATATAATATATACACCATACAATATACATAAATATATATATATACATACAAACGGATATATATATCAAATACTTAGCCGAGCTGACGAAAACCTTTCTAATTTTGAATGAGCATTAAAAAAGAGCAGAAGGAAATCGAGTTAAATATTATAACAATTAAAATATCAGCTTTTTGAATTTGTGCAATGTCTATTGATTGATCCAGTATAATCAAAAAAAAAAAAAAAACAGAAATTGTCAATGTCCAGTTTAAATACAATTCAATAGTCTGTGTCTATGATATTAAATGTGTTACACTTGCAACATAACCAAGTAAATACCAGTTTACCCTATGGAAATCAATATTTATGTAATCGAATTTCAAGATTTGATTATTAGTTCTGTTTCTTTTAAAAAATGCTTGCAACAATCACTGTACATATGTATTATGTTTTGTTAAAATATTTTAGTGAAATAAACACATTTTTATTTTAATTACTCTTTTGTTTTCATTTTATTATTACTTCTCTATTATTTCTTTTCAAATTTTGAGCTTCTAGAAACAATCGAAATCAAAATGGTGAACTATATACATACATCTCGGAGCTTTTCTTCTAAAGACATAAACGAATATTATATTTTGATAATATTTAAAAAGAAAAACAAAACGAATATAAAAATATACATACATATATAGTATAGTACGCATATTGGACTGTAATGTGAAAATGCGCATCTAAAAATCTTTAAGTGAAGGCATTCAATGTCGAAGAACTGGGATAACATTTTATTTTTATCCATGTCAAGAGGTACGTATACAAAAATGTTGTGAAAACATTTCAATACAATAGGGAGAGAGTATAATGCAAATGATTAACGTGCAAAATAAGTATGTTCGACTTATTAACACGAATAGAGTTAAATAGTGTTAGAAATACTATGAATAGATTTCTTCAATTTCATTACGTATCAGTTGCTGGTTGTATTTTAACTATAAGCTTGCCTAAACCTGAGTTATTATTGCATATTCCTGTTATAGAATAATAAAACTATATACACAACATAATATAAGTACACTAATGCAGCCATCGATATAAAATAAGCTCAAACACGAATAGATTTCATATAACACGGTTTTAATGTTCGATGTTGTATATTTAGTTTGGTAAGTCGACAGTCGAATTAAACGAAAAATAACACTTTTTTTTAACGAAAGTATATAATTTAAGCTTTCATCGTGAAGTCAACAGAAATATGTATATGACTTTGTAGTAGAATATCAGAGTTTGCTGAACAGAATTTAAATAAAAACATATAAGAAATATGTTGCAATCGATGTGAATTCATTCTTGCCATATGACTTACTTTCCCCAAGACTTACTTTCCCCAAGACTTACTTTCCCCAAGACTTACTTTCCTCAACCTTTAAAAAAAGCTTAATGAAAATTTCTACTGGTCTGTCAACGGTCGGAGAAAATCTAACTGGAATATTGTCAGTAGTAGATTAGTTTATATTTAAGTGTAAAAAAGCGAAAACAAATGTTTTAAACAGGTTTCGAATAAACGAATAATGAAGTATGCGTAATTTTAAACATATATTGATATAGAACATAAGTATTACGTTATAAAAGGCAGTGTTAGAACCAATTGTACATACAACTAACACCGCTATATAGCATTCAAAGATGTGATTTTAATAAATATATATACCTAAAAGTATACCTTTGCACATATAGTTATACAGAAAAAGGTGTATATATTTCACAAACAAATATTTGGATATCAAAGTGTTTTTTGCATATACTATATACGATATCTAGGCTTAATCAGTTCAATATTTATTTGTGTTTTTGCATAAATGGAACGAAGAGTGCAACTTATGGGTGAAATTTGCTCGTATATCCATCTAAATATATACACATATGTATACTTTTGTATCTATTAAATATGCTCAAAATGTGCAAGATGGCTGTAACAAAATAATCTTAGTTTTTAGCTGTAAGGCCACATTGTGTGCCACAGCGATTTTATTATTAGACGTCAAAAATAGATAATAATATTAAACGTAAATTACGAATTTCAAATTGTCAATAAGCAACAATATTAATACCAAAAAAATAAATAAATAAACATTGAAAGAGTCTCATCACATATTCAATTTGGAGACTGAATTTGAATTCAGAGTTCATATATTTTACAATACTCAACTTGATGTCTAACATAACCATCAAATAAATAAATAAATATGTTACAATTTTGAATTATTCATTTTCTGAAACTAAATGAATTTGATAACCTATAGACTACCAAATAGTATGCAACTGAACACGCCTATAATGTGAAATTTTAATGAAAACTTTTAAACATGTATCTGCTACATCTATTTGAAAGTTGTTTCAAAATATGCACAAATGATTTTGTCAAAAGTTTTAAAAATTCTTGACGATTTCAATGCATTAACGCCGGACTATTGATAACGAATATAATCGCAGTATATCTTTATAAATGTTTACAACTTTACTAGTATGTGTACAACTAACCACAAATTATCAATGTTTTAAGCCTCTTGATGTTTGGTGTTAAATAAAAAACAAAAACCGCAAAAATTGTCTAGTTTTAAAATTGTCTTTTATTCAATCAGTTACAGGATTTTCTCAATCTGCCAAGTATCCAAGGCAATTCGGAAGCATATAATGAAAATTGTTACCGTTTTCCATAATTTCTTCAATACCGTTTGCCATTTCATTACATAGGCTTGTATGTACATTTTACTTTATTTAATTAAGCATATTTTTCTTTATAATCATACAATTTCAATAGGTTTTCACTTTACATTTAAATATTTACTTAGATTGACTATGCGCTTTGTTAATAATTAAGAAATTTGATTATGCAATTGGGTTAAACTAAAATTATGTTGGATAAACGCGTTCGATTGACGATTGTAAGTGTTATGGTTAAAATACAAAGTTCACTTTTGATATGGCGACAAGGATATTGGAAACCTTTACAAAAATTGATCAATCTATGCTTGTGTGAATGATTATAATATTTATCAGTGTATTAATAAAGAAATAGACTTTTGATTCTACACAGATTGGTCCAACGCTTCTTATTTTAAGTTTCACTTCTTGTTTTTATACATCTCAAATAAATAGCAAAGCTTGCTTAAAGGTCAAATTTAATACAAACATTGAATCTATTGTTTCGCTAAGATTTCATTTAATATATTAGTTGTATAGTTAATGTAAAGCTTTAACAAAAATTAGTGATTATATATATAAATCAGAATACAACACAGATTCTCAACCATAAGTTGGTGAGAAGTGCGATTCGGCCTAATAAAATGTTCAAATTGTTAAATGAGTGGGCAAAATGATCATAATATATATAGTTGTGTATGTTAACACACAATTGGAGTACGGTGTAGTAAATAATTATAGCATTTATTGTTATTGCAATGTTCAACATTTAGGCACAAAATATATTGCTTTTCAATTAGATAGATAATAATTATTGCATATTTAATAGAGTTGAGCACTCCGTCTTTTTTTCTTTTGTTTCATTTTCATTTCGTTTTTCCCATTTTTTCAGTGGAGGAGTCTCATTGTAATCATAATAAAAAAATAATACATATAATGTCGGCGCTTGGCTTGTTAGGAATCATTTATCATATGTTATCAAAAACTTGTTCAAGTTGAAGCCACACGCTTCGGTGAATTGGTATTGCTGTTGGTCAACAACGCATCCTTGACGCGCTCGTGCTCATCTTGGAAGAAGATCTTCGTAATGACAACATCACCAGTGCTCAGCGTTTGTGATTCTGCATCGACTAGTTTGACCACTCGCTTGTCATTCGTCGATCTCAAGATGGGCGTAATACTGCGTTCCCCATGGCAATTACAGTTCTTCATGCTAAAAGCGCAGAGTCATAATATTAGTTATATGGCCAAGCAATTAAGGTTCTCATGCGTCTGCTGCAACTTACTTTCTTGTCTTTTCGCGTATGATTTGCAGATTCTCTGTGGTTGCAATGCTGGACCCCAACTGTTCCTGCATGGCATTGGAAGTAATAATCTGCAAGACAATGAATCAACAAATGTTCGCTTAATAGTTGCAAGTTGCACAGCACTTACTTGATCGCATGGCAATGTTGTTGCAGTCGTCAATATGGCCTCGAGCTTATCGATGCGCGCTATTCGATCCATCGATTTGTTCTGCAGTATTTCCTCTAGCATTTGCATCGATTCCGTTAAACTCGGCGGCTCAGAGCTGAAACGCGGCGAAAATGTGCCCGAAAGCGAGTTGTCCGATGGCACAGAATCCAAGCTGGGGAAGAAGTCATTCTCATTGGGCTCTGCATCGTCCTCAGAATCACTTTGATCTCTGCAAGCAATAAATATGATGTTATCCACGCTGCTTAGTATTTAGTTAGTATAACGTACTTGTTTGGATTGCCAGCAGACTCCATTTTCTCCAGCTTCTTGGCAACTTTGTAGTAGCCCTTGAGTCGCTCTTTCTCATCCTCCGTCAAGTCCATGTAACTACAATAAAAAACACAAGATTAGCATATATAATGCAGATATTATAATCTAACTTTAACTTACCGCAGCAGTCGTATTTCACGATTGGACAGCACAATGTTCTTGCTGGTCTGGGCCAGTTTCTGCTTGAGATCCGATACTTCAGTGCTAACCTTGCGCTGCTTCTTGCGTATTTTCACCTCATTCGGCTTGATCTGCATGAGTATTTGCTCCGAGCACAGCTCTGAGAATAGCTGCCGATTCTCAGGTTTAATCTGCTGCGCGAGATTGCTAAACAGTTGATCGTGTATCAGCACAAGCACATCTCCGGCCGCATAGAGCATCATTTCACGGGTTAGCGGCCGTTTGGCCCAGAACTTTTGATCTCGGCGATAGATTTGCTTGAGCTGATCCTTGATGGGATTACACGGCGCATTGTATTGCTCGCACAGCGAGTTAAGCGATATGTATTTAGCCTTGTACACCTGCTTTCCATTCTCCTGATACTGCAAGATGGCATGCGCCGCTTGCGTGTCGAAGACATTGCGCAACAGTATGCCGAATTGCAGATACAAATTAACTGCATCATTGCGGCAATCGTGTATGACTTTAATGACCTGATCATGCTCCAGCAGCGTCTTGAGACCTCCATCAGTGACCATGGCCGGGCAGGATTGCACATCGAACAGAAACGCCTCGCCACGCGCTGTGCCAATCTCGATGAGCGTTATCTCGCCCTTGATGCCCAGATTGATGCCCTCGCAATCGAGCGACACCGCAATGTTGTTCTCATCTTTGGCCAGGTCCAGTAGTGCCTCGGTGACGAACGTTGAATGCTTCACGTTCGCAATGACTGTTGTGTTCTGCAGCACTTTAATTTTCCAGGTATCGCCAACAAAATAACTATGACTAGGTGAGGGATTGGCATTGTTCTGAGCTCCTGTTCCTGCTGCTGCTGTTGCCCCAGCAACTGTAGCACCTCCAGCTGCTGTTGCTGTTGCCGCTGTATTGCCAGTTGCTTTCGCATGGACTGGACTTGAGTGCGAGTTCTGGTTGGCCAGCGATTTGTTGTCCTTCTCCAGATTCTCAGCCAAGGTGCGTATGACCAGCGTATTGATGCGTTGCTTCAGCGTTTGATTGACGCTATTCAAACGCTCCGTTGGCGCCGCAGTTGTTGCTGCCGTTGTTGGCTGCTGCTGTTGTTGCTGCTGCTGTTGCTGTGGTGCAGCACCTATGGGACCATAGTTGACCGTCGAACTGGGATAGTTGTTCTCACAGAGATTCTCCAGCTTCAGCTCTGACATTGGCACATAGCTATCAAAGCCCGAATTGGGCTCCGATTTATTTTGGCCTTGTCCAAAGCCATTGCCGCCCGTCATATTCGATACAGGCGCATTTAGCTTGAAGTTCGGCGAAACAATATTATTATTGTTGTTATTATTCACATTGTTATTCACATTATTGGTGAGTCCATTACTGCGCATCGCCTGCGACTGCAAACGCTGCTGCACCGAGCTCACATTCTGCTGCTCCGCCTTTCGAGGATTCTGGTTGTTGTTCAGCGCATTGAATTGCTCGCGGGAACGGGCCTGAGCCTGCTGGATGTGCGAGTCGTTCAGCTTGGGCTTCTGCAGCAGCGTGACTAGATTCGCCTGTATGTGGAAGCAGTCGCCAAAGAGCTTGAGGAACGAGCTCAGATCCCCGGGCGTCTTGAACATGCGCAACCATTGATCCTGCGGAAAGTTGAGCGTCAGCAGATGGAACAATTGATCTACCAGCAGCGGTCCCTTCATCTCGATGCATTGTGCGAAAAAGTCGAGCATTTGCTGTGTGCCACGCGTATCGATGTTCGATTGCGGCAGATGCAAACGATCCCGGGCCGGCAAATCGGTCATATTCTCGCTGCCCACAAGCATCACATAGTCATCGACCACCTTGAAGGTGTCTGTGTGCTTCATCAGAAAGTCGGTGAACTCCTTGATGTGCTGACCTGTGCAACAAGAGCTCGCATTAGACAAAGGATCAATTTCACTCAACTATTTACTACTCACCCGATATGTGACGCACTTGGGGCGATGCCTGCGATCGATGGCCGAGCAGACTGCGCACGGGAACCTCGGCAGCGGCTCCATACTGCAGCATCTTGTTCTTGAAGTAGTCTTTAGCCTCTTGGATGTAGTCGCGCTTGCCACCGCTGTTGCCATCATCGGAGCTGCTGTGCTGATAGGCATTCACCTGCACATAGTCGCCGTCGACCAGGAATATCGATGGGTATTGGGCGAGAAATTTCTTGAGACCTGCCAAAGATGTCAATTACAATTAGTCTAAGCCATTAGTGAGAGACGCCCTCCTCCTTCTCTACACGTATTACTCAATCTCAATCAGTTTATCACTCTACTCTCGCTGTCTTTCTTCGTTTCTTTCTTTTCACTTGCAGTTAATGCAGTAAAAGTGTTAAACTTAATTAATTCCCCTTCGCGTAGCTGAAAGACATTTCTTTGTGGTCGCTATAACTGGGAAAGTACTTAATGTACATTGTGCTTCATACTTATAATATGTTAGTTGATTAATTTCGAGACGACGACGAGCGAGCTGAGAGAGTAATAGACAAGTTGAGCCGCATTGTATTGTATAACTTTGCTATCAGGTTGCCACATATGCCTGGCTTCCCATAATTAACGTTATTGTAAACACTAACTGAGATACATATGCACATATTTGCGATATGTTTCTCTCGCTGCTGCTGCTCTGCCTGTAAAGTTGGCAAAACTTTTGCTTGAAATGGCCTGAAAGAGCGATTGTTGTAACTCTAATGGCTTTACCCTCAGACAAGTTGCAATTGTGCGAATGAAAATGGCAGGATTACAACTTTTCGTTCTACACAAAGCAAAATTAAAGCGTAGTTATCAATGGATGGCAGTTTAAAAGGCTTGCAATTAAATTGAAAATTGATACTTAAATGTTGCAGTTTATAAATTTGCATTGTTTGTTGAATATAATAAATATTGTTTTGTAAATGATAGTTTAAATTGAAGGGTTGCTTCCTCTAATAAATTATTTGCTGTATTGTTATTAAATAGTGATTCAATACTGAAACTTTACTGCTATTGTTTAGTCGTAATAAAAGGCATATCATTGTAATCAAATAGTGATATTACCATTGTAGTTTGATTGAAATTTGATAAACAAATGCCACAATATTTGAAAAAATTGTTTGCAGTGCAGTCAACTCCAGTCAAATGAAAAGTGAATGCACTCAAGCCAAGCATCGCGAGCTATTTATTTGATAAATCAGGTCATAGTTGCTGACTGACTGCCGTCAACGGCCTAGGGAAACGGCAAACGTCAACATTTGCTGCTAGCAATGGATAAAGCTAAGAGCGGAGGTGAGAGATGGGAGGTTGGATATGGGAGGGGCAATTCATCCGCCTCGTCTCGTCTTGCGTCTATTGTGTGTGTAATATGACGTGACATGACAAACGCGCAGCACATCTGCATGAGGCGGCAGGCGGAGGGGTAAGCGGAATAATGTTTTTTATTGTTGCGTGTCGAGGGGAAGCAGTAACAGCAACAGCAAAGGCAGCAACATCGACAGCAGCAGCAGCAACAGCTTCTACCTCGACTTGGTTTGGCATTGTTGTCAAATTGAGTTTGTAACATGCTTGGCTCAAAATGCGTTGCCTAAATTAATCCAATTGCATTATTTGTAACTCATGTAAATGAACTCTTGATTAATCGAGTTGTAAATAAATTGTCAAGCATTATGTAATCGTTATCCAAGTGCTTGCTGCACACAGATTTCCAACTGACAATCTAATCCAACAAATTCCTGTTCCATATGCTCAATGAGCCACAAAACTGACAAATGGCCACCTTCTCATCCCTTCTTTCTAGCCGCCCTCTTGGCAAGTGTATAAAAAAAAAGGAAAGCAAAGTGAAAGAAAAATTGCTCAGCATTAAGCAGGTGCCCTCTGCCTTGTGCTGGCCAACGACACACAAACAGAAACACTAAATGGGCCAAGCAACTGGTGCATAATTCAATTTTTATGCTCCCTTATGCATTACACAAATTGAAATTGAAATTTACAGGTGACGCAGAGTGAACTTCATGAAAATTGTAAAGCAAACCACAAGAAACAAGAAATAAAAACAAAAAGAAAACAGTACAAATGGACAATATGCATTAATATTTATCGGGTATATCCTAGTCTGGAGACAGGCGTCGAGCCACTCAGCAACTCTATGGACACACTAACACACACACACTTATAGTATATACATTTGCACGCTGTCATAAATGTATCTGCGAGGGTTGCCTTCAAAGTACGCATATAAAATTGAACCACAAAAACAAACAAAATTATATTTATTTGTATATGTTTGTGACTATAGGAATATACATACAATGTATACGAATAAAATACACAGTTTAAAATATATATATCGAAATAAATGATTGTCTAGAAAAAGGCATGGCAGCGTTTCCAGTAAATGTGGGCTTCATTTTTGGCTTGTAAATTTACCTAATTTAATTTGGTAGTTTTATATTGTTTAATAAGCCCTTTGTATTGGGTTATATAATATTATTGTACTCTTCATCTTCTTTATATAATCATTTGAATAGTGTGACCAAGTAAACACAAATTTACATATATTATTATATAAATAGGCTGAAGAAAATAATTTGTTTGTAACTTTAAATTAAAAATAAGGTCTCGACGTCTTTAAAATAACATTTGAAACGTAGGGCATAATATTTAAAAATTTCCCAAAATTGAAATATTCATAATACTGAAATCTGCATGGCGCATAGTATTTAAAAATTTCCCAAATTGATACTTGGTAAATTGAATACTCCTAAAGGAATACTGAAATCTGCATACTCAAATTTGCATACTGCAAAATTTGTATTTAAAAATTTTCACAATTAAAATATTCCTAGTTTCCTACTGAAAATTTCGTATTCAAAAATTAAATATTTCGAAATATATAATACTGAAATCTGAGCTTAAACATTTTGTCAAGAAAGCGAAATTCCATATTGGTTATGATTATTTTGGAAACGTAACAATTATTTATTTTTAACATTTGTACCAATAACAATAATTTTGATACATTTTTTGTTCCATTTTGTATTGACACATCAAAAAAATTCACAAATCGATGGTAAAACGCAAAGCCCAGTTCTCATCGACATTAAATGGACCCTTTATGAGGCATTCGTTGGAGGTGCAAATGCCAACAGTATAATTGCATATAGTTGCGTTATCCCGAAAATATACGGATCGCATGCATAGGGATATCAAGTCGACAGCTTCTCTCATGGTAAATGGACGATCTGCGGGCTTGGCAGCTCTTATCAGGCTATTGGCCAGCAACGGCCCCATACCGCCGACTGCAGCATACTTCTTGTACTCCACTTGGCCAAGTTCATTCATTTTACCCAAAACAGGTGAACCGTTGGCACGAATGCCGCCCACAATCATTTGAGCACAGTACGGCTTGAGTTGCAATCGACGCTCTCGGTTAAGATTGCGCAACCAATGCAATGCGTTCTCGGGCCTCAGCTCGATGCCATCGTTCCAACAAAGGTCGCGGTCCACAATCTGGTCGAGGGACTTCTTCATGTCGAGTATGTCCGGAAAGTCTCCAATGCCGCTAAGCAGAATGTGCTCGTTAATCTTGAGCACCCGATCCATGGTGTGACAAAGATGCATATTTTGACAGCGCACCACATTATCGGCTGCGATCACAACTCCGTTTTCGAACCTAATGCCAATCGCAGTGCTGGTCAGATTTAAATTAACAGGTATAAAATCCTGTTGATTCGGATCGCTTGTCATTTTCGGCGACCTTTTGGCAACTATTTAATTATTTGTGCTGTTGAAATACAAGCTTAAATTAAACACTACGATCTGACCACATAAATAATAGTACTTATATGTAGTGCTGAGCTAGGGGCTAGTAAACATTTCAAAAAACCCTCGCCTACTTATTTGTTTCGTTTTGTTTTTTTTTTATAGTGCCAAGCAAAATATTGTACAATGCAAGTATTTGCGGAACTGAGAGACAATATTTGCCCGGCTGCAGAGCAGAATTTCTTGGCTGGCTAACAAGAATATTTGGTGGGTGTCGAGACCCCCTCTCTTTCCTCTCCCCGCACTCCCCATACTCGTGGAGCAGGTGTCGGCAGTGGCACATTTTACGGTCAGTCGCCGCTTTTTTGCCGCTCACATATTGGACACAATTTTGTGGGCAATTTTCAAATGCACCGCAAAAGCATACGCTATAAATATATGCATATTTATGTTATGTATTCTTATTGAAATACGACTTTAACCCCAGACGGGCCAGTGGAACACAAGAAGGCAGTCGAATGGGGGATGGGGGGACAGGTAAAAAGGGTTATGCGGCAATAAATTCAAGATTTTATGTCTTGCGAGGTGTAACGAAAGTGAAACACGTTCTCCTTCATATGTGACTTCACTTTGCTGATGATGCGAGCATGGCATGGCAATTGAAAGATTGGGTTTGGGAATGCCTAGCAAGGCAGCAAGCATGACTTCATTATAGGCACATTAATTGAGGCATTTGGCCCCATTAGACGCAAAGGGCGCGCAATTAATAAACAACAAATTCGCTTAAAGTCTTTGGCGAAAACAAAAGGAAAATCAATGCCGAATGAAATCTAGAGTCATTTCCATTTCCATATCCAGCTCCATTTCCATCTCCACTTGCATTTTCCCCACTTGCCTTCTACACACACACACACACAGAAGTTAACAACAATAACATAAACCTTGACAGCTGGCAGGAAAACACAACTCGACTCCGCTCGACTCGAGTCAACTCAACTCCAGTCAGACGCACATTGCCGACACGCAATTCGAAAGCCTCTAGACACGAGACCGTAGAGGTGGGGGGTGGGGGGAGAGTAAAAGGTCTGGGTCTGAGGGTGCCAAAGGATTTCAAATGGAGCAACCGACTGCTGTCGGCATAAAATCGTTAAATTTATGTCCTCTGGCTGGGCTGCGAATCAAAAGGGCGCAAGTCAAAAATTGAAATGCGTAACTGGGATAAGTAATGATGCCAAATGAATGAGGATTACTTAAAGCTGCACGCCTCGATCATTTAACAGGGTATACACACTACTTATTGGGCAATCCAATCTCCCTCTCTCTCTCTCTCTGTCTCTCTTGCTTGCCATTTTGAGAGCAAGTTGACAAATGCGTTCCACCTTCGCATTGTCAATCGATTACGCAAAAACAAAAACAACTTTGTCTATGAGTCAAGGGGTTGCTTCGCTTTTGGGAGGGAGGAGGTTAGAGACCTTCGTAAGCCGCGCTAATATGGCATATTTGTATGTGTTCAAGTGTTCAATTATTGGACAACACACACACACATAGCAACAGATACAGATACAAACACAAAGATACAGATACGAGTGTAGTTTGTTTTTTATGGTTTTCTGTTGATGTTTGGCCAAATGATTGGCACAAAATGCATGCGAAACTTGTTTTTGCTTTGGCGATCGCTTGTCAAATTAACAGTGAAATAGGCACGCTACGATTTGGTAACAGTTTGTTTAAGCCATTAGCATAGTTTGGTTAATAACTTAAAGGCTTCGAGAATTCTTGCTGATGGCTGCAGAGCGTCAATTCGACGGTCGTCGGTCGTTCATTCTAACGATGCGCTCTCGATGCTTTCAACACTTTTAAGCTGACACAAAATTGCTAGTGACATTAATTTCGTAAATGTTTTCTTGTTTGCCAGCAAAACCCTCATCAATCGCTAGGGAATTGAGAACTATACACACACACACAAACACACATACACATGCATTATTGAAGCAACAAATGGGCAGCTCACTGTCTCACTCCCACTCTTCCTTTCCCCATCTCTTTCGCTCTCTCTTTCTAGTATAGTAAGCTATATTATTTGAAATTCAATTGAACATTTTTGTCACGTAATCGACACTTTTCTATTACAAACCAAACAAGAAAAGCAAATTTACCCACATCATCATTTCGATTCAGGTTTGGGGTTTGGGTTTGGTTTTGGGGTTTTGGTTCTGGGCTTTAGCTTTAGCTAGAGCTTCGTGGGCATTATGAAAATATCAAAGGTATTGCAAGTTGGCAACAGAGCGCCCTTAACGGTTTATAAGTGGTATAAGCAAAAACGTTGACAAGAAAAGGTGACGCATAAAATATGTTTATTGGATGGCCATCGTCCGTTCGGTCAAGCTTTTGGGACTTGTCACTGCAAAAGTTCTTGAGCTTAGGGCTTAACAAATGTCCGAAAGCTTTAGCAGCGGGTTAAGCACATTAAAGACTAGCTTCGATAGAAGCTTTGACCAACCAGTTCGGCTTTCGATTTAGGGCAGAATTCACAACTTTCTCTCTTTTCATATAAAGTGAATTCAGTTCTATTTATAAACCTGAACCTTGACATTGTGTATTTTAATATGTTCATTATGCTCTCTTTATGTCTTTCGAGACACGACTACTTTGCGTGTTTGCTACAAATATATTCTGCGAGAGCTTTGCTTTTGAAGCTCCTTAAAGCTGTCATTATTCATAACAACAATAATAATAATGTATAGTAATGGCGATAATTATTAAAGTTGCAGCACACGTCACACGACGAAGTAAAGTCTAAAAGACATATGTATTTGAAGTGCGATAAACATTTGTTGAAAGCATTTGTGTTGCACACATTTGATTAATGCAATTAATGCAACCACAAGGTGTGAAAAATGCATGTAATAAAAATGTGTTATAAATGGAAAATAATTAGCAAGGCATGCCAAATTAAACAACAACTCAACTATGAAAATACGATAAGAATTCTTGTGTCTCGTGTCTGGCAAAAACAAACACCAACAAACTGTCAAGAACTGATTTTAAATTCAATGCATTTCTGTCAATATTTATCTTTCGACTGTTGCATATAACATGAAATAATGATTTTACCTTTGCAGGGTATGAAATGCATTTTTTAATACAACACTTAATGACTGATATTAATCTGAGAACTCACACAAACAAAACTGTCACTGTTTCCTGTACAACAAATCGTCTTACGCATAAGCTTCTAATTATACGCTAATGGATCTCAAAGGCATTTTCCCATACTATAGTATATAGTATATACTTTTGTGTAGTAGTGGAAAGTGCAATGCTCTGCCTGAGAGAAGTGGTTTATTTTTAAAATATTTGAAGAGTTGGAAATTGCTATTTTTGAAAACGCCTGCATCTTGGATGATGAACTTGTTTACTTGTGACTTGAATTGTTGTTGAGCTGTTGAGCTGATGAATTGTTGAATGGTTGAGGTTTCAGTTTTTTGAGTTTGTTTTTTGTTTAAGAGCGGACGTACAAATCGAGTATTTCATGTTATTTTTCATGTGGGGGAAATCGATGGTGTTTTTTCTGACGTCGATGTAAACAAAAACACGCGGTTTTCAAGTGCTTTTGATACGACAACAATACCCTGTACTTAAAAGTGTAGTAAACGAGTTTTGCTATCTAATTGACCCTATATTGTTGTATAGGATATTTGCTAGTCGGTTTAAACTCGGATGTGTGGTGTCGATTTCTTTTGCGGTTAGAGCTTCAGCTTCAATTGGCGACTCTCGACCAACAACTGACGACTGTCGACTGGCAATGGCAATGGCAATGACATGTGCACTTGGACAAGTCAAGCACTTAACCAGCATCAACAACAATCACTACAACAACAATAAAACCCCCGCAGGTGCACAAATATGTAGCTAGCATATTTGTGTTTGTTTGCCCACTATTAGGTTTCACTGTACCAGTTTCGTATTACCTCAAGACATCTATGAATTGAAATAGTGAAATGTGTTTTCTTGACTCACCGGACTGACTACCGCCGGCGATTTGTCGCATCTCCTTGGTGAACTCCTTGTTGCCAAACTGACAGGATAGATCGTGCACGGTGCGGGGTTCCCCCTTGTCCAGCAGTCGCTCAAGGAAGAACAGCAACGTCATGTTGCGTGCCATTTCATATTCCATGGATTCCATAATTCGTATTTCGTATTCCGATTACCGAATGCCTTGGTTAGTTAATCGTTTTAAATTTTAATGCCAAAGTACGTCACGTTTCAGTTGATATTCTTTAGTTGTTGCTATCTGAAATTAGAAATAACGTTAAAAAGTCTCACTTGCTGGCGACCAATTGATAATGTCAAGTACAGCGACAACAACAATAACAACAACAACAACAACAATAAAAGAATCTTATGCAATGCACACATAAAGAAAAGCAACCGCAGTCACAAACACACATATTGACACAGTGTATCTATCTATATGAGCATAGTATAAAACTACTATATAGTAGTAGTGTGTGTATTTACGTACGTTTGTCTCAGTCACTCTTTTCCACTTTTTTTGCAACGTCTGTCTTTACTTATTTAATGCGAGTACTCATCCACTTTTCTACTTGAGTCGCTACCGCTTTTATGTTATTGCATTCTTGTGCTTTTCCTCCTTCATTTCTATCTTTATCTCTCTGCCTTTGCCTTTGCCTCAGTCTCAGTCACATCGGCTAGCATTGAGTGTCTTCTTGCACTGAGCGTGCAAAGCCATAAACTCGACTTGCACGTCGGCTTTGCGGCTTGAATAATTGAAAAGCCGCCACGTAAATATTGTTATGTTAGCTGCAACGTGTTTATGTCTCGCTATCCTTCCGCAAGACGGATCCTTGCGACGCGCACGAATGTTGAAAGACAACTGAGCCTAACAGCGCTGCCGCTGCCCCGCAGTCGCAATTCTTAAGCACTCTGTTAACTAACAGAGGCTGAGTAATGTTGACCCACGCTAAGGAATGTCGCCGCTACTCTCACCAAAAATAGACATGTGTTTGTGACATCAAAAAACATTTTAACTGCATGCTAAGTAGGTAATGAAATACTTTGTTTCTTGTTGTTAACAAAAGCATAAATTAACGCCAACTTTGTTTAGTCGCTGATTGCTCATTACAATACTTCTGGCTAGGGCTTAGAACAATTTTGTCTGTTAAATTGCTCTCTCACGTCCTTTAGCTTAACAGCGCTCTCTTCGCATTGCTGTTACAGACATAAACAAAGGCGACAACAGCTGATTGGCAGGGCAGACAAGGACAGCGGTTTGAAAATCACGGCGAATTCATTGCGTACTCAATATGTGTGTTGTTGTTATTTAGTTTTTTGTTCTTCACGCTTTGATTGTTGGTTGGCGTGTGAAAAACAGGTGAGTGACACAGAAAAAGATGGACAAGCAACGGATATTGTATGTATGTAGAATACATAACCTGACTACACACAGTCTACAGTTTGTTTATCGAAATTAACTTGCTAAGCTCCCCGAGTACGTGTGTTTGTGTCTTCGGTTGATAACCAAAAACCGTTGACAACGGCCACATACACCTAATACAAAATGTATTGAGAACAGGAACAACAACGGCGAACCCCGCAACGAAAACGCCAACAACAACACTGAACATTCCAAAGCAGTGGCACTTATTGGCTAGTTTACATACACATATGAATGTATATTCATGTACATGTGTGCGTGTGTGTTGTGTTACTGCGATGGTGTGCTGAGCGGCCGCTCTTGCAAATGTATGTATGAGTATCCAAACAAGAAACTTCAGCCAACACCGATAAAAATTTCTTATTAGACCCGATGTTAGCACTGTTGCTATTTCTTTGACTAAAAAGAGATGGCAACATTTGTGAAACAAGTGCAAACTGTTGGTGACTGTTCAACGTAGAAAGGTAAAAACAATAAAAACAACAACAACAATAGCAAAAAGAGCGGAGGGCAATGCGAAATGATAAAAAGAAAATAGCATACAAAATATTTTGCAATACGCGGCAGAGAAAACGCGCAAAAACACACACTCACACAGACACATAAATACAACTAGCAAAGCAAATAGCAAAAACAATGTCAATGAAAGAAATGAGCGTTATACAGTGAGTGAGCGAATATGTTAGCTTATTTATAAGTATGTACATAAGTATGTAATACATTTACAATGGGCATACTTATATTCATACGTACATATGTGAGTATGCAAAAGCAAAAGTGAAAAATGCAAGTAATGTGTAATTACCTGCGTTGTTGTGGTATTTACTTAAGTGGACTTTGTAATCTATATTTAAAATCACTTGTATCAATTTGTATAATGCCTTTTATATTGTAAAAGAAGAGAGACTGTTATTAAGTGCTCTCGATTGCTAACTCTTTCTCTCCTTCTTCTATTTCTTTCTCACTTTCTTCCTCTTTCACATACACTTACACACGCGCACACTCACACACGATACTGATCCTCGCGTTGGGGATTTTGGCAGTTTTTTCTGTTAGCACTTTCTCACTCTCAATTGATTTGCTTGTTGAATTTATTTACTGAGAGAGACTGAGCTCTTTAATTAAATTATGTGCATGCGTTTAGCATTTTTTCGGCGTAATTATCTTATTGGACTCGAAGACGACAGCTCACAACTTGTTGTTGCTTACGTATGCGCGAGTATGTGTGTGCAGGCTGGCTGGCAGGTAAGAACTAAGTCTGTGTGCGCGCGTCGCGTCGGTGTGTGTAAGGCACTTTGGATGGCAAGTTAAAAGCGAGTTGAAAACCACTTGTTGCACAAATTTTTTATAACCCGAACCAATGAGTGCAGTTGACACAGGATTTTTTAGCAAATTTTATGCGTATTTTATGCAATAAAACACACGTTTGCATATGTAAAAACGGCACAAATTGGTCAACAACGGAGGTTTTTGGAGCGATGATGACAACGCGAACGCGACTTCAGGTGTAGCGTGACCATAAGTTGGATTTCAAAATATACTATTCCGCTTCCAAAAATATACCAACACAAATTGCTAGTATTATTTGCGATATTAGAAAAACGTTAAAATTGAGTAACTTAACATGTTCCAGATCAGTTTCTTCTTAAAAGGCTGAACAAACAAACATTAAATATATAATGGCCTTTTTATCATTTGGTTCAAAAAAGCAACCAATGCTCATCAATCTTCAGGTGTGTCTTGAGCAGCGAATACGAATTGTTTGCCCAGTGAATGGCAAACAGCTGAGCGTAGGCGGCCGTTAAAATTAGTGTGACCAGCCTCGAACGAGTCTGTATATTTACATTGCCATTTTGAGTTAACAGCCGTGCGGTTCACATGTCTGGCAGCACTGCATTTACAGAAAACAATTTGGCATGGCGCGCACTGGCAGCGCTGTTAAGTGAATTTGAATCAATTAACCGATCACTCACGTTTAACAACATTTTAAATGCAGCAATGACTGATGAATTGAGACCGCACCTTAGCTATTTGAAATATAAAGGCATATGACTGATATAAATCAGCTGCAATAGCGATAAGGAAAACTGCGAAACGCACACACGCAACTGAGTCATTAAATTTATGCATATGCGACACGCGTCGCCAGCGATGCAATCGTCGCTTTGTCTTGGATGATTGACAAGCGAGCAACCGAAGTCAGACAGGCAACTGCAGGCTGCTCAGCTTCAGCTTGGCTAACGGCGACCTGGCGCAAATTGGCCATATGCAAATTACAAATTCATATAGCAAAAAAAAGGTGTTGCCCGCAGGCCAGTGACAATTTTTCCGACACCATCCAGATCGCGATTGTGATGGGGTTGTAGCTGCAGTTGCTACACAAGTGTGGCTTAGACATGGCGCCGACACGCTGCCTCAGCCTCTTCCTTCGTGCCTCCCACCTCCTGCCACATGTTGGTCGTAATTGAACGCATCCGTTGTACATTTAGTTGCCTTGTCTCGACTTGTTGCTGCTAATTAGAGCTCTTGCGAAACGAGAAGTAGCAGGAGAGGGGGGAAATGACTACGCATACGCTTAATGTAAACATTTATAACTGCTGCGTTTATTCAATTAAAACGCACTGATTTGATTCAGCTCATCGCCGCTACTACAAATTGCAGTCACGTTGTAAAGAAATTCCGTCTAGAAATTCGCCTTTGTGATTACCCAAATGGCTGTCTAGCAAACTGGCCGATGTTGATGTTATGGCTGATGAGCAATTTGCAGTCGGGATTACGCTATTGGATTAAGCTGCCACGCCCACTTGCTTAACAGCTCATCAAGACTACAAGTACCTGTCTGCTTATAAATACATGTTTATCCAATGAGGGGAAAATGAAAAAGCAAAAAACGAAAGAAAAAAAACAGTTCATCAACGACAACAAGCTGTGCATTGTCCAAGCTACAAGCTTCGAGTTGTGTATTTGAGTTTCAGCTTAAGCAGTCGTCAGAGGAAATTCGGCTAACAACAGCGAGAGGAGTTCAAAAAGTTGCTCAGAAGTGCCACGCCCCGTTTTACAGATGCTGAGCATAACTCTAATGTCCACCCAGGTGGTTGTTGTTGACTGTCCAAAATGAAAACGTTAACAGTTTGTTAGCAACAAGCAAAAACGGGTATTCATAGATCATTCACTCAGCATTCAGCAACTAAAGAGGTGTCAAAAGAGGCGCCCGCTTTCAATGCCACTGCCACGTCCTGCTGTGCGGACTGGAGGGGTGCAACAGTGTTGCAAGCAAGAAGGCAAACAGACGAGGCAACATTCAAAGGGGTGACGAAGTTGCAAAGTTATTTATGTGTCACTTCTAAACACGACAACAACTTTAGCTGCATTCGAAATGCATTCGAATAGAAAATAGCGTAGATTTTCACAAGATAAGGGATTGGTGAGGGGATGGGAGGGGAGAGGCGTTACCTGAAATTTTCTCTAATGTGCGCATAAATTCGCTGCAGAATCCACGCCTCATCCTCCACGATTTATGCGCTCGTAATCTTCATCAGCCGCCAGCTTCAAAGTCCGACTTCGTCTTAGCCTCCGTCTTGGCCTTATCTGTTAAAGCTTGGCCAAGATTTATAGATTTCACTTGCAGGCAATATTGCGGCGCCATAAATAATGCGCATATCTCAAAATTGACTTGAACTCATTAATAAGCGTTTAGGGCCAGCACACAAATTGCAGAGGCCCAACTAATTGCCATGCCACACTTCAGACTCTAGACTCCACAAAACGCAGCCCACATGGATTCACAGGACACGGAACATGCTGCCACTCGTTGTGTGTGGCAGCCACAGCAACCCAGCAGACACGTTCCACGTTTTATTCTTCAGTTCGTAGACAAAAGGCTGCTCAGCGATCTGCGTCGCGGGACTAAAAATATAAATAAAATGTTACCCACGCAACTCTTGGCCCACGTTCACCATAACGACCTATGACTGTGCAGTTTCCCTGCCTCCTGGCTGCCGGCTGCTGCTCCCACATTCTCCTTCTCGTCCTCATACTCAGCCTCATCGACACCTCTTTCACCCTTGGCAGCGACTGCTTGTTACAAGTCCAGAGACGCTGCATGTGGAAAATTTAACGCTTTCTGCGCTGGACATTGTGGCATGAAATGTGGTCATGCCTCGCAGCGACACGAAGCCGCATAGAACTTTGCTCTCATAGTAATAGCTAGGTTGCTCGACTGCAGAACACCCTGTAACTACGATGAGAGATCAGACTGACAAAAAGAACCTAAAAACTTTGAGTTGCAATGTAATTTAAAATAACAAATATTTTCAAAAACATAAATAAAATAAATCCGAATTGTGAAAAGTGATTTAAAAATTTCATAGTTAATACATGTACATGTATGTATTATCAATATAACAGCATAAAAACCAAGTCGAAATTACATTTTTCAATATCTTTTAAACAGTTTTTTTTTTTAATTTTCTTGTTGATTTAGTAATCTAAAAGTAATCTGTATTGCAAATTTGTTTAAAGAATAGTAAATTAATGTAAAAATCTCTTTTAAAAATGTTATGAAAGTCAGAGTTATGAAAATTAATCAAAAAACAGAATAGGCATAAGCAAAGGCTTTTCAAAGAATAGTAATTTAAGAATCTAATAAAAGTCTGCATTATGGAAATTAATAATAAACATCATACGCATAGATTTCTTAAAGAATGGTAATTTAAATTCAAAATACCTTTTTTCAGAATTTAATGAAAGTTCGAAGTATGGAAAGTAATAAAAAAAACCATAGGTAACATAGGTTTTTGCTGATTTTTTTATTTTATTTTAGTTTGGTCATCTCTTCTTTTGTCTGCACTTAAGCATGAATAGAGTTGCATATAGTGTTAGTATTTTATTTAATTTCATATTATTTTCAATATGGAATTAGATTGATGTAAGTCATTGGTCCTCAATGGGATATGGCGGGTTGCCTAAGTAATAAAGAACTTTTAAATTATCTTAAGCAAATTTGTTATTGATGTTATAATTAATCTATAGTTAAACTGAAAAAGAAACTATCGTGAAAAATCAACAATTGTAGTCAATATAAAAACTTTATCTGCTTAAACTACTTTCCATACAACATCAAAAATGTAATCCAACCCCATTTAAGAAGCATTTACAGGGTATTTACAAGAATGCCAGGCAATAATAATTTCTATCACGAGCTGCCGATACGAATCGAGATTTGTGCATTGTGCCAGAGCTCAGAGATTCGAGTTGGGATTGGGATTGTGTTTTGGGATTTTAATGGTGCGAACATGGCTGATGCGCTGCCTCCCCTAAAATGCAATTTTCCACACTTTTCGTCATAAATAAAAAAACAAGAACAAGAACGGAGCGTGTCTCGTTGTTACCTTAATGTTCCGACGTCATTTTCATGCTTCAAATTAATTTAAGCGCCTGAATTGAAATTGCCAATCTGATGGGAGGGAGATGGAAGTGGAAATGGTGAAAGAACTCATCTCAACTCAACTCCCTCCGGCATTTGTCATAAAGTCTAAAAAAAAAATAAGAAGTTTTATTCTCTGTGGCTGGGTCTATCAACAGCTGGATAGCTTGGGACATAAACTTGAAGCTATTGACAGACACGAAGACGGCCAATTGACAGCACCAGATGCAGATGCAGGCGGAGCAATTGAAAAGCCCCATGAAAAGCCACAAAAAATAGATGAAAAAAAAAAGGGGGGGGGGGGGAAATGCTTTGGAAAATGGGGGAGAAGATACTGAAATTGTAATTGTTGCTGATAAAAGTGAAATAAAAAATTGTGTTAATTGCTAAAAAGCGACTTGGCAAACCAAAAATATGGAACATTTGCTTGCAATGCTTGAATTGTGGCATCATCGCATTCGAGTGGCCTCTGTGGCATCCACGGCTTGTGGCAACATTAGCATTTAACAAACTCATCAATCTCCGAGAGCAAAAGACTTTTGCCTGAGTGCTGATAGTTGACTTAACCACATAAAGCGACGTGTCCAGACTGGCGACTTGATTGAGTGATGGACACTGACTCCTCCTCCTCCTCTTCATCCTCTCCCTGCTGCTCCCTGCAATAAATTCGATTAAAATGCAAATTGCAATGGCAAAGAGAAGGAAGGAGGAGGTGCAACTAATTAAAAGACCCAAACTGATTGCCCCCGCCACTGTGGCTAATTGTTAATTAGCCATTAGCCATTTAGCCATGTCTAAACTAAGCAAATAGCCAAATGGCCAACTGTCTAAAATGGCCAACGGGTTGGCCATAAGTCATTCGGCTATCTGACGCCAAACTGCCAAACTAACGGCAACTGCCAAATGCATTTTGGCCACTTCACGCTGAGTGAGAGACTGACACTGCAGCCAGTTTGAGCCAAGTTACCAGTTTCAGTCAACAGAGTTTGTCAACGCGGCTCGAATGCGCATTCGGATCAAATCAGCGCCAAGGATTTTGCCTAAATTAAGTTAACATTTGGCCACGCTATAGGTCAAATAACCGGTAGTTACTCTATAAAGTGTAGTAATTATCTATGCAGAGATTTGGGATTTGGAAAGTGAATACTTGACTAGGAAATACCCTGCAACCAGCAGACAAGAAGTGGTCCTATTCATTTGTTTTGTATAAGAAATAATAATATAAAAGAAAGAAGAAATGTATTAGATTGTTTTCATGAGCAATCGAAAGTTACCTAATGAATACAGGAACAAATTTTGAAGATCCTAGCAAAGTAGAAGCGAATGCTAGACGAGAAAATATCCTGTAACTGGCAGACAAAATTAGTCCAATACCTAATTGTGCTCTTCAGCAAACAAAATGCTTTAAAAGAGATGTTATAGAAAAATTTTACTATACAGCCATGAAATACCTAGAAATAGAATGCGAATGAATGACTGCAAAATACCCTGTAACTAGCAGACAACAACAATTGTATTGTATAGCAAGAAACAAGAATGAATGCCTACACATGTTTATAAAAATGTTTTGATTGAGATACTATCACAGATAGACAAAAATTTAGATTGAAAAGTAGATTGAAAATCTTGTTTCAATTTTGAAATGAGATTATAATCTTGAATATCAAGATTGGGCTAACTACAATTTTAATCGTGATTTAAGAATAACCCTTCCTTGCTAATTTTTTTTTTACTTGGACGTTGACGTACTAACGGCAGTACCATCCAGTGGCCCAGGACAAAACAAAATAAATTTGTAAACAGCATGCATTAATCGAAAACCGCGAATAAATATTAAAAGACGCTGGACAGCTAATTAAATGAACTTAAAAATATGTTAGGATATATGTTAACGAAGATGAAAAACAATTAAATACTCGAGAAATATGCTTATAATATGATAAGGTTTTGAGCAGAGGAATAGATTTACTAGAGCAAACTACGTTATTGAGATTATTATAATACACACATAGAATACGGAAGGGATTATGGCCAGCAAAGTTAGTAGTTCTTCGTGAAATGAGAAGAGAAAGAAAATTCCTACTTGACCGGAACTGCAAAACTAATTTGACTTAACAGCTCCAAAGAGTCTATTTCACCATTAATTAGTCTCTGTATAAAAACAGCACCTTGCATGGTTCTACGGTCAGAAAGAGAAGGAAGGTGGTAATCTAATATTAGGATTCCAATTTAAACTACGAAGAGCAAATAACAAGAATTGTTTCTGCACCGATTCAATCCTATCTTGATAAACCCTATACTGGGGATTCCAGACAAGAGATCCGTTCTCAAGGATAGGACGAACCAGTGAGACGTACAAAGTCTTAGTGATGTAGGGATCATTGAACACTTTCGACCAGCGTTTTTTAAATCCCAGAACACACATGGCCCTATTTACAGCAGGCAGAATTTGCTTATCAAATTTTAGTTTTGCATCAAGCAGAACCCCCAAGTCATTTACAACTTCAATTCGCTCTAGAGGAGTATTATATAAAACATAGTTATTTACCTGGGAAGAAACAGAAGGTCATAAAGTTACATTTATTGCTATTGAGATGTAACATATTTATTCTGCACCAAGATTCTAAACGATTAAGGTCACATTGCAACAGTGACATCGCAAGACTATCATTAAATGTCAGGCAAAGTTATACGTCATCAGCGTACATAATTCGGGTATGCTCAATAACAGGAAGACATCATATAATCTTGATTTAAGATTTTCTTTTTGATTTCAGCATGTTTTTTCTTACCGTAGTATTTTAATTCTCAACTAACGAATACCCTCTAATTAGTTCACAAAAAAACTCAAGAAAAAAACCAATACCATAAACATAGCAGATATGAAAGCAAAGCCAAACTTGTGATCGAATTTGAAACTTCAAAAAACGCATTACAGCTGAACAACAAAATTCCAAACAATTAAACAGTTTCCACAATTTATTATTATGCTGTTTTCATAGCCAACCCCAAATCTTTCAATTATAAGCATTTAACTCATAACTTAAACAACTTCGCATACCGAAAATAAACACTATTAAAAGTTTATTAAGAATAACTAAAGTAAAGCACAAAACGTAAAACGTAACGTAGAAAATACGTGTATACGTAAGCATATACTATACAAAGGTGTATATAGTAGATATATGTATACATTTGCAGGTAAGTATATAGTCGTACAGGTAGAAACTAAGAATAAATTATGTTAAGAATTAAAAACTGAAACTTCAAGCACAGGAAAGTTAAAGCGTAGACCGCAACGGTGGGGATTGAAGTCGAGTTTGCTGTGAATTTAAGCTACCAAATGGTCGAAGTCTGAAAAGAAATAGGGAGAGAGATTAATTACCTTAGGAATGAGGTAATTTTTAAAGCTAAACTAACCACCACAACCGCGTAGGTGAATCCAATTGCTGAACCAGCCAAGACATCGGACCAATGATGTTTGTAGTCCGAGATGCGACTCAGCGCCGTGTACCAAGCAAACATCAGCAGCAGGAACTGCAGCAGATGACGAAACATTCGAAGACGCGGCCAATGCATGCGACGTTGCAAGTAGATCTGGAAGAAGCAGAAAACATAGCTTATTAAATGATAGTACTAAAATTTATTAAGTATACGCACCACCAGATAAATCATCGAGTAGCAGGCGAAACTCGCGTGTCCGCTGGGAAAGGATAAACGCATATCCTTCAGCATTTTGGCACTCACATTGACCGTCGAGCAAGTAAACTCCTCAATGTAACGACCCGCATTCGAAGCATCGCTGCAAGTCGAGCCATCCAGAAGCACGGGTTGACAGAGCTGCATTTAAAAAAGAGGTTGATAAGAACTTGAATTGTGATTGGAGAGAAACCTCTACTTGCCGTTAAGAAATGCGGTCGCAGTCGTCCTATAGCGTACTTGGCTATATCCGTCGTTAGCTGTTCGATGCCCAGACCGAACACAAAGGTGCCAATCTTGCGATAGCATTCCAGCAGCCAATGGGGCAACTCCATGTGGCACAAATAGTAACCGCTGCCCTCCTGCTGGCTGTGATAATGATGGGAATGCTTCTTACCGTGTTTATCCTGCGACCTGTAGAATTCCACCAGTAAGATCTGTAAAATTAAGATCTTAGCTTAGCCAATCATCTCAAAAGGTTAAAGGTTTCTCTTACCAGGGATACGGGCAGCGCTGCACAGAACAAATACAACATCCAGCTGCGTATGGTCGAGTCCTTATAGGGATGCTTCAGGGAGAGATCGTCGCAGAAGAAGCCCCGCTTGTTGGGCTCACCCCAGAGCGAGAACCCAAGCATGGTCAGGCCAACTGTCGAAGGGGGAAAGGAACAATGAAAATAAGGGCATAATAGGCGACTAAACCGGTTTGTGAACCGTTTCGCGAGCTGAATTCTAGACTTGTTGCTTAACTGAATAGAACTTTGAAATGAAGCGTAACAATGAGATCAAAAGCGGCTCTAATCTATGTGAGTAAAAGGTAAAGTTAGAAGAAAGAGTAAAATAGGGCAGTTAACTGGTCTGTAAGCTGAACCGGTTCAAGCTAGAAAGGGTAACTTGTTGAATAAGACATTGAAAGGAGTCATAACTTGGAGATAAGTAAAAATTTAAATCTACATTAAAGGGAATCTTGCAATCAACCCTTTTGAAAGAGCCGCTTCTTTTCAGAGCATAATTTTCCTAAACCAGATTAGATCATCAATATTTTCATTCATTACATGGCAAGTGGGTCAGTTGCAATCTGCATGAAAACCAAGGGCTGCAGCATGATGGCGATAAAAGTCAGAACGATGATCGGCAACATTGTTGCTGAGGTTCGAGTGTCAGATTCAGATTCTGAATCTAGCTGACGCACATCGGAAGGCTGAAGGTCTGCTGATGATGCCTAAATTGGATGTGGGTAAACAAACGGTGGCATTTTCAGTTGAAAAGCCCATGCTGCTCTGGATTGATGATGATTTCGTTCTCTATGAGTGTTATTCTGTTTTTTTGTTAAACGAGCGACAATAAATAAATTCACCCCACAAACATTTGCGTAAATTAAGTCAAATGCCGTGTATAAATCACACAACACTCGATTGCGCGAATATTTGGGCGCTGATTGAGGCTACAAGTGGGCACTGGCCACCAATTTAGCAGCCTCCCCTTCAACATTCAACATTCAGTGTTCAACACATCAGTTGAAAATGCTTATTCATTATTTAAAGAATACAACATCAACAACAATTCAGAATGTTTTCATTAATTTAATGGAAAATATGCGAACAATGAAATGATACGACGAGTACAAGAGCGTGGAAAAAAAGAGGCGCCCAACTGGGGGCCACATAATCACCATAGTCGCGCATACCTTGTGTCCATGGTGAAACACTGATATGGCACATTTTTCTCTCGAAACTCCACAATGAAGTGCTGAAGTGCAAGAGTTCAATTGCTACACCATGATAACAGCTCGTAAACCAAAAGAGAAGCTCAAAGAGAGCGCATAAGAAGTGTGACATTTATTGTAGTGTACAACTCTAAGGTAACTTTGCTTCTCTTTCTAATTTATTGAACTGCAATGCCTAGCTTTAATTTCCCGTTGGAAGTGTGTGCTTTTGCCATTCTCTTTTGCGCTCTTTTGCACACTTGTTTGTGCGTTCGCTTCAATTAAAGTTTGCAGTTTGATCGAATTACCATATCAAAACTCACCGCAGCTGAGCAAACTCAGATCCACAATGATGCGTCCGAAGATGTACGCAGTGCCGCGTGCCGTCGGCTTGGAGACAAGTGCTCCCCCTCCCCCTCCGCCAATTCCTGCAGCCGCCCCAACAAATGGCGGCAGCTGTAAGTCGACTTTAACATTGTTGTTAATGTTATTGTTGTTGTAGTGCTGTTGTTGGTGTGGGAGTTGTGGATGTTGTGGAAGTTGTGGATGCTGTCCAGTAGAATTCGCTGCAGCGGCTGCAGCTATGATGCTAGCTGCCGTCGGCGAAGAAGGCTCCTCACTGGAACTGCTCTGGCTCTCGAAGCGCTGCAGCGGCGTCGTATCGCACACACTCGCTGGCCGCAGGCTACTCATTTTTATTTGCAGTTAGTCTTGTTTTTATGGTAGTTGGGCGTAGTAGGCGTGGCTCGCTATTGCACCTTGCGAGCGCAGTGTGTGGGCATTTTTATCAGTACGTTATCCGAAGTCCCAATATTTGTAATGTACTCGCTGTTTTTGGGCATACGCTAATGGATAGATGGACACGGGATTAGGTGCTGAGTGTTGGTATTTCGTTTGGGTATTTTTACAATGTATGCGCCTTTCTCTGCCGCCAGTGATAAGCGTTGGTCGTTCATCGGCGTTGGTGGCCGACCGAGTTGCGTAAATAAATGCCGAGCATCGATAATGTAAAATAAACAAAACGAATTGGCTACGGGGCGCGGAATGGGAAATATGTTGGTAAATTGCGCAAGTTAGGAGTAACGAAAAATGGTTGGACAAATATTTTTGCTGGCGAGGCACATACAATTTCTTCAATTTGTCATTAATACTCGTTGTATTTGCACTTGCATTGCTTTCATTTGCGTTTGCGTTATTTTCTACCTTCGACACACAGCACTTTGTTTGCCGGGCTTCGAGGTTGCTTAGTTGGCCATAATAATAGTTCTGCTTCTTATTTCACTTTATTTTTGTTTACTGTTTCAATTCGTTCACTGGTCGCACTTATTTTTATATCTACTTGCACTTTCTGCCCGTTGCTATGTTACAATTTACGCGCATTGACTTCGCATGCGCAGCGCCGATTGCGTCGCCCCAGAACGACAGCACAAAACGAAACGAATGCGAATGCGACCGAACCGCTCAACAGACCCCGAAGAACTGACACAGCCAAAACAGCCACTATGGAAATAGCGCTACCTTTCAATGCACCGTTCCCAGAGCACAAGAGAGCACAATGCATGCTTGTGTGAGTGCGTGTTTACTTTCTCTCTGCTGTAAGTGATCTCTCCGCTCTATCTCTTTGGATCAGAACACAAACATCGTGGTTACATTGTTGTGGACCCCTCGCAAGAGTGGCATAAACAAGCTTAATGCAACTCCATCGCATGTGTTTTGAAGTTCTAGTTAATGCTTTCAACTTGACAACCCGAATACCATGGCAGTATTTGAGTCTAAAAAAGCATTTGATTAATCAATATTTTGGTTCCGGTATTGGTGCTTATCGTTCAGCCAAAAATCAGTTAAATTCTTTGACAATTTCTTATCTAAGCTTAGAATATACGCATGTGTTGTGTGTGTGTGTGTGTGTGGGAGTGAGTGTACCTTTGGGAGGTGTGAGTGCGCAACTTCTTTGTTGCTCTCATAACATTTGAAATATTCTCTCATTCGCATTCTCATACACACACACACCCTCTTACTCTCTCGCTCTCTGTCGTTTGTCATAAGACTTATCTGTCGCGTTGCTGTTGTTTTACATTCAGTGCGATTTACACAGTGAACGCGTTCGGTTGCTACTTTTGGCTGCCGGTGTCAAAGAGAGAATTGGTTGCGTCCAAAACAATTCGTATTTGTTTATGCATTAAAAAATTAATTAATACTATTTGTGTGCCGTGACGTGATAAACAAAGCTACAGAGTGGCCGACAGAATTCACACATCTACGTACAACAACAACAACAACGGAAAGATATCAAAAAACGATAAAATTACCACACCACAAACATTCGAATTCTATTCAATTTTGGCAAAAGGTAAAATATTCGCACCAAAATATAGTGTTCTTCATGTGTGGGTGTGTGTTAGTGTGTGCATGTGTGCAATCAGCAGATAATAAATATATTAGCTGTCTGTCGATTCTTTGGTTCTATCAAAGTCCAGCACTCGAAGGCGGCAGCAAAGTGAGATTCCCAAAATACCTGTGGAAACATAGAATTTATTGCAATGTAAACAAACAAAATACACAAATAATCCATGTGCAAAGTGGCAAAGCATGAAAACCGGCCAAAACGGAAGGCAGCTGCCATTATTATTGTTATATACCTCGAATATCAGAAAAAATCGATTCTCTCTTGCGAAGGATGTTCGCAATGTGCCACCAGGGTCAAGGTCGTTTTCATGTCTCTTAACATGGTTATTAGATTGGTTCTTGCCCTAGGTGGAAAATTGCTGATTAACTGTGGCGCAGCTTTAATACACCATTGATTCATTTGGGCTTATCAAAGCAGGTGTACTCGACCGCTTATCGTTGGCCACGCTTCATAATTAACAATTTTCCACGAAACATTTTAGGTGAATACGTTCAAACAATTGCATCTCATCGTGATTTAACGCTGCCCAACAAAGTACAATAAATAACCAGTTCTCTTTATGAGCCATAACAATACTTGGCATTCGCAAAAATTCTAATTGCGTTTCGCAAACACATGTAAGAGGTACATACGTATAGTACATGTAGATATAATATCAAAATTCGGCATACTTGAATTGTGCCATATCCGTTGTTTCTGTTCGCATTGGATTTCAATGTCAGGCGCATCGAGTTGCCGATTGCAGGCCGAAGAAAAAAAGCATTACTTATTGCACTTAAGTCGTAGACACGAGTAAAACAAGAAAGCATTTTACACAAGTCCGACGACAGCGCATGCGAATCGTTTTTGGGTGTCATTTCGCCTTCCGCTGGCAACGTCGTCAACTTGTCTGGACTTGGCTCTTAACACTGCCATTATTACCAGCCCCCAGACTGCAGACTGTTATGAAACCAATGTGAAATTGAAGAAGTCTTCCAATCCGAAAGGGGTATATACATACAGGAGTCTTAGGAATCATTTCACATTATGTGTTAGCAAAGCGAGGTATAGCTCAGTCGAGTATACCCCGATGCTCTGCTCTTATTTGGTTGTTTTTACGTTACTTTCGCTTGGCGCCGTGCGACCGCCAATTCATGCCGTTTATATATAATTTATTTACATTCCATTTTAACTTTATTTATGCACTATTATATTTTTGTTAATTTGAATATGCATTCTACTCCCCCTCCTCCCCTTCCACCATTACTTTCCGCTCCACACGCAATGCGGCACCAGACGCAGCAGCGTGTTGACCTTATTTCGCAGCATGTGCATTCTCAAATGAAACAAAACCTCAAAATGACACTTGATTGCTAAATGCGGAGACATCTCGATTGGCGAGAGGGGGCGGGGCGGGGCGTTGAGCTGTCTGGCAAAGAGAGAAAGAGCGAGGTCAACGCAGCTTGTGGTCGTTGCCCGCCCCAAAGTTAATCGATAAAATGCCGCAAAGTTCAAAGTAACTGCATTTATTGCATTTCACAGAGAGAGCGAGACAGACAGAGACAGAGATAGAGTCCTTCTCGAATATGTCTGGAACTTGAACTTGACACTGATGCTAAGAGAGTGCTGAAGCTTATTAATATTCGCTTAACAAAAGCGCAAAGCAGCATGCAGTTTATAACTGTTGTTGCGGAAGATTTCACAATTCAATTTAATACACAATTCACATGAATAATATAGGAACTGATTTAAAATTATTCGTCACAGCGGTTCTAGTGTAAATTTGTCACTTTCAACGTCACACTCTTTAGTATAACGATAATAATTATGCCATTAATCAGTGTGCAAATTAGTTTATCGTTAACGTTAGTAAACACAAGACTCATGCCGTTCTAATTCCAGAGATAAACAATTTTATAGCCGCTTTTATTCCACGTACTAATTCTGTAATTAACGTAAGATTAATTTTACCTTAATGCTTAAGAAATTCTCTATATTTAGTTTAACGCTATTTTAGGCGATTCTGTTTTCTGGAAAACTGAAATTAGCACAATTTCTAATTTCCGAATAGCTACTGTACTACGAAATATTACGAACGATAAGATAAGTAGACAGAATTGATCGATAAGTTAGTCGAAACAAAAGGCAAATACGCAGAGTAGTTGACGTTTATTGTGGCTGATGAATCAAAGCGATTTCACAAAGGTTTTATTGGTGGCTTTATTTCCTCGGTAGTTGAAAGTAACCGCCTTCTTAGTAATTAAAAATTAAAGACTAGCGTATGCAATATGGCAGCACATTCATTAAGATACAATCGTAAAAGTATTTTTTCAGCTTTAATTAAGTCAATGTTCTGTCATTACAACATCTTTAACACTACCCAAGGGGGCATTGATCAACGGCAGACAAGCGAACTGGTTGTCAATGTAAGGATCTTTGCAGAAACAGAGGCCACAAAGCTAGAGCCAACAGCGAACAATGTTGGCAACTCTTGAAAGTCATAAAGAATTGGCTAAAAGATACCGCAATGTTAAAACTTGGAATGGCGCTAATCTTTCTATATTAAAAATAAGCCAATCTCTGCTAAAATCAAATTAAAATTCTAGTGACAATGAAAGATTTATAGCTGAATCTCTAGCTAAAAGCTAAATAGAGAAGGAGATGGCGGAAAAAAGGCGCACGCGACAACACTGACGGTTTAGGAATCTTGTTTTGCTATCTATAAATAGGTCTTGTCAGATGAAATGAACAGCAATGGGGTGATTGCAACTCCGCCCTGGCTGTCAAGTTTAATTCAACGAGCTCTGATCCCTACACAATGGAAGCAGTGACACCAAACTTGGGCAGAACGTCAACAACTCTACGTCTGTCATCCAGACCAATTAGTCATCCCAAATTGGCAGTAGTATTTGCAGAGCATTCCTGCCTAGATGTGCTCGTAGTTGAAGTAGTCAGTCATCCATGCTGCTCTTGAGTGTTTGCTTTTTTTTCCTTCTGCAATTCATGGATCATTTCAATGGAGCAAGAAGTCGCGAGCTGTGCGACGTGACTGCTTATTACGACGCCCCTTTATGGTCAAACGAGTTAACGAAATTGCATAAAATTATAGCAGAGCCATGGCCAAGAACCTAGCCTAACCACAATCGGAGAATGATAGGTTGTGATCCGCCAATGTGACCCGGTGAAAAGCATGATGATTATTATAAAACTAGCCTTGAAATTGAGGGAATAACTGATAACCGAATAGAACCAGTCTTCTTTCTTTTGTCTAACGACGATGTTGGAATTTTTTGAATTCCGCAAATCATTTTAAATTGACGGAATGATATACGATGTGTGAATGAATCACAGCTTGAAAACTTCCAATTGCTGTCGTCAATGGTTGTCTTTTTTTATTACTTAATCATTAGGGAACCCGCTGCATTACTCATCCGCAGCATTAATCAACATTTCTTTCACAAATTCTCAATCTTATTTTAATTTATATTTATAGTTTCAGTTGTGACGTATTTCAAACTTCACATTTTCAACACAACATAAAATCGAGAGAGAAAAGGTGAACAGAGCAATCTGAGAGTTGTTTGGACGCTCCAAAAGCTTAAGCCCAAGTTCATTGTCAAGTGGGCATTCGTCTAAGCGAGAGAGAGGAGAAGAGCTTTGCGTAAGCTTTTGCATCGTTCGAACTCACCAAAAAGCACGGAAACAAATTGGAAATGAGTAACGAATCGTCAGCGAGCGAGACAACACCGCTGCGTCGGCCAGATAGTCAGTTGAGTGCAAATTCAGGCACTAACGTGGCTACAAATAACAACCACGTCGACAGAAGCAAGTTAAACACGGGACAAACAACGTTGGATATACCCAGAAGCAACAGTAATCATCTAAGCAACAACTTGAACAGTTTCACCAACCAACAACAGCATACGCGGCAAGCGCAACAGCAACAGCAGCAACAGCAGCAACAGCAGCAGCAACAAACTACAGACATGGACACAAATAAACGTATTTTATGTCGTGTGGCTCTCGATATTTTCATTTTATTATGTGGTGAGTGCAGTTTGCAATCGTAATAGTCATTTAAATGTACATACATTCTAAAACGAACAGCACACATTTATAAACTTGAGTATGCATGTGTACATTTGCCGCCCAATTGTTGTTGCAATGTTTGTTTTGTATTGTGCTTTTTATGTAATTTTCGACATCTGTGTGCGTGCACGCGTCTGTTCAGTGGAGCTCACTCTCAATAAAGCTTTACGCTCTTTGTTGGGGTTCTCTCCATCTGTCTCTCACTCTCAGAGTGGCGCTCTCAAACAGCTGAGCATACGAACTAACGAGTTAAAAATTTGATAATCGCATTTTTGAACAATATTTGTTAGTCCGTCTGCGATTTATTCTTAGCAACCACCGAGTTGTTATTCATATTAGAAAAAATCCATATTGTTATCAACATATGAGCAATGCTTAAAAGATTAAACCACTTTAGTAATACTTTAAAAACAAATATTATGTACATACTATATATACTTATTTGTTGGTATTACGATATATCGGACACCCGCATAAGCAATTTCCTGTTGGCCAAACCTAAAAGCTGACACCGCCTTAAATTTCCATTGTGTTTCCATTTATCTTACCTATGCTTAAAGTCAATGTTTGCACTGCACTTTATTTACCTTTCAATTTCAACAGTGGCAAACTGTGTCACCCAAAAGATACACGCGCCCAGTACTTTGGAGGGGAGGTTCGACTTGTTATTGAATTTTAATGAGAACAAATCGGGTTTCACTCATTATCGAAAATAATAAGCAGTTGACATTTAAGTATATTCTAATATTATCGAACCGGATCGCGTGTTTTTCGACTAATTTAAAATACGCAGTCGGATTTGCTTCACAGTCGCATTGTTAACTCGCAATACTCTCTCCCCAAAATGTGAGTCACCCCAGTTACCTGTTTCTATATACTTACTTACGTCTGTTCAATTAACAACTGAAATATTGAATTGACAACAACACATTTGTCTAAGGCGAAGGCGAGTGCGAATGTGAACAAGTAGTACATCGCCATATCTCTGTAGCTTTGTAGCTTTCGAGCTAAAGCTTAATTTACTACCGATACTATTTTTATGTTTTCAATCGTATGCATTGGATGCGTGTTTACCTGAATGTCACGCTAGTCAATACACTTGGGTTCCACTCACACACACACACAATCACACTGACATTCCCACACTTTTGTCTCCACATAAATAACTGTAGATTGGCATCAGGTAAGAGTCAACGTAAAAAGGTTGACTCACTTGATTGTCTTGGGTCAAACCTCAAGTTTTCGCTGTGCGTAATCATCGTGGATACCCGGAGAAAAGAAAAGCTATAAACTTAAGACCCAAATGAATCAGTCTGGGAGAGTTGCGGGTGCTTATCAAATTTGCCATAAACTCTTCTAACAAACATGCCGGTATTTTATATAAGGCCTCTCAATTGTATTTTTTATTAGAACAAGTAAATTTCCGCTGCAAGATCGCCAAGATCTTAGAGATAAGGTAATCGATGCGATTATGAAAAGCAAGTTTACGACTTTCACTTGCTCTTAAATTCAAGATTTCATAACCATGCAGATTGTTCTTATTGCGGCAATAATCGCACATGACTCTATAAACTCATCTGACCTTAAAACATGTGTATTTTATGAGATTGAAATGGCCTCACACATAAATGCGTCTTGCATATTTGATGACAGACTGATAATACAGACTCTATCAAAAAGCTATATATCGATTTGTTTGACCCCAATGAAAGTGAATTTACCCCCAAATGGTCTCTGCATAAATTAAAGTCCCCAACAAATGGAAATACAAAACTTCTATCAGCTGCCCACTTAATCAAATATGTAAAAACACAAAAAGTTCTTTCCAAATAAATTCAAATTAGTTTTAAATTTGTAAGAAATTAGAAATACGACTTAAGATACAGATGCTTTCTTAGTGTGTGAGGCCTTTTAAGAGTAGAACGAACACCTATTAAAATTGTTGTGGCATTTCTGTTTCATCGGATCTGATGGACTTCTGTGTTTTGTGTTTTTGTCTGCTGTTTGCCGACTAATTTGTGTGGAAATTAGTTCTGACACAAGTCGGTGATAGAGTGATATATACCAAGATATTGAAGCACTCACTCGTTGCTGGTATCTGCCAAATACGAAAGACGTGAGGGGTGTGCCAGCTATCACCTACCTAACAATAGGGCCTCAGTTCTGGGTTCCTGGTTCTTAGTTCAGTACCAAAGAGAACCGAACTCAACTTGTGTCTGATGTTAATTGAATGCGAACGAGCTGGAAACAATTCTGTCTTCAAGTTTGTTTTTTGGTGGGGACTTCGTGGAGTCATTAAACTCATAAAAGATAGAAAAAGTGCACGCACTTCAATAATTTATTGTGCGTGAGTGTGAGTGAGTGTGTTTGTGTGTGGGAGGAGTTGAATTCACGATGGCAACAACTACCAGAAGTAGAAAAAGAAATATTTATGCAATGCATTTGGTTTCTTGTCATTTTACAATTGTTGCGTTCATTATTTTTGTTTATATTCTACCCGAAAGGGCCGCAATAACAAACACGTACATCGAGGAGGCACATCCACAGGAGTCCGCAGACAATTGATGACTCTCGTCTTTATACCTGTCATTGTCTTTGTGTGAGGGGTGTATTTTTAGCTGATTTAGCAGGTGTATAATGTGATTGATTTATGTCGAATTCAAGTTTTGATAATTATTTTGCTATTCTTCAAATTTCAACACGATCAAGAAATTTTAAAGGGTATAATTGAAAGTATACTAACGCTTTGGTAGTTTATATAAATATTATAGATTTTCTTATCTAAGAAAAATCTTATTTAATATTAAGAATGTTTTGTATTAAATTTTGTTATGATTTCTAAGTAATTCAAGACTTTGTTCCACATTTTAAAACATTTTTCTCTCTGCTGTGGAGTATCTGGTAGTCGACCCCATTATTTAATATGGTTTCCACCTTATTCATGATTTTATTGCACATTTTAGAACTTATATTTTGTGTCTAATTGGTGTAGGGTATTTGCTAGTCGACCCCACTGTCTTTTTAATAAGATTTCGGTTAAGTTCAAGAATTTCGTCCTGCCTACCTGATATAGGGTATCTGCTAGTCGTTGACACTCAACGTTCTGGTTTCCCGCTACAATTTCGAAATGTTTCGGAAATGTGTAATTACCTGGCAACGTTCAGACTGTGTCTGATTGTGAGCTATCGGCTATGCCTCGTTCGTCTTCGTCTTCAGCTTCATCTTGTGCCCCGTCATGGCTTATAGGGCAGCTCACACACAAAGGCGTTGTGGCAGGGCTGGCTCGCTTTACCTGTGTGTGACACCAACATCGGAGCAGCGACACCTTTGCGGCGTCTCGGTCTCTGGGAATTCCTGGTACTGTTGTTGCACATGTGCACTGCACATTGCAATTAATGTGTCGCCTCCCAAAGAGTCTGTCTGTCTCTCTATGCTATTGTTGCAAACAGATTTCTAAACCTGCCTGCCGCGTGATGTGAAAGGAATGTGTCTTGCTCCAGTTAGCTGTGTCCTTTGTTATTGCTTGAATCAATTTAAAGCCCGTCACTCATACTCAGAGTTATAAGATTGAAGACTGTAGATTGAAGTCGGTTAATGATTGGAGTCTCGAGTCTGGAGTCTGATGTCTGAAGTCTGCTGTCACTTAGCTCTGGAGGTTGAGAGTGCAAATCTTTGGCATTAATTGTCTTTAATTTAACTTCCGTCTTGTTTAATTAATGCTGTTAGAATTTAACTGCCAGACGGTCATCGCTTTTAATTAGCCGCAGTTGGCAGTTGCTGCTGCAACTTGCCCTATGAGATCAGATTTTTAATTTACATAGTTGCAGCTTATTGTTGCATGCTGTGTTTAGCCAAAAGGTAAAGACTTTGAGATAAAGATACTTGCATGTTTCTAACGAGCCGCTTTTGCTTTTGTTTGAGTGGCCCACAAAGTGTTTGTAAATACAAACAAATAACTTGAAAGTGTGCGCCACAAAGACAGCATCCAAGACTTACGGATTGCAGTTGCAACTCCAGATACAGATACAGATACAGATCTGAAGTTCTGGAGTGTGGCGTAGGCCGGTGGCAACAGCGGCTTGCCTTTGTGTCTCAACTGAAGAAGTGTCTGAGGTGGAAGAGAGGGAGAACGAGCAGAACTTGCCTCCCTCCTCCTCCTCCAGACAAAGCGTTTACCTCTTTGTTTATCAAACAAATTTGTTTATTTAAAGAGGGGGGCACATCTTTTCTCTCTCCATCTATTCTATTGCATCGCCGCGGCGTCGCTTTAAGTATTATTGAAACGAACTTGACACCAAATGGACGCAAACCCATTTCAATGATATCAAAATGCGACATTTTTCGGTGACTCTCGCTGCCTTTAAATGAAGCACTTCCGCCCCAGGTTGAGCAGCCCCCAAAAACCCCTTTTTATGGATCTAGACTCTACAACACGTACTCACACCCGCATGCTATTATTTTAATGGCACCCTAGAAAACACGACCAACAAAAAAAAAAACGCAGCACGCAATTTACAATCTAGTCTTTTCAGTTCCAGCTAGTTAATATCAGCTTATGTGCTCCAATCTAGTATCTTTTTTTATTGATACTTTCGTTTTCGAAACAACAAAAAGTCATAAAACCAACCACCAAAGCAGAGGGCAGCCATCTCATCCCGTCGATGGAGGGAGAGATGCTATAGATAGGAGCTACCGTTTTTCTTTTGGGCAGGATTAGTCGCCCGCATACAAAGACCACTTGCTGTTTGTAATATGACGCTAATCTTTGCAACAATGGCTCCTCTACTTTCCCAGCACAGATACGAGTAGTTAACATAAGTCTGTCTTTGGGGCGATCGAACCTGTTTTTTCCCTATTTGCAGCTGCTTGCAAAGAAGCAAAGAATAGACGCATTTCCAATTTCTCATTTCCCATGTCGTTTAGATCGGTTTATGTCCCTTTTCATATTTTCGTAATTGTGAAAGTTTTTGAACCCAATGTTCTGAATCAATTCCTAAAGATCTCAAGTCTGTCCGGCCTCAAGTGCAGTTGGAACTTCGACGCGTCACTGAGGCACTTCAAATTCTTTGCTTATGCAACTGATTTCGAATTGTTGTTGTTGGAGACACTTATGCTTACTACTATGTCTATGAGGTAATGTGTAATGTGGCATGTTTTCGAGATAAAGAACTCGGAAGTACTTCAGAGATACTTTTGCGGCTCAAAGATACTTGTCATTAAATTATACTTTACTTTACTTTAATTGAACTACTGTCCATAAAGGAACTGTAATACTATAAATATCTAGCATTTTATTTTTTGGAAAGCGTTTAGTTCAATTGAAAGTCAATAACTATTATGAATTTGATAAAAATATAAAACTCAAGAATATTTCCATTCATTAATTTCACCACTTTTCTAAATATTTGAGAGCACCTCCAATAAACTCCGCAGCATAAAGATATAAAAGATATTAAAATAAAACTCTTGATTAAATTAGAAGAATACTTTCAGCACTTAATCACGAACACAATTCTAATTTCAACTTATTTTAAAGTAAATAGCTTCTCTGAGGGCCTCCACAATATATATAACTACTGCTCATTGTTAAATCCATTTAATTTCAAAGATATCGTTCATCATCTATGAGATACTTTGCTTAATACTTAGCTTATTTTAAGCTACTACACATGAATCAATAAACTGTTACTTGAACTGCTTTCATTTCAGTACAAAGCTAGCTTTTAACTCAATCTGAAGTTAATAATTACAAAATATGAAACTACTGCTCAGGGTTAAACTTTAATTTCCAAATTCAAAGCATTCCAAACTTTTCTGAATATTTGCTAGCATTTCTAAGATACTTTACTCCATATATTTAGTTTATTTGAAACTCTTACTCATTAATAAATAGCAAGAATATGTTCAGCATTTAATTTGAAAGATAGCATCTCATTTTGCCCATTTAATGAGGCGCAGACCTGCAGTTCCTGGCCTCGCAATGCGGCATGCTAATGATAATGCTTCAAGGGCTGCGACTTTCTAAATTCGAACGCATCGTTGACCGGGATATCGCCGAGCATTGCATCGCATCTCTTGGGCAGGTACTACGCGCGATTGCAATGGCAATTAGGCGAACTGTAACTGGAACCACGACCTGGCTATGCAGCCTGAACAGACTGTAATGGCATTCGAACTTAATGCACTTTTAATTAGATACTCGCACTTGCAACTCAACGCATTCTCGTCGTTATCATAAGAGGGGAGAAGAGAAGAAGTGTTCAAAGTCGTGGTCTGTTTGGAAAACAAACATATTTCAAGTGTCAGTGACACTTTCGATGGCCATTTGCAGTTGCAACTGTTTGATTGATGAGCCGAGCTGCAGCATTTTGATCAATCAATCAATCAACAATCCATCAAACAACGCACTGCACATGCCCATTTGTCTGGCATTCGTTTGACTGCAATTTGTATGGCCCGTAGTCGCTGTTATTATTAATGGCATTGCATTTTTAATTAGACAGCGCTGAGAGAGAATATACTGACTTTTCTTGCTGAAAGGTCCAAGACATTAGTTGACTCTGAAAATCCCCTCGCCCACCCTCTCTTTCGACTCTGCACTGTGTGCAGCTGTTGTGCTCAAAATAGTTGGAGGCATGCCTAATGTGCCCCCAACTCCAACCCAAACTCCAACTTCAACTCCATCCACAGTTCAACACATTTTGAACGCCGCACACGTTCAACGACAATCCGTCTGCATAGCGTAATCTTATCAATAGCTTAGACATATCGTAAGTCAACAGTGTCATTTATACCAATTTTTGGTGTTTGTTAGAAGGGGAGAAATCAATGATAATGCCACATAATACTCCCCGCTAGTCCCAATGACCTACTAATGAAAAATATTGATAAATCGTTGGCTGCAGCTACAGCATATTGGAAACATAACAATTATTCATTCAAAAAATGTGATAGCAATAACTCTTTTAAGTGCTCTAAGCGGATTTTCTTTAATACGAAACTCCTTTCTCTCATTATTTGCAGCTGGATTTCCTATACTTTTGTTCTATCTGCTGGGATCTTCATACAAGCGAGGCTTCTTCTGTGACGATGAATCGTTGATGCATCCCTTCAAAGAGTCCACCGTGAAGAACTGGATGTTGTACTTCATTGGACTGGTGATTCCAGTGGGTGTGGTAAGTGAAATGACATTTATTTTTTGGGTAATAAAAGTGCGTTGAATTGAATTGAATGCGATTGAATTGATGGCAATTGAATTGAATTGCTTGCGCGTATGAACTGCGGGCTTTGGTGGGTGGAGTTGAAGGTTGATGTTGGAGCATCTCCCAAGTGCCCACCCAAGACACAAAAAAAAGCATGTCAAGCATCTGTCAGTTGGCATCTCCCACATTACAACTCTCCAGAGAGTGCAATTGCACAATCATTTCAAGTTCACAAATTGTTGATAAACATTCAACAACATACAATGTGTTTCACTGCTCTTAATGTGCTCCAGTTGTTGCTCTTTGTGACGCAATGACACGAGTCATCTGGTTTGCTGGTTTGCCCCTCTGACCAGATGTGGAATTTATAATGGTGCCTTAGCAACATGTGGCTCATAAAATCGTGCCCCTATTTTCTCAGAATTACAGGGTATGCTGCGCCCACGGCAACTCTAAACATTTGCATACCTTTTCCCTCGTTAAAATGCGCTGTAGTTCTTTAGAAAAATAAACTTGCCTCGAGGTGTGAAATGGAAATGTCCGCTTTCTAATTACAACTGTTTCCTGTATTCTCTTCACATAGGTGCTGATTGTGGAAATACTGCGTTCAAAGGACAAAGATCTCAACACAACACGTCGTTATATCTACCAGGGATATCGTATTCCCGATTGGCTCGTCGAGTGCTATAAGAAGCTTGGCGCATTCGCCTTTGGAGCCGCTGTCAGTCAATTGACCACGGATATTGCCAAGTATTCGATTGGTCGACTGCGTCCACATTTCATGCAGGTAAGTTTTGCAGCTGAAGTTAGGTGTAATCGAATCGCAATTAAAACAACACAACTCGGGGAACTGGAAATAAAAGCAATGCAAATGTCGAGCTCAACCGTTAGACGTGACATTGCCAATTAATTTTAATATGCAACATGTGCAACATATGCAGATACTTGCAAATGCAACACCGACAACGACAGCAACATGCGACTGCGACACACACGACGCCTCGTCAAGCAAGCCAAAGCCAAGGCCTATTAATAAATGCATCCGATTCGCAGTTTGACATGCGCACTCGGGCGAGCTTTATGGCCATTTCGAGTTTATTGTCGCTCCGAATGACAATTTTCATACCTTCCCAGTCATAGGTGAAAAGGGTATATTCGATTAGTCACTTAGGCCTTTTATTGTAGATTTATTCTCTATCAACTACAGTAGTTTGAAGCACTTAATAATAACCATAATTTTAGTGGTTTCGTAGAATTTGATAACGTTCCGATATTTTGAATGAAATGGAAAAACCACACAATTTGTTTTTTATAACCTAGATAAAGTCAATTTCAATTTCTTTATTTAAGGGGAAGCATTTTCGGGTTTCTTCAAGTTAGTTAATGGTTACTATTTAACAATTTGCTAAAAGAAATTTATGAAAAGCTTGTTCTCTTACTTCAAACCTTTTATTTTTAACCCTTTTTATTAATTTCCTATAGCAGATTTAGTTAGCGCGTATTTCAAAGTCGACCACACTCCACTTTTATTTTCTTACATGTCATCTTGTCATTTTCCTTTATTTATGGTTATTTAAATCGTTCTGACTGCTTGCGCCTGCGAGGGCAGCTTGATAAACTTCTATAATTAAATAGTACAACATACTTTTGGCAGTGAACTTGTTGCGCAACACTCTCATATTCGCTAGCCCCCCGGTTGGCAACAACTCCAGCAGATAGAGGGACCTATGAGGCTGCTTGTTGTGCTTGTTAACATTCCCCCTTTGGGTAAATTAGGGAAGCACACAGAGCCGCCCTATTGTTTAGTGAAGTGCGGCAACAGCGCGCTAAAATGGAGCATAAAATGCGAAGCAGTTTGCAAATTTGTAGCACATGTTGCGTAGATCGAAAGGGGGACCAACTCGCACTCATTGAATCGTTCAATAACTGAATAATGTGTTTGTACTCTCCAATTTTGCAGGTGTGCCAACCGATCATGCCAGATGGCACGAATTGCACGGATCCAGCCAACTTTGGCAAATACATAACGGATTTCAAGTGCTTAGGAGTTGGCTCAACGCCTCGCATGCTGAAAGAGATGAGTCTCTCGTTCCCCAGTGGCCACTCCAGTTTTACCTTCTACACCATGGTCTATGTGGCGGTAAGTCGATCATTTAATAGCTTAACCGTTGCAAGTTGCAACTCTTGTTTGTTTCGCACTCACCACATTGACAATTTTCTTTGCAAACTTGCAGCTATATCTGCAGTCCCGCATGACCTGGAATACCGGAAAGCTGTTGCGTCACTTTCTGCAATTTCTCTTCATTATGATCGCCTGGTATACGGCACTTAGCCGCATCTCGGACTACAAACATCATTGGTCCGATGTGTTGGCTGGCTCAACAATCGGTGCAAGCTGCGCTTTAATTGTGGTAAGTTTAAAATCTTTATTATGATTATAATGTCTCAGCCATTTGCCGATTGCCTCAGTCACATTTACATCAATTGATCATCTTTTTAGAGCTACTTTTTGCCCAAAAATTGGTTTAACTTTGAAACCGTTTGGCCGACCAAAGATGGCAAGACACAGTGATTAAACGTGGCCATGAAACGAAACAAAACTAACACAGAGACTAAGCCAAAAAATTACTATTGCTTCATCATCTAAGAGATTGTAAAGTCAGCTCATGTTTAGCTATTAAAATAACATTTTTGCATCAATTGATATCCACAAGCGTTTCTCTTTAAGTGTGTACTAGCAGCCTAGAGTCACAATTTAATAATCGTGCAACTAATTGACTTTTGCTTCAACACCTTCCTGCCACATGGTTGCATGTGCTGGTCAAGTCAAGTTGCAACTGGCACGCAAATGCAAACTTATCACAACACAAATCGCCTGCTGCAGGCTTCATTTGTGGGTTCATTAGCTTTATTGCTTGAAAATAGAGTCGAATATGAATGTATCCAGAGGATGGGGTTTAAAATTAAAGAGACACAACATTTCGCTTATTTATTTCTCAATTTCTTTTCAAAGATTCACAAGAATGACCAAAAACAATGCCATACTTTTAGGCGCAAGGCTTCTTTTAAATTCTAATTATAAAATTCCAATATTTATTTTATTTTCTAATTCGACTAAAACTTTTCTTCCTTTGCTTTTATTTTGCAGGCAAATTGCGTGTCCGATTTGTTCCCCCGAGAATCCCGGACTAAGCCATATCTGCCCAGGAGCTCACAGGATGTGAGCCAAACGCAATCGACGGTTGTGGTAACAACGAATTAGCCCACTGTGAATTCGAATAGCCGTTTTAGTCGTCGTTTAGAGCACAAATTCCATAATTTATAAGGCAAACAGGGATCTTTCGATACATTTGTTTAAAACAAAGCAAAGCTTGCGTTATATTTTAAATTCTAGTTAATTGTTAATTCGCAAAATATTATTTGATAGCCAATTAGCATTTTAATTGTTAAGCTCATTAAGTGTAAAAATATATATACGCATAATTTAAAATACTTAATACTGACTATAAACTCACTAAAGTGACCTTCAGATTATACAAAGTGCGATTAGCGAAGTCAGCTTAATCGACAATAAGTATTATGTTAAATGAGTCTTTCTGTTAGATTTAAAAATATTTTATTTCAAAAGAAAGAATATTCAATTAATATTTTAAACAATTTCAAATTATTTTTAATATATTGTTAAAAATAAATACATTTATATGAATTATATATAAAATAAATTTATGCCTTTTTAACTATAAGCAATAATTAGCATAATCACCTATACTGTACTTTAAGAAAATAAATACATATTTATATTTGACTGT